>NC_072461.1:367853-1567853 GCF_027596085.1 Anoplopoma fimbria
AATGTAATGTACTGTAATGTAATGTGATGTGATGTAATGTAATAATGTAATGTGATGTAATGTAATATGCTTATTCTAGTTATTCTAGTAAATAAATAATAAATCCATAAATCACAGCAGGACTAGCAGTTATATCAGTTAGAGTTAACAGTGTAACATCATTTATATTAACACTTACCTGACAGACCACTGATGTTATTCATTAATAATAAGGAACTTAAAGTAAAGTAAGAATGTCAACACTTCCGGACTGAAAACAGGGTTAATTAATGCCTGAGTTCGGTCTCTAAGGCAGATTTCCCTCTTCTCTCTGTACGGCCTGCTGACAACCTAACGCGTGTTCTTGAACATGATCGTGGTTTCAATCATACATCCAACTGTGAATCAACCACGTCTTCACAGTTTGATTGCTGAAGCGGCGGTGCACAGTCAGCTGGGTGATATCTTCCTGAAAGACATTACTGAGGGTGAAGTTCACTCATTAGCAGGCTGCTTTGAAACGGAGCTGCGTTCAAGGCCGGTAGGCAGTTCCAAACTGTTTGTTTAATTAAGCAATTCAACAGGCACCTTTACCATGACATCTTTAGACTATGTTGTTGTTGATAGAAGATGGGAAACAAATGAAATGACACATTGATATTTTCTCAATTACCTCTGCGGGTGTCAAGTCACCTCAATGGCTCTGGTTTATTATTATTATTATATTCCTTTATTGATCCACATGGGGGAAATTCAAGTGTTGCAGCAGCTCAACTACACAGAAACAGATAATAAATACACATATTATACAATAAAATAAAAATAAAAATAGAATAAAATAAAAATAAGAATACAAATAAAAAATGTACAGTATATCCACATGGGGGGCTGGTCAGCATGATGACAGATGTTTTAATCAAAATAAAATAAAAACAGACTTGGTTACCAGGGGCAAATAATTAAGAAATGATGGCTTCCTGTATGTTGAGGGTTACCTTCCCATTGTTGGACATGTGGACTTCTGTGTCCACATACAAACATGATCATCTCAACGTGGACATCCTGCTTTAACCTGCACCTCTCTGTAGTGTCTGTGACTGCAGCAGGACTCAACGCACATGTTGTAATTGTCTCTTTGAAGTGGAGAGAGGCCTTGATGTCAGTGGGACATGATGACATCAGCCATCTTCATGTCTCTTCTGCTGTCTGGCCCTCTCAGCTGTCTGCTCCAGATGGCGAAGATCATCTCTGGGTTCATCCCAAGTCTCTTAAACTGCCTCCTCGATTCCCTCACTTGATCAGCTGTCAGTCTGCTTTAACAGCTGGAGAGACTTTTGATTTTATGTCTGCACACATGATCACTGTACTAATATTAATAATAAAACACAGTAATCATCACTGTACTAATATTAATAATGACACACAGTAATCATCACTGTAATCATCACTGTACTAATATTAATAATAACACACAGTAATCATCACTGTACTAATATTAATAATGACACAAAGTAATCATCACTGTACTAATATTAATAATGAAACACAGTAATCATCACTGTACTAATATTAATAATGAAACACAGTAATCATCACTGTACTAATATTAATAATGAAACACAGTAATCATCACTGTACTAATATTAATAATGAAACACAGTAATCATCACTGTACTAATATTAATAATGAAACACAGTAATCATCACTGTACTAATATTAATAATGAAACACAGTAATCATCACTGTACTAATATTAATAATGACACAAAGTAATCATCAGATCGGCTGCAGCGTCCAATCAGATCACTGATGAACGATGAGGGGGCGTGTCGGTGGAGCAACACTTCCTGGAAGGAGGATCTCGTGCATCCTCGCTCATGGCTCCTCGGAGATCCCTCCTCCCTCCTCGCTCCTCCCTCCTCGCTCCTCACTCCTCCCTCCTCGATCCTCGCTCCTCCCTCCTCCTCCTCGCTCCTCTCTCCTCGATCCTCGCTCCTCCCTCCTCGCTCCTCCCTCCTCTCCCTCGATCCTCCCTCCTCTCCTCGATCCTCCCTCCTCCCTCCCCCTCCTCGATCCCTCCCTCCTGGATCGATCCTCCCTCGCCTCGATCCTCGCTCCTCCTCCTCGATCCTCCCTCCTCGATCCTCCTCCTCCTCCTCCTCCTCGCTCCTCCTCCTCCTCTCCCTCCCTCCTCCTCCCTCCTCGATCCTCGCTCCTCCCTCCTCGCTCCTCGATCCCTCTCCTCCTCCTCCCTCGCTCCTCCTCGATCCTCGCTCCTCCTCCTCGCTCCTCCTCCTCCTCCTCCTCCTCGCTCCTCGATGCCGAAATAAGAGCTTTGGAACGGCCGTCAATATGGCGGCGCAGAACGACTTCCAGTTCAAGCGAGGAGCGAGGAGCGAGGAGCGAGGAAACGACAAATAAGAGACTTGGCATGTACCCTATTACAGAAGCTATAGACTGGTCTGTTAGTGGGCTGGAAGGGTCTTTGGGGAATTTGTTAATCCAAACTTTTTACCTCCATCCTGGGTTATGATCCTGATCAATAGCTGCACACAAATATCAAAACAGACTTGGTGCTATTCTTTATTTCAGTCTTCCTTGGTGCGACATATCACATAGTTTCTTTACAAATACATTTTGGTCCAGAGTAATATGTTGTGATAACAATTGTAAACATGTCCTTAATATATTCTCCAGACAAACCCATATTCAGCAAGCTGTCCGCTAGTTTCCCTTCATTTCCCAACATTCAGATAGTTTTAATGGCAATATAAACACTTAAGTAAATTACATTTTTGTGTTGCTTAAAATCAACACTCTCAGTAGTAAAACTTTGAATTGATTTAAACCTAATCTTGTTCTATGATGACACAACTGTATCAAAAATAAATCAGCTTCTCATAATAAGGCACCAGGTTAAGTGTAAATTCACTTTGCAATGAGGTGAATCTGGATGTGGATTCTGAGGTAAAATCACTGCTACTAAATGTTTATGTTTCTGAACTGAATGAGTAATACAGCAACTAAGAGAACGACAGAAAATACTTGCGTGCCTTTGTCGTTTTTTTAAACACCTGAGTGGAGTGTACAGTGTAAAACCTGAAGCAGTTATCATTCTCGCATTTTCTAGCACCAGCATTAAAATAAGTTCACCAAGCCACTGAAGACAAGCAGGTTGGGCACTGCAGCTACACCGAGCTCCTCTACTTCACCAGTCCTATGTTACGACACTTAGAGGGACAGTTCATTCCAAAATCAAACACAAAATTGTTTCATCTTACCTACAGTGTTTTTTTCTCGATCTAGATTGTTTAGGTGTGAGTTGTTTTGTTTTCGAGATGTCTGCCTTATCCCCATTACAATGCGACTACATGGCACTTGGCTTGTGGTGCTCAAAGCACCAAAAAATACTTTTGAGAAACTCAACCGCAATGTCTCTTTCCACAAATCATGACCAGGTTACTCAAGTTAATCCCCAGACTTTGTTTTGAGCACCACAAGCCGAGTGCCATGTAGTTCGATTACATGGAATCATCCAAAACTAGGCAACTCACACCCAAACTATCTAGATTGATAAATAGCACTACAGATCAGAGGGAAAACGTGTACTTTGGATTTTTGGGATAAACTTTACAGACAATGGTTTAGTTTACACTTTTTGGGCAATGACAAATATGTTGTAGTTAGCAAACAATAATCACCAGTACTTGTACATTAGTTAGTTTAAGTAAGAAATTTAGGTAAATATAACAAAAACTCTAAAACAATGTGGACTTGAACATGAAGAGTGACTTCTTATTAAGCAAAGGGCTGGTGCACGAATATGTTTTAGTACACAAAAAAATTACAAAAAGCAAGTGAAATGATGACTCACTGAACCACATTAATATCATGTTTCCTCTTCTGTCCTCTGTATCTAAGAGGGAAATGGCAATGGTGATAATTAATTTGCTACTTATTTGTCTTGGCATAAAAGGATAATTGTGCAGTTCATGAAACAGTAGGGCATTTCCCACTGATCCTTCTTAAGCTGCATATCTTGTATATTTCTCAGATTTACATGTATTTTGTTCAAGGCCTCTTCAAGCTGACTTTCCAGGGGGGTTTAGGCTTTAAGACGAGTGACCAAAGCGTTTATTCTGTTGTTGGCTCTGTGAATGGTACCACCTTCCTCCCGGCCACAAACACCTCTACTATGTTGCGATCATCACCTGTCAAACAGAAAGCAAAGTGGACAAACATAAATTAAATGGAGAGTGGCCCATTAGAGTTTAAAGAAGTTTGGACAAGTTGAACTGAAATTGACACTCACCCAAATTCAAGAACTTCTCCAAAAGTATCTAAAATTGAAGTGTTGAAATTAGTGTTACACTGGAATCAAATTTTCTTCTTTATTCATTTGTGTGTAAAAGTTGTGAAAAAAAATAAAATAAATCAAGCCCCCACTACTAACCTTTGGTTTCTCAGGCTGGACCAGGTCGATCGGTCCACCAGGAGCAGCTACGTTCACCCTCAGGGCGTCAAAGTCTTTGCCCACTTCAAAGTTCCCTGTCTGGTCATCCAGGGACAAGGCTACAGACAAAACGCATCATAAAAGAAACTGTTGTATTCTTTAGCCTCCTGTAAAATTGCAATCAGTTATCATCAGAAAAATATCTGGTTCCCATGGATACATGTGTGTTGAATCAGGCATTTCTGCTGTAGAGTGACTTAGAGGGAGCAAAGGCACTTCAGTAAGTGTTGGTGGAGAATATGACAAACAAAGAGACAAAACATGTTTTAATTGTAACTTTTAAACAATGCCACTTCTGTCTCCGAGTGTTTTACCCTGGCTGCCTCCCAGTGTGGCCAGTCTGAACACCTCCTCAAAGGTGAGTGTGACGTGTTCAGGGTCCTGGATGGTCAAGACTTTGGATGAGTCCAGAGTTCTCCTCACAGCGTCCAGCATAGAGGACGAGTAGCCCCCGCCACGTCTGACGCCACAAACACAGACCGGATGAGTGAAATTGATACAAGCATGCACCCAGACACAAGCATTCACAAACACGAAATGTGGATATGAAAAAGCATCACATTTTCAGATTCACGCTGCTTTGAGGCTTGAAATTAAAAACACCCACTACATCAGATGTTAGATTAAAAACACTAGAACGCAGTTAAACCAGATATCAAACAATTTTTTAGCAGCTATTTCACTACCGTCCTCCAGTTCCCGTGCACACTTGAACGTACGGGGCAAACAAAGCCAAATCATCAAACATAATTTTACTGCTTCTTGAGAGCGTAAAGGACTATGTTAAAAGTTGCCTGGCTTTAATTAGAATTCAAAATTCATGCTCCCACCTGTTCCCAGCCCCAACTTCACTTTGTGTTTCATGACGTTGCGAACATTCAAGATTCCACTGCACAACCTGAGAAAATATATAGATAGAGAGAGGGTAAAGTTTCATCTGTTGCATGTCCTTGCTTTCAGGCGGTTACAACACTATGTTGTACTGTATTGCTGAAGTGCCATTTTATTGTTACATGCAAATCTTCACGAGACTTCATGGCATTTGGTCGGTGACTTACGAAATGTTGGAATTGGGACAGTGAGACAAAGAGGCTCCTGTCTCTCTGAACACAACCAACTCTTCATCACTGAGGTGGCAGCCATGAGCCATCACTGTCTGTGAATCATTATCGTCATCATCATTTTTCACCAGCATTTGTGTTTTCTATAAGAGGTCTGTCTGCGTGTGTGCAAGCAGAGATGTGACCGTGTCCTCACCTTGTCAGTAAGCAGGTTATGTTTGAGATAGACGTCTGTGTATGACTCTGAATCAGGAAACAGCTCCTTTACAAGCTTGATTTCCTCCATGTTTTCACTGATATGACTCTGGAAATAAACAAACATTTGTCAGACATTAAACCGCTGCGTTATCTTTGCTCTAGGCTGCAGCATTCAGATAGAGCCGGAGGTGTGGCAGCGCAATCACAGAACAACTGAAGCCAAACATTATTCTGACATATTAGTTTTTTCATTCTTGCCCGTTAACAATTTGCCTTTTGAAAATTGCATGCGTGTGCATTTATTTCATTGCACAAAACTCCCACAGGTACAACACTTAACCGTCTCTATGGCAACAGTCCCCTGTGGACATAGCCTGGTTTGGTTGCCACAGTGAGCTCACCTGAATGTGCAAGTTGTTCTTCTTAGCGATTGCTCCCAGCTGTCCTAACAAGGCTCCTGTGCAGGATGGAGCGAAGCGGGGAGTCACCACTGGTCTCACCAGAGGGTACTAACCACAAAACACCAGAGGAGACAAGGGAGTGACAGCAGTTTAAAAATCCCCCAAAATCTTTTAGATCCTAATGTTATTCTGTTTATTATATTAAATAATCTTACCTTTTTGTTCAAGAGCTCTGCAATGAACCTTGAGGGAACAAAACATTGACTGTAACTCATTTGGAGCAGCCACATTTGCCTAAAAGTTTTTCCAACAACTGTTATACAATGAAAAAACTAAATCTGAGCAAATTTACGTAATCCCAGGCAATCTTTTTAGGTACACTCAAAGAACAAACAATGATCTTGTCATTTTTTACTTTGTTCCAATATAATTGCAAAGTGAGAGGGGCCATATGAAGTAAGCCATCAGTAACAGTGTTGTGGGTTGCATTGGACCAAATTAACCCTTGTCCTTTCCAAAAAGGAATACAAGTTTAATACAAAGGGTGCAATGTCCACTAATCAACCTGTTAGAGTAGATTTGATTTTGTTGTAGAACATCTTACATTAATTGAAACAATAAATGCTGTGAACCTAGTTATCCACATGGGAAAATATAAAGATAGAAAGTGTAATTGTATTTGAAACAAATACAGAGAAACCAGAGAAAGCCGAGGCTAATCTCGTGTTCGGGGACAGAAGGCTATGGCGTTTTACTGGGGCAGAGGAAAGGCAAGAGTCTCGTAGTCGGAGACGGAAGGCGAAATCGTTTACCGGGGCAGAGGCAAGGAGGAGAAGTCCAATCAGGCAGGGTGGGTAACGGGGAATCAATCGAAGGGTAAACACGGGAAAGTCTGGCATAATGCGGAGAACGATCTGGCAACGGGTGAGTGAGTGACTGGGGTTTAAATACAGATGTGAGTAGGTGAGAATGATTGAACTGATGAGGTGGGTGTGGCAGACAGGTGCACTGAATGAACTGATGAGGTGGGTGAGATGTGGAGTGACAGGAGAGAAGGGCTGAGCTGAGACAGGCAGGTGAGGTGGGAGTGGCTGAGAGGTGACAGAGTGACTAAAACTGAAAACTGCCTCCGACAAACATTGAACAAATTTTGTATAACTAAAGTTTTGAAAGGGCATACAGATTGTAAGCCACATCCTGTTTGACACTGCTTGAAACACCATTTTTATCCTAAATCAACTGTACATGCCTAAAAGCTTTCCTGATGAATTAAACAGTCACTACTCACCTGCAGGTTTCAGCTTGAGACTCCTGATTGGTCTCTTTGTAATGTTTCACAAAGTTGTTCCTGTCCATACACACCTTGCCCACAAAGGCACGCTGTCCAAAGTCATCTGAAAGAAAAACATGGATGATCGTACAAGAACGTGAACAAACATAAATCCGTTAAGTCAGTGTATTTGCTTTTTTTTTTTAAAGGAAGCTGCATGTACTTTGTTTTTCATATCACTTTGTCAGAAAACTAGTTAGTTAACTGGGATTTGAGCTCAACAATCTTCATAATGTCACCTGTCACCTGCAGCATATCACAGCATTCCAGGGCTTTCATCTGTCAGAGTCAAATCCCTCTGTCACTCAGAAACCCTAATCCCACCTACCATACAAGTGCACTTCATCTTGAAACACTAGTCCTAATGAAACATGCCCAGCTCCATGTTGAATCCACAATGATGATGTGTTGTTTGTATCACGAAAAAAATGCCGGATTAAACGCAAATTAATACAAATATTTTTCGTAAACCAAAATATAGAGATGATCATTTGACAGAAATGATCTCAAAACACTTTATTCAGTTATTCTTTGTCTTTTTCAATTTGAATTAGACACAGCACAATCAGCTGACATGTATGTGCTAAACCTGCTACCTTGTGCATACTGTAAAACTGTAAAACTCACACAGGTGATTTCACCTTTTTTTGGTGACTGACTCATGACTGTGTGTGCGTGCATAGAATGTGCTCGATTGCATTCCTCTGTCTCCCCTGTTAACTTTATTTCACCTGGAACAAATTACACATCTTTCATTCTTATCGGGACCTAAGCAGATGTCTGATACACCTCTTTTACAGTAGAAAATGTTCGCATGTCATAGCAGAAAAAGCCCATATCTATTTAATAACGTCAAAAACGACTGCATTCAATCTAGGTGGGCTGGATTCAGCATCCTGGCTCACTGGCACTGGGTGAGCAGAGACATTACTATAAATGACCATTCATACTTTTGTTGACATTGTCACTTATTAATTATGATTAACACAGTTGATTGGTGATATTTATATTAATTACAC
The DNA here is from genome assembly GCF_027596085.1 of Anoplopoma fimbria. Taxonomy (NCBI): domain Eukaryota; kingdom Metazoa; phylum Chordata; class Actinopteri; order Perciformes; family Anoplopomatidae; genus Anoplopoma; species Anoplopoma fimbria. The sequence goes on from NC_072461.1 coordinate 376,356, forward strand.
CCAGTACAGACCGGAGAGGGAAGCATGTGATAGGTGATACCCACCCATGTTAAGTATAGTAAAAGGCTTTTTGCTTCAACAAGTCTAGTGTGACAGATACTGTACATAATCAGCAGGTCACTCAGGGACTGTGAGAGAGCTTTGTGCTACTGTGACCAAACATGTCCAGTCTAATCATGCAGAAAAAGTGCACATATATATATATATATATATATATATATATATATATATATATATATATATATATATATATATATATATATATAAGGCCCAAAATTCAATCTGATATATACATCAGATTGAATTTTGGACCTTACAAGATTCTTCCTTTGGGAAAATATATATCACATTGGCTGTTGCAAGCATATATATTTTTTTTATATTTTACATAGCACTTGCAAAAAATAAATAAACTTATAAATTCAACAAGCAAAAGGAGAAATTCTCCATTAATTTCAAATATGTGCTGGAAATTCTCAAACACGCATATGCACACATTTGCTTATGCTGAATAACAACACGTTTAGTTCAAAATGGAACAGCTGCTCATAACAGGACAAAGGTGAGGGTTCAAGGACCCTGATAACACAGAAGGACGGTTGCTGCTAAAGCCAGTCAATTCAGTACAGTACAATAATAACACACTTTTGTGAGTGTGTGTGTGACTGTGTGTGTGTGTGTGTGTGTGTGTGTGTGTGTGTGTGTGTGTGTGTGTGTGTGTGTGTGTGTGTGTGTGTGTTCACTATTGCACAACATGACACCATAGTGATAAGGACAAGGTGTAAAGGTGAACAAAAAGGGTTTCCAACCAAGTTGGGACTACCAGGGCTGTTCTGACTTTAGAAAAACATATCAGCTGATTGATGCACTCTCTGTTTGACTATAATTAAAGATAACAATTGCAATTACTGGGCTGAAGCTGATGTATTCTTTACCACAGTCGAACAAAGCATGTGGTTCCACTGTCACATTGTAAGCTGCTGATCTGCTTATAAAAGTAACAGCTTGTATATGACAGGTAAGACTTGCAGACTAATCATCTCTTTCTTTATGCACCCTGTGACTGTGATCATAACCTGGCTGTGTTGACGGACTAACTTTACAACAAGTATTTCCGTATTTCGTTTTTGATCTTTTTAGCAATAGCCTCCATTGTTTGTCGTTGGGGCGGTGCCATATGAAGTGCCAACTTCCCAACCACCCACAGGTGCTATGACCTAATTATTCTAAACTAAGGTCTTGATATTTATTTCTTAGAATATTTACAGTATTCTGGCCTAGAATCTTTATATGCAACTGTGTGTGTGTGTGTGTGTGTGTGTGTGTGTGTGTGTGTGTGTGTGTGTGTGTGTGTGTGTGTGTGTGTGTGTGTGTGTGTGTGTGTGTGTGTAGGAATTGTGTGTAGGACATCTTACTTGCGATCTGGCCCAACAGAAGAGAGGCATCTGTATGTATGGTAGCAAAGTAACAAGCAGTGGTTGTTCCATTTCTCAGGGTCCTTTTCTGTAAGGCAAACCGATCATATTACAGGATTAAGACAACATTCTAACGTTATGTCTCTTTTCTATACACACCCTTCTCAAACTAGAGGCTGCGTGAAACTTGAAGATATCAAACCTGTTATACTTGCCGAGTGCCACCAAAAGTTTTGGCTGCCTATGATAGATGCACAGCAACTGTACCCAATATGATAGCCAACTATTTCACAATGCCATAAAACTCACCACTACTTGAGAGTAAACCTTGCGGGCAAACTGCAAGTCCTTGAAATGTGACTCCACAGGAAAGGTGTAGGTATTGAGCCACTGCAGTAAGGGCATATCCAATGCTGTGCCGGCGTAGCTGTACTGGCTTGCATGGATGTGGGTGTCCACCAGTCCTGGCATGATGAACTCACTGCAGTGCAGCAAGCCACAGAAATGGTTAAAGCATACAGTATTGTTTTTTTTATGGCATAGCCAAGAACTGATTTTCCATTGATAAATTCAATGTAGTCAGTTATTGATTTACATATTCTACTTACTGTTGAACCAGTTGAGTGACTTCAGTTGGACTGAATCCAAAGGTCTGAGACAGCCTGTCAAGCTCTGCGCCCTTCTCAATGAAAGCGATCTAATGGCAGAACGTATAACAGCGAAGAGTTGATGATTACCAAATGTGGGACCAAATGTTTACCATTTAGTTTATTTCAATCAATAACTTCTGTAACAAGATATGTGTATTCTGTGTTAGATTATGAAATTAGCACCTTTTCTTGTGTACATGCCTTTGATGGTGCTGAAGCACAGTTCTTACCTCTACTGATCCTTAATAACCAATGTATGATATCCACAATGTCCACATATTGTATTTCCGTATCAACATAGTGTACGCAGGTGGTTTAAGGTAATCCTATGAATTTTAATGCCACCTCTTGTATTTGAAGAGAGTACTTCAGACTGTCATTGATGTATGTTTTGTGTTTCAAAACTTAAGTGGGCCAAATTGTTAAAGTTGCTCAGCAACAGCACTGTAATAGACAAGTAGGTCATTATGTCACAGATATGTCAAAAACGGACGTTTCTACCAAACTGTTCCCCTTTTTCCTCTTTGCGCAACGTTTAGGAGCAGACCCTGACATATAGATATTTATCACATCAGCCCTTTACATGTTTTAAAAACTAAAAATAGTAAAGTTTTTTTTCAAATACTTCTAAATCTGATATATATATATTATATTTATATTTATATTTATATATATATATATATATATATATATATTATATTTATATTTATATTTATATTTATATTTATATTTATATTTATATTTATATATATATATATAAATATATATATATATATATATTTTAGAGTCGGACACACCTTTCCATCTGCATCCACTCCCAGGAGCTCGTCTTCTCGGATGTGCAGCGCGGTTTCCCGGGTCGAGTGGATGAACGTCCCCCTGAACACGCTGCTGATGCTGCTGCTGCGTTCCTGTGAGTTTAACATCCTCTCAGCTGCTCAGTCACAGTCGAGCTGAGAGAAACACACACAGACAGACAGCAGCACAGAGCAGAGGACGGGCCAATGAGAGAGGGAGGGAGGGGGTGTGGTGTGTGTGTGTGTGTGTGTCTGTGTGTGTGTGTGTGTGTGTGTGTGTGTGTGTGTCTGTGTGTCTGTGTGTGTGTGTGTGTGTCTGTGTGTCTGTGTGTGTGTGTCTGTGTGTGTGTCTGTGTGTGTGTGTGTGTGTGTGTGTGTGTGTGTGTGTGTGTGTGTGTGTGTGTGTGTGTGTGTGTGTGTGTGTGTGTGTGTGTGTGTGTGTGTGTGTGTCTGTGTGTGTGTCTGTGTGTGTGTGTGTGTGTGTGTGTGTGTGTGTGTCTGTGTGTGTGTGTGTGTGTGTGTGTGTGTGTGTGTGTCTGTGTGTGTGTGTGTGTGTGTGTGTGTGTGTCTGTGTGTGTGTGTGTGTGTGTGTGTGTGTGTGTGTGTGTGTCTGTGTCTGTGTGTGTGTTATATACGTTTGTCTTATAGTCACGTGTTTCTGGTACTATGGACTACTTCAGTAGTCACAGAGTAAACACGACGTTACCGGCTGTGCGTCGTGTTTACAGCTGATATCAAACACTAGAGATCAGGTGCAGCCTCACTGTCCGGCAGGTAATAGTGCTGCTCTCTCTGTGCAACACCAAGACACTCAGTGTGCCATGACAGGTGCAGCAAATAATTCAAACTAGCGCTACTGCAAGCTGTTAATGCATGAATGTTATACTGTTATTACATACGCAAACATGAAGCCAGCCAATCTGATAATAATAAACCACTTTCGGTTTGTTAGCTCTTCTATTGTTCTGAGAGATGATGGTGTACATACTTTTTTTTTTTATAAATCTATCTTAAGCATGATGCCATTGAAGGATATTTTCCCTAAAAAACACACCTCCACATATTACAAAAAATGTTATTTTTTGTTCAACTAATGGATCACCCTCCATATGATTCTGATATTAACAATATATTTCATCAAATTAGCTCAAACCTTTTCTTTTGATTTCTTCCCACCGGTATAATGAATTTGACACTATTGAACAGATTAACAAGGCCTCTACTATCCAAGGAAAGTCTAGTAGTGTTAAAAGTAATAACCTGGGTCATCTTTATTTGAATCTCTAATGAAGAGTGCGATAAGTTAGTGTCATGGCATCCTTGACATGAATAAAACAAGTGAATTAGCACAGTCTTTGCACTATTTAGCAGATAAACTCCAGTCTAATATAAAGCCAATCTCAGACTGCTAACAAGTCATTGCCTTCTTTACTCATCATAAATATCGGTTCTTGTATGCACCATGTCTGATATAGTGATGGTTAATCTATCAAAGCTCAGAGGCTCAACATTAGCTGGACCTGTGAGTTTTTTAGTTTTGCATTAAGTTATTATATCAACAGGTTTTTAATTTGTATGCCTCAACACTGGGGCCTTGAGATCAAACTGAGGTTTTGGGTAGTAAGCTCTAGAGAGAGAAGGCAAAAAAGAAATATCAATGAGGACATTCTGTACAATCTGTCCTTCAAGAAATAGCAGCAGGTCAATTTCCAAGCATACACGAGGATGCACAAACTAATAATAGCACTTCCTACTAAACTGAACTTGATTTTTTAAATAACTTAAATAATGCAAGCTCTGCTATAATTTTTTGCATGCCAGTCAGCATACATCTCTGTTGGGTTCTTGAATGTTTACTTGTTCCTCTTTCTCAGTGAAGATTACCCATGTTTGGCATAGGTTCTCATAAATAGATAATATTTAGCTAATATCATGTTGGTAATTACAGTAAAAATATTAAGCTAATCTTAGGGTTTTATTTTTTAAAGTGGGTAATAACGGAGCAGAAACATCTTAAGGTTACAATGGGGGAGAACGTATGGAATAGTAAAAGTGTGATTATAGGCCAATTTATAGTACAATGGGGTAATGGTGAAACGGTAAATGGACTTTAAAGCGCTTTTCTAGTCTTCCGTCCACTCAAAGCGCTTAAGAGGCTACTGTGCAAGGTTTCTTTTCTACAAAGATTAGCTTCTATTTCCCCAATTTCTAAGTTTGATGATGTCTCAAATACCAATAAGGAAGTAAGGTTGACCTTTCGCCACATTCTTTTGAATTTATGACCCCTCACGTTGATTGAAAAAACTTTAGAGGACCATGTTATTAAAGGTTATTCAGTGACGTGAAGAGTAAAGGGGAACTGAAAATGATTAGACAAATTATAACTTAAGTATGATAACTTTTTTGCCTGTGTATGACTACACAGCTTTGTATCACCCTAGAGTAAAGTCTGTACAGTAGTGAAGTAACATGTAAGTTGCAAGTTACAATAGTCTAATATTGTAAAGTGCAACAGCTGTGGGGAAATTTAAAAACCTTAGTTGTGAAGTGGAAATAACAAACATGTGACTGAGTGTAAATATAACATTTCACTGTGCATGACAATGTGAATATTTAACAGTCAGTTCCTCATTCTCTGGTAAAAACTCTACTTCTGCTTTTAGTGCTGCTGATACTTCAAGTCCTCTATTAGTCCATTTATTGTCAGAAGAATTGCTAGCTTGGATACAAGAATTTAAAATGAATGTGCACACTGTACAGGTTTTTATTACAGTACATTAAAATGTATTTATCCAGCTGGCATTGTTTGTGAATTGGTTTAAGAATGTACAGTTTATAATACAGCTGTTCTGTCCACTCAATCTCCCCAGTGTTACATTAGCTCATACTCCAGGTGCAACATAAAATCATTTTTGTTAATTCGCAGTACTTCATTTGAATATGGTCAAGTCTCAAACATCATGCCGTTAATTTGATTAGAAATCTTGTTTTATATAAATGTAAAAAAAAAAAAAAAACAAGAACCCTCTCACTGTTTTTATTCTTTAAAGGTGACTCGGGATGCATCTGGGAGCACATCAGACTTGTTCTGTCTCTTCTTTGGTTCTGAGTCACTATTGAAATCTTCCCCCTTATCATCATCATCATCATCATCTCTTAGGTCACTTAAGTCATCATCATCACTGTCCAAATCATCCAAGTCCTTCTTCCCTCTTCCACATCCTTTCTTTTTCTTTTCATCATCCTCTTCTTCCTCATCCTTGTCTTCTTGTGAGTTTACTCTACACAGTGAGAGAAAAACAAAATGAGGCAGTGTCAATGGGTTTCATGTTAAAATGTCAATCTTGAAGATTTTCATTCAAATAAATGTCTGTCAAGCCACAATATATATCCGAATGAGGTAACAATATGGTGATTGACCCAATGGCCCTCTGATGAAGTTTTGCAATATTTATACATTTGAAGTACTATTAAATGGTTGTCTGTGGCGACATTCTCTGCCGCCACAGGCTGCAGTTGTTCCTCCTTTCTATTCACACAGAAACCGAATCTAGGCACACAATTCTGTAAACTCCAAGCTCATGCACCAAGAAAAAGACTCCAGACTGCTAAACAATGACATAGTTTTCACGCACATAGAAATTCTAAATCAACCAGGATTGAAACTTAAAGGAGACATATTACACTTATTTCCATGTTCACACTTGTATTCTGGGTTTTTACCAGAACCTGTTTACATGCTTTACTGTTCAAAAAGCTCTTTATTTTCTCATACTGTCTGTCTGAATATAATTGTATTCACCTACTGTCTTTTTAGCAAATTACAACGTATTTTTATTGCTAGGCAGGGGCTTGGGTCCATGTTTACTTCCTGTCAACTGATTTCTAACCGGCAATAAACTGAAATGTTTAAAAAGGCACAATTTCTGAACATTGGCTTTTTATATTTTGCCATGGATTTAGCACTTTCAATACTTTTAGTGTATTTATATAGAACTTAAAGAATGTTAAATAACATATTGTCAAAGGGGCATTGAATGGAGATGTAAAGACTGAAGCTATAATGCTGTCAATGAGTTGTCAAGTATTTTCTAAGAGTCGGTCGTGATGTGTCCCATTATCCACAAGATGGCAGACTTGCAGTAGAATTTACTGAGTGATATGATTAATATTACTAAGATTTACTTCTTAAAACCTCCAGATAAAAGACCACGTGTACCAAATACTTTAAGTCTTCATCTTTTTTATATACAGTATAAAAAAAGTGATAGATTTCTATAACAGAAAGCAGAAAAGTTGTTAATTTACACGAGGTCAGAGCTCAAATAGACTTCATAGTCATCAATCCTCTGTATGAATGAATTTGCACTCACGGAATAACGATATCCTCTTTCTTCCCACACTTGCAGCAGATCTCTAGCTGAAGAGAACAGGGCTTGCAAATGATGTGATACGCATCCTTCACTGTCCTTTGAGAACACTTGACACTGAGAGAAAAATACATGCATGCACAAATGTCATCAATTTTCACATTTGAACCAACTACAACTGTCATTAAAACATGAATAACAAATCGAAAACACTTTACTGCAAATGTACAACAGTGTGAAACATGCAAAGATCGTGTGAGTTTGTTCATGCAAGTACAAAATAACTGGACATAAGCAGGAGGAAATATGGAGTTTTCCTGAGAGCCAGCAACACCAAAACAAAATGCCCTGCATTCATCTTGCCACCTGGTCTGCTACAGGCATGTATGTGGCAGTAAAATCAATCCAATCAATCTTATTTATATTTCTAGTGTAATGAAAAAAAAACTTTGTCATAGTTATATAATTATATCAAATGGGGAAGAGAAGCAAATCATAGCTGTCGTGAGAATGTAATGATCAAGTGTTTAGTTGATAAATGAATCCACTGATTAACTGTTCAGTAAAATCCATTGTGTTTCTCTTGCGTTGTCAATAACTCTCTCATGGCTTCAGTAACAATGACTGGCTTGTGTTCTGGATGAGATCAGCTGAGATGTGTGCAGTCAGGAGCAGCTGTTCAGATACTGTTCTCTCATGAGATGGATGTTAAAGCCTACTCACCATTTCTTAGGCTGTGTCAGAGTCTTGTATTTGTTGTACTGCACTTTCCACTCAAGAACACCTTTACAATGCTGACAGAGCCCATCGTGGATCTTTGATTTTGCCTTCTACAATTGTGATCACATAAGCAGACATGTTGGAAATGTTATAATAATAATAATAATAATAATAATAATAATAATAATAATAACAACAAGGCTTTGACAAAGCAGTAGATGTCCATTACTTGATCAACTCAAACATTTTGAATTTACTTTCACACACAATTTGAATTTGAAAACTTGAATTTCCCCCATGGGGATCAATAAAGGAATATAATAATAATTTCTAAACAATGCTACTACAATATCGTTTCATATAGCCTTTACACAAGAGCCCACGGTTACCTCAACAACAAACAGTGTACCAGTCATCCATGTGTTTACTTGAGCTCAGTCTCTAGCTAACCACACACATATATTATATATTATATGACTCTATATATACATCAGGTCCACACACCTTCACCTGTACGGTGGCTCCATACTTGTCGTTTTTGAAGGCATAGTTGTTTTGATGCTTCTGGCCCCGCGACCGGGACACGTTACCTTTCTGAGAACTCATTTTATCCCTGTTTCAGTTACACATGTTATGTTGGTGTAAACCCGGAACCATTCCGGAGAGAGCACTAACCCGGAAGCAGTACTGGCGCGTCACGATACGTCACTGGGGTCAAAACTCAATGCCGCCACTTTATTCTCAAAAAGTGTTAAAAAAAAAAAATCAAAACATAAATATGATTGTTTGAATACAGAACTGGTTGAAATGTACAAATACGCAAATTAAAAATAGTTATAGGAGGCAAATGACGTCATCTGATCAATCGGTTGCTGATTGGCCTGTGCGTCGCTATAGTAACGTCCGGTTGGTTCTAGAACACGTCAATCAAACATGACGCCACCACTCTGCGGCGTCGGTAGGGACCGCCCACAAATAGCCACGTGCCGTACCATTGGTGGACTGCTTTCACCAGTCTCGTTGCTTATTGGTCCACGGAACTGTCAATCACAATCCCCTTCCTTTATGACAAGCTAGGATAACAAGCGAGTGATTCTCACAACGAAACGAAAGCGGGGATGTTTGGGAGGCAAGCGACGCTACCGAGAAGACTTAGGAATAATAGTATTAATGATAATCATTATAGCACTTTAATGAACTTACCCATGTCGCTGTTGAGCTTATACTTTAACGGTTTAAACTGAATACACGTCGTTATCATTCAGGACCTTATGTCGAGAAAACCGAGCGGAGGACAAAAAGAAAGAAAGAAAGGACGTTTCTGTCTGGACCGGAGGACTGACTACTAGTCACTGCTAGTCACTGCTAGTCACTACTAGTCACTGCTAGTCACTACTAGTCACTGCTAGTAACTACTAGTCACTACTAGTCACTGCTAGTCACTGCTAGTCACTACTAGTCACTGCTAGTCACTACTAGTCACTGCTAGTCACTACTAGTCACTGCTAGTCACTACTAGTCACTGCTAGTCACTACTAGTCACTGCTAGTCACTACTAGTCACTGCTAGTCACTACTAGTCACTACTAGTCAGTCACTACTAGTCACTAGTCACTGCTAGTCACTACTAGTCACTGCTAGTCACTACTAGTCACTACTAGTCACTGCTAGTCACTACTAGTCACTGCTAGTCACTGCTAGTCACTGCTAGTCACTACTAGTCACTGCTAGTCACTACTAGTCACTGCTAGTCACTACTAGTCACTGCTAGTCACTACTAGTCACTGCTAGTCACTGCTAGTCACTACTAGTCACTGCTAGTCACTACTAGTCACTGCTAGTCACTAGTCACTACTGCTAGTCACTACTAGTAACTGCTAGTCACAGAGGTCACTGCTAGTCACTACTAGTCACTACTACAGTGACTACTAGTCACTGCCACCACACAGGACCCGGAGCAGAGGATCATCTGGCCGAGGAGAAGATCATTCAGTGACCTGGACACAGAAAGACGAACCATCCGTCCAGGTAATGGTTGTGATCAGGATCCATGCTCAGTGTTGCCACACGAGCCGTCACATTGGGCAACAATAGTGTCCAAATGAATGAAACCGTCACAATCCAGCTTTTATCTTTGTAAGCTCTTTTACAGTGCATCTCTGCGGGGCTGCATGCTGTCTCTGTGGACATTGTGACTGTTTATGGGCTGATATACAGTATATACAGTAGATACAGTATATACAGTAGATACATTATTGAGCAGATTGACTTCACTGTGTATGTAATGTCACAGCATCCTGCAGAAGGAGAAGTGGCTGCAAAACAAGTATTCACCCGGAAATCTCCCTCTCTGGTACAGGTACTAGTTTATAGAAGGGCACACAGGTAATGAAGTGTGATTGGAAACACCTGTATGTGATGAAGATGAGCCAAGAGATGTGTTGTTTTTGTAGGTTTATAACACGTGTGTTTGGAAGGTCCAGTAGTTAGGTTTGATAAGATAAAATAAGATAAATCTTTATGTACAGGATTACCCAAAGAGCAGTGGTTCTCAAATGGGGGTACGTGAGATGTTTTAAAAATATATTTAAAATTAGCATCCATTCAGAAATCCTTTAAAAATTGTTATTTAATAAATATTCAATAAAATATAAGTGTAAGTTCATAAACTGAATTTAATGCAACAATGCAATCGTCAGTGTTGACAGTTTAATAAATCAGACACTGATGGCAGAGCGCTTAGTATTACATCTTTATTTCAACCAACAAATGCTTTGCTGGTTAGGAGGTACATCACTGAAAAAAGGTTGAGAACCACTGGCAGAGAGGATAGTGCAAACAAGAGACATAGTAAAAAAAAAAAAAAAAAAAAAAAAGATCAAAATAAGTATTATAAATAAGAAATGAGCAATAAAAAAACAGTAAAGAATCCACAGTAACTGAAATATTTTATATACAGACAGAAACTATAAAAACTATTGTATTGCACAGTGTATTAGTGTTGTGTGGTCTACTGGGAGCAGAGCTGGTTGTGTAACCTGTGTCAAAACTATAAAATGAACACCATTACAAAGTAATCCAGCACAAGGTCGTTGCAAAAAATAATATTCAGGAGAATGATCCAATTTTCAAGGCTCCGAAAAAAATTCTTCCAGAGTAAAGTATGGACAAACCGAAAAATGCAAAAAGAACATTGTTTGAAATCTGTCAAAAGCAATTAAGGCATTTGTTTGGAAGAAGAGTACTGGTGAGGCATGAGGGATGTGCTTTACCATTCATATCTTTACAGGAGTAAGTCATTGCATTAAACATAATGCTGTGGGCATGCTGTTCTTCAGCAGACACACAAAGGTGCCACAAAAAAAAGAAATAAGCAACATGCTGGTGTATCCTGGCAAAAAAAAAAAAAAAAAAAGAAAAGCTTCTGCAGACTATTTCAATGACTGCACATTTTCATAGAGTTGAGGATGGTATTGCAAAGATGTAATAGCAGGGTGTCATGTCTTACTTCAAACACGTTCATTGGAAATACAATCCACAACACATTGTCATAACTTGACAGTGATGTATTTTGGCCTATTTAGAAGGGCATGAGTGGTTATATGGAGTCAAATGACTTACTTGTACGAGGCATTTGCTGGAGGACATTTTGTCAGGGTGGCCAGCTTCAATGTCACCAAAATGAGCTGTGCTGAAGTGTGTAGTGCTGCCTGGCCACTACAATTCAAGAGCACCTGGGATATCTAAAAGGTAGCCTTGGGTGGGGGTCCAGGTGCAGGGTATAAAAACAAGAAAGCTTTTTGAGTCAATACTGTCTGAGTGGTTGTGGAGCCCCGAAGCTGACGGAGAACAAACACTCAATCAGGGTCAGATATCTTTTCTTATAATGCTGGCTGGAGACAGCTATGCATTCTGGAGAAGTGAATTGAAACCCGCCTGGCTTTAGCCCCCAGTCCCGGAAACCCCCCTGCTTTTCAACTTAACAAAGACAAGTATTTATATTCTTTGGAGAGAACATCATTCAGGAGTTCTGTGGAAAAATGGCTCTTGTGGTGATGTCCTTGTGATCAATCTGCAGGGGATGCAGACTCAAATTAGTGTTTCAGTTGTTTGAAAGAACCCAGCTGCTGTTGTTTTGTGTGATCATATCCATTTTCTCTCTTATTCTTAGTTCCTCAAAAGCAATTCTTTACATTTGATCTACTGATAAAATGTATCTGTTTCAAATTGAACCATTCTTTTTCTCCCTTTCGCAGCGTTTTGAGCATGAACCACTTATCCCTCAGCGAGCTATGTTGCCTGTTCTGCTGTCCGCCGTGCCCCAGCAAGATTGCCTCCAAACTGGCCTTCCTGCCTCCAGAGCCCACCTACAGCCTCATGTCCGATGACAGTGGCAGCCGTTGGACCCTGCACCTCTCCGAGCGCGCCGACTGGCAGTACTCGTCCCGCGAGAAGGACGCCATCGAGTGTTTCATGACTCGCACAACAAGAGGGAACCGCATTGCCTGTATGTTTGTCCGCTGCTCACCCAGCGCTCAGTATACTCTATTATTCTCCCACGGAAACGCAGTGGACTTGGGCCAGATGAGCAGCTTCTACATTGGCCTGGGTTCACGGATCAACTGCAACGTCTTCTCCTACGACTACTCAGGTTACGGGGCGAGTTCTGGGAAACCCTCAGAGAAGAACCTGTACGCTGATGTAGATGCCGCCTGGCAGGCACTCCGGTCACGGTAAGGAGAGATGATGGAAGGAAGTGGACCTGTACACAGATGTTGGGACATCCTGTAGAAAAAGGACGCAGTGTTGCACTAGTACTTATGACTGCATTGATGATAGGGTAATTGAAAAGCATGCAGACCCCGAACTTGATTTTATCACAAGGCTGCAAAATAGAACTTAATTGCCCATGCAGCTCAAACACTTAGTGACCGGTGAGTTAAGCCCCGTGAACTTTAGGGGCCCGCAAATGGTTCAACACCTGAAATGCATTGAATTATTTTAACATGCATGCAGATAATGGTGTCACAACCCCAAACTCAAGGGGAAAGGGAAGTGACACAACACACTGTAGTGAAACAAAGAAATTGAAAAAAACATTGCCATTCAGTGCATGACAATAGTAGGAAAGCGTCCTATTAATAGAAACTTTGGTCATGTCATTCTCGTTTGACAGCTTTTTATTGGTAGAGAGAGAAAAACTACAATGCCAGAAAAACTACAATGCCAGTCTTTCCTGGTTTTCTTATGCTGTGAATGTGAACAGCTATGGATGAGCGTGAGGAGTAAGGAAATGGGGACTACTGATGTAAAAGGCGAGGTTAAGTGAAGACTTGAGCAGGAATAGAAAGAGTTGAGGACATGACGAGTTGGCAACAGGACTTTGGTGGAGATGACAGGAATGGTTTAGGAGGGACGACGTGATGTTTTTCTTGGCGGTAATAAGGAGCGTGTTTTCTGTGATTATGCTGGCCAGCCATATGTAGGTGTGAGTGGGTGCTCTGCTGCATCTTTTTGCTCTGCAGGCTATGAATAGACTGGTATTTATTGGTCAATATTTGACTGATTTATTTCAGCTGATAAAACTTTCCATGCTGCTACTAGATGGTATCTGCATTTGTAATGATAGTGGAATCTCAAACTAAATCTCTTTTGGTTTTGACTGTTGATGGGACAAAGTAAGCTATTTCAAGATGATACCTTGGCTTTTGGGATTTTCTTTTATATTCAATTAATGGATTTTATCGAGGAACTAAACAGTTGACAGATTAATTGATATTGAAAATAACTTAGTTTTGTGTTTGTGTGTCTGGGGTGTGTGTGAAAATAATGTATCCCTCATATTTGTGCCTTTTTTGTTTACGTGGATGGGGCAGGAAAAAGTTCATTCCGTAGCCAATGATGTTTCTGTATACTTCCTGCTGGAAGACAAACAAATGACTAACAGAGGAGATGGGGAACTTTGGATCAGAAAAACTAAAGGCAGGAAGAGAAAAACTAGGCTTCTAGTGTGGAGTGCCACTCCTGTGTCAATGCTTACGTGGGTGTGTGTTCTCTCTGTGGTTTATGAAGATCTTGGCACTGGAGATATTTTAAAGTGCTGATGTATAACTGGTAGGGCCACTGGCAACAACATGTTACTGTTTCTTAGTTACCAACCTTTGCTGTGAATCTCTTTTACATTTGACCCAATCTCCCATTTTGTAGAGTTTACAAAGTGGCCTTCTGTAAATAAGGACATTCACATAAGGAACCTGACAAGTTAAACAGGAAACTCTTGACCATTAAGGTTGTGCATACAGGAAACCGGCCACTGCTGTGAAGAAGAACCCACTTTTCTGGTGGCCAGCCAGATACTCTGTGTCGACATATGTGTGTGTGTGTGTGGGAACAAATGCATTATTTTACTTTAAAGTATATATTTCTGTTACTTGTGTTTTAAATTAAGCACACTTCCTTTCAATGAAGTTCTCTTTAACTGTTAAACCAAAGCTTTAGTTACAATGTCCAATGTGATAGACACGAAAAGTGATGAAGAAACCCATTCTTTCTTTTTTCTTTCTAGTCACAGCACCACACTACCTGAAAGAGAAAGAAGCACTTAAGGCCGCTGTTTGGTTCTGCTTTTAAATGTTGTTTGTTTTCCGTCTTATTTATTATTTTGTTTTTACACCAAGCGATCGTATCTAAATCCATTTGCACAACCTAATTGGTCCGGCCCAAATAAACCTTGTAAGTTGAGCTAGCTATTTCCCTTCTAGTGATACTGGTTGTAATGGCTGTTTCTGTATGTGATGTTAATCAGCTGTTTTTAAAAAGGGTAGAGCAGGTATTGACCAACATCAATCTCAAACAATGTATCGCTTTGTCTTTGTAGGTGAATCAGGGAAGAAAACACTTTCGAGATCAGCTTAGATGCTTTCTGGAACAAGGAAATAACTTGATATTCAAGAAGCCTCAACTTGCGTGCAACCTGTATAGAAGTCTCAAAAGCCAAAGTGCAAATCTGAGTGGCAGCTTGTCAAGATATTTCCTTAAGGGATGTCCCTTCTACTCGTTTCACAGTAAGAGCGTAAAACAAACATGTCTGCCTGAAATTTGTTTGCATGGAAAGCGGCATCTTCATCTTATACAAATACAAAAGATAAGTACAAGGCTAGACGTTAGAATATATATACTTTTTTTTTTAATTTTTATTTTTTTTATAAAGAAATTTATATATTTATGAATACAACAAAATAGACACTTGGAAGGAATTCGAATGACTGACTGTCAAAGGGTTAAAAAAGGACAGCAACTGTATGTGATGTGATATGGCTACTTTAATGGTACACTGGGCCCTTTGACATGATGGGGTACAAATTACAAGAGGGATCTTCCCAAAAACAAAACATAATTGAAGTATTGTGTAAAATGTAATCAATAATTTAGGCAGTGTATATATTATTAGATTAGAATCTTCAAAGCTTGGTGTTAATAAGACCCCTAGTATCATGTATTATGCTCTGCTGTCTGTGTCTGATGGTTTGAGGGCTGTGCCAGACTTATAATAGTCTTTCTGTGATAGTACAACCCATCCTTTTGACCCTGCAAAGCACACATCTACTAGATGGTGTTTATCCCATCAAAAGGCCTCTCTGCATGGCCTCACATTAGACTGCTTCCTACATCACTCGTGCACTTCTCTCACGTTAGATCAGACACGCAGCCTGAAGATAGAGAGCGGCGCTCATGTCTCTTTCACTTTCTCTGATTATTTGGCATTTTTTGAACCCACGAGGTTCAGACTTGTTGTGCTTCTGTTTTGGCTTTCCGTGTCATCCAATCGTTTTCTCCTCGCATGAAAACAAACCCTCCTCCTGTGCTCTTTTGTTCAGCCACGTCAGAAGAGGCACTCCCTTCACCTGAGCAGGGAGGGGATCGAATGATTCAGCAATGTCAACACACTCACACTGCCTCCATTATTGTACAAGCGATTTCACATGCTAATAGAATAATGATTCAGGTGTACTATTTGCTGCAGTTGAAAGAAACTAGAAGAAATCTCTCTCTCTCTCTCTCTCGCTCTCTCTCTCTTAGAACGGCACTGTATCATTTTCTTTTCCCTCTTGAGATTGAAGGCGGGCCAGCAGTCAATCCTACTAGTCTAATATTGAGTGGTAGCCTAGCAACCCAGGTCCAATGAGCTTTCAGACCGAGTTCTTCCCACACTATGTCCACTAAAAACAAACCGCAAAAACTCACTTTCTACTCGATCATCACACTGATCCAAATCAAAGCTCCATCCATCTTCTTAGACGATCAATAGTCGGGAGAAATTCTCGCAAATATGGACACAGAAAGGCTACCCATCATGTCTTTGGTACGCATTGTTTACTTGAAATATCAGAGGCGGTTAGGTTCACGGGGCCACAGACGAACAAACCATACTGTGTCTGTTAATCCAGTTGGGTGGAGTGCATTCGCTCACCTGACTGTCCTTAGCGCAAATCAACAGGAACGGAGCTTAGTGGTGGTACTTGCTGATTATGTATTTATTGTCCTGACATCTTAGTATGGTACAGATTTAAAAAAAAAAATTATTTGGCAAAAAAATTCCTATTTATTTTCAAGACGAATCTAATTAAGCGAGTATACATTAGAAGGACATGAGAAAATACATGCAAAGCGTAATAACGCATAATTGCAACTAGGGTTGTAATTCCGGTATCGCTGTATGACGGTTTATCATGGTTTTTGAATGATAAGTTACATTACATTACATTACAGTCATTTAGCAGACGCTTTTATCCAAAGCGACTTACAGGAAGTGTATTCAACATAGGTATTCAAGAGAACTACTAGTCACTAGAAGTCATAAGTGCATCTCCTTTCTTAAACAAGCATCTAAAAGCATAAACCAGAGCAAAAGTATAGTGCAGAGGCAAATTACTACGAAAACAATAATTGCAACAGACTAATACGAATATAATAAGTGCTACAAACTACTACGAATAGGATAAGTGCAGTAAACAAATACGAATTCAATAAGTGCAGCGAACTGATACAAATACAGTAAGTGCAACAACTAATACGAATGCAATAAGTGCTACGAGGAAGGCTCAGGGTAGTACTTCTTGAAGAGGTGAGTTTTCAGTCTGCGCCTAAAGATGGGCAGTGACTCTGCTGTCCTGACGTCAGTGGGGAGTTCATTCCACCACTGAGGGGCCAGGACAGAAAAAAGCTGTGACCTCAGGGACCTCTGAGCGACGGGGCAACCAGTCGCCCCGAGGCAGCAGAGCGAAGTGGTCGGGCGGGGGTGTAGGGCTTGACCAAGGCCTGGAGATAGGAAGGAGCTGTTCCTTTCGCTGCCCTGTAGGCTAGCACCAGAGTCTTAAACTGGATGCGAGCTCTTACAGGGAGCCAGTGTAGAGAACGGAGAAGGGAAGTTGTGTGAGAGAACTTGGGGCGATTGAACACCAGACGTGCTGCAGCTTTCTGGACAAGCTCCAGAGGTCTGATGGCCGACGCCGGGGCTCCAGTAGTGAGTTGCACTAGTCCAGGCGGGAGATGACCAGAGCCTGGATGAGCACCTGCGCCGTCTCATCAGTGAGGAAGGGGCGAATCCTCCTGATGTTGTAGAGGAGGAATCTGCAGGAGCGTGTGACCGATGCAATGTTTGCTGAGAACGACAGTTGGTCGTCCAGGGTCACACCCAGATTCCTCACAGTCCGAGTTGGCGTCACCACGGCATCATCAATGGTGATGGACAGGTCTCGGTGCGGGCAGCCCTTCCCCGGGAGGAACAGTAGCTCGGTTTTGTCCAGGTTGAGCTTCAGGTGGTGTGTCGCCATCCACTTCGAGATGTCAGCCAAGCACGCAGCAATGCGTGCCTCCACTTGGGTGTCACCGGGAGGAAATGACAAGACCAGCTGGGTGTCATCGGCATAACAATGGTAAGAGAAGTCATGCGAGCGAATAACAGAACCCAGAGATGTTGTGTAGAGCGAGAAGAGAAGGGGGCCCAGAACTGAGCCTTGTGGGACCCCCGTAGTCAGCATGCGTGGTTCCGACACAGCCCCCTCCATGTCACCTGGTAGGATCGGCCTGTCAGGTAGGATGCAAACAGGGAGAGTGCAGAGCCTGAGACGCCCATCCCCTCGAGGGTGGAGAGGAGGATCTGGTGGTTCACCGTGTCAAACGCCGCTGACAGGTCCAGGAGAATCAGGACAGAGGAGAGAGAGTTCGCTCTCGCAGCATGAAGCGACTCTGTCACCGCAAGGAGGGCCGTCTCTGACGAGTGACCCACCTTGAACCCGGACTGGTGGGGGTCCAAGAGGTTGTTCTGGTGGAGGTAGGAAGACAGTTGTTTAGAGACAGCGCGTTCAAGTGTTTTGGATAGAAAGGGTAGAAGAGAAACCGGTCTGAAGTTCTTGACATCAGAGGGGTCAAGTGATGGTTTCTTCAGAAGGGGGGTGACTCTGGCAGTCTTGAAAGCTGAGGGAAAGCATCCCGAGACGAGAGATGTGTTGATGAGGTGGGTGAGGAAAGGAAGGAGTTCAAGTTATCATGCTGTGTACATTTGCTTATCTCCAGTATAAAACATACTGACTTTGTGAGTGTGTGTGTATGTGTGTGAGTAAAAGCTAAAGACAGGAGCAGTCGGGCTGAGCTGATGCTCATCTACAGTATATGTTAATAGTTTATTTATTGTAAACTAACTGCTTATAAAACATATTATAGTTCCATGCTATTTTATCAGGTTTCTAATTATGTTATTAGAATTCTCATTCCTTTAAAGGTAATTTGTAACTAATAATAATAAATTGTAATATGTTCTGAGACTGTGACAATCTCATTCCATAACTACCGTTATTTCAACGCTTCAATGAAGGATCCCCCTGCTGTAGTGCAGATGGTCCACTAATCTGTTAAAAATGGTGGCACATATGTTCAGGATATACTGAAATAGCTATTCGTCATAGTGACTGCTATGGGATGAGAATACTTTTGGTCTTCAGGGAGAAAGAGGTGGGCAGCCAGGAGGGATTGGGAGACATAATAAGGGATTGCAGGAGGATGTGATGCATTATAGATTGGATTTCTGTCAGGAGACTAAATTGATGAAGGTTTGGGGGAGGGGCGTAACCCTGCAATGGCCTGTTGAAGTCTATTCAAGCTGAAATGCAATCGAGTAAATTGCAGGCTTGTGTTGGCCGGTCCGAGGGTTTACATCTTGTGTGGAACTGGGTTGGTCAAAGCCAGTCATAGTGGCGTTTTAACACGAGTGCAGCTGCAGATCTGCACTGCCGTGGTCCTCTTTACCCAATGTGTGAGCAGAAGCCACAGCTGTCTGTGGAAAAGTGCCAAGATAACAGGATGGGTTAGAGATTCAGAGTGACCTTGTTGTAAGCAGAAGGTCACAGGTTTAAGCGTTGCATTATTCATTGTCCTCGAGCAGAACACCCCGACCTCCACAACCTTTTAAGTGTAAAGAGGTCAAGTTAGGTTTGGGGGGAAGCCTTGCTGCATTGTACTATGTCCCTTCACCTGATGACTAAGCTGTCAAATGGTTTCACCTCACCCTCTCTGTATTGAAATTGTATAATCTTTATGTTGTAGGGACATCTGTGTGGTAACTGTTTATCTGTGTAAGGATTGGCCAGGCTTCAGTGGCCTGATATGGCAAAGAACAAATGGAGATAAGCACAGGTACTATGTGATAAAGGTCTAAGGCTGAAAAGACGTTAGTAACGGTAAACAAATAACAAGACTGTGACACAAAACGCTGAATCGTTAACTCTTAGTGAACATGCCACACCTAGGTATCGCTGTGCACTCTTCAGAATTGCAGCGGAATTATTAGGTTTAATTAAAACGGCCTCATGCAGAACTTCTTATGATCGATTTCTGCCTTTGAACAGTTCTGACAAAGTGAAGAAAGCAACTAAAGCAACCCCTTTGTACCAATCAGATTACACGGCATCTTCTGTAACTTTTCTAGTTTCCTTTTTTAACGATACAATGAGGTCACTGCTCTTGCGGTGGAAGATTGGGTTTGATGTTACCGAAAGAGTTTTGCCCTCAAGCTCTGTTATTACCTACCTTACATACTGTGTGTTACTACAGCTGCCTAGCAACATAAAACTTGCCAAAAAGGGTCCATTATAACTTTTTCCTTTTCCATCATTGTTATTTTTCTCCAATTAACACTAAACCAGGTAAAAGTGGGAATCTAACTTGAAAGCTCGTCATCGAGAATGAAGGTCATTGTCGGGCGTCCTGCAAACATTTTCTGAATGTTGCTTTCACTGACGACACGTTTTTGAATTAAGATGGTTATGATCAAAAATGTAAAACCCTCAGGCTTCTTAGGTGCTGAGTAATGGCTTTCCACAAATTGGACTGGACCATTGGATTATCATTAAGAATGATTAAGCTTTTTTGTTTTGATCACAAACCATTAACATTGCAGTTAATGTGGTCGATTATAAAGGTATTCTGGCATTTACTTGCAAAAGGTAAAAACAAAGTTCTTTTTGGCAGATTTTATAGGAGCTGTAAGCCCCAAATTAGACACGGCATCAGAAAGTGCACTGTCATTTTCTACAGTTGGAAACATTCTTGAACTATCCCTCACCTCCCTGAACAAGCCACATTATGTTGAATAATTAAGATAAGCTTTCAGGCCGCGAATTGTGTTTTATCATCGTCAGTCAACCTTGAGAGTTAATGGGGCTGTTTACGCCACAGCACTCGACAGTCTTTCCCATGCCGTGCCAGTATTTTCACCCCTATTTATAATTGGTGAAGGCCAGCTGACACAATGGTAAACTGCTCATACACCCCTGCTAATGACTGTGTGTGTCTATGGTCTGTCTCGTGTGCCTGCACTTTAGTCTAGTGCCCCTTCGCTGCACTGCTGCAGATTGTTCCTTTGCGATGGTTGTGTTAGACCCTCGTCGTGCTCTCCTAATTATAATAATCCATCACAGCAGTGTAGAGCCGTGTCAGACTTTGGTGTTCGTGTTTGTTCATCACTGTGTATTGTAGGACTGCAGAGGCTCAGGCTGTACCGTTAAGCCTGTAATGTTAGTGCACCTAATTGTAATAATAGAGTAGAGCAGTGATTTTGTGGGGCTGGTTGTGGCTGTGTACTATGCACTATCCAGTAGTTCAGACAGGGATGCAGTGTTCTTAGACCAGGTTGTCAGCTGACTGGTTGCTTGCTAGAGTGGGTCACGTTCTCTATAATCAGCTGTGGAATGTCTTCCCCTCGGTTTTTTCTCCCTCCTTTACCCTCAATACAGTATCAGTATCTTTTTTTGCTGCCTTCCTGCTTGTTTTGCTCTTATTCCCTCTCCTTCCCTCTGAATCACAAGACTTCAGCTGCTTTGAAAAGCAGCTGACAGCCACTGAACCGTGGCTGTTTGCCATCGTTGTGCCCACATTTTACGATGCCGTATAATCACTGAGTCACTGTGGCGTGACGTTTCAGCCTATAATAGAGCATGAGTAAGAGTTAGGCCCAGTAAGCACACAGGTGTGTGTTTGCATGGAACAGCATGTGGGGGAAATGAGTGAACGATGTTAGAGTTAATGGCAGTGTGAGTGTATTTACTTTTATTTTCATTTTACTGTGAGAAGCACTTAAAGAAAATCAACTTTAACCAACTGGTGGATTCCACAATACAACATTGGCATTTTGTATTATGCCAGACAAGCTGCTTTTGATCATTTACTAAAGGCCTAACTGGACGTCTGCCAGGGTGTGGAAAAGCACACAAGATTTACCCACATATGTCTGGCTGCTAGAAGAGTAAATATCCTGTTCCTGATCAGCGAGTATTGTGATGTTAAGATATTACGTGTCCTTTTCTGCAGGTATGGCATCCGTCCAGAGAACGTGATCGTGTACGGCCAGAGCATCGGCACCGTGCCGTCTGTGGACCTGGCTTCTCGCTATGAGAGCGCTGCAGTCATCCTCCACTCCCCGCTCACCTCTGGCATGAGAGTGGCCTTCCCCGACACCAAGAAGACCTACTGCTTTGACGCCTTTCCAAAGTGAGTGCACTGTGCGGGACAGATGGCTCCTGTGAAAAGCCGGGCTATATCTGTATCACAGGCATCCTCCCTCTGCCGCTATTAAAATAACAAAAACAAACACGTATTCAAAACCACTCTTGCAAACATTGACTTATGCATTTAGATGTGTTAAATCAATACAGGGTGTGTTTTTCTTCTTAATGAACCACAGTGCTTACAATATTTTCAATAGTTCCCTCTGGTGGCCAGTTGGCGAACTACATCTGCTTCTTTTCCCACTTTGGGTTTTGGTTTTTTTTTTAAATTGTATTTACAATTACAGTAACTAAACCCAGGTCTCACTTTCCCTGTCTGCTTGATGCTCGTATTTTTTAATCCTGACGTCTCATCCTAACTCACTCTTCTCGTTTTCTTGCTCCAAAGCATCGACAAGATTTCCAAGGTGACGTCACCGGTGCTGGTGATCCACGGTACGGAGGACGAGGTCATTGACTTCTCCCACGGCCTGGCGCTGTACGAACGCTGTCAGCGCCCCGTGGAGCCGCTCTGGGTGGAGGGGGCGGGACACAACGACGTAGAGCTCTACGGACAGTACCTGGAGAGACTCAAACAGTTCGTTGCACATGAGCTGGTCAACTTGTAGAGAAGCTGGAAAAAAGGGTGGAGAGGGAAGAAGAGAAGACAGCAACGGCTCTCAAGAGGGGTTGGATGATGGAGAAGGGGTACAACTTATCCTTTTTTTTTTGTGAAGTGATGCAGGTAAAAGTGGTGTTTGTCTGTGTAGTCCTGAAGTGTTGGCAGTCTCCTCTCAGCTCCAGTCAGTACCGTCAACTCCACATGCTGCAGCTGTGAACTTACAAGTAACCATCATTTTGTTTTTGCGTTAGGATTTTATTTTTTATTATGTTGAAAATTGCACATTGTGAAAGTGCTGTATGAAAGAAGTAGACATGTGCACAGACAACATACCATGTGTGTATAGGTGCAGCATATAAGAGAGAGAGAGAGAGAGAGAGAGAGTGTGTGTGTGTGTCACATTTTTGCTGCCTTTGGAGAAGGACGTGGTCCACTGTTCTTAACGGAGACGTTCTTCAGGCTTTCAAGGTCCTGGAAGAACAGCTCTGCTACAAACTGGACTGGATCAGAAGTGGACCAGACTCTCTAATCCAACTGAACTCCATCTGACTTTGAGGTCAGGTTCGGTCCTGCACTCTGCAGTCACCATTCATTTCTTCTTTTTTTTTTTTTTTTTTTTTTTTTTTTTTTTTTTTTTTGATTACTGTTTATTATATTTTTTATATTATACATGGTATTTTGCACGTATCAGCTGTCACTGAAGAACTGTACAAGACAAACTGACGTAATCTAGCTGGGCCAGTGTTGCCAAATACTTAGTACAGTATATAGCAGAGAGTCGGACACACACAGAACTTTGTACAAAACACATTTAGAAACGCCTCCAAAGCTCTGTAAGCTGTATTCAGTCTCTACTTCTCCGTTTAGTCTTTAAATGGTACAATCTCATCCTAGCTCATGTAGCCAGTTAGAAGGCTGGGGCTGTTTTTGGTTCACCAATAAAGTGTGGGTAGCTTCCTCACTCTTTCTTTTGAAAATGTTACCTCTGTTTTACTTCAAGGTTTACTCAGAAGTATTGTCTCTGAAAGATAAGTACATACAGACATGAGCTGGATGTTGTCAGAGCAATGCAATGCTGAGCAGTTTATTCCCCCCCCTGGAAAAGACAAAGTATTGGCCTTGATAAAGTAACTTTTATGAAACCCTGTGTTGAGGTTTTTTCTATAAGTTAAATAATGTACCTAGTTATTATAACAGATCTCACTTCAATGTAACTGAACCAGATCTTTCTAGATGTTTTGTTTTTTTCTTTCTATGATAACTATGTCGACTACTGAGACAGCAGCTTACGGCCTGTGCTCTGATCAAGACTTAAACCACTAATGCCAACCAGGACTGAATGGTGAACGTTATTTACACAGCTGGTGTTGACTCCTTTTCAGTTCAGAAAGTTGTTTAAAAAATGAAACTGTTGTTTTCCAAGTTATTGAGAAGCATTGACATCATTTGAGCTTAAAAATGAATAGACAATGGCTTATATCAGCGTAAGTGGCTCAGCATTTAAGCCCTGCATCGTGGACAGAATGGTTTGTTTTTGTCTTAACTTTATCTTTATGTCTGCATGGTTTTTCTGGATCCATTGCTGTCTGTTGATTTGCCCTTTTAATGTCGAGTGAAACGGCTGATTATCTCCATTAAGGCCCTGAAAAGCAGATGTCAAAGTGCTGCCGCATGCCATGAATGGATAGTTTCTGTTGTTTTTGATTTTTTATAACGAACTCAGAATTGCATAATAAATCAAAATGAGTCATTTTCTTATGGGTATCTTTTTGATACCTGTGTTTAGCCTGTGTTCACAAAAGGGGTCAAATACTGGCAAGAGACATTTAACCAATAAGTCAACAGGTGCTACTGTAAACCTTCAGGTCTGATCACTTAGAGGTTGAGAGGAAGTTTGATGTTTGTCAGATTGACCAAAATCCAGATCAGGATTGGTAACTGTGCTTTGTCAGGTGATTGTTTGTTGTTATGAAATCTACTTCTTTTCACAACTCATTTTGTCATATAAACAAGGTTATGCTTTCTATCATTTTCACTTTGTAAATAATATTTGTAATATGTCTTTTTTTTTTTCTTGTTTCTTTCGCAAGCTTTTGTCATCACTCAACTGTCCTTATTCTTACTTCTCTAACTCTTGATATGACAACTGTTAGACCAAGGTGGGCCATCATTTTGGCTCTCAGATGATCTTTGTACTGGTCATTTTGACTAATGTCATCTCTGATTTGATTAGATTAATTTTGTATATCATATTTCAATACGAAAGAAACTTGTATGTAATAACAATATTAATAAAGTAATTCTAACATGAATAGAGAAAATAAAATGGTATTTAAGAAGCAACACAATCTGTGACTGAACTGTTGATTTTTGGGGGAATGTTTCACTTTTCTTAATTTCAGGTCGTTTTTTGTAAAGATGGGTCTCATTCCAGGACAACAAGTCATCCTCTTCTCTTGCATGTGATAAGGAACGTACATTACAGTATAATAATCTCAGGACACGTGATGAAGAGATGCAGAGATGTAATATGGCTGCACCACAACATCTCTTCTACTTTCATAGCAGACTCTGCTGGGAGGAAGGGAGGAGCACTTGATGCTGCTTTAGGTCAAGAGGAAACCATTAGGAGAATAGGGAGGTTATGGGAAAAGGATGTGGCGTAAGTCCTGTGGTGTGACTGCAATGGAAATTAGACATGTAAAAGTTTTGTGAATAATGCTTTATTTCTATGACACAGCAAACTCTTCCTGTATCTGTGTTAGTATCAGTGTCAACTCATTTAGAATTCATCATTTGGAGCATCGAGATAAAAGGTTTCGTTATAGAGCAGTGTGTCTTTGTCACCAGCAGGCGGCAGTGTGGCCTCGGATTTAAGCCCCTCCCCTCACTTCATGCTGCTCAGGGCTCCTTGTGACACATTCAATGACTCCTCGGAAACCCCCACTTTCTTTCATTAAGTCTGAAGATGGTGATATGACCAAATGTCAGATAATATAATAGAAACGCACAGGCCACTTTAAAAGACGTCAATGTTTGATTCATCGTATGAAAACACTAAAAACAGATAGTTGTGCTTCAGTTAAAAAAGTACAAGCCTGCTTGTGTAGGAATATACTTTCTTAGTGTTCATTTCACAGTTGTTTTCCTGTTGAGGGGTCGTGTGATCAGGGGATCAATAATTCACTGTAGCAGAGGTTCATCACTGTCAATCTTTGAATAAAGATGTTGTACCATAACTTGTATGTTCTTTACTATAATACTGTCACAGGGTATTTACAGCAGAAGACTGTATAGTACTGCTGGTGATGTATTCTCAAAGTACAAAGAGATCCCTGCACCAAAGAAAGGAGATGCACTTATGACTTCTGGTGACTAGTAGTTCTCTTGAATACCTATGTTGAACACACTTCCTGTAAGTCGCTTTGGATAAAAGCGTCTGCTAAATGACTGTAATGTAATGTAATGTAATGCACCAAAGTCTCACATTTAGTCATCGTTTCAATCATGCTGCTCTTCCAACACACACATCAACATATGTTACTTATGTGAAATGACCAACAATAAAACATACTAGACATGATTTACTTATATACGATTACTATATCAAGAACAACTATTACTGCTAAAGTTCTTACTTCCGAGGCTTTGGTTTTGAAGACACTAATTGTCTTTATAGTTATTTTTCTGGGAATTTGTGTGTATTAGAAACCTGGAGGGACTTAAACAATGAAAATAGGCTTTCTGTATTGTCACAAATGTAAAATAAAACCATACTAAAAAAATTAAATACCTAAATGAAAATATTATGCTGGGAAATAACATTTAAAGAAAATATAACTGAACAGTTAGTTGAATTTATAATATGTTGTGAAAAATCCAAATAATAGAAAATGTGTCTCTTCAAAGTGTTCTGAGGGTGTAGAAATAAGTTTTTAAGATTTGGACTCATGAACGTGGTATTTTTAAAAAAAAATACCATGAACTAGTACTAGTACACTAGTGCACTAGTACTAGTACACTAGTACTAAGACTGGACAGACTGGTGGGGTCCCACTGCTCACGTAGTGACGTCACTAACCTCCAGCATGTGTTCTGCATACTTTAGAGCTGGCGTGTCCGACAGACTAGAACGCATCATCACTTCCTGGTTCTGTCTCTGTGGGAGGAGGAGGGGGGGGCTGAGGGGGGCTGAACGACGGACGAACAAACGACAACAGAAAGAAAACAACATGTGGAGAAGAAGGATATAAAAGGGACGCGAGAGAGAGAGAGAGAGAGATAAAGTATTCACCATCATCATCATCATCATCATCATCTCCGGTCAGCGGTGTCTGTAAAGGCTCCGGCAGAGAGCGAATGGACGAGAACCTCACCACCGGTACGACACCGACCGATGAACGCTGAACGTTCCACTAACGTTCCACTGTGTCTGTCCTCCACTAACGTTCCACTGTGTCTGTCTGTCCACTAACGTTCCACTGTGTCTGTCTGTCCACTAACGTTCCACTGTGTCTGTCCACTAACGTTCCACTGTGTTTGTCCACCACTAACGTTCCACTGTGTCTGTCCACCACTAACGTTCCACTGTGTCTGTCTGTCCACTAACGTTCCACTGTGTCTGTCCACCACTAACGTTCCACTGTGTCTGTCCACCACTAAACGTTCCACTGTGTCTGTGTCTGTCCACTAACGTTCCACTGTGTCTGTCTGTCCTCCACTAACGTTCCACTGTGTCTGTCCTCCACTAACGTTCCACTGTGTCTGTCCACCACTAACGTTCCACTGTGTCTGTCCACTGTCCACTTCCACTGTGTCTGTCTGTTCCTCCACTAACGTTCCACTGTGTCTGTCCACCACTAACGTTCCACTGTGTCTGTCCACCACTAACGTTCCACTGTGTCTGTCGTTCCACTGTGTCTGTCCACCACTAACGTTCCACTGTGTCTGTCTGTCCTCCACTAACGTTCCACTGTGTCTGTCCACCACTAACGTTCCACTGTGTCTGTCCACCACTAACGTTCCACTGTGTCTGTCTGTCCACTAACGTTCCACTGTGTCTGTCTGTCCTGTGTCCACTAACGTTCCACTGTGTCTGTCCACTAACGTTCCACTGTGTCCACTGTGTCCACTGTCTGTCCACCACTAACGTTCCACTGTGTCTGTCCAACTAACGTTCCACTGTGTCTGTCCTCCACTAACGTTCCACTGTGTCTGTCCACTAACGTTCCACTGTGTCCACTGTGTCTGTCCACCACTCTGTCCACCACTAACGTTCCACTGTGTCTGTCCACTAACGTTCCACTGTGTCTGTCCACCACTAACGTTCCACTGTGTCTGTCTGTCCACCACTAACGTTCCACTGTGTCTGTCCACCACTAACGTTCCACTGTGTCTGTCCACCACTAACGTTCCACTGTGTCTGTCCTCCACTAACGTTCCACTGTGTCTGTCTGTCCACTAACGTTCCACTGTGTCTGTCTGTCCACTACCACTAACGTTCCACTGTGTCTGTCCACTAACGTTCCACTGTGTCTGTCCACTAACGTTCCACTGTGTCTGTCCACCACTAACGTTCCACTGTGTCTGTTCCACTGTGTCTGTCACTAACGTTCCACTGTGTCTGTCCACCACTAACGTTCCACTGTGTCTGTCCACCACTAACGTTCCACTGTGTCTGTCCACTAACGTTCCACTGTGTCTGTCTGTCCACCACTAACGTTCCACTGTGTCTGTCTGTCCACTAACGTTCCACTGTGTCTGTCCACCACTAACGTTCCACTGTGTCTGTCTGTCCACTACTAACGTTCCACTGTCCTGTCCACTAACGTTCCACTGTGTCTCCACCACTAACGTCCACTGTCCACTAACGTTCCACTGTGTCTGTCCACTGTCCACTAACGTTCCACTGTGTCTGTCCACTCGTTCCACTGTGTCTGTCCACCACTAACGTTCCACTAACGTTCCACTGTGTCTGTCCACTAACGTTCCACTGTGTCTGTCCACTAACGTTCCACTGTGTCTGTCCACTGTGTCTGTCCACTAACGTTCCACTGTGTCTGTCCACTGTGTGTCTGTCCACCACTAACGTTCCACTGTGTCTGTCCACTAACGTTCCACTGTGTCTGTCCCACTAACGTTCCACTGTGTCTGTCCACCACTAAGGTTCCACTGTGTCTGTCCACCACTAACGTTCCACTGTGTCTGTCCACCACTAACGTTCCACTGTGTCTGTCCACTAACGTTCCACTGTGTCTGTCTGTCACTAACGTTCCACTGTGTCTGTCCCTAACCACTAAAAGGTGTCTGTCCACCACTAACGTTCCACTGTGTCTGTCCAACTAACGTTCCACTGTGTCTGTCCACTGTTCCACTGTGTCTGTCTGTCCACTAACGTTCCACTGTGTCTGTCTGTCCTCTGTGTCTGTCCACTAACGTTCCACTGTCCACCACTAACGTTCCACTGTGTCTGTCCACCACTAACGTTCCACTGTGTCTGTCCACTAACGTTCCACTGTGTCTGTCCACCAAACGTTCCACTGTGTCTGTCCACCACTAACGTTCCACTGTCTGTCTGTCCACTAACGTTCCACCACTAACGTTCCACTGTGTCTGTCCACCACTAACGTTCCACTGTGTCTGTCCACCACTAACGTTCCACTGTGTCTGTCCACTCCACTAACGTTCCACTGTGTCTGTCTCTGTCCACCACTAACGTTCCACTGTGTCTGTCCACTAACGTTCCACTGTGTCTGTCCACTAACGTTCCACTGTGTCTGTCCACTAACGTTCCACTGTGTCTGTCCACTTCTAACGTTCCACTGTGTCTGTCCACCACTAACGTTCCACTGTGTCTGTCTGTCCACCACTAACGTTCCACTGTGTCTGTCCACCACTAACGTTCCACTGTGTCTGTCCACTAACGTTCCACTGTGTCTGTCCACTAACGTTCCACTGTGTCTGTCCACTAACGTTCCACTGTGTCTGTCCACCACTAACGTTCCACTGTGTCTGTCCACCACTAACGTTCCACTGTGTCTGTCCACTAACGTTCCACTGTGTCTGTCCACTAACGTTCCACTGTAACCACTAACGTTCCACTGTGTCTGTCCACTAACGTTCCACTGTGTCTGTCCACTAACGTTCCACTGTGTCTGTCTGTCCACTAACGTCCACTGTGTCTAACGTTCCACTGTGTCTGTCTGTCCACTAACGTTCCACTGTGTCTGTCTGTTCCACTGTCCACCACTAACGTTCCACTGTGTCTGTCCTCCACTAACGTTCCACTGTGTCTGTCCATGTGTCTGTCCACTAACGTTCCACTGTGTCTGTCCACCACTAACGTTCCACTGTGTCTGTCTGTCCACTAACGTTCCACTGTGTCTGTCCACTAACGTTCCACTGTGTCTGTCCACCACTAACGTTCCACTGTGTCTGTCCACTAACGTTCCACTGTGTCTGTCCACTAACGTTCCACTGTGTCTGTCCACCACTAACGACTGTGTCTGTCCATAACCCACTGTGTCTGTCCACTGTCCTTTCCACTGTGTCTGTCCACCACTAACGTTCCACTGTGTCTGTCCACCACTAACGTTCACTGTGTCTGTCCACTAACGTTCCACTGTGTCTGTCCACCACTAACGTTCCACTGTGTCTGTCCACCACTAACGTTCCACTGTGTCTGTCCACCACTAACGTTCCACTGTGTCTGTCCACTGTCCACCTTCGTTCCACTGTGTCTGTCCACCACTAACGTTCCACTGTCCACCACTAACGTTCCACTGTGTCACTAACGTTCCACTGTCCACCACTAACGTTCCACTGTTCCACTGTGTCTGTCTGTCCACCACTAACTGTTCCACTGTGTCAGTCCACCACTAACGTTCCACTGTGTCTGTCCACCACTAACGTCCACCACTAACGTTCCACTGTGTCTGTCCACTAACGTTCCACTGTGTCTGTCTGGACCTTGTTTTCTTGTGAATGGGTTAATTAACTGGTAACACTGTCAAGTAGTGCTTTTATGTTGTTTGGTGTGTTGCCAGAGTCTCCCTAACTCTCTGACAAAGTGGAGGCAAAAAAAAGGAAAATCTTTATTTGTAATTGTGACCTGTTGGTGACATCGCACCAAAAAAACACTACCACGTGATGTCACCAGTTAAAATATACCTTACCTTCAGAGATACCTTACCTTCAGAGATACCTTACCTTCAGTGATACCTAACCTTCAGATACCTTACCTTCAGAGATACCTTACCTTCAGAGATACCTTACCTTCAGAGATACCCTACCTTCAGAGATACCTTACCTTCAGAGATACCTTACCTTCAGTGATACCTAACCTTCAGAGATACCTTACCTTCAGAGATACCTTACCTTCAGAGATACCTTACCTTCAGAGATACCCTACCTTCAGAGATACCTTACCTTCAGAGATACCTTACCTTCAGAGATACCTTACCTTCAGAGATACCTTACCTTCAGAGATACCTTACCTTCAGAGATACCTTACCTTCAGAGATACCTTACCTTCAGTGATACCTAACCTTCAGATACCTTACCTTCAGAGATACCCTACCTTCAGAGATACCCTACCTTCAGAGATACCTTACCTTCAGAGATACCTTACCTTCAGAGATACCTTACCTTCAGAGATACCCTACCTTCAGAGATACCTTACCTTCAGAGATACCTTACCTTCAGAGATACCTTACCTTCAGAGATACCTTACCTTCAGAGATACCTAACCTTCAGAGATACCTTACCTTCAGAGATACCCTACCTTCAGAGATACCTTACCTTCAGAGATACCTTACCTTCAGAGATACCTTACCTTCAGAGATACCTTACTCAGAGATACCTTACCTTCAGAGATACCTTACCTTCAGAGATACCTTACCTTCAGAGATACCTTACCTTCAGAGATACCTTACCTTCAGTGGTTAGGTGGTGGTGCACCACCTCTCCCCACAGTAAGAGAAACCACTGAAGGTAGGAAGGAGACACTTAGGCCAAAACAAGCCCATAAATCAATCAACATAAACAAGTAAAAATCATTCCCCCTTTTTTTTTTTTTTAAAGCACCTTATTTAACCTCGATTCAAGTCAGTGAAGGTGTCAACTACATTGACACCTACATGGCTATAATTCTACTGTAATAATTGCTGCTGTTATTATAAGTAGTCTTATTATATGAATCATTTATGTCATATACATTGAATGTGTTGTATCTCTGTTATGCTGCTCATTCTGTACACATGACATCTATTGCATTCTGTCCATCCTGGGAGAAGGATCCCTCCTCTGTCGTTCTCCCAGAGGTTTCTTCCTTTTTTCTCCCTGTTAAAGGGTTTTTTTAGGGGAGTTTTTCCTGTGCAAGGACAGAGGATGTGAGGGAAGGACAGAGGATGTGAGGGTGTAAGGACAGAGGATGTCTCATGTGCACAGGATGTCTCATGTAAATTGTAAAGCCCTCTGAGGCTAATTTGTGATTCTGGGCTATACAAAATAAACTGAATTGAATTGAACTCGCTCAGCACACTGACTGCAGTTACATCTGTGGCAGTCCTCACTTGGTGGCCACAGTCGTGACAGCTCAGAGGTTTGAGTTGATGCAGGGGACACGTGACTTACTGTTTGTAACAGTAGCAATGTCGATTTCCAGGCTGATTTTACAGCTGAGGAACTTGTGATGGACTCTCCCACTTACAGTGTTTCTCCTCCCTCCTCCTCCTCCTCCTCCACCCACATCTGTTTGATATTCAGCAGCTCTGAAGCTCTGAAATCAAGACACGCGTATGAGAGCGAGGGAGGCCGATGAGTGAGAGTCCCTGGTTATTGGGAAACGCATAAGGTTCACGCAAAGCTGCAAAAGTCTTGTGATGAGTGTAGTTTCCAGAAGCCGGACAGCACAGAGGAGCGTGAGTACTCAACCTTCATGTGCTCTGATAGGTCAGTTAGTAGCAGGGGAGCAGGATCAGCTTCTTTTTTTTTTTTTTTATGGTGAGGAATGTGAATAAAAACATAGTGTGAGATAGAGTTATAAAGGCCGGTGCCTTTTTAGGGATCATCCCGTCACAGGGCTCCCGCTGAGTCCCTCCGATGCAGGGAACATGAACCGTGAGAACGTGAACATCAAAAGTAATCGTAATCAGCAAGTCTTTCTTGATGACGGTTAAGGATAAGATGGAGAATTATCAGCTAAAGTCTTTGACAGAATGGTTCAGAGACACTAATGGGATCATTCAGGGTGAAGTGGGTGAAACAGCTGCTTATATTGTGGCCAGATGTAAATGACTAAACCCTTGTTGAGCAGCCCCTGATGTACATTGCTTTGTGTATGAATTGAAGAGGTTTGTTGTGCTCTGGGATAAAATGATGACTAATTGGCTTGGCAAGACAATGGTTTGTTGTGTGTGTGTGTGTGTGTGTCTATGGATTGGCACAGTAGTGTGTGAGTCTGTTCACATCTCTTGTGTGTGAATGAAGCAATGATACTGTAGACACTCGTTGATTTAAAGTCTGAAAGTCATGACGTTTACGGTGTCTTCATTTTAGATAAGATAAGATAATCCTTTATTAGTCCCGCAGCGGGGACATTTGCATTTTAAACCTCTTACATGACTGGGTCATTCATCAAGTCATGTGGCCATAAACTGATGTGTTAAAGCTTGAACTTGCTGAAGTTTTCTTTTTGAAGACCTATAGTGTCAAGCTGTAATGCCATTACTGTGGTACAGGGTGTTTGTGTTAAAGAAAAGTGCCATTTAAGCCTTTTTTTTCCTGCAGTGTCATTTCCTTTACCCGTGCATGTTTGTGTGTGCAGGTGTTTGTCCATATGACCTTTCTGTGGTTGTGTGTGTATGTCTGTCTGTGTGTGTGTGTGTGTGTGTGTGCGCATGTGTGTCCATGGTTTCAGGTCACTTTGGGCTACCTCCTCCACTTGTGTGAAATAAAACCAGCGCAGACACAAGCTGGCGTACTCTCCTCCTTCCCTACTGTAATTGGTGCCATCTGTTTTTGCCGTGTTAACATAGTCTGAGGAATGTTGAGATCCATTATTCACAAACTCCTTCGCTGCTGTGGACAAGAGCAGCTAATGTCACTCTGACTGAGCCAAACCAGTCGGTATACGCCGACTGTTTTGGAGTAGGCTCTAATAGATTAATAGTCCTTTTAAGACCCACACCCAGGGTCTTTACCTGAAGGTCCACAACTTAGATGCTTTAAGGGTAATTGTCTGTTTCCACAGAATCAGCCCGTTGTCTTCCTCCACCTCCTCCTGTTTTTACTCTCATTTTATGAGCTCTTTTAGTGTCTTGTTCCTCCGTCTTGACCTCTTCTGCCTGACCTCTCTGTTATACAACCTTTGTATATGTCCTCCTTTAACAACTGTATTACCAACTTCAGCCTTTTCAGCGTTTCCATGTGCTTTTAGCTATGTGTTATTCAAATGTTTTTGCTGACATCAAACCAATGTATCGTTTTCCGGCTGCCATCAAAGTAACATTTTGTCAATCCAACATGGGATGTGACGTAGAGACCGAAAGTACCCCAAAGAACACGCTCAGTTAATCCACCTTTTTCTCCTCTCAGGTAGCAGACGTTAATACCATGCCGACGAGTGATGGCCCCAGCCACTTTCCGGTCTTTGTGGCTCCGCCCCACGGCAACCACCAGAGGTCTCCAGGTTATGTCCCCGGGCGGGTGGCTCCAGTCCGCTCGCCGCCACCTGCCAAAGCTCCACCGCCTCCACCGATGAAACCTCACGGACCCCCGCCAGAGCGACGAGCCACCTTCAACCTGTCAGAGGAGAACCAGCGAAGGGAGCGCGCTCAGAGCCTCCAGCAACGAAAGAACACATTTATCTGTTTTGGAGTGTCGATCGGGGCTTTCTTCTTCACCCTCATCCTCGTCTTTAGTCTCTCAAGCGGAGATGTGTTAGACGGTCAGTATTACAAATTACTCATTCAAATGTCTATGTTTTTCTAAAATGTATATCTCTTTATTTAACCCATGGCTTCTCAACTTGCTGCACATATGTTGTACCCGTGTGAGTATACCATCTGCGTGCATTGTTGTATATCCCTGTCTAATGGGAACTACGAGGTTCGATAATTTGTCACTGATTGGTCATGTTTGCAGAGAATTGTCCGGACCACAATCTATTACTTAGAAGCTGGAACCCGGGCCACCAACCAGGGAAGGATAGTATTGTCAGGAGGGGACATTTGTTTAAATTGGATGCTTCTGCCACCTTCAATACACTAACCATCCAGTCAGGAGGTAAGCACATCAAGGTGCATGATTTGTCAAGTGGCATTTTGAGTTGTAACGTTGACCGTTGATTGAATCTGAGAGGTGACATCGCTCAGCAGATCAAGTTCATCTTATGGATAAATGGATGTAACATACAGCACAAAATAACTCCCCCCTGCTTCTTCACAGGTCAGGTAGTTTTCGCAGACAACGCTGACGGCTCCAAAAACATAACCTTGAGAACACGTCACATCCTTATAGAAGATGGCGGCGCCCTTCACATCGGTGCTCCCAAATGCCGTTACCGTTCTCGTGCCACCATTGCCCTTGTGGGCCGCTCGGACGACAAGGCAGTCCCTGAAGTGCCTGACTTCGGCCGCAAGTTCATAGGAGTCATGAGAGGTGGGACTCTGGAGCTACATGGTACTGAGAGAGTTTCCTGGTCTCTGCTGACCCGAACTGTCCCGGCCTCCGGCCTGACCACAGGGGGTTATGCCTTCCAACGGAACTTCAGCAGGGGCATCAACCTGCGCGTTGTCGACCAGGACACCGCTGCGAGGCTGTTCTCTGAACGCTACGACACGCACGAGTCTCGTAATGACAGCCGCCGGCTCACCCAGCTGCTGCGGACCCTGCCAGTGGGCCGCATTGTCACACTGGCTGTAGGAGACTCTGCTGTCAAAAGTCTTCTGGATGAAACAAAGAAGGCCATTGAAGAAAGGCTCGGCAGTAGATTCGTCTATGATCTCAAATACAGGTAAAGAGGGCCAATTTCTTAATATGGGAATGTTATACAGACCTCTAAATGATTCGGTTTTTTTATTTTTTTAAATCAAATAATGAAAATACACATGGATTGTTTGCTGATGCCCTGGCGAGTGTGCCTGTTGTCCAACTGTCCAAAAAAATGCGTGAGTGGGTTTGTGTCTCAGCTGTGTTGTTGTACAATGTGCCAGCTCTTGGAGAGTTTTTTGTTGGTTCTCCATGGTGTGTTGTCTGTGAAAGTCTTTGGGAGTGTTTTGTTTATTCTTGGTCTCCTGGGGCTGATAAAGATGGTTTTGTTTAACCATTAACACAAGACCCCTCGATGACTTGGACTGACAATACCAGCATTCTGTGCCATGATCATCTTCCCTGAAAATATGTCCTCTTTCATGTATCTTTCTTTTCATTTGGGATTTTCCTTTGAGTTGTTCCCATTTATTCTTCTTCCTGTTTCCCTCTTTGTTTCTACTGTATCATGCTCTGCCAGAAAAGGAAGTACGTACAGGATAGTGGAGTTACACTTAGAGAGTTTCCAGAACAAATGATTTTATGTCCATCATGCAAAGGGACAGATACTGTAGGCTTGAGTGTCCTGTCCTCATGGGCTATACTTTCTTTAAGCTCATAAAGGGAGAGAATTACATTTTAACTTTTCAGGACTTCTGTTCAGACACTCTAACACATGTATGCACAAGTAAGTTTCTTTCAATGGAAAATCTAAGTGCAGCATTTCCCTCTGAATTATTTGTAACTTGGCTTGGTCCTTGGT
Organism: Anoplopoma fimbria; assembly: GCF_027596085.1. Taxonomy (NCBI): domain Eukaryota; kingdom Metazoa; phylum Chordata; class Actinopteri; order Perciformes; family Anoplopomatidae; genus Anoplopoma; species Anoplopoma fimbria. The sequence continues at coordinate 412,760 of NC_072461.1, forward strand.
TGACTGTGAAGCCAAGTGTTGCGCCGGATTGTCCAGTGTCACATTTCTCCTATGGGGATGGTTGCCAAGTCTTCAAACTAATCCCTCCTTATTCAACATTTATTGGAGTACAGATTTGTATCTTAGCTTTCTGTGGATTTGCTTGTGAGAGGGGGGAAACGCATAGCATGCATTTATGAGAGAGCAAGCAGTTTAATGTCTTGTTAAAGTCACTTAATATTAGGCTGAGGGATTTTGGCCTGAAGGAGACTGGCGGTAAAGGCATATGACCTACAGGGTTGAGCGTAATAATGAAGTGTGGATCAGCTTATGACCTGTCATGGCATGTTGCAGACAGACAGCAGAGAATGTGGCTGGAAACTAATTGTAGTGCTCGTTCTGTCAAAGTTTTATTGTTATTTACGTCAGTGCTTTAACGCCACACATACCTGGGTTCCCGTGGGCATATGTCATGAACCTCTTTGTCCTTGTATCTCCAACTCCAACCAAAATATGGTTGAATTATGAGTTGATCTCAGGGGGTCAACCATCCTTCCTGCCATATATTCATATGTGTTGGCTCGTGCCTGTTGACCCTTCTGTCTTTAATGTTTGTCTCTCAGGGGAGCACTCACAAACACTTAAACACACATGCATGCTGGTCTGTAGTGAATTCACCTCTTGCTTCCTCACATTTGCTGTTTCCGGTAAAACAATGAGGTTGTTAAAATGCTGGTAACATCAAAACAAGGATGTGGCGAAAGGAAACTATGAAACAACCACTCCTTCAGAAGCCACACACCGTTATGACAGTGGATCCTCAGGCAGATCTGTTTCAGTATTAGTGCAGCGTACGGTGACATGGAGAAGGGCTCTTTCATCTACAAGAAGATGCTTTCTAGGTTGAGATTATGCCAGTGGAAGCAATTATTACAAACAGAGACAGGTTTTTAGCACAGGGGCATGTTGGAGTTCTAGCATTACAAACTGCTGCTAATATTCAAGGAGACTTCATAGGTAGAAAATGTAATTTAAAACTCACTTTGGTTTATTTTTTGTGAATTTCAATTATTCCTGAACATAGTTCTCCAAGGGGTAGATTTGAGTGTTTTACCGCTTTTGTATTGTGTTCAAACATGTAGCAAGTTGCCGGCTTACTGCAGATCCATCTTAGTACCTGATGGAAGTTAGCTAAACAGATAAGTGTAAAGATGAATTTGGGATTCTTTAGTGCATGTGGAACGAGCCAAGCAATGCCTCAGTGGAAACAAGAGACTTCTTTCCTCTGGTCTATCAGAATGTTCAACTGACTACCCAGGTTTAAAATATGGCTACTGAATGGTTAAATTGTCTTAGGTCTTATTGGTCAGGGTCACTTTGTGTTGATAAAGTTTATAAAGGTCATGCCATAGTTTAGACCAGTGGTCATAGAATATTATATTTATAAATAGCTAAAAGGTTTTAAGCTTTTTGGGACTCATTCAGCAACAAAAAAGGAAAATGATTCATTCTTAAGATGCTAAGGACATGACATCTGATGTCAAGGTTTTACACTGTCTTGTTTTAGGTCATACGCCCAATCCCTTTCGCCACCCACACCCTAAAACTCCCCCGCTCAAATGACTTCAAGGCCTCTCCTTCATATTTAATCATTTAAAAATATTTTTCTTTGTTGGAGGATTTGGAGCAAAAGTAAAAAAAGTAGTTTTTTCTTTATGAATTTTGGGATGTGGCAAACACACCCATTATTCCTCTGAGCCATATGAACGCCCTTCCTGCCCTTGTTTTAATCCCTCCAATTCTCTCACATCATTCTTTTAGTTTTCTACCTCTCATTGTCTTTTTATTATTACACAAATACACGACATTAACTCTGATTTTCAGTTGCCTCCTCTTATCCTGCTTCAGGCTCATTACAGGCATTTGCTCAGCATTCAGGGCATTACACATCTAGTCACTAGTTCAATTTATTTTTCAGATACCCTGCGTAAGCCTCTATGTGACTGTTATCATGTGTTGCATCTATAGGCTCAGTGGAAGGGTATGGGGGTCTGTGATCAATGCATCTTCAACATGATACATAACACACACGGACGCTCAAGCACAGTGAAACTTATTATGCAGTTCAGGTCACACCCTTCATCTGACTAGTTGTCTCATCTGTAAGATATTAGGTAAACCACGTTTGAATGTTCTTTTGACATTTTCACTGAGACTGCTCCACAAAAACCTCTAGCAGCTATCATCCCCTTTCAGCGGCTAAACATTATGGTTTGGGTCGTCTGTCACAAATAAAGGGTCTTGTTTGGTTTTAAGTAATATTCTCTTTTATAACCCATGATTGAATAGGCTTCATGAAGTACCATTGACTTCTCAGCACACCTGTGAAATGATTAAAACATTGTTATTTGTATATGTTTGTGAACATGCAAGTGTGAGCCACGTGAATGATGAAAGGAGTGATGTGATATTGAACCAGGAACAAGTGTTGACAGAGTTTGGAAATGGAGTCTGTAACTTTCAGCTATAGTTCAATGTCATTCATTTCATCATCCAAACAGAATCTATGGAGAACTAAGGCCCAGAACCCGATCATTGTTTCTTTGATAAGGCTGTGTGACACTACTCCATTCACTGTAAAGCCTGAAAATGACTCCCTATCCTTTCTGTCTCTCTCCCATTTTTCTCTCCATCCCTCGGGTCTGTCCAGACAGGCGTGGGCTTTGGTCTCCGTGGTAGGTGGTGGTAATGCATCCTGCTCAGAGGACGTTAGGGAACATGAAAACCACGACACAGGAGGGAGAGCTCTGGCAAAAAGAAACTTCACCACTGTGGATGGAGTAGGCTTCTCGGTCACTGCCTACAGCGAGTGGAAGAATGGTAAGAAACGGTTTGAACATAAATGGTTCAGTGTTGACAGAAATGATATAGCGTTCGGCCATTCATTTTTGTGCTTAGTATATGCCTTCGGTCCTTTTCCGTAGGTTGCTAAAGTTTGATGCTTTTCGTCTGAAGTTAGTCACAGTAAAGGCTTCTGTAGTGTGGATGAAATGGACCGGCTTCTCTCACTTGAAGTGTAAAGGGTTTGGAGGAAGGTGACAGGTTGAGGAATGAGGTTTACCACATGCCAACTGCTACTCAGATCAATCACCTGAACATTAAAGACATTCTTGTGCCTCAGTGGTTTTGTGAGCATGCCGTTATGACAAATACCAGGTATTCAGGCGGAAGTAATTGTTTATGTGGAGTGTGTTTGTGGTTCGGGTGAAGTACTAGCACACCCACTATATTTACTGACTTAATTTATTGCGGCCGTGCATGCCCACACCTTGTAAAATACATTTTGACAGTGACTCAACTTAACTGAACATAAAGTGTGAATTCATAGTGTCCCAGGGTTATCTAACTGTCTTTTCAATCATTATTTTGGTTGATATTGCCCACAACGGCACAATATTCCTAAATGCTGTACGCAAACTTTAAACTTCTTTGCTTTGCTTCATAATATCTCAGTGGTTATTGAGCTATTCAGGATCTTAATTGCTTTTAAGTGTGAATAAATAACTTCACTATGGGGTACTGTCGAAAAACATTTTGTTGTCTGTTATCCTGATGTCTTTTCTCCCCATTTGATGGGTATTAAGAATAGATGGATTGATCTTAGTGTAACACTATTTAGCTACAGTTGTTATGGAAACATTTAAGCCTTACATAAAGAGCTTTTGTTTTGTTCTGACATGAAGAGAGCCTTTGTAATACCCTTTATGGCTAGATACAATACATGTGTTAATGATAATAAAAAGGCATCAGAATTCTGTTTCATACTATTTTAGTGTCTTGTCCTTCGTGTTTCATTTAAATTAAGAGCTATGCCCCCTTTCCCCTTAGGTTTTCCCATCTCAGGCTTCCATGTGGATGCTGTGGACCAGGTGGTGCTGAACCTGCAGGACAAAGTGCAGCAGACTTGGCAACCTGGGGATCAGATTGTAGTTGCCAGCACAGACTACTCCATGCACCAGGCAGAAGAGTTTACCTTGTTGCCCTGCTCTCACTGCCGCAGCAGGCAGGTCAGGATACAAGGTGAGAGAGAGGCCAGTGGTGTGTGAGTGTGAGTGTGAGTGTGAGTGTGAGTGTGAGAGTGTGAGTGTGAGTGTGAGTGTGAGTGTGTGAGTGTGTGAGTGTGAGTGTGAGTGTGAGTGTGAGTGTGTGAGTGTGAGAGTGTGCATTTGAAGGAATAGGTTTGGTTGCCTTGGCTGCAAACTAAAAAGGGCTTTGTCTGTGTCAGTGTTAATTCTCTTAAGAACCCACTTCATCAAAGGTACTTCTCACCCCAAAATTCATATTTTCCCTCTTACACGTAGTGCTGTTTATCTAAAATGTTTTGGTGTGGGTTGCCTAGTTTTGGAGACATTGACCAAAATAATACATGTAAGTACTATGGTTGAAAGAAAATAGATCTTACGTGATCTTGAAACTGAAGACAACAAGGTCTGTGGGTTTCTTGCGTAAGGAGGGCGTGATATGTTAAAAGAGACATTGCTGTTGTAATATTTCCGATGCATTGAGCAACACAAGGTGAGTCCCATTATGCTGATATCTCCAAAACTAGGCAAATAACACCAAAACAATCTAGATGGATTTAATAGCATTACATAAGATAAGAGGAAAAATATGGGTTTTTGAGTTTAGGTTGAACTGTCCTTTTTAATGAGTGTGGCTTGTAGTCGGACCCCAGCTTTTTACTGCAGGTACCATTTTGAGCTATACAATGCTTGTAAAATGTGTTAAAGGACAAAAATGAAAAGGAAGGAAGACATATTTAGACTCACAGACATAGGAGATCTTACACAAGTTTGTCATTTTAGTCACTAAATGTGATCACACAATGTGCTACTATACCTGTGGTCCAGAAAGATCTAATTGACTGTTGTCATGATGTATAATCATTGGAATCGTTTTAAAAGGGATTGCCAGCTTCTAATGTCACTCTCTTACAATCTTTTAGTTTCTTTTTGTACATCTCCCATCAGACATTTATCCTGATCTCATTCCTCTGTTATCAACAAACGCCAACTCCCTTCCTGAAGAGAAGGGTGTGTTGTATGTGTGTGTGTGTGTGTGTGTGTGTGTGTGTGTGTGTGTGTATGTGTGTGTGTGTATGCCTAGATTTTGTGTTACTGCCGCGAGGAAGGGCTGAGCAGCTGGACTACTGCTGTGCGTTATCATTGGCAGCTGCACCCTGTGGGTATGGGTACTCTCTGCATCCTCGAAGAGCTGATTATTTTGCGTTTCATATGTATTTGATTACTTTTGCTTTTGGTAGGTTGGTTTTGGGGTATGGGTAGTTGTTTATGTTTCAGTGTGTGCTGCCAGGCATACATCCTGTGGTTGACAGTTGGAAACCCACCATGTCCAGAAATAAAACACTGTTGTTTAGTTTAAATGCCACTTCCTATTTATGTCAGCATTTCATATTAAGCTGGTATTTCAGTGAGAAGGTCTAACCTGAGAAAGGTTCCACAAGAATTTGGAGCCAAAGTTTGTGTTGGTCTTCAGCAAAAATGTAAAAGTTTCCTGCAATTTTCATGTTCTTTCCTGCTGTATTTGGATGAGATGGAATGCAGTGAGTAATTTACATTTGTAATTATACCAAGGAATGATTTGCACCTTTTCCATGTTTCGCTCAATTGTGCACCCAATTTTTCTTCATTAAAGTCACTTTGATGCAGCATATGACCAAGAATCTGCCCGTCTGTTCTTCTCAGGGAAGCCTCAGTACAGCCATGTTGGAGAGATCATAGATGGGGTTGACATGCGTGCTGAAGTGGCTCTGCTCTCCAGAAACATTCTCATCTACGGAGAAATGGAAAACTCGTGTTACGGAGACAACGTGTGCCAGTTCTACAGCCATGACACCTATGGAGGCCACATTAAGGTGTGTCTTACTGCCAATACATCATACATTCTCTATGTGTATGCTGTCCTAAATGAGAGGGGTTATTCAAGGTCCTATTCAGTTTATGCAAAGGACAAACACTTCTCTCTCTCTCTCCCATTCTCTCTTTTTTTTCTGTCCTTCTGCCTTCATGTCAAGCCTTAATTGTAATATAGAAGATGCACAGGATATCAATCTGAACACACACTGAGGACCTCAGACAGATTTAGGTCAAACATGGTCATAACTGGAGCATCACATCTTTCCGACCCACATGTCTCTATATAGTCAATGAGTTCACTGTAATTTGGTTAACGTTGGTCTGATTTCATTCACTTTGGTGGCAAGTACACAATAACATTCCTTAGGTTCTACGTAACTGACCCCCTTGTGCTAAACGAAATAAACCCTTTCATTTTTTTAATAGATTAACTGGCCATCACACACATAGCATTCACCATTGTATATTTTCGCAATCCATTTTTCACGCACTCCCATCTCGACAAAGGTTGAACACCTATTGTCAGCCAGTTGTATGAACAAGTAGTTTGTCGTGTGTGTGCGTGTGCGTGTGCGTGTGCGTGTGCGTGTGTGTGTGTGTGTGTGTGTTACAGTTAGTTGGAAGAATTGGCCAATACTTCCTTAACAGGAACCAGATTCTGTGGATTATGCCATGCCAACAAAAAGACCTCCTAGGGAGCATTGTACAGCATAACTATTGGATTATTTATTTATTCATGTTTAGCTTAATTTGCTCCCCAGTCCATTTGTTATTTTGCATATGTGCATTTCTATGTGTGTTTAGCTTTTAATTAAGTACTTTTATAACTCTCATTACTTATTCATCAAGTGAAACATCAGTGGTTTTGGCGCAGTTTGACCTACTGGAGTCTGATGCAAACAGAGCTATAATTCATTTCCCACTGGGATCATAGACAAACGCAGAGAATTGGACTGTAGACCTAAGCCTTTAATTGCTCAAGAGAGGTTAGACAGTTACTTTCGTGGCATAATATGAGCCTGGTGTTTTTACTTAAGCGGTGTATAATAGCTCACTGTTTGTGCTTGATTGATTTTAAAACCACCCTTTCTTTTGTGACTTGTCCTCCACTCTGGCCTCTCTATATTTTCCCTCTCACACACCCTGGAAGATCGTCGGTAACTTCTCATCAGTGCATCTGTCCCACGTGGAGCTGAAGAACATGGGCCAGCAGGGCGAGCTAGGCCACTACCCCCTCCACTTCCACATGTGTGGGGATGTGGACCAGAGGGGAGACTACTCTGAGCCCACCTATGTGGACGGACTCTCCATACACCACTCGTTCTCCCGCTGCCTCACCATCCACGCCACCAACGGTTTGCTGGTTAGTAAATGATGTGTTATGAGAACGTCTCCAATGTCAGTAAATGATGTGTTCTGAGTCTTCAATGTATGCAAGGGCAAAAAGAAAATGTATCTGTATATTTTGAGGATGCCTAAGACAGCTCTTACTAATAAGTACCTTGAACCGTTAGCTGTCATCAATTACATCAATTACAGCCTCCATCACTGGATTACTGTAATGGTAAAGTTTCCTCCTTTCTTTTTCTTCCTCTCAATCAACTTATTTTCCTTAATCTGTCTTCAAACCTTCCTGTCCAATACTTTCCCCAGTTATAGAATGGTCTGTGTAGAAGTCTCTTTGGAAAGAGAATCAATAGTTTACATTTAGTCCCTTTCTTTGGACAAAGAAAATATATAATAACATTTACATGTTCACACAAGTATTTCTGTCAAATGCAAAATCACAGTGTCTTTGTGCGTGTGGTGGCATGTGTGTGTGTGTGTGAGTGGTAAAGTTATGCTCCCTCGTCACGACAAAAGGTCATGGGTTAACTTTTGTCCTTGAAGCCATATGATTGAAAGCACTCTTCCTATCTGCGTCGAGGAAATGGAATTTACAAAGTTTTGAATAACATTTTTTGACTCTGCTGTTTTTCCTGTTTTCCTGTCATGTGAATATTCTTCTTTCATAGCTGTCGTGATACCGCCCTTCTTAACATGGCTTCAGACTGGTTTAATAAAAAATGCTCTAGGAGGAAATTACTTTTAAGTAATTTTAAGTATTTACAGAGGCAGGCACTTCTAGCAGTCGGAACGAGCTGTATTTTCCTGTGGTTTGTCGCTGATTCCATGATGGACTAACACATGTTGTCTTACCCTCTTGTTTACTTACATTTTCTGCATATTTCTATTAGTTGCAATCTACCTCTTTCTTGCCAGAAATGGGATACAGAACTGTATTTATTTCTTCTCTTCTGTCCAGGACTATGATCTAAAAATCCTCATTGGTCTCTTTCTCTTGTTTACTATTGTGTGGTCTTCTTTCTTTGACCCAGGTGAAGAACACTGTAGGCTATGACACATTGGGTCACTGTTTCTTCCTTGAGGATGGGATCGAGCAGCGTAACACTTTCTACCACAACCTTGGCTTGCTCACTCGACCCGGGACTCTGCTGCCCACTGACCGCAACGAGACCCTCTGCACCAGCATCAAGGACAAAGTCTACAAGGGCTACACTCCTTCACCCAGCACAGAGTGCAAGTAAGAGATTAGGATAACGACTTTGCGTGTCTTAGGCTGGAGATATGCGCGCAGAGCAAAGTGATAAAAGACGACGTGAGTTTCTGCATCGTCATCAAGAGCAGGTCTATGAATAGTTAAAGTGTATTGCTCAAGAACTTAGGATAACGACTTGTGCTTACTTGCTTTACAATACTGTTCAGTTATTTCATGGTGTTAACAAAGTTTGGGTGTATCTATCAATTATTTACTAGGGAATATGCTTTTTATTTTCAAACACCCTTTAGAATTTACTTAGCAGTCTGCAACAGATCCATTACTGCTCTGTAGGCACACACGGGTTTAAAATGATTATCTCCGAAAATGTACATTGCACTAACATTTTTAGTTTTCTTTTTATTTATTTTTTTACTTTTCACAAGTTATCATTTAGTTGTAGTGCAAATTCTCTTAACCATTATCATTTACACATGGAGGTTCATTTATTGCACTGAAGAGAAGTGGCTATTTTGTTAAACCATCCACCACCAGCTGCAATACAAATACCCTGGGATCTTTTTCAGCATAAGACTAAGGATAATTGTTATGACAGGTAATAGTAAATGGCTCTTGCCAAGCAATGAGAGCTGTGAATCTGCAATATCTTAACTGTAACGTAGCTTGATATTTAGGTAGGGAAATATAGTAGACACTGACCAACTGTCTTATCTTTGAAAACAGTCCAGTCGGGCCAAATCAACACAATATATTTGTACCACTTTAAATCTGCCACACTGACATTAAAGCCTTTCTCTCACTGTCTTCTCTCAGACTATGGCTGCACTATAACCGGGTTTCCCACACAGACACTTGACAGAGGGTCCATGTCCATGTGAAAGAGATACTGTAGTAGTATTAGAGTGTGCCAGAGATATTGGCAGGCCGGTTTTATCCATGCAATAACAACCTCTACTCTCCACAGGATGTTTTTATGGCGTAGCTAGAACTGGAAAGTGCCTCTGTAAGAGAAGCAACAAGGCCTGTGTGTGTGTGTGTGTGTGTGTGTGTGTGTGTGTGTGTGTGTGTGTGTGTGTGTGTGTGTGTGTGTGTGTGTGTGTGTGTGTGTGTGTGTGTGTGTGTGTGTGTGTGTGTGTGTGTGTGTGTGTGTGTGTGTGTGTGTGTGTGTGTGTCCCTATCCAGGGTTTATGTTGGAGAGGTAGATTATTTAGGGAAAAAGCACAGGATTCTTTGAAGTCTGTCTTCTGCTTATTAGTCAAAGTCTTTGTTATGCCAAGGCGCTGCCTTTTAATATCCTTTTTCGTCATTCATGTCTGTGTGTGTTATGTCTCTCTCTCTTTCTGTTTGTCTGCTGGATGTTTTCCAGGGCAGTTTCAACATTCTGGATTTCCAACCCCAACAACAATCTCATCAGCAATGCAGCTGCTGGTTCTCAGGTAATAACATCAGAGTTTAGCAAGAAAGCAGCTTCAGCTTTTTAGAAGTGATTAATAAAATGAATGATCAACAAGCAGAGCCTCTTATTGATTTATGATATGAAGCTGAAGCCGACACGGCTTTGGTGTTCCTGAACTTTATATGATGAAAATTGAAGATATTCATGCTCGTAACGAATTGATCCATCAATAAAATGGGATTTAACAGGCTTTAAAGAGGGTTGCAGTAACATGGTGAGACAGCTCGTCCCTTCTCTTTTTAATTTTGGTATAAACAGCGTGGCGGTCAGCTGGGGAGGACTGTGTAATAAATATTGGTAGGGGGTATGCTTGTGAAATTTAGGTTGTCAGTCCATATCTTATTGTAAACTTTAATGAACTTTGGAGCTCATATGACCTCCTAAACTTGGTTTATTCTTGCTGGAGGGCTTGACCAACATGTAGTAAGAGATCCTGCCCGGTTCTGCATATTTGTTCTACATGTTTCTATAATGCTCTGCCTGCAGATGATGCGTCTATGACCCCCAGATAATGAAATTCCTGCCCAGCTGTACCAAGATCATGATTTATCCGCTCATCTCTTCCTTCCTGTTCCAGGATGCTGGCATATGGTTTGTGTTCCACAGCTCTTCCACCGGAGACTCTCATGGGCTGGTACCAGAGACCAAGGCAGAGCTCACTCCCCTGGGAATTTTTTACAACAACCGCGTACACTCCAACTTTAAGGTATCATCACAGAAGCTAATCTGATTTTTTTTGTTTGTTGTTGTTGTTGTAGCTTCATGTCAGTGTGTGCTTTCTCTTTCATAAACAGGCCAGTATACCAGGGGCCAAACCTCTCAGTGTTGTCTCTGTCTGCTTCTGTGTTTTAAAGAAACATATAAATACAGTAATCATAACTTGTTAAGAAACATTGACATAAGTCTATGCTTATTCACTTGGTTCTTGCAAAATCCGACATGCACACACTAACACAAACATACACACCGTGTGTAGACTCTACAATAGCGCTCTGTTGTATAATGACAGAAGTCGGGCAGGTGAACTGTAAGTTCTTTGTTCAGCCTGACCACAGCAGCGTCTCTTATAGAGGACGGAGCCCAGAGGTTTAAGAGTATACCTTGCTTATACTACAGGACCTACTCAGAGCACAGGTTTCCATATACATAAGACACACAAACGTATAACATTTTCCTATAATTTATTTTACAATTCCTTTTCTCAACATACTAAAATAATCCATGTGTTATAGACTATGTAAATATACATTGCATTTTCATACACATTATAAATTATTCACAGGAATTCTGTTTACCACCTCTCATACTTTCTGCAGTACCCTGTACAGCACTGACTCTATAACGCTGTTGGCCCAGGATTTAAATTTAGGTCATTTATTATTGCCTCAGGTCCCACACTGCAAAATAAACTAATAGTCTTGTTTATGTCAGTCCAACAGAATAACATCTTTGGCCCATTTTGGATCTCTAACTTTAGTTTAAGGGTGATTTCACACCCGTAGTTTGGACCATTTAGTCCGTACCAAGGGAAAAAAACTCTACATTGTAGCATTTTATTTCGGGTCCGGTTCCTGTTCACACAGAAATTTTACAAAGAAAACAAGAGAAGTAAACATGAAGTTATACAGGCTGACAGATGACTTGTTTATTGGACAGTTCTGGCAGTTGTCATCCTAAAAAATCAGTTTATGATGCACTTTAATGCTTCTGATCTGTATATTTATGTTTTCTGGTGTCGCAAAGAGCTCACAAAGAAATAACCGATTAAAAGCATTATTTGTATTCTTAGACTGCAAATTCTCCGCTCATTATTATGAATAAAGACGAACAGGTCGAGACAGGAATGTAATAAAGCCCAAATACGGGCATAAGGCTCTTGTACAGTAATGATTCCGAGCTTATCACTATGGATCTCTGATACATACGTTTTAAATGGACTTAATGAATTGACAAAGCACATGGAGTCGGATACATACACAGTAGTTTTAAATATTTTTGACCCATTATTCAGAGAAAATAACCTTGCTTACATGCATACGTGTTAATAGGTAATAGCCTATCATGGCATTATACAGATCAATTATAATATCGCTTCATGAAAGATTTCACGATCAGCAGATGGGTTTATTAGTAGTTTAGCTTTTACTATCATGCTAAAATCAAATGTCTGGTGTTCTAGGTTTCTATGAGTCTGAAAGCACCCTTAGAAAACGTTTGGCCATTAACTGTAATCATACTTTCACCTTCCCAGGCAGGGCTGTTCATTGACAAAGGAGTGAAGACCACGAATGCTAGCGCTGCCGATCCCCGGGAATACCTGTGTCTAGATAACAGTGCCAGGTGTGTACGTTTGTGCAAACGTGTGCAATTGCATTTTACATTTTGAGACAAGTACACAGTCATTCATTTACAATGTGTTAATATATGTTGATTAATCTTAAGAGTTTTATACGATTTCTTTGGGGGGGGGGGGGACAGGTATGAGTGTACGTACAACTGACTAGTATATTATACTACACTGTGTACTGTACATGTTTTTGCACAAAGTGTGTAGCTTTGTTCTATCATAGGGTCTATAGTGGCTGATCATAGGCATCATGTGTACAGTTACGCCATGTAATTATTATGGTATTTATTGTTTACTAATGTGTAAATGTTTTGTAAATTAAGTTATTTATATCCCCCTGCTGGATGTCCTCTAGTATATTGCCATTGACTGGGATAGATAGATGGTTATACAGTCTGTTACTGCGTTTTAGTGGAAGGTCTGTCAGGTTTGTGTTTACAGAGAAAACAAGGCTTCACAGATACAGTTTCCACTTTCGCTACCCAAATACAGCCCTCAAGTAGACGGAAAAAATCTTGCGTGTCCACTGAGACTGCTGGCCACTCTCTGTGCGTGTGCGAGTGTATGTATGTGTGCAGAGGTATGTGGGGGAGGATTTAAAATGTTGAAACGTGTACTAAGTATTCGTATTTCATGAGAGAGAGAGAGAGAGAGATTGGATATTGCTAGTTCCCAAGGTATTCCCTCTGATTCCACTGCCTTTTTCGTCTCTTGCAACATTTCCCCTTGACCAACACGTTGGTCCACAACAAGACATTTAAAAAGCATGGCTGTATCCCCCCCACAGTGGGGCTTTAAGTTTTTAGTCTAGTTATGAATGTCTGTTAAGATTTATTGTATGCTGACGTTATGATTATCCGCTCCATTAGTCACTCAGAACCCATCAAAAGTTAAATCAGTTATGTCTTCATGTGTTTGTCTGTGTTTTTCTTGTGCATTGGCTTTTATGAGGACCACATGTGCAGAAAAAGTAAGAGGCTTGAGGGAAATTGAATGTTGTCAATGGAAAATAACAAGGATAATAATAGAAACGTGCGTGTTTACATGCGTTTGTCAGATTCCGACCACACCAGAATGCTGACCCTAGCCGTCCACGGGTGGCGGCAGTCATTGACACTCTGATCTCCTTCAAGAACAACGACTTAGGAGCGTGGATACGGGGAGGAGACATCGTCATCAAGGACTCTGGGTGAGACGACTCATAGTCTGTGATGTGATTAATGCAATGTCTTTAAGAGGACTGGGATGGGGAAATGAAAATATGATGTCACCATATTAACTTAAACTGCCATAATTAAACTGATGCTGGCAGTACAATGTAATCCCAACGCAAGTTTCTGAAAATAACATCATCCACTGTTTGTAGTGAATTGCTTTTTTTCCACACAGTTCAAATTTTTTTTACAGTTTAGTTTTTATTTCCTTCCATAATACTGAGTACAACATTATGGAGGAAAATTAGTAAAATAAGGCCCATGTTCTGAGGACTAACAGTTTTATTTACATTATTATCATCATTAAAAGTAATCATTATATAAACCTGTCCAGTTTCTGCACTACTATCAATGATGTACATAACTGGTCAATACCATGCTCGTGGTATTTAAATATCATACATTTGTAAAACCAACAAATATTTATTTTTATCTTTCTCTGAACAGATTTGCAGACAATGGAGTAGGACTGTCTTTTGCCAGGTCTGTATTTCTAAATCACTCTGCACTTAGCATAATTATTATTTCATTCAGCCATATTTGCTTTTTACATCTCCCTGCCATATGAATTTTGCAAAAAACTTTTGTGGTAGATGGACACCAAGCAAAGCAGAAACTTCCCTTTAACATGCATCTCTTTTCTGATTAATAGTGACATGCACTTTTTTCTCCTCTTCCTTCATCCATTAAAATGTATAAACATTAACAAATATTTGTCCTGTAAAGTTGTCAAATGTTTACATATGTGTATGATATGATGTCTATATGCCCTTATCTCCTTCTTGTTCTCCAGTGATGGCAGCTACCCCAAGGATGAAGGCTCCAGTCAGGAGGTGACACAGTCTCTGTTTGTGGGTGAAAGCCGAAACAGAGGGACCAATGGAGGACAGAATAAATACTGGGGCTTAGGAGGGACTGATGCTAAGATGAGGACACTGCCTAGAAACAGGTGAGGGGGAGCAAACAGAGGAAGGGTCGATGAAAGGAGGGAAGATGTATGTGAGGAATTGAAGGAAAATCAAAATGAAGCCCAAGTTTTCTCAGGAATTTCAAGTGAAGGTGTTGGAGGAGTTAGCAAAGAAAAATATGCTGGGAAAAACAAACAGGGAAGAGAGAGCCAGCAAGGCAACCAGGTAGTTGGACAGATGGACAGCTGAGACTGCTGCAGCTGCTTTAAGCCGTAGGTGTACTTGTGAAAGGAAGTTCTGTGTTGACTGACTTCCCTTCAGTGATATTTTAGGAGGTTTATGAAAAAGCTGTGGTGGAAACACTTGTGTGGTTTCGTAGAAAGGGATTACTCATTGTAGCATTTGATGACTTAACAGTAAGGAGTGTTTTTTTTCTGGCTTTTTTGACACAGAGTTCACAATAATTTCTTCCAGATGTCACCATTCCCTTCCTTTGTTTCTATCATTTGAGTTTTTGATTATCTTTGGAAGGGAACATATAAAGATAACAGTAATACTAATAGTGCTCCTTTTGACTTGTTAAACAGATGGATTTTGGACAAGACTAAAAGTGTGTTGCACTACTTTTCCCTGACTGACAATGTTTTAGATAGGACTTCTGTTCGGAGGAAATTTATAGCATCTCTCCATGCTGTATGTCTGGCTGGACAATCCTAATGAGAGCAGAGTTTTGAGCTTTATGTCCCCTCTGGGTCTCTCTTCTTTTTTTCTTTCACTCTCATCAAAGAGATTGTTACACAAGAGGAGAGCAACATAAACAAGAGACTGGCCAATAGCTGCTTTTTTTGAGTCTCTAGAACTAGGGGTTTATGCCAGTTGGTGACCACTGACACCACTGTGTACAGCTTTGCAGCCATTTTACAGGCTTCCTGACCGCACTGTGACATCTGGCTCAGTAGGTTTGTCTGTCGTCATAGTGATTACTGCCAGAGCTTTTTTTTTTTTTTTTTTTTTTTTTTTTTTTTTTTTTTTTTTTTTTTGCCAGGGAGAAGATATTTCCACATAAAAAAGATTATTATTTTTAATATTTAATTAAAATTCCATTAGGTTTCATTAATAGCAAAGAAAAGTAATTCGATCCTTGACGGAGGCAAAATCAATCTTTCATTAATGTATTGCCTCATTCCCCCTCCTCTGTAGGACTTTCCCAATCCGAGGTTTCCAGATCTATGATGGTCCGGTTCGGCTCACACAGAGTACATTTCGTGGATTCATCCCAACACCAGAACGTTATACCAGCGCAGTTGGATTCAACTTGAAGAACACCTGGCAGCTCACCCCACGAAATAATCTGTCCCAGCTCAACTTCCAATCCACTGTAAGTAAACATCTATTTTTGACCTCTAGGCACACTATAAAGTTACTGTTTAAATATTAGTATGGCATAAATAAATGCAGTGCTATACATCGACCTGTTAACATCGAGACTGAGGGTCAACATGAAACTGTCCATAGGAAGCTGTTACACTTACATACATATTCATTTTGCAGTATTATAGCATATTGTGTCATGTTTACATTGTGGCATCCTTTTATTAAGCTTATTATAGCTCAAACCAGACAATGACTGACACTTGCACACGAAAATCACAAAAAATACTCACCCCATTCAAAATACAGGCAAGTTTCACTCCCAGCTTGTTGTGTTTGACCATATGAATTGGGGTCATGTGACATTTTAGGTACTCCAATATAACTTTTTTTTCCATCCACACTTCCTTCCTCTTTATCTATGCTTCTTACATTTTTGTCTTTTTTCTGTTCTGCAGATTTACTGATGTTAGGAATACAGTAGTTTTGAACACTCCTTGGATTAACAGATTTTTCTATACATTTCTTTTTTTAGTTCGAGAGCCTTCACCCTCTTTATACCTCACTATATGTGTCCATCGTCTTGGTACATTGGGTCAGACTGTTTCCTCTTTAGAAATGTGCTCCTTTTTGTTCTTCACCCCATCCCATCCCCTCAGATTAATAAAATAACAACTAAGATCAGAGTTGGCAGTCATCTGAAGCAGCAGTTAGACAGAAGAGAGGACAAGGAATGGTGACCCCTTTCTCTTGTGGAGAACCATTGTAAATCACTGACGCCATCTTGTGGTGGTATAGTAGTAAGGCAGCACAGTGCACGACCTTGACTTGAATGTTACTAATGATAAAAAAAAGTAAATGTTTCATTTTTTTTGTATCTCCTGCTCATCAGATCAGCTTATTTAATTGTAAAACTCATCCTAAACATAAAGTAATCATTTCCATTTTGGAAATAACATCCTCAGGTGGGTCTGCAGACATTCTTTGGTCGCCCGGGGCAGTGGTTCGAAGACAACGACCTGGACGGAGACAAGAACTCAATTTTTCACGATGTGGACGGGTCAGTAACAGGCTACACAGACACCTACGTTGGCCGAGCAGACAATTACCTGATCCAACATCCTGGCTGTGTGAATATGTCCCAGTGGAATGGAGTGATCTGCAGCGGCCGCTACTCTCAGGTACAGCATGTCAGGGTCTCCCCCCTAGTCTTGTTGCTCTGTCAATAATGTAAAAGGTGCAGTCTTCCTGACACTTGCACTCCACCACATTCTCTTCTCCTTCAGGTATACATCCAGACCCAGGGAGCCCCCAGCCTCAGTTTATCCATCAGCAGAGATGAATATCCTGCTGCTCCTCTGGTACTGAGGGGGATCAACAGCCAGGGGGCACCGTCTCAGCAGTACCAGCCCATCCTGATGATGAGCAAGAGCTACACTCTGCACTGGAGTGGTCCTGCACCAAGAGAGGTCGTCCTCTCTCTCATCAACTTCGACAAGTGAGTGATATGAGTCATCAGCATGTATGTGTGTGACCACCACTGCTGCAGGTCGTGGGATTTCTGTGGTATCTTGCAATTTTTGAGACATAATGAGGATATATTTCTCTCTCTAAGAAAGCCGTTGAACGACAAGCCCATCACTGCAACAGATTTGTTTATTGTGTTCATCACATTAGAACGATTCTTAGCTGAAAAACCTCAATAGCCAGCCATTGTCATTACATTTTTAATAGTTCCAAACGTTCTTTGGAGAAGCTTTGTGTGATGTAACCTCTCTCTCCCTCTCCCTCTCTCTCTCTCTCTCTCTCTCTCTTTCTCCTACTCAGAGATGACTGGGTGCTGGTGGGAATCTGTTACCCATCAGACACCACATTTCAGATCATGGCCGACATCAATGATAGACAAAGCAACACCTTTGATGACCTCACAGACTATGGCACTGTGTCATCCCTTGTAGAGCTAGAGAAGAGGCCGATGGAGAGGAAGTACTTCTTTGACCGAACAGCTGGGTGAGAAAAACAAAAAATCAAATTTTCTCAATTCCAGTGTGCTCAAAAAGAAAGAGTTTAAATTGTAATTTTTTTTAACCTGACTGTCATAGAGCTACAAAGGTCATCCTTCTCACACTGATGGCGGAGCAGTCTCAAACTCCCTGATTACCTTAAGTTAATTAAACTCTGTTCTCCTCCCATCACACCCAGCTTGTTGTGGCTCTACCTTCGGGCCCGGCATGGGCGTGATGGTCACAGCTACTGTTCGGCAAAAGGCTGCGAAAGAGTGAAAGTCATGGCCACCACGTCTTCTAAAGAGACTTGTAACTGTACATCCAAGGCCTACCCCAAGTACTACAAGACACCCTCAGCAGTGGTACCCATGCCAGCCCTCAACACACAACCATGCAAAGGCTGTGGTGCTAAACAGGTATGAGTTGCTACATTTAATATGACGTCTGTTAATCCTCATAAAACACAGGCCACTAATGCTGACTAATGTGTGTCGGTCTCAGCTTGTGTTTTCCAGTGAGCCATGGACCTCCTACCTCCAGACACAAGTCA
Organism: Anoplopoma fimbria; assembly: GCF_027596085.1. NCBI lineage: Eukaryota > Metazoa > Chordata > Actinopteri > Perciformes > Anoplopomatidae > Anoplopoma > Anoplopoma fimbria. The sequence goes on from NC_072461.1 coordinate 431,087, forward strand.
AGTCGCTCAGTAGCAAAGAGCAGCAGAGAGGAGACAACAGCTCCTTTATCACTGTGAGCATGTCAGGCCAAACACATTACCTTATCTATATGACTTAAACTTGTGAATCAGGGTTTATTTAACCAATTTTCTTTCCTGTCACCTGCCAGGTGAATGAGGTGGCCATGCCCTTTACACAACCTGGGTACTTCCTGGTCTCAGTCGATGCCTGCTCTGGGAAAGTCACCAAGAAAACCTCATTTACCAAGATGGACGCCAAGATGGAACAGTACCTAAAAACTGGAATACCAAATAGGTGAGCCAGGGAATATAAAAGTTCACAATGCTCACACAACTACATTTGGATTTCTGACATGGACATACAGTGGTATCAACATCTGAGACCGACTTTCCTTTTTAGTATAAATATTCAGCAGCCCAGTATAGGTTCTTGCTTAATCCACTGACATGTTTGTTTATTCAACAGGTCTATAGTGCTCATGGCAACACGAGGTCAACCAGAGGGCCTGGTGGATGTAGCACCATACCTGGTCTCCTTTGGGATGACCAAAGCTGCTGATCTGCGCAGTAAAGGTTAGTGACAAGCATAAAAAATAGTTTCCCTTTCTTTGTCTGTCTAGTTATTGCATTTGGGGCAAAGCCGCTCTTTCTCATACACTCTTCTTACTGCCTCTGATCGCAGAGAGTCTGGCACTTTGGGGGTTCCAGGGTAGCTCTTCACCCCCTCCATGGGTCTCGCTACAAGCCGGGCAGGGGGATGAGTTCCTGGGGCTGCAAGAGCGGTACTTGCCTCTGGGTTTGGATGCATACGGCTGTACGCCACCTGCAGCTCCAATGCGCAAAGACCTGGAGCTACTCAAAAAAGCCACGGGACTACAATGACCATTGTGGACTATACAACTCGACTACCCAGAACACTCTTGCACACAGATACACAAACACACACAACCAGCCGATGAATGTGAACTGCTGAACCTTTTAATTTATTAACAATGGCAAAGACGTTTACCAATTTCAAGTGAAGAAAAGGTATTTTATTTTGAATGGGGTGAGTATTTTTGTGATTTTTGTGTGTATGTGTGTATGCGTTAGTATGCTTTGGGGCCATTGAGTCAATGCACTTTCCTTTTTAAAGTAACAACTTGCCTTATCAGCCAAAGTGATCAAATGGAGCTTTATAATAACTCAGTTGTTTGTCTTAGAACTGAAAAAAACAAACCCAAAGCAACCATTTAACAATTACCCACCAATCTTATTATTATGTATTAAATAAAAACCAAATGAAATGGATTGAATCTGAAAACGGAACACAATGCATTAGATACACACAAGCCAAAAGGAAATAATGAAAACAAATTGCATTGTCCCGGAAACGAGTTGATGACCATGTTCGATTGGTACAGGAAATTAAACGAGATGGATGAGACGAGCTCAGGTCAAAGGGAAATAATGAAAATAAATGCAAATGCATCCAAGAATCAAAAAGCAATATTAAGCCACAAATGAACACGTAGTGTAAAACAGAGCCAGCGGGTTAGGTGTCTTTGCTATAAAACATTATTTGATGCAAAACACCTGTTTTTTAACGACAAAGTCATAACAAGCCATATAAATATGTATTAAAAAAATGTTTATAGACACGGTAGTTTACAGTAAAATTAATCAAGCTATCTTGCGTTTGTAGCATACAAAAATGCCATTAAATAGACAAGTTACTACCATGTAGGCCGTTACTCTTTCTCTCGACCAATCCTGACTCATCTTTTAGCTTTTTAGTTGATGTCTGTCACAACTGATTCTTTAACTGGAAAAACCTCTCATCTTCGTGCAGCTGTAAAACTAGACTTCAAGACTATAAGCACCTTTTTTTTATTGATTCCTACATGGACTTACTGGATCTTTTATTTCATATTTTTATTTATCTGTTCACAGTGATGGTGTCGCAAGTGCTGTTCACACATGTAGAACAAATATAAATATATATTACATTTCTTTTTTTGTTTCTCCAAACAATTGAATGTTTTACCTTTTCATCTGCCTCATTTATGATCTTTTCATGTGCATTCTTGCTAAACCCGTGTTTAGATAGAGTAAAGGGTGCCTTTTTGAGAGTAAGCACCCTGGCTGCACAGTAGTGAGCAGCAACAATGTATACAGATCATATACCAGCTGTAAGGTATACGGATTAATATTGAGAGTTAAAGTATGTAATCTTTTAAAGGGTGTTTGGATGTGAGCAGGGCTCCCCCACTGAGCAATGATAAGTACCTATCTGTGACTGTGTGTGTGACTGACTGTGTGACTGTATGTCTGACCATGTGAGACAGAGAGATCCTCTGGAGGACAATGACCCTGTTGCCTTTTAACCACTCTACTGTTAAAAAGAGCAGAAGAAAGTTTTCCAGCCCTTGGCCTTTTGTTCAACAGATTCTTTGAAGATGCACAACCTGAGAGTTCTTAATGATTTATTTGGAAGTGAGCTTTGTAAATATGGTGTTTAATGTTATAACTCATACAGTATATGTAATGAAAATGTCAAACAGGTTGTGAGCAGTGTGTCTTTACTGTGTTTTTGTTTTTGTCAATTGCCAAGTCATTTGAAAAAAATGTAACCGATATTTCAATGTGGAAACTCAGCATTTGTTATGAAATTGCCAATTAAACAAACATTTATGCTTTGTGATAAAATAGATTTTATCTTTTGCTTCCAGCAGCAGCCAGAATAGAATCCCCCTCTGAGTTATAGGTCTGACATATGCAAATATGCAAGTATTTTCATTCAATATGTTGATGTTCAGTTATACCTTTTAACCGCTTGGGGGCAGCCTAGTATTGATGAGGAATGCTTCTAATCTGAAATTCATCTTGGCACAAATCCACATGTTCATACAAGAGTTTCTGAAATGAAGACTGTACAGCCGATTGTTTCCAAGTGACAATGACTTAAAGTAGTATGTAACTTCTGTAATGATTTTCCAGCAAGAGTAGCTTTTAGTACACTAACAAAATCACCATCAAACTGTAGCCTGAAAATAACCAGCAGTGTTTATTTCACCACTCAAGCAGCCAACACAGAGGGAAGTGGCCACTGGCCGGGGGGGAATTTAATGAGCCTCTGGAGATCCACTCAAACATCCTCCATCAAGCACATAAAAGCATTAGATATATAGTAAGAATATATGGCAAGATGGAGTGCAGCAGTTGCTCTTACTACTATAAATTATGGATGAGAGATAAGTAACAATAAAAAAAAAAGTATAAATTCATCACCACAAGAGGCACTGTTCTAAAGTCAGCCGTAAGTTTACATATGCCAGATAAACACGAGGCACACTGCCGCTGCCGATAGCCAACTGAGACTGATTGTTTCTGTGTGTGCTAGTGTGTGAAGATCCTTAACAAAGCTGTCACTGTCTAAAGAAACGTGGTGCATCCTCACGGACCACAGCCCACCATATGGCTCAGATAGTCAATTTGCTTGTCCATAAAATGGTTTCTGACCATGAAGACCGAGAGCTCCCACACAATTTGCACCATTTTGGAAATGAGAGAGGACAGATTGGTGTGACACAGTTAGCAGGCAGAACGATGAACCAGAGGACAGCAGCTCCCTCTGACACCCGGAGAAAACACAAAGGGGTGCACTGCATCACGCTCATTGTTTCTCACTGATACAGAAACAATCACTGAGATTGATACTCAATCTTTCAAAACCGATCTGCTATTGCCACAGCTTATTACAAAAGCTTAGTGTGGGGTCATAATTATTGAGTTGTTTTTTTTCTTTGATTATGTTTCTATGTTGCACGGGTCGACTGAGCGTTCTTTACAGCTGAGTTTTAATTATGTAATACTCAGGCTTTTCAACTGTGCAAATACAATTAGAGAAATGCCAAGGCTAAAAATATGACACTGCAGAGACTTGTGTGTGCTGGTGTGTGCTGGTGTGTGGGCGGTAGCCTTTAGCTATGCACTGTATATTGTTTTCATGAGAAGGGTATAGCTGTAGAAACATACACTCCACAATGAGACACGTCAGTAGTTATTATACTATAATACTATATTTTCTTTATTGTTTTTTTCCTGCTCTTTCTAAACCTTCTACTAAAGGTTAAATGAGATTGTGTAACGCGTAGCTACAATGTAGAGCCCTCATTTTCTATCTTTTCGACTAATTTATTATTATTTTACAGGAAATATCACACAGGCCAACACAATGACAGCACTCTACCTTTGGAATAACTGAATGAGGGGAAAACCCAGTATAATTTAAGTATTTCATCATCATTTGTTAATAATAACCTTGGAATATAATTGATTAATTTACAATTTAATACATTTAAATGTATGATTTAAAAGTAGCCTGATCAGATCCAGATCATGAACAACTCAAGAGTCAAGATTTGAGGAGGTAGTTAATGCTACTCTGCCAAGCTAGGCTAGATTTAGCAATCCCTGCGTTAGTTTGGATTATTTATTCATCATTTCTGGCCACTACCTTATTTATGTTGGATAACAAGTTAAATTCCGTGACTTTCTAACCAGCGAGCTTTTACCAGGTTTGGCCTGCTCACTTTGACTGGTTTGGTTTGAAGCTGTTATTTTGTAGTATCTTCAATTTATTTGAAATCCTGTTTTATTTTACATTGCTAGAGCAAGAAAGAAAAAAGTGTATATGTTATGGCGAATGTCAAGAAGTCAGTTTCTGGTCTTAACGGAATTTATATTCAAAGCAATATACACCTGTAGCAAAAACTAACATGACCACTGATATTAGAAAGAATAGCGACCCGTCTGCTTTCCATTAGTGGATTACTGGTGTGAGCACGGGCATATTTGCATAGAAATGAATTGTGTGTGCGGAGCAACAACTACTCATTAGCTGAGTCCACCCAGGAGCTTCATAACCCAACAGTTTAGTATATTTGAGGTAAATTTAACCGGATTCCCCAGAGGTCGCCACATTGTATAATTTTTTAATCTCACCATTCAATCGGTTCAGCGGCTCCAGTTGATTCCCCGCTGTTGCTCGGTGATGGCGGTCCTGAATAATTAAACAATTTTGACAGCCGTGTAGGGGTCCGTTTCCATGGCAGCCCCTCTCCCGGTGTCCTCTCTGCCCTGAAGAGTAATGTAAATCTCCTGTCTGCTTAATGTCACAGTAACAGCAGCAAAGTGGAACAAAAAGAAACACAGGATGGGGTCAGTGGGAGCTTTCTGATTACGTGTCCATGTCTGGGTCCGGCCTCTGTATCCTCGTCACGCATTGAAGGTGTTGCTGTCCACCTGTGACCACATTAGGAAAAAAAGGTCCCTGTGTTCATCATGACTCTGAGAATGGCTATCTGGGGCCAGATGGGACAAGAGGTAATACAACCATACAGTGCATAGCTTGTTGCTATTTTAATAAAACAGTTGGAGGAGGCCAAATATGTTTTCTGGATGGCTTCCTTCAACATTACTGCTTATAGTAGCAAACCAGGCAAACTGACCACAAACAGCTTCTTTATGGACTGATGAGTCAGTGCAGAGGTGGGTGGGATCGCTTTAAGGTCATCAAGGGAATATTTTAATGATGTCTGTAATCTTTTCACACTATGTTGACACACACACACACCTAAAGTCTCCCGATCTCCCCTCACACACAACACTGCTCAAACATAGTCAATTACCCTTTAACATCAAATGGTTCATCAGCTCCCCAGCCCTTCAGACAGTGAGTTAACCTTATCTACCTGTAGATGAAGAGGTATGGGTGTGACGGTTATAGGCTTGTCCCAGTCAGAGCTATTCCTAGAAAATATGCCGTGTTCTCGCGACGCAGCACGATACTGGCTAATCGGGCCCAGAGAAATGCAATAAAAAAAGGATTATGATGCAGTTATTTGTTGTCAAAGGTGCTTATTCTGTGTTTTAATCATTCACTCAATTAATATGTGGCTACATGTTGTGTTTGGGGACTAGAAGGGGCTGTGAGATGTTTGAACACTAAAACCCAGCATGGGATTTTAAAGCCAAACCTCCAGTGCGTCTCAACTGAATTGTGCATTGTGCTCAGAATGACCCAGCAGATAATTCAGAGAACTGCAAATTAAATTGTTCCATGTGTGTAACAAACATTAAAAGACCGTTTAATTAAGTCATTTTCATTTTGTTGTAAAAAGACCTTGTGGAGGCTGTTAAGGCTAAATGCTTTGAACAGAATCACAGTTTGGTGTCTTTGGGACCTGCTGAAGGCTTTTGCTGCATATGCTCAGTGGTTTGAACAAAATCTGCTCTTATGAGGCCATCAAATGTCCATGGAAGTATGCTGCTATTAATCTTTGGCAGTCATGGTGTGGCAGATGACTATGATAATGATGATAATGATGGCAGCAATCATGCCCGATGCTGCCTGCCTCAATCTCTAACTAAACTAATTCTTGCTATGAAACCAACTGACTGTTGAGACAAATCAAGATGAGACATGAAGTGTGGTTACTAAACCAAGATAATCATTGTTCCCTGTAGAAACTGGACCAGATTTCGGTCTGCTGTGACTGACCAAACATCAAGGCCTACTACTCCAGGCTTTCACCTGGCTTTCAGTTGAAACCGTTTTTCGTATTTCTGATTGTGTGATCTCTGTATGGAGGAGGACAAACTGGTCCAAACCAAAAAGTCGTCCCCGCACTTTCTGATTGGATATAGTCCTTAGGTGAGACTTAGAGAAAGGCCTTGACATTTTCTGCTTTTGCACAGTGTTGATCGATGGTTTATAATGTTGCTGCCATCTCTCACAGATGAAACCCTAAACATCAATTCAACCACACAGAGATACAGAGCATTAAAATACATATGAGGGTATAAGTTTCTTTTTCTGCTCACAAAGGTTCTCTACTGTGAAGTGCTCTGCCTTATTAACATCAAAAAAGTTCAAGGAAGAATACAGTCATTACCTGCACAGGTAATGTATTAGATGATATAGCTTTTTGTCCTCGCTGAGGTTTTTAGACACAATTACATTTTAAAACGCTCAATGCTTAGTTTTACAACTAAAGGTCACAAGCTTTAATGTTTTTTTTTTATTCCTTCACTTTTCTGTCTACGCTGTTCGTCCTCCCCCTCAACCTCCTCCTCATCATCAAGCTGCTTTCCCACAATTATTGTCTCTTCTTATTTGTACCCTACATGGACTATTTGCAATAACAAGTTTGATGAAAAGAACCACCCACTCACCGCTACTAAAAGTAAGGTAATTGATTACTAATTGCCACGTTGTTATTTTGACCTGTTATCTAAGATGCTAAACCTCTTAATTGCTTTATCTTGTTCACGCACTCTTTTCTGAGACCTGTCTTTTCTCTCTGATTAAAGCATTGTATACGTTTAATCTAAGCTGGAGGAGGCTTATGTTCATTGTGTGTATGTACAGTATGTGTGTGTATGCAGCAGCTGCGCACGCTGGCATGATGGTGTGTAAATGAATGAATCCCTGATCAGAACCAGTTTCTACCTGATGTGACAGGCAAAAATTGACTGAGCCACTTTGCAATCTCACAGCTGCATCGGTGCAGATAGGCCATGACGGGAGAAAGAACAAAGGGATGGCGAAGTGGAGGGGAATAAAGGGAGAAAGGGAGAGAGAAAAAAAAGAGATTTTAAGAAACAAAACAAAGGAAGAAATATTCTGTCAAGAGAAATAAAAGGAGAGAAGTAGATTTGTCACCAGTTTGACCAGTGAGCCGCCAGTGTGACGTTATGTCATGCTCATGTTTCCAGACAACAGAGAGGCATCTCAGGGCCCTAAATTGATCAGCGGCTTGACAGGGGCCCCTCACTGTCGTCCAACAAGGCTGCTCCTCCCCTCAGTTGCTGTGGCATCCAAGTGATCTCTTCATTAATTCATAGCTGAGCGCCAAACTAAATTTGCACTCGTTAGCCACCCGCTGTTTACTTTCCTTTATTTGCTATCACTAACCCTCCTCCCTTCAAACTGTGCAGTGTGTGTGTGTGGTAATGTGTGTTTGAGGGGAGGGTGAGGGATTTAGGGTGGGCATCATAGCAGGCTCACCTAGCAACCTTCCCTGTGAGATGCTCAAAGGGTCTGTATCACTAGGAGTGATATGCACAGTGAGTCTCCCACCCTGAAGACCCTCAGAGAGACTGGGGTGGTTTCGTTGGTGACATTCCACCTGCCAGATGCTCATCAGGCCCAGAGAGCAGCCAGATCTGCAGGAACAGGTCCTCCCTAGAACCCCCATTTTTACTCTCTTTCATACTCCTGCTGAAACGCGAGGCCTTATCACACAACTTATCACAAAAAACGAGGCAAAGACGGCCAATGAGGAAGAGCAGAGGAGACGAGACATGTTATTGAAGGAAAATGGATGCCATTGCTTCATCATCATCACCTTGGACATTTATTTAATCTTCATGGCTGCCAGATGAGATGCTGTTTTGCAAGGAGCAGCAACACAAGAAGAAATCCTCTTTTTCTTCTTCATCTTCCTCCTTTTTCTGACTTTTTCAAACACAGACAAGGCTTGCCATAACAAGCACTTAAACAAACCAGCAATAGTTTTCAGATTATTACAGTACCTGATGATAATATTGTGAGGAAGGGTTGGCTGGTTTTGGTGATGATGCCGTAACTAGATGATTGTGGAGAATCTGGATCCTCATCCTCGGCCCAGCTTTTCTCGTCGTCCTACAGATGTGTTTTAATAGAGATTGACAGTCTCACACACACACACACACACACACACACACACACACACACACACATGCATACGTATACTGGCTGCGTCATGCCCTGTCCTCCAACACGCCTCCTCTAGCAGAGGGAAGTCTTGCCCACCTGTGGCTTGTGACTCCTGGAGCCAGCCATCTTCTCTCAGCCACCATTTCTCTCTCCTTCCAATCATCTGGCTTTTCCCCTCTTTCCTCATCTGGTTGTGACATTACCCAGCTTTTCACCTTTCTGTTCATAGTTTGTTTTTTTTAAGGAAAAAGGGACTTTTGCTCAAAAGAGGATTCAGAAGTTCAAGACTCAAGGGGTGTGCGAGAAGGAAAGGGATTCCCAAAGGAGCCTCAGATACCTTCAGACTGGTAAGACATCGGCCATTTTGAATTTGAATGCTCTTTTGGAGATGAAGCTTGGGCTAAGGGCATAAAGAAATATGGTAAAAGGGCCAATTCTAATGATGATTTAACACACACCCAGAAAGTAAGATGAAATCATAGTTGAGGAAAAAAGTGGAAACGAGGACTCAGTTTGGCAAATAACTTAATTGTTATGGGACAATTTTTCATGTGTTGAACATTTATTGGGTGATAATAAAAAAATGCATTATGTAAGCCATGCTAACAGATGATTGCTGAGAAGTGGTCGGCTGCTGGGGTGCTAAATTAATGATAGTTGTCTCCCCATATTCCCTCTCTCTCTTGCTTTGCGCCTCCATCTGTTGGCTGTTGGACTCTGAAGCAACCATATGCTCTCTATGTATAAATCATCCACAATAGCCTGATCCCTGTTAGTCTGATAAAACATGGATTTAGCACATTTCTCCAGAACAAGCCTTTGAGGGTTTCTCTGCCCTGTAAACAGAGTGATCATCTTTTTACTTTTGTCCTTTCTTAAATCTTTGCTGTTCTTTGGATTTAGGGAGCAGATTAAAGTTTTCACCTGTCATAAGTGATGTTTGGGTTCTCCATCACAACTTAAACAACTACAGCATCCTACAGTTCCTACAGTTCCTGAGGGCCAAGAATAGTATATATTGATTTCTATCTCTGTGATGCAAAAGTGGCTGAAGATGGGAGATTCGGTCACGACCTTGGTACTTCTCCCTCAGCAGGGAACGGTCATTAAAGATGTAATCTGTGTGTGTGTGTGTGTGTGTGTGTGTGTGTGTGTGTGTGTGTGTGTGTGTGTGTGTGTGTGTGTGTGTGTGTGTGTGTGTGTGTGTGTGTGTGTGTGTGTGTGTGTGTGTGTGTGTGTGTGTGAGCGTGCTTTGGTCTCTTCTTCACAATATAGTGATTAGTCTGATTCTGTCATTTAGGCAGAGATGAGCTGTCCCTCATTGGTGTGTGTATGTGGCTCGGAAAGAGAGCCAGCACTATTGAGTCAATCAAACTCACACATTCACACAAGCTCAAAAATCACCGATGCATCATCTTGGGAGCATATTGAGAATATCATGGGTTTGCTGCCTGCCATTCAGACTGTTGTCAAACAGCCTGTGAGATGTGTAGGAGTTTCAGAAGCACTATGGACAGTTTTGGTGACACCACTTTACATATAAACTTGTTAAGCCTTTCCCAGCTGGATTAAAGACTGATGCAGAAAGGTTGAAACAACAGAAGAAAGAGTATGCTTCTAATCTTACTATGGGTTTATTGATTTTTGAGGATGCAAGATGACAAATGATAACTCACACAATTTATGTTGTGGCTGCAGTGTTTATTTTGCAGATCTATTTCTCTTTGGGCCAGTGTTACTTCACCAGTATTTGAATACTTGATAGAAATTCACAATTTCGGGGAGAGAAACATACATATTGTCCGTGGATGATGTGCGTGAATTATTGATGGCATCAGCCTGCTTAAAAATGCATCCCCAACCTTTCTGTTGCACAGAGAGGAAGCAGTAATTAGTTAGGATGTGAGAGGAGATAGAGGCTAATTACCAGTGGGGTAAACACAGCAGCCCTTTTACTCTTTTTTTGGATTAAACTTTATTTTTATTTCCATTTTTATTCTGCCAGTATGGAAATTTGACAAAAAAGGCTATATTGTTATTTTCATCCCATGACCCGCTGGTTGTCAAGGGAGAGAACAGGGATGAGAATGAGGGAGATGAATTTTCTTTTGCATAAATTGATAATAAAGTGTAAAAAAAAAAAGGTGGTGATGTCTGATTACAAAATATAAATGCAAAGACGGAGGAAAGCCGCAGATGGGCCACTTAGCGGACCATTCCACGTTCATGGACATGGCCAGAATTCATTACACAAATTTGCTACATTGATTTGCTCATTTAGGTGAGGTGGACTCTGAGTCTGGCTCTCACAGCTGAATAGCTTTTAAAAGTATGAAGGAATGGATGGATGTGGAGTGGGAACCACTGCAGGCGGTAGAAAATGACGAGTAAGTGGAGAAAGTCAGAGGAGCAAAGAACAGCTCAGCTTGCTCAAGTCTAGAAGCTTGTAAAGTTGATGATCAGATCTTGTGAAGGACATAATATGACAGGAGAGATTCTGTCACACCTGCCTCCTGCATTTAATAACAACGGTTATTTAGTATGGAGCTCCTGGATGGATCCCATTTCTCTCTCACCCTATAAGCACAGAGTGGTATTGTTCTTCAGGAAATGGAAAGTTTAAGAAACGTAGACTAGAACGCTTTAATTTATTAATTTTGCCTACTGCAATATCAATATTTGCAGTTATTAATCAGGATGCCCCCTACTGTGCTGTCAGTTAATATATGGTCAGTACACAGATGAGAAAATAAATTCTTAGCATCAGGAAAAGAATAGGCAGATCTATTAGATCAAATAAGGTGTGAGTTATCTTAAAAAATAAAGACATTTATTGCATGTTTACCATATGTATATATTTATCTATTTGACAGATCTGTGTTTTGCCTCCTTTCTAAGTGATTTGCAAACATTAATTAAGTGTGTTGGTAATACTTTCATAACCCCCTGAACCAAACACATTCTTTTCCCGTAATGCAGTTTGAGAAAAAAAAAACTGAAGCAAGGTTCAGGAGCAGAATCTGTCAAATCATTAAAATCCTGCTGGCAAGAAACAGGTCAACATAACTGACCTTACCTGTAGCCTTGAAAACATTGTATGCAATGATTATTAACTTCTTATACCTGGATTTCCTCTTAGAAAGGAATAGACTGAGTGTCTCATACTCAGTGCATGTTTCATCATGCTTACTGTGTGAGGGCTGTACAATCAACAGATCCTTTGAACAAGACATGACAATGCTAATCAACTGCAAGCATTAAACCACAAATTTAGAAATTCAAACATTGTTTGATCTTAACACTATTTTGTAAAAAAAAATGTGATAAATGGTAGAAAATTATAAATGAAGACTCAAAATTTCCATTTGATGTATTATTTAAAAGATTTGAAATGCAAGGCACTCAAAAAATAATTTACCGACCCGCTTTCTGCTGAGCGTTTAATTGGAACTCATTCACATTACAATGTACAACATATATTTTCTTACTTTCTTCTCTCTCCCTGATTTTGTCATCCAGAGGAAAATGACGAGGAAATCTCACGCTAGAAGAGTCCTGACCCCGCTGTGCACAGAGCTGAAGGTAGGAAACACACTTCCTGTTTTCACCAGGATCTTAAACATAATACACATTTTATCAGAAAAAACAAAACGTGTCAGTTTTAGAAGGAGTTCATAATTATGTATTAACTGTACATATTTAGAAATTTACATTTATTTATTTCTATACACAAACATAAGCTGATTAGGATCTGAAACTATTTACTATCACTATTACTATCAATCTCATCTGAAAAATTAATTACAGAAAGATGCTTAGTCATGTAATTAATTACCAACATTTCAAGGGGAAAATAAGTTTACAACATGACAGAATTTGTTCACTGTTGTATTTTAAGTACAAGTGTATTAAGGTTAATGACACATAAAAGCTTAAAGGCTTACAATAAATTCTTTACAGTACATTGAACACATTAAAATAAAAATACTTTTGGAATGAAAGTGGTTGCATTCAGGCTTTTAGTCTGAAAACATTAAATAACTCTGCATATTTTACTTGTGGTTCACAGTTTTGTCTTCCTTTCTCGAGTGAAACGATTTCTCACTCTGATATTCATGTTCAGTCTAAGCTGGGTATTTTCTGACTGTCAGAGAAGTGGCCTTTTTTATGGTGGCACATGCTGTGGGGAAGATTTTATCTGCAATGATTTAAAAGCTAAGACTTATAAAAGTTGGATAAATTGGCATTCAGCTTCAGATGAATAATTTGTTCCACAGATCAATTTGTTCATTTAAAAATAACATTACAGACTTCTGGGTTACTTTGTGGTGTTGATGCAATACAATACTTCAACCCTTAAAATCAAGCCATTCAAATGGCTTCAGTAAAGAGATGCACTTTGATGAATAACAAACTACAAGAAGAAAAAGTTATGTCTCATTAAAATTTAAATTCTGTCAATGGGATATTGTTGGAGATAACAAACTAAGTGAGCAATTTTCCAGCACTGTGGTAATCCTTCAGCTAATATCTCCTTTTGGAGGGGAATGTTTTTCGCTTTTCGTTCCTTTTTTCTCTAACTTGTTAGAGCTTGACACGACACAACCCCAGAAAAAGGATTCCACTAATCAGACAGCCAATTAAAAAGCCTCTCCAAGTAAAGTTACTCACAGACTTAAATTTAATGAAATGATCTGAGATGAACGGGTATATTTTGATCAGGCGAGCAACTCTGTAGGTGCTGTTGATAATGTGAATTCTTTTGGTATTGGGTCATTTATCATGTGAGCTTCACACCAGCTGAAACTGAACAATATATACTGTTTTGATTTTTGCTAGACTTAATATCCTTTCCATGTTCCGTGTGAAACGTCATCTGCTGTTTTTAGGAAACTGTTGTGGCAATTCAGCAGATCAGTGAATGATCCTTTAAGATGGTTGCATATTTGTGTGCGTGTTTATACGTGTGTGTGTGTGTGTGTGTGTGTGTGTGTGTGTGTGTGTGTGTGTGTGTGTGTGTGTGTGTGTGTGTGTGTGTGTGTGTGTGTGTGTGTGTGTGTAAAAGACCGAAAACAATAATATTTGGTGCGATTGATTGGTTGTTCGTCTGCTGCTGGTGTGTTTTCATGGATGTAATGCTGTGAAATTGTACATCAGTGCACGTGTTGATACATGGGAGGATTAAAATGAAGCACTGGTGATGCAACCCAAAGTTTTCGGTTTAGTAACCATGGAGACCACACAACCCTGTGTGGGTAGATCTTTGATGTTAAAGAAAGGGGGTGGTGCTGGGGGACGGGAGGGAGGATCATGTCAACACACCGACTGGTCTACATGAAATCTACAAGTCTTATTTGCTCAGTGTCCCCACTTTCCTCATGAACCAAAAATTTGAATTTCGCACAACATTTTGTTTTCTATGTTCAAGAGATAGTCCCAAAATGGGTTTATAGAAATGATGACTTGGGGTAACCTCCATCTTTTTGTCTTGCTTTTTTGTTTCAATCTATATTCAAAAAATCATCATATAAGTATGATGTCCTGCCTCTCTGGGTGTCATTATCCACTGTGTTATTCCTATAATTGCTTTAGTCTCTTGCATAAACTTTTTAAAAACTGGAAAAACCACAGTGCAATTGTGTGTAAGTGTGTGTGTTACCATGGACTGGGCTGAAGTAATCATATAGAATAGAAGATACTCTATTATTTCCCTTCGGTAAATTAGGTTTTCGGCTGCTAACCCGAGGATGTGAAACAGAATTGGAGGCAAATAAGAAATTAACATAAAAGGATAATTCAAAGTGCTTATCAGGTTAAATTTCATATCCTATAATCACCCACAGCAAAAAGAACTGTGCCTGAAACAGTCAATGCATACAGTCTGCGGGATGGCAAGACTCACATGTCACACTGCAACACGCAGCTCTATAACCTGACACACATAAGTGGATAAATAATAATATGTACCGATTTTGTGTTATTTAGGTGAAATAGGCTACATGCCATTGATGGTGTTGTTGGGCCGCCCATAACAGGTGCGTGTTACATGCGGGAGACCAAAATTATTTTTTCTTTTAGCTCAGTGAAAATGTTGTTTTTGAAAGGCTTAACATATGGATTTAAGCAGCTCATTTTGTTAGATATATATATCTTAATCTTTTGTTATATATTTAGTTTTTATTTACATTTGTATTATTTATCTGCTCCAAAATCCGTTTCACCACGCCATATATGGACCTTAACGAATAAGGGTAAAGTATTGCCAGACATGCCATAAGAAAACATCTGCAACACATTCATTTAATGTAATACACACATGTAATTAAAGTCAGATCCATCATGCTCTATATGGGGCATTGATATTATAATCCTATTAATCTACGCATTCACACAGGAAGCGATTTTCTTGCCAGCCGTTCTTCCTGCATTTAGCAGTTAAAACTGTGTTTTTTCACTTCTTCGTATTTGTGTCATATTCTCTAAAGACAATGAAAACTGACAGAGCTTTGATCGGTCACTTTTCTATTAATTGATCTCTTATCTTGAACATAACCTGCATCTCGGGAGCAGGTTAGGTGTGCTTTATACGTTACCACGGTGATGTACCCCGGATGGACAGAAGTGAACAACCGTTGTAGGATATAAAACCAATTGTTACACCTAAAGTCAACGGCAGAAAGCTGCACGGAGAAGAGATGTCCACTGTGTCAACAATAAAGTAATTCACTTACACACGTTGTAGTAATGTCAACCATTCACTCACATTAGGTGTTACAGGCCAACAAATACCTGGAACATATTAGGAATATTCAAGCATTAAATGACTTTACATTAATGATTTAACAAGTGATTTTTTTGTATTATGGGATAACATTAGCTGCCAGCAGAGCATTTGTAGACTTGGTCAAACCAAACGCTGCTATTGTATTTAACTTTTCCGTCTGTTAGATTTTAAAATTAATTTTAGTGGTGAAACATAATGCTGACTATTAACATTTACTTGACTTATTTAAGTATATGAAAAGACACTTGAACATACAAATTACTTATTCATTGCCGTTATTTGAGAAACGTTTGCTTTTGCTCCTTATTGTCAGAAAAGGTGAGATTTATCGTTTCAAATGAAAATGCTGTTAATGCACCAAATGAGTATAATACAAATGTGTACATGGGATGTACCACTGTCTGGACTATTGTAGCTCATGTCCAACAGATAACGGTGACCACTTGGCTGCAAATAATCATTTCCATTATTACCTTGATAAAACTGCTCAGTAATTTCTTAATCATCTCGTTGTTTTGTCTATAAAAAATAGAGAAAACTGATTATCATAATTTCCCAGAGCCCAGGAGGACATGTTGAAATGTTTTCCTTTGTCCAACCAACAGTTCAAAACCCAATAGTATTTAGTATTCAATAAAAGATCAATAGTTTTGTATGAATCTAATCGACTAAATGTTTCAGCTCTACTGTCAGTAGTTGGATTTGTGTGGCGTATTGGGGTGAGACTAAACAATTAGCCTACTGGCTGATCAATCATGCCAGAACAATTATCATTACTCAGCAAATGCATTTGCATTTACTATTAACTGCAGTCAGAAAATAATATTATATTTAGCCATTTCCTTTCAGCTTTCCGATGAAAAGTGTTATTATTGTCCAAAGGTAAATTTTTGTGTCAGTGATTCATTACAGTAGTGAGGGCTGACTCTGAAGTCCCCATGGTGACGTTCAATGCTTGATCAAAAGTAGTGATTATGGGTTTCACACTTGTTCGCTCTTCCTGCTCTCATCCTCCAGGGAATATCTGTCTTGCTTTTTCACTTAACCCATCTCTCACCTGCTCCGTTATACAAACTCAATCTCTCTTTCCCCCCCATCTCTCTCACACACATACATACACCACACACACAAACATATATACACTACGGAGCGTACGCTCAGGTGGTAAGTGGTTGCTTGGAGCTACGACGGCAATGCCTGTGGTGTTCAGACACTGTCACCTCTCCTAACTTGGTCTTCCTGTCTTTACCCCTCTATATCTCTTGCTCTCTCTCGTGTCTCTCGCTGTAATAGAACAGTAACACACACTATACTGCACCTAAAGAAATAACTAAAATTCTCACCTTTTGTCAACTTCACCGCTCCACAGCATGGCATCCCTTGTCGCACAGCTGAAGACTTTAAGTGAGAAGCATCAGCGCAAAAGGAGAAGATGACAGTAATGCAGCAGGAAATTGAAAAAGTAGAGAACATCACAAACCGGCAGTTTCACTTGGTATCGTCCTTTACTCTTTAAATGCAACAGAGAAACTGAGGCTCAGGTGGCTTAACTCATGAACTGTGAACCATGTACATCAAAGAGGAAGAAGAAGAATAGACATGTGAGACATGTGCCCCGCACAGAAAAGAGGAGTGA
The DNA here is from genome assembly GCF_027596085.1 of Anoplopoma fimbria. Taxonomy (NCBI): domain Eukaryota; kingdom Metazoa; phylum Chordata; class Actinopteri; order Perciformes; family Anoplopomatidae; genus Anoplopoma; species Anoplopoma fimbria. Next base: position 448,250 of record NC_072461.1, read on the forward strand.
GATTGTGAATGTAAGCTCAAGAAATAAGAGGAGAGGGAGGATATGAAGGTCTAGTAGCTCAGGGTATTCAAAGCGCAGTGTTTATAGTGAGAGAGTGACTTACTGAACAGGGTTTCTGTCTCCCTGCCTCTCAGCCAGCTTATAGCAGCTCTGCGCTATTGTCAACAGGAACCCTGCACTCCAGACACTCTTTCTTGTTCCTTTGTTTTCCTCGTCTGGTAGCGTTTTTATTTTTTCCTCTCTCCACCTGTCTTGCTGTCATTTGCTCTTTTTTCCTGTTTTATCTCTGCCCACTCTGTGAGCTCCTAGTTATTATTTCGTCTCTTTCACCCGTATTTGAATATCGTACCCTCCAACCACCTTCCTCAGTCCCTCCCTCGCTCTTTCCCTTGCCTTTTTTCCCTGGTTTCTCTCTCTCTCTCTCTCTCTCTCTCTCTCTCTCTCTCTCTCTCTCTCTCTCTCTCTCCCCCTGTGAGGAGGGAAAACAGCATCAACGGCCAAGCCACAGTAACAGCACATGCAACAGGGTGCAGACAGCACCTTCTGCTGTGCTACCTCTCCTCTCTGACTCCCATCCCTCCCAGAGGAAGGCTTCAGGGAAGAACAGAAGACGCAGGCGTGTAGCTGAGCAGGTGAAGATCTATTGTCCCATTCCTTTGATCAAAAGATCAATAGAGGGAAAAAGTTAAAGAAACAGGGACAAAGGAGTTGGACATTTCTCTAGCATAATATTTTGAAGTAAGGAAGAAGACTTAAGGAAAGAAGAGAGGGACACAGACTGAGTGAATCAAGCATCAGTAGGCAGCAGAGTTGACAATGAATTGAAGATGCCACCTGTGGCGCTAGTTTGATTAAAGAACAACCTCCTCGACTCACTGTGGGTGCCTCACTTCCCACATCTTTTTGACCACATTTCTAACACCCATGGCTTCCAAGAAGATGTGGGCTGAGCGGAGGGAGCTGCGTAGGGATCGTCCATTCTCAACCCGGGATGATTCATCTGTTGCGTCCGGGACATCTGGGCCGGGGCGTCCAACCACCAGGGGGCGCTTCTCAGAGTCGTGGAAGAGGCTCAGCTCCAGAGGGGGCTCCACCAAGAGGGGGGTGCTCAACTCTCAGCAGCCACCGGTAAGATGTTTGGAGGATACACTGGCCCCCCTCTACATGATCCCCAAAGATAAATCAATGACTAGGATTCTGGGGGGTAAATGGGACAGGAAAGGCTGCTGTCAAGATAGCAGCAGTGAGGGATTAGGAGGTAAATGGGGTAGGGACATTTGGAAGACTAACTTGTTGGTAAATTCAGTTAAATTGAACATCAAAATCCTCAGTAGATTTGTCTGTTGTGCCACTTGAGTTATAACCCAAAGTAAGATGCTGTTTTTGCTACTGTGGAGTTGTTTTCCATCTCCTGTTACCTTGGAAACCAGGTACTGCAGTCAGAACACAATATTGCATTTATATATAGTATTATATGTCGTAAACTCTTCAACATAAACATATTAGATTCTTTACCATTTAAGCTGTTACATATCTTCAAGGCAAAATTGTGGCATGTAATAATGATTCCTTTGTTCGTTTAGTCATCGTTTGAAAAGCAACTGTCTGTTTCATAATTCAATGCATAATGAGCAGTGTTTGATTAGCTTAGATATTGCCATCTTTATAGATGCTCAGGGATCAGCTAAAATTCTGCCACTGTATTTGTAAAACTTGCACTTGTCTAGGTAGAAGAGGACATGATGATTAGCAATGCAGGCTAAGCTTTGTTAGGCCAACATTGCTATGCAATCAACTCTTGATGATCATTATAGTCACAGAAACATCAATTGAGTAAAATTTATTGAATATCAACAGAACAACTGACAGCTGGGAGGCTATAAATGACTTTAGCTAGATTCTCAAGTGAAGCTTTTTTGTGCAAAATCACATTTGTTGTACTATTGTTGTGTAATAGTTAGAGGACAACTTTATAGGAATGGAGGAAAAACATTCCACTTGTCAAACTTGTAAATGATATAGCTAATTTAACAAATGCAACAATAAGTATTTGTTAAATAACGTTTGGTGTCAAAAAACAGTGGGATATATTGAGAGAATTGTGTGAAAATAATTCTTCACTATTTTAGAAACCGGTTGCACACATACACCCAGACTCTGCCATGATATCTGTTATGATTCTCTTTTGTTATTTGACTCCATTCCCATCTTTCTTGTCTCCTGCACCTGCTTCAAGGTGCTGTGGTGCTTGCAGTGCTTCAAAATCGTTGTATACTTTATGTGTTTTGGCAGCATCTGTCAGGCTTGTGGAAAACAAATTCTCCATGTGGATCTGATGAATCCAGGTTCCCATCCACTCTATTTTTGTGGAATACGCTGAAGTTTATGGATCAAGGTCAGAATAACTAATGCTCATTGCTAGCTGGTGCTCATGGACTATCATGCTTAGCCAATCTGTGGGGTGATTTTTGGCAGTGATATCTGAGCCGGGTGACGTGTGGGAGACAGAGATATGCACAGTTGGGGATACGAGATCCACTTCTGGTTTTTCAGTTATGCCCCAGTAACCAATGCTATTTTGTATTGCACACATATTCTGCTAAAAAAATATCAGAGGAAGTGTTTTTGTAGGCAATACTTACTGTGAGGTGGTTGGCTGTCAGACAGTTTTGTCACAGATGTTAATAGGGCCTATAAAAATGCAGACGGATTTATTTTTAAAAACTTCATCAATGTATTTTATAACAGTAGAACTAGTGTCTGTGCTCCTGTCTCTAGCTGCATTTATGTTTGTGTGTGTGTCTCTGCACAAAGACAAGCTAAGCTTTTTTCCTCTGGGATTTGTGTTGCTTGGATATGAACAGTGATACTACCACAACACCTCAGCTAGTCTCAAATCATTAGACACTTTGAATCACTAGTCAGCTGTTATAGCCAGGTGTGTGTGTGTGTGTGTGTGTGTGTGTGTGTGTGTGTGTGTGTGTGTGTGTGTGTGTGTGTGTGTGTGTGTGTGTGTGTGTGTGTGTGTGTGTGTGTGTGTGTGTGTGTGTGTGTGTGTGTGACTGACTGAATGAGTGTGACAGAGAGTGAAGGATAAAAATTGGAAGAGAAACTGAGTGAGATAATTAGTCTACAGGCGCTTTAGGAATCCAACTCTCAGTGATAGTGCTGAATGAGTGAAAGCCGAGGAAAATTAGAGGCCAAGACAGATATGAAGAGTGAAGAGCTTTAAGAAAATTCCACCCTCTGAATTTAAGTTCCTCTCTTTAAATCCACACTGGAAGTCTGTCTGTTACTGTCAGGGTGTGAATCTATTCCTCTCAGAAAAATCAAATTGCATTTAGTTACCTGAAAGACATAATCAAATGTTATACAGTCAGGTCCATAAATATTTGGACATTGACACAATTTTCATCATTTTGGCTCTGTACACAACCACAATGGATTTGAAATGAAACAATCAAGATGTGCTTTGAGTGCAGACTTTCAGCTTCAATTTGAGGGTATTTACATCCAAATCAGGTGAACGGTGTAGGAATTACAAGACATTTTATACGTGGTCCCTCCCTTTTGAGGGGACCAAAAGTAATTGGACAATTGGCTGATCAGCTGTTCCATGGCCAGGTGTGTGTTATTCCCTCATTATTTCATTAACAAGGAGCAGATAAAAGGTCTAGAGTTCATTTCAAGTGTGGGATTTGCATTTGGAATCTGTTGCTGTCAATTCTCAATATGAAGTCCAAAGAGCTGTCGCTATCAGTGAAGCAAAACAAACCCATCAGAGAGATAGCAAAAACACTAGGTGTGGCCAAATCAACTGTTTGGTACATTCTTAAAAAGAAAGAAAGCACTGGTGAGCTCAGCAACACCAAAAGACCCGGAAGACCAAGGAAAACAACTGTGGTTGATGACCGAAGAATTCTTTACCAGGTGAAGAAAAACGCCTTCACAACAGTTGGCCAGATCAAGAACACTCTCCAGGAGGTAGGCGTGTCTGTGTCAAAGTCAACAATCAAGAGAAGCCTTCACCAGAGTAAATACAGAGGGTTCACCACAAGATGTAAACCATTGGTGAGCCTCAAAAACAGGAAGACCAGATTAGAGTTTGCCAAAAAACATCTAAAAAAGCCTGTACAGTTCAGGAACAACATCCTATGGACAGATGAGACACAGATCAACTTGTACCAGAATGATGGAAAGAGAAGAGTACAGAGAAGGGAAGGAACTGCTCATGGTCCAAAGCATAGCACCTCATCAGTGAAGCATGGTGGTGGTAGTGTTATGGCGTGGCCATGTATGGCTGCCAATGGAACTGGTTCCCTCATATTTATTGATGATGTGACTGCTGACAAAAGCAGCAGGATGAATTCTGAAGTGTTTTGGGCAATATTATCTACTCATATTCAGCCAAATGCTTCAAAACTCATTGGACGGCACTTCACAGTGCAGATGGACAATGACCCGAAGCATACTGCAAACACAACCAAAGAGTTTATCAAGGCAAAGAAGTGGAATGTTCTGCAATGGCCAAGTCAATCACCTGACCTGAATCCAATTGAGCATGCATTTCACTTGCTGAAGACAAAGCTGAAGGGAAACAAGGAACAAGCAGGAACTGAAGACAGTGTCAGTAGAGGCCTGGCAGAGCATCACCAGGGATGAAACCCAGCGTCTGGTGATGTCTATGTCTATGGATATCATTGACTGCAAAGGATTTGCAACCAAATATTAAAAGTGACAAATTGATTTATGATTATGTTACTTTGTCCAATTACTTTTGGTCCCTTCAAAAGGGGGGACCATGTATATAATCTGTTGTAATTCCTACACCGTTCACCTGATTTGGATGTAAATACCCTCAAAGTAAAGCTGAACGTCTGCACTCAAAGCACATCTTGATTGTGTCATTTCAAATCCATTGTGGTTGTGTACAGGGCCAAAATAATGAAAATTGTGTCTATGTCCAAATATTTATGGACCTGACTGTAAATTGGCAGAATTGGTAAATACTGTAAAAGTATCTGCACACCCAAACAGGTGTTTTCAGTTTTGGGGTATCAGACTTCTACTCAGGTTAATTTTGGGAGAAGCAATTTATTCCATGTTACAGGTGAAATAGAGTCAGGGAAACGTCAGTCAGTTATGGTCTATACACCTGTGTGGAATGACTGTGGGTATCATAGCAAGCAAAGAACACGTGGAACTAAAATAAATGATTATGGCTCAGCGACTTAAGTTCTGAGTGAGCCATTCCAATGAGACAATTTTGCAGAATAACAGAACCCAGTATCTGGGACACCTAAATAAAGTGCAATTACTATTTTTGATTAACCCTGTGCTCTTCCTGCTATGACATGCTAAAAATGTCTGCTATGAAAATTCTCTTTTGGCAGTAATGTATAGAGCAATCTCTAGCGATGGATACCTACTGGTAATGCCACTTTCTAAAATCAATGTCAAGTCGGGTGGTGCCACAAGTATATGTTTGCATGTTTTGCACACTGCAACTGTTTTGTTTCCTTTCTGGAGTCTGATTTTTTTTCCTGTGTTGGATTTGTTGTGAATGGCTCAAAGTAAGTTTTAAATGCAAGTGGAGGCTTTTGTGGCTGATAAAGTTGTTTTTTGACAGCTTTTTACAAATTCCACAATTCAATTTGATTTGGATCTGTGATTTTGAGTCAGTGAGGCCATTTATCTGACTGTAGCACATATTGTGCAGTATTAGTTCATCTTTACACACCTACTGTACGGAGTTTTCCACCTGGACCCTCTCTTCTTTGTTTGTGTGAGTCTGAGAACGTCTCTAGAGATCCAGTGAATGTTAAAGCTTGTGTCTGAGTTTGTGTAATGCTTCTGTCTTGATTTTCTCATGAATGCCCTGAGGTCCATCAAGCCATCTGTGGATCACAGAGGTATTCTGCTCATTACACTATAGCTAGAGAAAGACGTAAATATTTTTCAGGTTTGAATTGTGTGTGTGCTGTCTGTTTGTGTGGGTTTTATTTGTTTGACTGTAGACTTGGGAATCTCCACTGGCCTCAATATTTTATCGATCATGATTCAACTGTAAATGATGCCTCTCGATGTATCGCATCCTAATATAAAAGCTTCATCTTTTCAATACCAGTATTTGTGGGAGCCACCTCAGTAAACATTACAGAAAAAAGATAAATCCTCCTGCAGTGCATCACAAGTCTGCTATCTGCTTAAATTTAACAACACCACGGTTGAATTAACTAACTTAATAAAGTCGTCTTTAGACGCTCTGATTGGGCTCATTGGTGCTCACTATATTTTTGTATGTGTTTTCTCTCATGTTCAGAAAAAGCAATAACCAATTAAAAGTTAAACCATACTACATATTCCTCGTGTTTTTAACTGAGAAACTGAAACTTGTACACATGCCATCAATCAAATGTAAAACATCAATAAAATGTCAAAATGCTGATCTGTCATTGAGAAGAGTAGTTACAAAGCTAAGAAGACTCTTTACACAAGAGTGAAGGGAGGATGTGGCTCCGCTCCAGTATCGCAAGAGAAAATGTCACAATATCGCAATAGTCCTTATTTATTATGCTTTCATCTGAACTACTTTGCTATGTCCATTGATGTTGTTCTGACTTGAATGTATGCATCTATCTAACTACTTAAATATGCCCACTTATGATTTTGTATTTGCTTCAGTTATTGTTTGCTGAAGCGGTTTAAATCTGTATTTTAATAAAAATGTATCAAATGAGACAATGTTAAGATGTTAAAAGGGTCGTTGAGACGATGAACCTTTCCAAAAACAGCAGTTATTAGAATTCACTGAGCCTAACATGACACTGTGTTACTCTGTTACCATAACAATGCATATTATAATTAAAGTACAAACATAACGAGCTCTCCATCTGACCTCTGATCTCTCTTCGTGCACTTTACACATATGCATACTTATGTAATATGGCACTAAGTACTATTGATTTTTCACTGCTGTTTGCAAGAAAAAGAGCAGGGTTGTCTGTTTTTTAATTGAAAATTCAATTCCTTTTCTTTTCGTATCTCCTGTACCAGGGGGAGCAAAACTGAAAATGTGTGAATGCTTGTATTGGCTTGTCATCACAATGAACCCAAGTGTGATATTAATTCATGAGGTCGAGGTCTGAAAGAAGCAAAGAGTTTTGGCGGTTCCTATGGAAACGGTGCATGGTTCAGCAATTTGTGTTGTTTTTGAAAGGGATACTTTTAGAAGAAAGAGTGGCTCAGGCATTTAAAAATGTTTTCTATGGGTTATAATAGGACATCTGGCATTTGTTCTTTAGCTGCTTGTTCGCACAATCGGCCAAATGACAACTTTTTAACACATTTTAGTTCTGAGCAACGGAATAGCTCTTCCATATCTCTTCCATTGCAAAGCTTGAATTCAACCCATTTGATCGTTGCTGTGACATCAAATTCATTAGTATGCTCAAAAAAACTCCAGTTAAAAGTAATTTTGCGTTCTTAAATGCATAGAGAAATATAAACAAACATAGCTATTATACAACTGTACAACCTGGGAGGCAGCAAAAGCATTATTGTGTGACTGGAAGATTTTGAGATGCAGTCGCTGGTGAAGAGCTTCCTGTCCGTCAATACGTTAAGGGTTCATTGATGGGGGAAGTGAGGTAATTTCATGCAGTCCTTGGTCAGTTGAAGTGTGAAGCATGTAGTGTTGTTCCATGTGGAGTGCCTTGACTACTGATCCGTTTGTATGCAGGGTTTTTGGGGGACCGGTTTGATTGTGGAGGGAGACACTGTCTTGGCTTTGTCCTGTCTTTTTTGTTATGAAGAAACGGAAAAAACATAACCATACAGTCTCAGGCTGAGTTCATTTGTAAACGTTTCTTTAACTAGAGAGGTTGACCTTGGCTAACTCAATGTGATAAAGGAGGGTTCAGAGATAGACATCTGTTGCTGTCAGGACTCAGGAGTGAATGCTATTTTGTGCTAATTGTAAGTTTACTGTCTGCTTTACGTTATTCCTGGGGAAGCAGCCAAGAATATATTAGTTGTAGATTTCCAGTTTTGAATAATTAGTTATATTGAAGTTTTTTTTGTCCTCGCTTTCAGAATAGGCAATTTGTATCTATTTATTTTTGTAGGTTCAGTTTACTGCAAGTAGTCAAGTATCTTCAAAGAAATGAGCCAACTATTAGTTTGAACCATGAGGGTGCAACAAGCGAGGCTGTAATTCCGATGATGTGTTCACAGTGGACAGAAAAAGACAAACGAAAGCAGTCACAAACACTGACATTATTAAATTGATGAGGAACAAAAACCCAATGCAACAATGATGAACTTTATTAAATTTGCAGTGGAAATAAAAACAGCTATAAAACATAATATTATAGTGAGACTGTAACTGTAAAAAGACGCCTAATTAAATAGTATTTGATAAAGAGTCCCAATGATTAGTCCTCTTGTCAGAGCAGAGATCCTATGATAAATATATCTCATGATTAACGTCTAATGATAAATATGTCTCATCATCAACATGCTATGTCAAATGCTCTATTTGGGGGCACACAGTGGCCTCCAATTACGGTGTGAATAGTAAAGTAACTAAGGGTTAATATGATCTACCATTAGCAGATCACTTCCCTGAATATCAATCATAAAGCTAAGCAGGTCATTGAAATGTATTTTACAACTTAATTAAAGATATCTTGCTGCTATGTTGATTCAGAGCTTTTGGTTCCCCCTAGTGGCTTCTGCTATGAGCGACTCAAAATCAAAGACCGTTGAGCACACTGTCTCTAACATGAACAAGGAATAGTGTTAGATAGGGAGACTAACAATAGCTAATATTCCAATATACGTGGGTGATGTGCGTAACTACTGAAATGTAGTGTAAAATGATGTGTGAAGAAAGATGGACTGTACAGATGGTCTGTAAAGGCATTTGCTTTCTACTAACACTATTACTGTCTCAGAAATACTTAAAATATATAAATTGTGTTGTGTTGTTCTTTAGTTTTTTCTTTTTTGTTATCTCTTTGGCTAAACTTGAATTTTTACTTGGCCTGGTAGCAGCATTTTTCCTTTCATCTTTGTAAAATTTAGCTGTAAATCACCTTGACAATCAGAATCCATTGATGTTCGATTCATGCTGTACATTTTTGTAATTATTATTAGTTATTTTTCTGTAAGTATCAATTTATTGCTCTTCAAATGTAAAATGTGAAACATTTCTGACTTTGGCTGTTTCCAGATCCAATGCTCTCATTAAAATTAATGAGGAGGACTGTTTTTTTCATACAGTGTTATTGTTGGTCTGAATGTAACCTTACTGTTAAAAAATGTATAAACTTAATTTCACATAAACCATGGGCGTCAGTGACTCTACACATCTATGGAAAAAGTGTTTGTTTATTGAGGTGTAGGTGTGCGTTTGTACAAGTGATGCTCAGGTCATCTCTAACGTCATCCAAATATGTGTGTACGCATTAATCCTCCACCCACCACCAACCTGTATGAGTTATTATGTTTACAATTTACATTTCACCCCATCTCTGCTAGTCCCTGGATGTTTGCCAAATTATGCATTTTATTGTTTTCTTTAAAGATTTACTGTAAAGATTAGTGTGGCTGCTTTAAGTGATTATAAACGTTTTCAGGAATGTAAATAATCTTGGAACAGTTAGTGGTAAACCTCGACAAAGGAAACATCACTCAACTTTTAGCTTCTGAAAATAGATATGTTGTGGTTCCTTGTGCGTAAATGTGCACAAAGTGTGTCAGCTGTCGGCTCTGATCTGCTCTCTGCTATGCTCATATTTTAGAGAATATCATTAATATTTTCCTCATCATTGATGAATTATTTCATCTACCCTGAACCCATCTGCTATAAATCAGAATATCATTTTTTTTGACAAGACCCGCGCAATCTGCAGATTAACCGTGTTTTCCCCAATCCTTACATGTCTTGTTTGTGCTTCGCTAAACTAAAACTATTATATATATTTTATTTTATTTTATTATATTGATTTATTTATACCTTCTTATTTAGAGAGTAATGGTACATTATTCTACATCCTGCAGTCTGACTTTGTTACTTAGACAGTGAAGATATAAGCAATCTTACATAAATAATGAAGTGGCTGCAAAGTTAAATAAAACACATCTCTACCGATTGTTTAATCCATCATAATTAAAAAAATGCCCACTGATTGCTGCACAGCACAGCTGTAACACTCAAATGACCTTCTTGTCTTGATCTCGCCTCATGATGACTAGACGGCATGTCCCGAGTCAAACCTATGGATTTATATCTTGGCCTATCTGGGCATATTTTGAAATATCCATGACAAGCGACAGAGACAACATGTCAGTCGACACGAATTAACATTAATTCCTGAAGTAACTAGCTAACCAGTTTTCAGGTTTGTGTGTCTGTAGAGGAACTTCTACTCTGTAACACAGCTGTTTATTAATGAGATGACTGAGTGATTTTGAAGATTAAACAGACTGATATGTCTATTTATATATAGATAAGCGTATATATATATATTATATATAGTACTGGATCTGACTCTGTATTGGCAATATTTAAGGACTCAGATTGGGATCGTGGCCAAAACTAATTGATTGGTACATCACTTACATTATCCTATTTTTCTGTCAATTAAAACTGTACTAAATAAGTCCATAAAAATTATGTTTTTCATTTTTAAATACATATTCATACGCATTATTTTCTTAACGGCATTCTTGATTGTAGTACACAGTGAACAGCGTGGGTAGAAAGGACTCTCAGACTTTTGTAAATCATTAGCCAATTGTAATTACAGATCATACTAATTAAATAGAAAATAGAAAGTAGACAGATGAGAGAGCCATCTTGACTTAGGGTAGTAGGTGGTAGACGGACAGATGTGTGGAAAAGTGAGTCAACACATCAAGTGCCCTGTAACCACAGCAGCATGTAAACCAGGCAGTACAATCAGCAAAACAAAAAGCCAGAATGCCAAAATAATATTTTTCTTTCATTTAAAGGCAATCGTATTAGTAGTAAATGTTCTCTCTCTGTATCGGTCACAACACTTCTGACACTTTCATTTCGATCTCGGTGGTACTGAGTCACAACAAACCTGAGGCTGTGCTGCTGGCATGCCAACACAGCCAAGTCCTCCACAGTTTAATCTGCTTAACACACGTTTCAGTGGCAGACCGGTAGTACAAATAAGCTGGTTATTTAATGGCGGTGATGAGGTGTGTGTGTGTGTGTGTGTGTGTGTGTGTGTGTGTGTGTGTGTGTGTGTGTGTGTGTGTGTGTGTGTGTGTGTGTGTGTGTGTGTGTGTGTGTGTGTGTGTGACTGACATCCGTAGCAACAGTAGCATGGAAACAGCACAAAGTATCATGTAGAGTTTTCTAAAGCATTAAACGCTGTGGGAGGTGTTACAAAGTGGGAGAACGTGCTGAGGAGACAACGCATCTTTTGGGAGGATGAAAGAACTTATTTGTATGTGATTGTGTGTGTGTGTGTGTGTGTGTGTGTGTGTGTGTGTGTGTGTGTGTGTGTGTGTGTGTGTGTGTGTGTGTGTGTGTGTGTGTGTGTGTGTGTGTGTGTGTGTGTGTTGTGTGTGTGCGCACATGTGTGTGTGTGAGTGTCTAAGAGAATGAGACAGAGGAGAGCGAGTGAGTGATACAGATGGAGCTTTAAGTGTTGGAGGATTGAGCAGGCAGGTTTAATTATTATCTCTATTATTATCTCTTTCTCTCCATCTCTCACACACACAAACACCTTCTTTTTGTTGAAGCCTAACTTAGGAGATCTCCTCCCTAGATACAATTCAGAGAGATGATGTGGATGTTGAACTTTTCAGGGGGGGGGTAGAAAGGGCAAAAACGAACTCTGGCAATGAAAAGGAAAGAGGAGGGAAAAGGAAAGCAATAGGACAGGGTTTGATAAGGTCGCATGGCAAACCTTTGTTACTGTGGACATAATTCCCCCACTCACCTTGCTGATGTAATGACCACAGTTGGCCTGATAGACATTATGTGTGTGTGAGGTGAGTGTGTGTGTAAACATGGGCTGGCTGATGGAGGGCGTATCCTGACCTTAAAACCACTCATCACCATTGCTGCAATTTGACTCAAGTTGACTCCCCTGATGCTATCGCCAGCCAATATTCCACTGAACTATTTCTGAGTTTGCCTAAATGTCTAAAAATAGATAAAAGGAGCTGACACATTTTTGTAGATGAAATACCGTATCCTGCTCCACCGAGAGCTCCTCGTTTTTCTTGTAGTCTTGAAAATGCCATGCAGACAAGAACATATGCATGGGTGTCAAAAACGATGTGACCATCAAAACTCTAGATTTAATTTGGCTTTTATGTGTTGCCTCTTCTTTCTCTCTGTTTCATTTTTTCTCTTATTTAACTATCTGCAGATCCATTCACCCCTCCCCTCTCTTTTAGAGAGGGAGAGGTATTATGACAGCTCTATAATCTTTTCTCTCTGCAAGACTTTTGGATCAGTTGTTGAAGTGAACTGTAAGAGACCACTATGAGGGACTAATGAATTACAATGAGAGGCTGTTTTCCATTTTACCAGTCTGATTGCAATGTGCTGTTGTCCTTAAATTGGCTTTGTCCACACTGTGCTCCTTGCCTTCTAGGCCAGTGCACTGATCCTGAGTGGCAGGGATATAGAAGTTAAATCACTTGTTTGCACACATTATTGTGCCAAAGTGAGAGAAACAGTGAAATCCGCTCTACCTGGAGTGCAGGATTAAAAACTAGTGTGGGTTTCTTATCTGTTCCCCAGCTGTTTGGATGACACGCGCACATGTACTGTTCACACAGAGAGAATAATGAGCATTTAGATGAAACCAAATGATCAGATCATAAATGACCAGAAGGTGCGCAGTGTTCGTTATCACCAGTTAGCATGGAGTAAACACATATTGATGAACACAGAACAAGGTGACTTGCTCAAACAATACATAACCTCTTACAAAAAAACATGATTTGAGGTGCTCCCCTTATGGATTTGTCAGATTACTGGCATGGGTTTGGATCAAAGCTTTTTCAAACCCCCGTCTAAGCAGCCTTGCTCTGAATTCCTTCCGCTAATTTATCCTCACTCAGACAGAGGAGGAGAGGAACAGAAGTGGAAGAGAGAGACACAGACAGAGACGTTTCAGAGATGCTCGGTCATGCCTCAACCAAAACAGCTTCCATTAAACAGTTCACATTAGATTACAGCTGTTTTGTATGCAGAAAGAAATGATAAGTTTTAGTATTTCATTTCCCTCACTTCTTTCAGGAGATTTTGGTGCAGTGTGTTGATGTCACGAACAAAGCTCGACTACGAAACATCAGGCAACACAGCCATGCTTAGTTTTTTAAAACCTGAGCTCTAGACTATTCTTTATTTCTTTAATTCAGATAAGGCAGCTTGCCTCCACCGTAGTATGCAGTGAGAAGCCCTTGTATTTTTAGTATGCCGGAACTATCAATATTTCATAAGTAGCAAGCAGTCAGGTGTCATCCAGTCTGTGTTTACTCCTGGTTCTCCTCAAACCTGTTGCCAAACCTAGAATGAGAGAACCCTATAGAAAGGATGCCCTGTCTTTTTTATGCAAATGTAAACATCTTTGAATAGAGATCCGATGAGCTGGACCCTGTGTTGCAGCTTGTCTTTGAACTGCGGCTTTGAAGCTCTTCTTTCTGACGCCATGAGCTCTGGGCTTTAAGGCCAAGCCTATCCTCGTATGTATTTCCTGGTGTAGCGGTGTGGCAATAATGATAGCCATAAAAACCATTAACAGGGGCCCCGGGGCCGGCGGGCCGTGGGTCTAGCTTTATTACACCGACCCGCAAGACGGTAATTACACAATGTCTACGTTGCTACAGCAACATGGAGGTTCTCAACGGCTAATGCAGAATTTATGTCAAGGGAGTTCGGCATTTTGTTTTCATACACACTATTGCAGGCAGGCATATAGTGTGTGTGTGTGTGTGTGTGTGTGTGTGTGTGTGTGTGTGTGTGTGTGTGTGTGTGTGTGTGTGTGTGTGTGTGTGTGTGTGTGTGTGTGTGTGTGTGTGTGTGTGTGTTTGTGCATGCGGGAGTACGTCAATATTTGTAGCTGCACATTTGTGTGTTAGTGTGACGCCTTCTCAGTGGGTCCTCATTTCAAAGACGCAGGGAGAAAATGGAGGAGGTGGACCCATTAGTTGTACCATCCACTATTTCACCTCACTGGTTCCATCCACTCAGCTGAGCACTGAGGCAGTGAGGTTTTTATGACAACCTGGGAACACTTCTAAACACAAGCTACGTCAAACACCAAATAGCCAGAAGCTTTTAGATACAACTGATCCAAACTCTGCCTTCTAGGCCAGAGGGAAATCATCTCATCAAAATCGCAAGAGCCTTATGTCTTGTGCCTTGAAGGTCAAGTCAGCAATTCTGGAGAAAGATTTATATAATTTCGACTCGTGATGAATTGTGATGAATAGAATAGTATTCAAACACTTCCTCCAAGCCTTTGAATCACTTTCAGGCTTTCCGAGATTCACTTAAAGTTTCCCAACTTGATGCCGGATTGAATTAATGATTCAAAAGTCTAGTAGAACCACACAGAGTGCTGAAGAATGAGGCTTTAGTTTTGAAGACATCAGTCTACGCTGCAGGTCTGGGGTGAAATGAGTGACTGTTCATTAAAGTGACCTCTGACACTGAGCCTTGTCTGCATTGCTCTGTTGACTCAGAAGATTAGATCGGCAAGCACTAAAACTAATCTGGCATTTATAGATTTCTCTATCTCTTTTTTTGTGTGTGTGTGTGTGTGTGTGTGTGTGTGTGTGTGTGTGTGTGTGTGTGTGTGTGTGTGTGTGTGTGTGTGTGTGTGTGTGTGTGTGTGTGTGTGTGTGTGTGTGTGCGTGTGTTTGTGCGGTATTTGCTCAATTTCTCCCCTGAGCACTGGACTTTGGGGGCTTCAGATAATACCAGATGGACACTGCACATAACTCCTTATCGAACCAGAGAGAGAGGGAGTGTTAGATAGAGGAGAGAACATTTTAAAGAGAGGGAGGCTCCAGCATTGAAGCTTTTGTATGAAATGACAGATGGATCATCCTACTCTCTGACAGAAGTCAGTTTCTTCGGCTGCGTTTTTTCTGTATTTTGAAATTGAATTACTATGATAGTGGGTTAACCAGGTGGCAAACTCCCAACCCTGCAGGACATGAAATCACACTGATGCATCATAGACTGGGCTTAGGCCAAAAGGGAAGATTTTTAAAGTACTACCAATTTAAATCAGCATTATATGCAAATATGCTGGTATTTGTCTCCTGCAAGAATTATGTCCTTTAAACCCTAACTTAAAGAGCAGCTCTTGACACAGTCGACAGTGGTATTCTGATAAGTGAAGCTCAGCAGTTGGTTGGCATATTTGACAAAGCTTTCCAATGGTTTTCTTTCTTCCTAAGAACTTCATCTTCACTGGCAACAATGGACCCACCATAGACCATATAATATCTGGAGTGCAGCAGTTTTCAATCTTACTTTTCCCTGAGGCATTTAATATGAAGACATTGCATTCTCCTCCATTGCAAAGACATCAAATCTTCCTTCCAAGTTGAGCAACCTCACTCATCTGTCATCTTTAGTCAAATGTAGTTCTGTAGCTGTGAAACACTAAAGGCCCCAAAATGTTTTAAGACAAAACTACATTCATATTATTGGTTGAGTCATGTGGCATCTTGTTTTTTTGCTACCAGTATTAAATTGGTTAATATAAACGATTTTGCTTTTTTATTCTTGCTTCATAGATAGAAATTAATCATAGATCAGTTAATGTTGTTGTTTAACACAAATAAAACCAAAGAAATGGCTTTTCTCATTTCTGCTGAGAGATTTAGATGGAAAATGTAATGTGAGGGCTTGAATCGCTTCAGCTGTTTTAATGCAACCACATTATGCAAAAGCAATTCAGTGTTGGCGTCCAACAAGGATATGCATGAAATGAGTGTACCATAGCCATTTATCTTAAATGGTTGTGCCTCTCCATTTATTCCTCTGCCATTCCCTCTCTGTTTCCCTCCTCTCTATCATTTTTTCACCAGTCCGTTCCCCCATCTTCTTCACCCTTAGCCTTCATTCTCTCAGTCACAGAGGGACTGAAGGGATGTTCTCTTGCAATGGATTCATTGTCACACTTCTCTGTTTCATTGGACAGTAGATGGAAACACTAAGAACTCTTACCCAACTGTACTTCTGGAGAAACTAGAAGCTTAACACCAGACATTTTAGACCTGGAATATATTAATATGTATCATTATATGGTTCTGGAGTCTTGGCAGTCATGGTCAGAGTTAGGGTTATATTTAGGTAAGCCATCCATGGCAGAAAGGGTAAATGCAGCGCAGAGATTCTCCTCTTTATACCGAGGATTTACGTGTAGTATATCCCTATGTTCCCTATGAGTCCTTATTTTATGGTTGGCCTGTAACAAGTGCCACATTCCAAATAAATAACACATGTATCAAGAGTGTAAAGTAACTTTGTTTGTTTACTGACGTTGTGAAGTAGTCACTTTTTCATTTACTTCTTTTTTTACAATATTAGAACATTTAGAGATCTAATTTATGGGATTCATTTCATGTGGTTTTGGTGAGTGAATGATCCAGTCTCTCAACTGTGAATCTAATTGTGCACGTCCTTTTTCTACTGCAATTACGTCGTCGAGAGATACTTGTGGTTTTACTATCTGCTATTATGGGTATTGCCAAATGCCACATAAATAATTTCTACTGCAGAGAAAAGAAGATTGACTCTCGCTGTTCCTTTGTCAGACAACCTCACAGCATGAAATCATATGTGCTAAACTTAAAGGTTGAATTTATCTGGAGCAAAGCTTGTTGAAGTTCTCCTTCCTTCCATGATACCAAACTTTCAGGGTTAAATTTTACCTCGTTATAAGACGTCAGTTTCATTAACCTCTCATTCAGTGTTCAACAACACAACCCTCTCATATCCTCTGTATCATCTCCTATCTACCTTCATCCACCCCTGTCCTATTTGTGTGTCTCTCTTACCAAACATTTAAATCTTGGCCCCAGCTCCTCAGCAGGATAGATAGACTGACATTGATATAAAGAGAGGCAGAAAGAACATTCAGGTGTAATGGTATCATCTATTAGGGCTGTCAGCTGGAGAGTGTTGAAATGGTACACAGAGGAATGTTTTCACAGAGTCGGTCACACAACTTCCTGATAATGCTGTACATTACTATAATGCCACATTGGGTGTGTACAGTCCTTCTGCAGAACACATTATGGCAAGTTTAACTCTTCATTACTGGAATTCATTGAATTCAAATTTGAATAAGGCCATGTGAAGGTCTATGAGACATTTTTCATGATGTTCCAATTGAAATGGAATTAAGAATTATTGTATTGTGACGTATATTACATTGAAACAGAATATTTTAGTGGTGAACAGTTAAAAGATGTATTTAAATCAAACTCTTTTGCATTTGATTGGTCTGCTATAAAAATAGGTGGGCTTAGAGTTAAGCGCAACATGAAGCTAAAGAGGACTGTTGGCTACATGCACACTTCCCTCACCTGTTGTTGAATCAGAAAGAAGCAGCAGAGAGATGAAAGGGAAACATTGCCGATTTTTCAACCAATCAACCAAGTCAGTACATGCAGACGAACAGCGCCCAGCCTCCCTCAATGCCCCCACCGCCCAAGTTCCCCACTCACCCACCTTCAAAAACTCAACAGGTCGTTCAGCGTCAGTAGCAAATGAATTGAAAGCAAAGTTTTTGCCCGCTGTATCCAAACACCTCTCTTCCTGTGTCTCTCCATGTTGCTCTGTTAGCTACTACGTTCCACAAACAGTGAAGTGCTGTGTTATATGAATGATTGCAGGATGAGTCATCCAACATTTGAAACCTTTTAACAGAAGAGAAAAACAGGGATTTGATGGGGATTTTGTGGGGGAAATGTATTTTTTTCATTCCACTTGGTCTTTAAAAAGATATTCATCTGAAATAACACTATGTTAAGCTGTGATAAAGGATGGAGACATGGACAATCCCTGCAAGCCATTATTTTTAATTAGTGCCACCTTCCAAGTTTGTTACCTCTGCCTTATAACGCTGCTGTTTGTCAGCAGTTGTTTACACCTGCCGATAACAGTTAGCTGTACTGCTAGAAGCCTAAATGTGGACCTGATTTGGGAGATGTAAAGACAGATACTCGATGTGACAACTTGTGGGGCATGACGAACAAAATTTGAGTTTAAAAGGTTAAATAGTTGTTACAGATGTTTTAGGAAGCTTTAAACTGCAGTAGGGCAGTGGCATATGAGCACGCGCAAGTGGCTGATATAGTGAGAGATGGTGAGTAGCAGAAAAAGTGGAAAAAACAACACATTTTGAGAGCTATAGTGTGTTTGTGAGTGTGTATGTTATGTGGTTCCATCCCGCAGGCTAATAATCATAATGCCTCTCTCCAGATGGAAAAGTGTACCCGACTCAGCGGAGGTCTTCCTGCTTCCTCAGGGCAAGGGAAGTAGGGCAAGGGAAGTAAGTGTGTGTGTGTGTGTGTGTGTGTGTGTGTGTGTGTGTGTGTGTGTGTGTGTGTGTGTGTGTGTGTGTGTGTGTGTGTGTGTGTGTGTGTGTGTGTGTGTGTGTGTGTGTGTGTGTGTGTGTGTGTGTGAGTGCGTATGGAGGGAGGTATTGAGCTGTCACTTACGGAGAATCCTCCGGGGGATGAGCATCGCACAGAGAAGAGAGAGAGGAGGCCAAATCAGATGGAGACTTTTGGCACCATCAATCTACAACCGACAACTTTGTTAACCGGTGCCTTCAGTCACTTGTTTTACTGAAAAACTGACAGTGTCATTCTCGGTAATTGTGTGTGTTTGTTTGGCTAACGCAGTCATCTACAACACCTCACGGCACAATGTGGACTGTTTAAACCATGGTCGACCGTGATAGTATTGAACCCCTGACATTGTAGGGATTAATGGGTTGTTTAAATCTTGACACCAATTTTGGTTTAAAGTCATATGTCAGTCATATGTTTTAGAAAATCCCCAATTTAAACGTAGAATGAACTGTACCAGTGTTCTTTTTTTTTTTAAACGCTGCACTTGGACTCAAATGTTTCCCTTTTGTTTGGTGTTGAGAACACAGGGCAGGCGATTTAAGGAGCAGATATGTATGCTGTAATCACATTTAACACGTACCTTTTCCCTTTCTCTCGTCCCTTAGCTTGTTCAGTTCAATTCAGTACTTTTTTCATAGGACTCCAATTTGCTCCAATCAGGTTGTGTTTAAAATACAACAAAAATATTCCACAAATCTATCTCTTTCACTCAGACAGACACTCACTGATCTCCACTCTTTCACAAGCTTTTTTCACACAAATACCAACAGAAAGATTCACATTTTCAATGAGCAATCTGCTCCTCGGGAGCTCCTGGCTTTGTTTGAATGACAGGTGGAAATGGGCTTCTTTCACACTGCTGTCACAGAGCAGGTAGGCGATGTCACAAGGTCTATCCGTAGCAGAAATATCTCCAAGTAGAAGTGAGCTATACAGAACACCAACTTGCAGTTATTACACATAAGTATGCTCACACACACTCACATATACAGCAGAGGATGAAATATACAGTTTCTTCATTGTTCGTAGTGTGTAAATGATTCACCGATGCACACATTCCTTCATTTACATAATACGACATAAATCCACATCTACAGGCTGCAGAGCAAAGGGACTTTATTTGGCTCAGTATTCCTGCTTTGCTTACAGGGCAATGTCTGCTATAGTTGATAGTATTTTTTCTTGTGATTCTTGTGTAAAAATGTAATTTACCTCAATCTCAATTTGCTGTAAAATAAATTACCAAGTCACACTTTTTTTCCCACTTCATCTGAAAATGTGAGGGACAAAACATTTTCTGGATATGTGTTTGATTCGCTTTCACCATCTGATACAAGCTCTCAGCGCTGAAGTCATTTACAGTAAATTGCCTCCCTCATCTGCCAAGTTAAGCTCCCATTGGGAGAAATGAATCACTGTGAGAGAATGAAATCGCATCTTGTCTGGTCTTGTTCTTTGCCAGTGCTTTAATACCTCTTAACGTGGTGATAATTAGTGTAGCCAAGAAGAGTGAGAGGATAAAACAAAACAAGACACTCTGTCTTCAGCAGTTGTGTTGAACTGGTTCCCCCTGGTGGTTGCAGTGTGTATGTTGCTTTTTTGGCATTAAATTACACAGACTTGACTTCATCTGCCCAGTATTCTCATACATTTAGTATTCAAAGAATGTCCCTCTGTTTTTATTGTTTTAAAGTAACTAGTAGTTTAAAACTTATTCAGATGTTTTATTGTAGCCTCATATAGGAGTCAGGTTTGAATGATAAGGCCGAGGCTGAGAAGGGTATTGTGCATTAGAAGGTTGCCATCTAGAGCCGGGATGCAGGCAGTGCAGAGTGATGCACGGACATGTGTCTGCTGAACCATCTCATGAGGTGAGAGGGTTAGGAGGGGAAAAGGCACACTCTCACGCTCAGTCTTCCTATCACCCCCTCTTCCCTCACACACACACACACACACACACACACACACACACACACACACACACACACACACACACACACACACACACACACACACACACACACTCTCCACGGTGACTAGCTGTGGTTGACAGGTGGATCTCCCAGAGGTCTCAGCGGTCCCCAGGGGAGCCGGTGGTCAGTGAGGTGGATATTCTTAATGTCAGTCCCTGACTGTCCAAACACCTACTTACTGTGAAGTGGTGACTGAAGAGAGATATTGCTACAGTAAGATACTCTTATGATATTATTAATGTATTAGAATACCGTTCAAGCAATATTGTGACATATGATATATGGTTCCCTTTTATGAAAGCTCAAATATATGACAAACTGCTCCCTTTGTATTCTATGTCCATATTAAAAGCTTGCCTGGTGTTTTTGCACATATTTAATGCCCCAGCTAAGCTTTAAAATGTGTTGTTTAGGTATTTTCTGATATTTTGGTGCTTAATGCATCAACATTCATATGGACATTCATTTGAAAAATGTTTTGTTTATCATGATAATTTGTAGTACATCTAACAGGAGGCATGATGCGTTATCATCAACAAAGAAAGTTCTGAAAAGTCTATCACAAAGAAAGTTGTGTGTGTCATCATGGAAAATGTGGTCCTTGAGACACATTCTGCAGCAGGACTTGCCACGTGTTTATATGTCTGTGTCTCGCTCTTACCGTGGACAGGTTTTGTCACATTTTGCGTCACAAACATGCAAGATCCAGTCTAGAGCAGTGTAGTTGAGATAAACTAGACAAACCGTGTGAGTGACTAGAAAAAGAAATAAAGACGCACTAAACACCAACAAAGATGAAGCAACAATAGCCGGCTACATTGACCTTTATTGTGCTTCATAGTCAAGCATTTTAGTATTTGAGAGCTGTTCTTTACAGATAAGGTTTGCCCTTGTTGATATGATCCATATCCCTACGTCACAGCTCTATGGATGGTTGTAGCGTTTACACCAATAACTTTTAGAAAAATGCAATTTTCTAATGCAACTAGAACAGGGAGAATAATCATTGAGCCTTAAATTAAACCTGATAACAAACAGACTTAAAGATAAATGATATATACTTGTCCATGCTTAAAGTTAACATAAAGTGAGATGACAAAAAATATTTGGATCTTACAGTTGTTAAAACTGTAAGACCACGCATTTGGCATGAAAAGCCTGGTTAGATATAGTTTATTTGTCAGTAGTAGAATGTAAAATATGTATTCACAATGAAATTAATTAATTATTTGATTAATGTTGTATAATGCTGTTAGTTATTTATTTGTAAACATGGGTTAAACAAGACTATATTTGCAGTTTGGAAGTAAAAGAAAAAAGTGAATTGTCTTTTCTATTAACTTTATGAATGCAGCTTAACATTCACGCCAATA
The DNA here is from genome assembly GCF_027596085.1 of Anoplopoma fimbria. Taxonomy (NCBI): domain Eukaryota; kingdom Metazoa; phylum Chordata; class Actinopteri; order Perciformes; family Anoplopomatidae; genus Anoplopoma; species Anoplopoma fimbria. The sequence continues at coordinate 470,256 of NC_072461.1, forward strand.
CAGCAAACTGAATTGCATCAAATGGGAAGCGGGGGAGGTGCAATATGGCAATCACATCAAAACCTCTGGTTTTTAGTGTTCTTGTTTAACCACTTTAGAGCTTTTATGCATAAATAAATGACACACATGCAAATCAGTAAGTAGGTCGTACTCCTCTCCGCTGCTACATCACCAAGTTGTTTCATGTGTTTCCATCCTCGAGCTCCATCTGAATTCATTCTGTAAGACAGAGCTCTGACTCCGCTTCACTCACATTTCCCTTTTGACCACCACACAGTGCCTCATCACATCCCTTCGCCTCAATTCTCTCCATCTCGCTCTTTCTCTTTCTCTCTCTGTTTCTCTCCATCGCTCATATTTTCTTTACCCATGCGCAGAGCCAATCTTTTTCTCTTCCATCCTATCCCCATAGTTTCAATTTCAGCTTGTTCATCAGTTGTGTTGGATCTTATTTTATGTCTCCCCATTCTCTCTCTCCCTCCATCTCTCTGTCTCTTTCTCTTCCATTCTCCCTCTCTCTCTCCTCCTCTCATCTTAGAGACAGTAGCGTGCCTGCAGCCTCAAATCTAAGCCGCTGCCTGTCAGGCTGCTCCGTTTATGCGCTCTGCGCTACTCTCCTTCTCTCTCCTCTCCCTCTGCGCTATACTGCACTGCACTGCACTGCTCGTCTCTCCTCTCCTCACATCTCCATCTCTTTCTCTCCTTTTTCTCTTTCTCTACCTGCATCCCTCTCACACTACACGCTCTTCTCTCTGTTTTTCCTATCTGCGCTCTGCTCCATTGTTTGGGAAAATACTGTACGCTCTGGGTTTTTTTTCGCGCCAGAGCTGAGTACACTCCGGCTACTGGTGGAAAAGGAATCGGATGTTCCTGGTGCTCAAGGTTTGGCTTTCCTCGGACTCTTTGGATTTGTGTGGGCCGGAGAAGAGGAGAGGGCTGGGAGGGAGGGGAGGGGGGGGCAGAGAGCTGACCAGGTGAGAGCTCCATCTGCTCGGGGGAGGAAAGGCTTCAAGGTGGTGGCAGTAGTGGTTGATGGGTGTCCGTCGAGGGTCATGCCCTGGGACTTGCGTGCTTTTCGGCTGTCGGAGTTGGAGATCCTCTCCCATTTTTGCCCACCTGGCTGGGCAGCATTGATCCTGGTCCCGGGAAAAGCCGCCGGGCACCAGTGGCTGCACCGTGAAGAGTGGGCACCATGAACCAGCTGGATGCACCACGGCCACTCAACTGGACCATCAGAAAACTGTGCCATGCAGCCTTCCTGCCATCTGTACGCCTGCTAAAGGTAAAAGGACACATGGGCAGGGAGAGTGGGAATGAACTAAAAAAAAAAATGGATATCTGGGGAGATGTATAGTGAAATATGTCATGCAGCCCTTCTGCTATCCTGCCACTTTCCAAAGGAAGATGAGGAGAAAGATGTGTTAGGATACAAAATGAATGCTGGAAAAGCTGCTATGCCACATCCCTGGCTTCCTTTAAGTACACTTAGTACTTAACCCATTTGATGTAAGGCAGGCTTTAAGAGAGGAGAGAGGGAAGGATGTAGTCAAAAATGAAGAGAAGTGGAGCAAAACTGCCAGCATAACACCAAGCTGTGGAAGTATGGGGATGCGCAAAGAGGAGAGGAAAAAAATGGAGGCGGGAAAAGCGTGAGCACGATGTTGAAGAGATGCACACAGAGAGTGAGACAGAGAAATGGAAGAAGCAGTGACAAAAAGTGTGCTAAAGGAGAAAAAGCAAAGACTTATAAATGATTGAGAGCAAGAAAAAAATAATGGAAGGGAGAGGAAAAGATATTGATAACAAGATATTGAAAGAAATCAGAGGGTGAGTGTGGATTAGAGGGGTCCGGTGTTAGAGATAGCAGGAGGGTTGCACAAAGGGTGAAGGTGAAGAAACCAAGCGCAGAGGAATGCTAGAAGCCGAAAGGAAAGGTAGATGGAGAATGAAAGAGGCAGAATATAAAGGAAGAGAGGCTTTGTAGGGATGGGTGTGCAGAAATGTTGAGATTGGACATGACAGACAGGGACGGAGGAGATTTAAGAAAGAGGTGGAGGTGCAACATCAAATCCCAGGAGACAGTTATTAAAATGAATTCAACAATGCAGCTCAATGTGCGACCTTGTGTTGGACTTGTGTATTTTGTTACAAGTAAACAGGTTAAGTGGGCAAACCACACATTTTCTTCTCAGCACCTGAGCAGAGGTCTGAATTAGAATGTGATGTACTATGTGTGTTTTACAGACTCAGTTAAGTGCCTTTGTAGGGCTTGTATACAGACATTTGTAGCCTAAAACCTCATCTTTATTCATGCTTTTCCCATTTCTGGCACTGTTTAAGGAGAGCTATTGTTCGAGGTCTTGAATGCTTCTTCTCCCCACTCCTTTGATCTGGCTTTATCAAAGTGTCTCACAGAACAGTGTCGCTGTGATGCTGAAGCACAAAACTAGAGTGCCTGGGCTCCCATGTCAGCCATTTGCATTTGTATAGACTGGTTACATGAGTATCACTGTAATCCTTGATTGAATGGGCAGAGGCTCTGTTTTTGTGTGTGTGTGTGTGTCTGAGGACATACGTAGTGTGGTTGTTTAGTGTTGTCTCAGTGCATGTTGGTATTAGTATTTCAGATCACCCAAGGGTGCAAACGTAATGGAATAACATTACACTACTTATCACAGGTGATTGTATTCCTAGTAACATTTTGCTAAGTAGATCTACTCCAAACACCCTCAAAAATTAAACTGAACTTATATGCTTCCCAAGACTTGAATATCAAGTGGTACCTTTTGGATTTAGAAAATAGATAATGTTTCCATCCCATACTGCCTCTGTGTCCAATGACGGGCTAATCAGCAGCTCCAGAATTACCATCATCATTAAAACAATGTTGTCTCTTCTGTTTAGCTCAGGAGATACTTGTTGAAATTAATAAAACATGAGTCTTTAAATATTGATAGTGTAAAAAAGTAATTTTCAATCAGGGTGGATCTTTGCTTCAGAGTAATTATTTTAATTGTCACTGCTTTTGAACAGCTGCCTTTTGATTTTGAGGGAAAAGTCTTACAGTTTTAATGTCAGTAGCTGCAGCTGAACCTTTAGCCTTCCTTGTTTTTCCCACAATGGATGGAGCTTCAGGGGATAATGTGCCCTAAAAATCCTCCGAGGGGAACATCAGGCTGTCACTATGAAATTAACGTAATAGGCCTGTCATTATTGTTGTAAATTTTCTGCACGACAAGCACTTTCCTCCCATGTCCCTCTAACTTATTACCTGCCTGCTGCTGCCCACTGCATACTTATGCTTGTGTGCGCACCTGAGTGTGACTACAATTTATAGGCTGTCAGTGATGTTTTGTGTCTTCCTTGGACGGGAAAATCTGTCTGACAGATTGTGCGTGCGTGTTTAGTGCGTGGGTGTGTCCTTGTGTCTGTGCACATGCCTTTCAGTGTTGGAGTATGTTCATTTATAAAGCAGTGCTACAGGCGCAGTTGTCGTTGCAGCAAATATTTACCGTGCAGGCACCGGTGTGTGAGCATGTGATTTGAACCTTGTGGTTTGCTCTGAGCGGGAGAAACAGTTGCAAAAAGTAAATCTTATATGTGTTGTCTGACTCCTTTTATTTTCTATATTAAATTGATATTGCAACACCAAGAAATGTTACTGTCTACATCATTTTAGCTCTACCACCTTAAGTGTCAAAAGCAGTGTCAAGGCTAATGCAATCTAATCTTCTACAAGCGCACACAACCAACATAACCACTGCTGCTGCCGCCTGCAGTGGTTCTTTTATGAGTCGATGCAGTTAATCAAAAAACTATTACCACTTTCACCATCTTCTTCGGGCTTCTCCATTATCCTTAAGCTGACCACGTAACGAGTGGAAGTGTGTGTGTACGCGAAGCATGCTCAGATATTGATCATCTGATGATATCATTTTCACACTGGCAGTGTCAGAAGCTCATAGCATTGATGGTGGAATTGACTCAGTTTGACGTCTCATCCATTAGAGAGTACAATGTGTAAAAGTGTGTGTATATGTGTGCAGGCAGTACTTGTTTTACTAGTCTTGCGGGGATATAACTCTGATTACACAGTCACATTATTGGGACTTGCCTTTCTTTTTGGGACAAAATGCATGTCCTCATTAAGGTTAAGGTTATCCTAAGGTTTAGGATTGGGCTGAGAAAGCAAAATACTTGTTTTTGTCTGCACGGGTAGTAGCGCTACACTTAATCACTTTAACGAATGATCCCAAACTGACAATGAATCAGGTTTGTACTGATATGACTGTTCAACAATTAATTGAATTCATTACAACAGAGTCATACTGACCTTTAAAATGTCAAGCAACTGGTCAAATGCCACTTCACTGAAGACTAATGCCCCTATTAGAAAGGGGGGGTGGATTCCCTTAGCCAGGACACCTAAAATAGGAAGAGAAAGCAAACCTGGGGTTTCACTCTGGTTGGTTTGCTCTCATCCTGTGTGTCTAGCCAAAAGGCCATTCAGAAACGTAATTATTTCACATAACAAGTTTGTTGATCACTGTCCCTCTGTACCCTTGTGCTCTTTTCTCCGAGCCTTACGGGAGATTGACGGTGTAGATTTAATCAAAATTTTCTCTCTGTTTGAGCTTGTGTCTTGTTCCTGATATGATTATATATTTGCAGCGTTGACAGCTGAGATCTTTTTTTTAAAGTTTAAGCTTGGGGTTTTGTGTGGACTCAGCAGGCGAACGTGTGAAACAGGGAAACAGTATTGGACAGAGAATTGGAAATCTGTCTTCTTTCATCCTCTCTTGGCAACTTTAATACTTTATAACTTTCATACATGAATACATTCACCAAAACCCCTATATTTTCTTTTCATTTTAAAGGTGACAGCTTCTAAAATATTTAACATTTTTACAGTGTGTTTTTTTAAAGTCTCCCTTTTAATCATCATACTAAATTTAGTCATCTTAACTGCCTCTTCTCTGACACTTTCAAGGGAATCTTATGACACAGCTCCACACCCTTTAAGGAAATCAGGCGGTGTTAATACCTCTGCAGTGCTGTGCAGTGATTGTGTAAAGAAAATGCTGCATACAGTGAATACAGTAATAATCCTTTCTTTGCTTTTCTTCATGAAGTCGTTCATTTTCTGCTCTCACTCTCTCTTGTCTCTGAATGTTTCTCTGTCGTGTCCTGTCTGTCTGCTTGTCTTTCTCTCTTTCATCTTCTGCCTCTGCATCTTTCTCATTTTGAAACAATGTCCTCTCTCCTCCCATTTTGTCTCTCTCTCTCTCTTTCTTTTTTATTCCATTGCATCCCATAATCATGAAGCATAGATAACAACAGCGACGGGGTGTTGCTGCTAAAAAAATTAATATATCTCTCTAATGCTAAAAATAAATTTGCGTTACATAAAAAGATAAACTGTTGCAGTGCTTTATATCATCTAGTTTAGCTGCGAGGAGTGAATTTGCATGGGAGTTCATCCTACACAGCAATCTCACATAATGATATTTGAAAAAATCTCCTACTTTTAATGTGAATTCTGACACATACAAGCAAAGTATAATCTGTCACCCGTAGGTGGCACCCCACATTTTTGTATCTACGGTAGATGGATACAATAGATCTCAGCACATGAAACTAACTAACCTGGAAAACCTTGACAGTTTAGAGTTAGTCATGGATGGGTTCCTTGTTCCCAAACATAAACATGTATATCACGTATTTCTATGCAGCATATTTGTAATACATGGGAACAGAACTTTTCATAACACAAACATGATATTATAAGTATTGTATTTTCTATTAGTCTGATTTATATTAGGGAGTGGGTTTGGGGTCCTTTAAATTATGTAGATGATGCACTAGTGCAGCAGCCAGCAGTGCTTCACCTCAGCATATATTTTCTTTTACTGACCAAAGAGTGACAGCACTATATTGTAATCATTGGATCGATAACAAGTGTCTGTTCAATCAGATGTGATGTGATTGTTGAAAGTGTTGCTTTGCTCTGAGCTGAGTCTTTGCATTACACTCCCTCTGTATGTTATGCGTCATTTACTCATTCTGATAAATCATTCTGATTGTGACTGCAGGGATTGTTCCAAATGCCAAGTGATCAGAAACCGCTGATTATCTGATTAAATGTGCCATGGTGCACGAAAATGACATAATACACATGTTACATTAGGATCTTTATTTGCATTTTATTGTTACTGAGTTTATTTAAGCAGGAGTAGAGCACATATATACCAAAAATGACTTTGGATGTGTTGCTCTCAATAATGGTGTTCCAATATGTAGTATCCTATACTATTTTTAGTCTGTACATGTAAACAAAAAAGCATAGTTCCATAACATGTTCCTCACAACATTACAACAAAGTGGCCTCAAAAAAACAACAACACACTTACTGACCGATCCCAACATGTTGCGATCAAATGCTACTTGAGTGTTGAATGAAACTGGAAGAAACAGCATGTTGTCACGCACACGCCTTAGGAAAGGTCCTTCGCCCTTTCTCCCACTCCTTCTCTTTCTTCTTTTGTGTGTGACTAGACGTCAAAGACACAGAATGTCTCAAAGCTTGTTTTTTATTTCTCAATTAAACAGCAAATACCGCATTTATGAGATATTAATTAAAAAAGTATCTCACTAATGAGCCAAAACGAGAACATAAGCTGCCAATTAACACCTAATTCTTTTATACAGGCACACAAAGACTTTATATTTCCTATTTGGCATGCTTCCACTCAACACTATTGGAAATCAAACAAGCTGTTTCCATATTTGTCTTTTAGCTTTTAAAAATATCTGGATCTTTAAATTTTAAACCAGCTTGAGGAAACAATGTGTCGTTATGCTGTTTGTACTTTATTTCTAAATGCATTTGTCGTGGTTTAATGCAACAGATTGTACGAATGACTCTATGTAGCAGTCAGCTGCTGAATAATTTATGAGAATTGATGCTGAAAGGACCTGCAGTAGCAGAATAAATGTATAATTTGGTAAACCACTTCTAGCTTTCACTGTGGAAATGTCTCCCATATAGTGAACAAACATCTATGGCATACACACACACACACACACACACACACACACACACACACACACGCACACACAAATGCAAATTCCATATCCATCCACCCACAGCTCCCACCTTGTAGTCAGAGTAGCAGAGTACCTGACATCCTCAGAAGAGTTATGAACCCAATGCAAACCTTTCACCTGTAAACTGTCAGGGGGGAATTGTATGCTGGTGACGGAGGGCTAGTGTATTATTCACAAGGACAGATCTGAACCCCCCTGATAGGCCTTATGAACACTATATACTGATGTAGAAAGTGTGACACCGGTATTTGGAGAATTTATAGTGTGCATTTGTGTGTTCGGTGCTTGGGTTCTATGTATATATGTGCAAAGGTTTGTGTGTGTAGTTTATAGCTGTTGGGTTTTATGTGCAGCTTTATGCCATGGCATGTTTCTTTAAACCCACATGTTACATCTAGTTTTAGACAAGGTTTATAAGAATATAGGTAGAACTGGTTGGAACTAGTACATCGTGAGGGAAAACCATTAAAGTAAGAACAAGTGTAATATAAGCGTAATTGACAATAGGCTTATACGCTTTCCTTTCCAAGGGTTAGAAGTAAAGATCAATAGCACTCTCATTTCTGTCAGAACAATATGGAGATGGAGCTGGGCACAGGCTAGCAAACCTTAGCGTAAATACTTGAAACAGGGGAAACAGTAAGTCTTGCTTTCATGTACTGTAAATACAACACAATGTCTTGTTTTTACAGGTCAACTCAAACTATATAAGTGCTATAGATGCAGAACCAACTCAATAAATTACTTTAATTACATTTAAGTGGTACTGTTCTGATATAGTGTGGGCTTTCCTAGAATAAGGAATGAGCCTGTTCATAAAGGATGTTGAACTGTGTGTGTGTCTGTTTATTAATCAGGATATGCTGGTTGTGGTTGTCTTTTGTGCATTATGGGATACACATGTGCACGGATCCTTGGGAGGTAATTTACATCCAATCAATGGGTCAAGAATAAATCAATTAATCAGCTAATCAACACATTTCCATTTAATCACTCTCACATATAATTGGCAAGGCTGTTAATATAATGAAATGGAATGCTGAGGTATAAGAGGAGGATTGGAGAACGGGTGTTTGAAATTGCATCCCGAGCTTAGCGACTAAAATTAGAGGCTCTCTAATAATCGGAGATCTGAGGCCTTTTTGTCACTCAGGCGTGTGCAATCAATCAAGCTGTAAACCATGTTGAACTGAAGCCAGCCAATCAGTGCTACTTGACAGTGTGGTGAAAGGCAGCCAGATCAGTTGGCACTTCAAAATTAGCACCATGGACAGCGACTGCACAGCATCTCAGAATCAAAGCTGCAATAATGAAGACACAGTGATAGTCCAAATCCAAACCAGATATTTGAGTTTCTTTTGTATTCACTACAGTCAATGTTGAACATGTTATCTTATTTTGCTTCTTTCAAATAAAAGCATTTAAATAACTGGGGACTTTTATTGTCAAGAATAAATTGCAAAATGTGTTAATCACCAAATTAGCTGAGCTTTGTTAGCTTCGATCTGGCCCATCCGATCACAAAAGTTGCATTGAAAGGCAAAGTAAAAGATGACAAAACTCTGCAAATGTTTTTGCTTAACTTTTGCTCGGCTCGCGGTTGCCATGTTGAGAGCTGTTCAGAGGCAATAGAAATGCTCCCAATCATCAATTCAGCACATTAAAAAAATGATGACTAATTGATTATCTTCTCCTTTTGTCATACAACTGATCAATTAATGGACTAATAATTTAAAATTGTCTATTCATAATTGTATTGTAACTTTGAGATTGGGATAAAAGTCATCATATGGTGTAATAATTTATAGCAGTGATCATTTACTATGACACCTCCCATGATGTTTTACTATCAGTAAATGTGCTGTCAAGACCGATTGTGTAGATTTTGACTTTTTTGAGAATAATCCTTTGTGGCTTCGCTCAGATTCTGATAGCACTAGTTGATAGCTATGATACAGTGGCTGTAGAATGAAATAGAATAGCACGCCTTGCCCATAAGTGAGATGGACTGTCGATAGCAGAGACTGTGTTTGTGTTTCAGTGTATGTGACATGAAATGGCATACTGGATTCTGCACTGATAGACAGTTGCCTGTTTAAACCTCAAACAACCTCATGGGACTGAAAGGACGCGTAGGCATGCCCGTCTGTGGATGTTGGAGCATGTGGTAGTATAAATAATTGATGTGGCCTTGGTAATTGTGCGGTGTGTCTTTGTGTGTATATGAAAGGCTGAGTCATGATATAACTTCTCCAGATTCTAACTTATTATAAACGCCATGCTATCTCCTGGTTGACTGCAGGATACTAGGCTGCACTGTTTGATGACCCAGTTCAATGCCCCAAAAACTTGGTAGAGAATTCTTATTCCTCACACAAAACCTGCCTGGTTCTCACATTGAGATGCCATTTATCCTGCCAAGAAGACAGACTGAGAAAATTGAAAATTGTTTTTACTCTTTGCATATTACTGATTTAATATTTTTCCTCAGCCCTGGAGGAGAACACACTTTTGGAGCTGCACACAACAGGATCTGTTGTATAAACAGTTACTGTAGTTTGGTCTTTATCATTTTAAGGAATCAAATAAAAACAAAGTGTTTTTATTTGTTTGTATTGGGTTGCCTTCACATATGGTTGTTTCTACCTCAGATGTGTGGAGTATGCATTTATCATTGTTAAGAATTGTATTGAATTTCAACATTACACTGAAAAAAATGAATAGTGAGCTTTGTGGTTGGTTACTTGCTAATAATGAATTCTCTATGAAAAGATAGCATATCTTGCACCTTATCTGTTGAACTGGGACAGCCAAATGAAGAGGAATGAATCAATATTTTCTTAATCTGTGCATTGGAATAAGATTCTTTATGACAGGAAGAATTTAAACAAAGCTCTCTTTGATCTCAGAGAGCGTTGAAACAGGGCGCACTCCCTCTTCCTGTCCTGCCTTATGTAATGTCTCATTTCATCATCTCTCTCAATCTGTACCTTTGTATCTGTCCCTTTCATTGTTTCCCCTCTCTGATTCCAGATCCGGGACTATCTGTGTCACTTTGATAAGTCCCCACTCTGTCTCATATTCTCTCTATTGATCAAGAAAAATTACACTATTCATACAAAAAAAACTGTTTACATCTTTCTCAATCACACTAATGTTATTATATCTGTTCTTATTGAAGATGATTTAGTTAATCATCTTCAATTCCTGTTTGAGATAGTTGCCATATTTAAAGATATAGTTAAACATGTTGTGAATATACCATTGATAAGAGCAACGCCAAGCAGGAGTCAGGGCTTGGTTAGCTTAGCTCATTTAGCATAAAGATCTCAGATGGTTGTCTTGCGTCTTTATGGTGATGACAAGGCTCCAGTAATCCTCTGCACTCTGTCGTTGGGTGCCAACAAATAGTTCCAGCAGGTATATCCCTGTTTTTACAATTCTGTTTGCGTTAATCAAATAGCTGTGGGCTAGCTGTTTCCCCCTGCTTCCTGTTTGTATGCTTAACTAAGCTAATCCATACTGGCTTTATACTGCTATTGATTTTCTTATATGCCATAGTGCAAGTAAGTAAATAATTGCATTTCTCTAAATGTTCAACTGTTCTTTTAACATTTTTCTGGTGAAACATATTCAAAGAAAGGAAACTGATTCACAAGATTCCTACAGTTAAGATGTTGTTCTGTTGTCCAGCTGCCCAGCGATGTGCAACACTGCGCAGTGGAACGGATTGTCAGACATGTTTTATGACACACAACACATTTGTTTCCAATACCCTAATGATCTCCTCTGTCTCTATATTCCTTTGTTTATGAAGGCCTTTAACATGTCAAGTCAGTATGCAGTCTTAGATAAGAGTTTGTAAGCTTTTCAACCTTTCAAAAGGGCATTCAGTATGCTCAGGAGGAATTCACACTTAACCGTGTATGGGTCCCTTCTGTACACAATTTGTTCAAGGTTTTCTCCATCACTTTGCACTTTCTCTGTACAGTAATTTATCTCTCTTCTCCTCTGTTGTTAGCTCTTTGTCACCATCTGTCGTTTAGCCTGTATGCATGTCCCTAAAAAATACTATTTACTGCAGCTCGCACAGCGTATTGTTTCAGTTTCAGTGATCTCACTCAGATCCTTAGCTGTGAGTGCTGGCATCCTAAATCATGCAGGGGCAGTTTTAACTCCCCCGCATGCCTCCTCTAAAATGTTTCCCTGTGCTCGCACTCGTGGATCAACACAAAGACACACCAGATCCCCAAAATAGAAACACACATTCAGCCAAATATCATGCCCACACATACAACAGTAATCCCCACACGCAAGCACACACATGCAAGCACCTTCAACAGGTAAACCATAGAGACAATGCTGTTTTATTATGCGTGTGTGATTAGCCCGGTTCTTCTCTGGCTTAGAGTTGTAATGATACTATTAATAGAAGTGAATTCCCCTGCTTGCAAAATGGATAAGGAGTCCGTACCCAGTGGAGGCATTAGGGTCTTTTCCTTCGCTGAAATGAAACACACATTTACTCATGCGCAGACACACACACACACACACACACACACACACACACACACACACACACACACACACACACACACACACACACACACACACACACACACACACACACACATAAATGCATGTGCTTCTTTGCATGTTCTTCAAGAAAAGCATGAAGGGTCTTTGAAGATCAGTCATAATATTAAGCCTCAGTTTTCAAATCTGGTGAAAAAATAGGCAGGATTCTCTAGTGTGTCGCTATCCATAGGAATTAAGACCACATGTATGCAAATTGTCCTCTCCATTTCTTTTCCCCTCTCCATCTTTCCTTCCCAGCATTTATCTCTATGCTTTTTCCTCTTATATTATCTGTATCTCCTCACAGCGTGTTAAAATCTATTACTCTAACTCTGGCCCCTTTTAAATGGGCGGAACAGCTCTTATTCTCATAGCACAGCTACAGGACAGCACCCAGGGGAGTACTATCAGCTGCAGTCAGTGTGTGTGCATGAACATGTGTATGCATTGGTCTTTCTGTGTTTCAGTACAAATTTGTTCCCAATGCTTGGGTTGGTAAAACCTAACATCTGTTGGAAATATACACTATGGGGTTGGAACAGGACGATGTGTGGAGGTGTAAAATGATGTGAAAATAGACCAATTGTATCACAAAGGTAAATTAGATTGTGTGGGTGTTTGCTTTTAAATGTACATTTGTGCCTCGGTGTGTGTGAGTGTGTGTGTGTGAGTGTGTGTGTGTGTGTGTGTGTGTGTGTGTGTGTGTGTGTGTGTGTGTGTGTGTGTGTGTGTGTGTGTGTGTGTGTGTGTGTGTGTGTGTGTGTGTGTGTGTGTGTGTGTGTGTGAGTGTAATATTGGGTAGCGTTGAGTATGTGACAGACAGCATAGGGAGATGTGTGAGTATGTGTGCATATGCGCTGCATGTGGCTGTAAATTGGATATTGGGACATGGAAAATGGAAGTGAATAGCATGGCCACACAGGGCTATTTTTGTCCTTCCATCCATCTCTCAGTCCTTCTCACACTCTCTCAGTTCTGGATCCCTCTCTCTCCTCCCCCTCCTTCTCCCCAACTTTCCTCCTCCTTTTTTTCTCTCTCCCTGTCATCTCTCCCTTTCTCTTTCTCTTCCTGTCCAATATATCTGATATAACTATTGTATTATCAGCCCAGTCAATCCAGTCCAGCCTCTCAATATCCCATCTCTTATAGACCAGTCACACTTCCATTTCAGACTGTGGGTGTAGCCCCAATACCCTGAAGGGTTGACTGTCATTTTACATCTAAGAGGTTATTATAGCAGTGCTCCACTTTGGCTTCCAAAGTGAGATTAATACAACAGTCTAAAACTATCGCTGCAATCCTCTCATTAATCATTTCCACACAAAACCTTTAAATTTCTACATCCAATAGTCAGATTTTCAGTCTTTCCCATATTTATTGCATAATATTTAGTTATGTAGTCAGGTTTTTTAACATATTCACACGGCACTGAAGTAGCCCTGTTGTTATGCCCCTGGGGAGAATTCTCTCTCTGCAATAGTTATGCAGGATTTACCTCCACTCCGTTTCATCTTTCCTCACCCACTTCTACAGTAGACAGCTCAGCTACGGTACATTAATCTGTATCTATAAAATTCAATTTCTGCGTCATCTACAGTAAGAGATGATATTTCATAAGAGAGGAAATGAGGGTCACTCTGACTGACCATGTAGGTGACAGGCTTGGGTTTATTGGAGAGGAATAATACAGAATGTGATCAAATATAGTCAGAAGGTCATTTGTACAAGCAGTTACTGACTGAAGTCTCTTTACTAAAGGTTAAATAAATGATTCACAGGACTGCTTGTTGGTATTTCAGCATGACTTTTTTGAATGGTTGCTCCCATTTGCGATATTTTTTTATATTCGGGGCAATACTTTGTTAATACAGGCTGCTTCTTCCTGTTCTTGGATACTTTTTGCAGCACATGCATGCAGTATGGATGTTCCTACAGTGTGCCTCCGTCTACAATCAAGAGGATTATACAGTCTATGAGGACAACCCAAGACTTAGACAGCACTGTTCACTCCGCCTGCCTTTCAGCTTGATCCCAAAAGGCGAGAGGAAAGTAGGATGCATCCCTTTCCCAGAGAGAACAAGAGAAGGGAGAATGAAGGGGTTGGCATAAAAAAGAAGGGGAGAAAAATGAAAAGAGAGAATAATAAAAGGAAAGAACGAAATTAGCTAATTGAGGAGAAATGAATGAATGAGCAGACAGAAATAGGTACGTAAACTAGGATGCAGGAAGTTTGTGTGATGATGAATGTGTGTGCGGTGCTCTGTGTGATTGTTGGCAGGTTCTGTGGCTCTGGGCAGCAGCTCCTGTCTTGCCAGCAACCTTTTGTAATGAAGCTTTATCCCTGACACTCCATGAGGGTGATAGGCACATTGTCTTCCTCCTGTATAGTGCCATAATGAAATATCAAGCTGGAGATCATTAATGGAGACCATGAATGGTACTTGCTTGCTCAGCTTCCCTTTTTCTTTGGTTCTTTATAGATTACATCTTGCGCTGTGGCTCAATAAATTGTGTTAAAATTGTCACTTTAAAAAAGCTTGCTCAAATGTCACATTGGTCTTGTGCATTTGACTTTAAAGGTTGCTTTAGTTTAAAAATGGGTTGGTTGTTGAATCATTAATATGCTAATCAGGGCACAGTTCTGACCAGTGGAACAGATTGGATATGGAATTAGCCGTTTCATATATTTTATCAAGTAATTGGGTGTCCTTGAATCTTACTTACAGTACAGTACCAGTTGTAGCTGCTCAGGGTGCTACAGCCACCAGGAGGCCACTAAACTGTGAAATTACAAATGTGAAATTCTCTACTCATTTTTTGGACAGACAAGCATTTAGTTTTGAGCCTTTTGGTTGTTAAGTTTCCATAAAAAGTACAACACGTACTAAACGGACAAATGCTACCAAAGTGATTTGTTTTCTGTCTTTCAAAGATTTGAGCTATTGCTAATCTAGTTGTAGAAAGATCAAGATATTATCTGAACTAACCAAAGAAAACTATTTACTATACTGATTAACTATAAAGTTAAAGAGACACTGACTCTGTGTTTAATGCAAAACGTGCATCAACCTGTTCTAGAAAGATTGAAATGCTTTTTCTCTTGACAAACCTGCTTGACATACCCAGATTGTGCACAGCAATGCCAAAATAGCATATTATTTCAGGATTTCTGCTGGCTTTCTCTTTGTTGCTGCATTTGTTGCTTTGTCCTCCATGTTTCTTTTGAAGGAGCACCACCATACTTACACATACTTACACACACTCCTGTCTCAGGTCAAAGTCACGGGGTCAAGAGGACAGGCAAACATTGCATGCCTGAGTGGAGCTGGGTTGAAACAGAGAAAAACAACCCTTGTATTTAGTTATTTATCATGGGAGGTCACATATGGTTCAGCAGTGTGTAACACATACTGAGGTATGTGGAAAAGCCAGTTATGCACTATGTTGGTCCATTTCCTGGCGTCCCATATAGCATTTCTCGTATGCTTTTATCTTGGCCTACTCATTGCCCCATGAGAGCATATCCATATTGTATGTTTTCATGAAATACTCAAGTTTATGAGCTCTGCAGGACCAGCTTTCCTGTCCTGAAGTGTTTGTGTATTACTTAAGTGTTTATATGTGTGTGAATGTGCGTTTGGTAAAGAGGGTCAGGAGCTTCACAGTAGCTGCTTCCAAGGGAGGCAGACAAATACAGCCTAGACCACAGAGAGGCTGTAAATGAGAGAAGCTATTTGGGGAAACCTCACTCTCCACAGCTCTGCACCACAGGTGCAGAGAGAAACACATATGAGTCATTTCATCGGCAGACACCAGCTCATTAGTACGCATGAGGATGCAAAGTACACAACCACTGGGACATGTGCAAACATTAATGTATGTATGTGTGTGATAGTATACTGGAAGCTAGAATTGTTTGCAATCATGCACCTGCTTGAACATGCAGGGGAACACACACATTCACACGCACAATCTCTCTACAATCCCATATTTGCATGTTTGTATGGAGGCATTTTCCCCCTCTGGAAATGAATAGATTGATAGAACGGGGCAGGTTAGCGAGGTGGGAATAGGGTGGAAGAAAAGCAATTAAAGTGGCAGTCAAATGGCAGTGGTGCAGCAGAGCTTCGGAGGGAGTCAGTCCCTAGCTTAATTACGCATAGCTCTCACCATGAGTTGTGTCATCACGACACACCAGATAAGCCGCGAACATGTGGTCAGGCTTCATGTTAATGTGCGATCTGACTCCATTTTCATCCATCTGATATCAGAAGGAAGAAGGAAAACTGTCAGGATCGTAAAAGTTTGGTGTGATTGCTAAGTCGTTGAATGAGAGGAGACTTATAAACACATACTGTAAAGTGCCGAGTGACATTATGAGATAATGCAAGATCATTTTAGCATCCGATATTTTCAGAAAGAGGACTCTGAACTTTGAACAGATTATTCTTTGGCTTCTTTTTATAAAGTTATGTCTGATTGTTTGTATTAAGGTCAATGCTCACTTCAAATCTTTTTTTTTATGTTGATTCAAGTCACTTTCTCTGATTTTATCTTTTGTTCATAATAGAGGTAAAAAAGATATTTGATCATTAGATACATAGTTATTCTGTGTTGAATAATTCTTCATTGATTCGTAAATTCAATGTGCAAGCTGGTAGATAAATAGCCGAAAACTCACCTCTATTTCACTAATCACCTTTACAGGGAAGTCAAATTTTGCGGAAAAGCACAGAAGCGCTACAGCACACAAGAGGCGTTATGCAAATTTTTCTTTGTAATGTCACCCTTACCGTAGTTGTCATACTCATTATGTAATGATGATAAATGATAATGCAAAAAACAATTCTGTCATAAATCTCATAGTAAGAAAAAATATTAGGATGCATCTCAGAAAATTTCCAATTATAGCACCTTGAGTCTAAATAAAAAAAGTTTCGAGTTTCCCACAGATTTATAGCCTTAGTTCATACCCACCACCTCCTTCCACAGCCCGAGTCCTCCAGATTCCTCACATGTCCCGACTTCTTAGTGTTTGTGTTGCAGGAATGTGTCTGTGGGCTGACAGCCTGACAGCAAGAGAGGTGAGGAAAAAAGCAAGTCAAAGAGAGGGAATGGGAAGAGTTGAGAGATGGGAGGTGAGGAGGTGTTTCAACAGTGGAAAGAGAGGGAAATAAATCCCACTTTCAGTGAGAAAGAGAAATGGAGAGAGGTTGAAGACTGAAGGCAGTAATGAATAGCTGTGGGAATGAGACAGGAAAGGGAAAGGAATCAAGAGGTCCAATGTGATGCAGAGAAAAACAGGAATAGAACAAGAAAACAATGTGATTATTGAGACAGCCTGAGAGGATGTCGAAGAGGACAACTATTAAGAGAGGGAGACAAGTGAGAGACAGAGGGTGGAAACATGACGGTGTGAAAGAGAAAGGCTGCGAAAAAGAGAGAGGGAAAGACATAGGTTTCACACGCTCTGGTCCTCAGCCAGCTCTTTTTGCCTTATCAGGCTAGTCCAGACTTGGGAGAAAAACATGTACCCACAATGCACTTTGGCTCTTGCCCATCCGCCTGGAATGAACCCCTAACCCGGTCCTATCAGCTCATAGGTCGCCTGGCAGCGCCAGTGGCTCTTCATCTCTGGATTTAGGGAAAGACTTATGTGCAGAGCTCAGCAGGCAGGAAAACACAAACACACGTTATCCCAGATTCAGCCATCGGCAATCAAAAGGGGAGTCCAGGTCACATCGCTGTCTGTATCTTTTCCTAAATTGGCAGTTTAGACACGATACACGATCAAACAAAACATACACATAAACACAACAAAAATACATGCCCATACAGACACACACTTGCCAAAAACGTACAAAAACTTGAAGACCAAACATATAGTTGATTTCTGATCATTCAAATCTTTTCTAGATAGTTGAATCTTGTGTTTTTTTCATGCTCATTGATCCCCCTCTGTTAAAGCTTAATGTATCTGTAGAAAAAAAGAAAAAACATTACTTACCAAGATACATGTCACTATTAGCTGTTTTTTCAGAAAAATGGGCAGCACTGTATGTTGAATGTTTGTGTGTGTGTGTGTGTGTGTGTGTGTGTGTGTGTGTGTGTGTGTGTGTGTGTGTGTGTGTGTGTGTGTGTGTGTGTGTGTGTGTGTGTGTGTGTGTGTGTGTGTGTGTGTGTGTAGTTGCGGCGCTGTCCGTAGTACTGACATGGAACAGAGATCAACTGTTCCATGTTGAGATCAAAAAGCAAACAGGATCAGAGACACAGTCTCTGATCCTGTTTGCTTTTTATGGTTGTAAATAGAACTTTCGGTCCTATTTCCATTTTCCACATTGTAGCAATCCACAGACAGCGTCTCCCCCGGTTGATTTAAGTGAATTGTTCTTAAATTCCAAATATATCTAGTGCTCTGATAGTGCTACGTTCTTATGTAAGTCTTCTGATTAATAATTGTAGGCCTATACTTTGATTTTGTAGTAGCCATGTTTTTATTTATGAACTGTGATGATTCAACTGTGAGATTGCAAGTCGAATAAGGCTCCTTAAATTGAATTGTCGAATAGTCGACTATTCAAGGTCACCCCTACGTGAATCATTAATAAACAAGCAGGGCTGCTGGTCATGTGGGAGCCCTAAAGATAATTGCTTAGCGGCCAGGCATTCATTGAGAGATACAAGGGAGATGAGTTAGCATGTTACAGAGTAACATATGTTTTAAAAATTTAAAGAAAGCAAAATGGTTTCAGGTTAAGGTTAAAAGATAAAGTAGAATGAAATAGAATTACAACATTAATCAGACACGCTTGATGCTTAATTTTACTCAAATCTGATATGATTGGTAATTTATATTTAACATTTATATTCATACAGGAAATGAGAACAAAACCAGGGACAACAACTTAACCAGGAACTAAAATTTGATCCAAATAAAACACAATTCATGATAAATCAATGAATATGCATACAAACCTATATACAAATTTGTGGTGGAAAGATGACATTTCAATTGTCTTCTAAATACTACTACTATTAAACAACTGTATTCAATGATAAATAGCTCTAATAGTGCAGAAGCTTCTTATTCTAAAGCAGCATGCTGTTCAGTCGCCTAAACCACAAACAAATTGTAAATGAATGCAGGTATAATCCAGCTATGAAATGAAAGGTCGGTTTATTATACATCTGCATGAATTACTTTTTTCTACGGTACAACATCAGTTGGTTCATCATAACATTGACGTTGCCAGTCTCTCTTTACATCTAAATAAATATATAATCAACCAATTCACGGACATAGGTTACCAGGATTGTATTTGGTTTTCCTGAAAAGAAGGAATCGGTGCTCCACGCTGAATGTATTCGCCGTGCTAAACAAGCTTCCTCTTTGTTTTATGGTAATCATTTTCACATAAATCAATCTCAAGCAAAAGGAAGTACTACAATGTATCCCCAATGGAAGAATTGGAAAATTTACAGCCAAAATGGCTTTTGAATATGTTGCACAAACCTGCACCAGTCAGTCAACACCAGGACTCTGCTGCGCTGAGCTACAACCTCTGGCAATATTGAGTGAAGCTGCTTAGTATGCTGTTTAAATGCACACTTTACTTAGTGCCGCTACATTTATCACAGGGCTTGTTTAGTGACGTGATTTATATTGAAATGTCCACACTTACCTTATTTGCATTTAGAGACTAGTGAGACGTGTAGCTTCCGTTTAAGGTCAGATCTGAGGGCCACACAGTGTTTGTGTCTGTGTGTTTTAACTTCCATTTTCACATCACCCTTTTTGTTGGATCTAGGTAGGTCCCAGTAAGTGTGACTCTCACTGATAGACATTGATGAGGTGGTTGATGAGATTGTGAAGCCATTTCCTTAGCCGGAGGGCAAAAGCCAGTGGACTATGTGATGTCATTTCAACTTGACACAGGCGTGAAAAATCAACATAAAAGCCTTCCAAATCATTCCTCTTCCGTTTGAAATGAGATATTGTGCACGGTGTGAGAGCGAGAAAAAGGCAGAGAGAGAGGGAAGAGCGAGAAAGTGACGTTGTGTGTGTTCAAGAGTGTGAATGCAGTGTCTTTAAACTCGCCATGGAAATGACATTAAGATGAGATGAGATTCTACATCTTCAATATGCAAAATAAATGTTATGCAAAAGTCAAAAATCTGAACAGATGATGAACAGATGCAACGTGACTTCTGCTTTGACATCTTTTCATAATATTAAAATATATTTTCTTGTCATGACAGATGACTGCATCAGACAAAAATCTGACCCAAGTGTTTGTTCAGGGTGACATTGTCTCTATTTGTGGCCAGTCAGTTATCCACGTCATGTTGCTTCTGTCCATCTGTTGCAGATTAATCTGCCTGTCATTCCTACCAACCACATGTTACCGTGTGTTCCCAAGGATCTGACCAAAACACACCTGTTTGATATCCCACTACATAACAATATAGTTAATTTACTAAATTAGCAAAGTTTAAATCATGGAGAAACAGGAAAATTAAAAAAATATTCATTGGCTATTTTATATTGATTGGCTGGTGATATTGTAGGAAACTCAAAAGAGGAGCAGCACTTTAGGTACCTGTTAAGTCCTCTCATTTATTTAGTATACAGCCAACTTGGAAGAGACTTGTGTAAGACACTATCATGGTTTTAATAAGAAAGTTCACTTTTATAACTATGTAGAGATCTAATGTTATCTTCTATGAAATTGCAGGAGCAATAATTTTGTTTCAGACTTGCTGAAAGTTTGACTGATCAGGTTGAAATGCACAAAGTTTCAACTAATCTGACAAGACAACGTGGCGAAATGCCAATAGCTTTGGGGAAGGGACGAAATCACAAGGCTTCGATGATTTGATTATAACATGAATATGCATGGTTAGAGCATGAGTTTCTAAAATAAATAAAAAAAGATTTTATAACTTCATAGTTCAATCAGTAACATTGCTTTTATTTATTTATCACTCGTTATTTTAGCAGTAAGTACAATAGAGTTAAATATTAAAACAGACCAACTTTTGTTTGTACTGGGTTACAGGTTGGCCCACAGGTCATTTTCTTATTCACAATTAAAATAAATTGACTCACAATGGGATGTGTTTCGTACTTTAATGTAAATAAGGTGCAAGAGTGCATAAAAGCATCAAAATAGACTAAAAGAGCTTGTTCATAAAAATATAAAATGAGGGGGGAGGATCCCCCGGACCCCCAAGAACTGCCTTTTGATGTTTATTCTTTTTTATCCAATAAATATTATATGCTTGTTTATTAACTGGCCCTTACTCATGAAAAAGTGGCCCGCTGGCAAAGCAAGTTGAGTTTCTCTGGTTTGGACCTTGAGACCCTGAGAAGTGAGATCACTCTCAGTATTAATGTAGATATCTGTGCGGGATGTCACGAGTGGGTGCAAAAGTATCATTGTGCTTGAAAATGAGATGCTTAATCTAAAAAAAGATCAGCTGTCAGGGAACCATATTTAGATAAGACATGTGAGACTGGATGTATGTGTGTTAATGTGTGTCTGTGTGTGTGCGCTGTTTAGGCTGACAGACATGCAGGTAGACTCTACTGACGTTCAGTTCACACTGCGATCGTGAGCACTTTGATAATTATGGATTTGCTGACCTAAAATGTAAAGCAAGTTATTTAATGTGAAATCATTCTGTGAAATTCATCTGATTTTTGACAGAGGCTAGGTGAGGTTCAGTGGAAAGCCAGAGATGGAAAGAGAGCGAAAGTGTGAGTGCTGTGATTGCTATGCAGAGAGTGTGTGTGTGTGTGTGTGTGTGTGTGTGTGTGTGTGTGTGTGTGTGTGTGTGTGTGTGTGTGTGTGTGTGTGTGTGTGTGTGTGTGTGTGTGTGTGTGTGTGTGTGTGTGTGTGTGTGTGTGTGATTGGGGCAGCGCTGATTGTCTGATTATGTAGGTAATGGTGCTGTCCTCCAAGCCCCAGCTGGTCAGACAGTTCATTTCATCGGACAGAGTGTTAACTTGACACCATTAATCTCAGCAAATCTACACAAACAAATGCCTTTTTTTTTTTTTTTTTTTTTAAACCTAAATTACCTTTTTTAAAATTATACATATAAGACAAATATAGAGAACATGTCTATGATGCCCTCTGTTCATCAGACTGATTATATTTTATGCATTCTGGTTGAAGTATCACTTTTTACTTACATAATAAGTGACACTTGTTACTTATTACATTGTGTAGAATTCTGGGTTTTTTATTAACATAAATTGAATATAATGTTCGTAAATATGTTTTCATAAGTATATAATTACCTGAAACCAAAATTCTTTTCTCTTTTTCTCTCTTTTCTCTAATCTTTTCGTGAGCCTAGAATGAACCCTGCTTTTTTTCAGGGAGTGTGTCCTCTCCTCGGAGTCCGTCATGTTGCACCGCCATTTTTCTACAGTAGCCCAGAATGGACAAACCAAAAACTGGCTCTAGCAGTGGCTCACGTTACAGCAGTCTGGGAAAGGGAGGAATGAGCGGAGGGGTATTCAGATGGTTGCAATCTGCAACCAGACCGCTAGATGCCACTAAATCCTACACACTGTCTCTTAAAGAGATAAAACAAACAAAAAATGTATCCCTGACCTGCAGATCCATTCATTACAACTTAACTGATCCATGACGATGAGAACAGGTCCATCTGGGCTGTATAATCAATTATGTGTATTAATCCTGCTCTATTAAAAAGGCTCTTGTAGTTACTAAAGCTATGATGGTTATTCTTGATTAATTGACAAACCTCTATACAACTTATATACAGCCAGAACTGTTGTAGGTATTATTCAACTGACTACATACAACCTTATAATGATCCATCATTACACTGCTAACTAGTTGTTCAACACGTGTTTCACTGGTCAGCGCCAATACTCATTTTCAGCTCCCTGCGATCATTATGTATCTTTGTAGATTTGTTTTATAGTGTGTGAATCAAAGTACAAATTATATTTAATACTTCAACCTATATCTCTGTTTTATCTCTCCCTCTCTCGCTCTCCCTCTCTTTCTCCCCCAGCCTCACTAATTAAAAGGCGTTTGTATGTTTTCACTGCAGGAGATTTTCCTTGCTGAAGTAATGGTGTGTAAATACAGGCCATTTACTGCTCCATCCACTTCCTCTTTGTGCAATTAGAAGGAATGACACAAATCCCTGCTGAGCAAGGACAAATAGCACACAAACTGGTAATTATCTGCAAAAGAAGGCAAGATGCTGCTGGCTGAGAAATGGTGATTGTTTGAAGAAGATCAAGATAAGCCTGGACAACAGATTGACCCCCTCGCCCACTCTCTCTTCCTCCCACTCAAACATACAATATACTGATGTTGTGAATAGAATTATACTTTTTCCTTTGCAAAAATCCACATTAACACATCTCTATTGATTTATGTCATGCGAGTCAAAGGTAGATAAAGAGATGGAGATAGAGAGTGAGAGTGAGAGTAAAAGGATCTGACGTGTGCGTAAAAATCAATGTGGTCTGAGCTTTTCTGCTTCAACCACAATTTGATCTCCGCAAATGAGAGTGTGTGTACAGTTTGAATGTCGGTGTGTATGAGACATCTGTCTTACCAGAGTGCATTATTGACTGTTTGTCAGTCAAATAAAGCCTCAGAAATCATGACTTGACTTCATGACTTCATGACTTGAACTATAAAAAATGATAATCATAGATGTGTGCATGCCTCTCTACACAGTCACAGCCGGTACACAGCCATTTTGTGCCAGGGGTTTTATCCTCATTATCCTTTCATGTCTGTGGTTAAACAAACCATTGCCCCTGCACATCCAATTAGACCCACAGCGCATCACCAATGACACATGAACCAACACTCCATTAACAATAATTGAGTCCAGGGAGGGAGCAATGACAGTAGAAGGGATAGACATTTTTCTCTCCTCTAGCTTTTTCCAAAAAGCTGCCTTTTAAGGCATCATTAGCAGACACAAAGTTCATCAAGTCGTGAACCCTTCGAGAGCAGAGATCTGAATATCACCACAAGGCTTTGACAAAGGCTTGTCCAGCATTTTACAAAATGTTTCTAGTCTCACTTGATTGGTTTTTCGTGTTTACTTATAATAAGTAGCCTGAAGGAGCTGCAAAGCAATAACATCGGCACAAAACATGCTCTCACTTTCATGGCTCCCTCTCTTTTCTCTCACACAGAAATAGCCAAAAATGATTCATAAAAGAGATGATTCTATTTTCAGTGCAATTACAGTTGTGTCATTTGTGGCTGATACAGAAGAGATTTGGTGACCACAGTCCAGTTGAAAGGTGTAAAAAACGGACTCCTAATGATGTTGTCAATTTACATTGCAACCTATTACAATGAGTACAATTAACATGATGCTTTCAGGCACACTGGCATTCATGGATAAACCCATTGCACATGCTTTATATTAGATTTCCTATTAGATTGGATGGATGATTTTGGATCTGATGAGTTGGATTTTAGTTTCCTCCAGATAATTTGCGCTGTGATCCCATAACAGGATGGTCTCTGGTATTAGTTAACTTATCCCTTTATCTAATTGTCAAAAAAGATAGCGTCCTGAAACGGCTTTGTGCTGACAGTGTAGGAGGGACAAATCATTTTAATGAGCCCTGCTGTTCTTCCTCCTCCCACTTGCATCATGCCTGTCTTTAGGGCCAAGGTTCATCTTGATTACTCTGACGGGCTGTTGTCGTGAGTGTGTGTGGAAAAGGCAGTGCATAGAGTGATTGGTTCACTGATTCACACAGAAAGAGGAAGTCCGCCCACAGATTATACAGAGTACACTGAACTGAGCTTGTGAACCTGCTAATAGAGACTCTGACGGTTGATGTTCTTTAATGAAACATAAGTCGTAGCAAAGCAGGGAAGAAAGAAACTAGCTAACCCTGTAACTCTTCAACTTTCACACACACACACACACACACACACACACACACACACACACACACACACACACACACACACACACACACACACACACACACACACACACACACACACACACACACACACACCACTCCCAGTGTTTTCAACAGGTTTTTGGTGGTGGAGAGCTACGAATGTAAATTTGGTTGATAAATTATAAAATAAACTTTTAAATAGAAATCAGTCTAGTTAAAAAATATCTCTAAAGAAAATGACCTCTGAGTTGAATCAACGCTTCTCAGACACAGTTTCGTCAAAGAATGAACATCTTGCTTTACAGAGGTAGGATTTACTGTAGGGCTATTTTATTATATTGCATAAACTTGGTGCAGATAAACTGGTAACTAAATTCGCAGTGGAGAGCAGGGTAGTTCTCCATTCAGAGGATCGGCGGATCGATACCCGGCTTCGGCAGTCGATGTGTCCTTGGGCAAGACACTTAACCCCAAGTTGCTCCTGAAGGCTTGCCATCGGTGTGGACTGGATGATGAATGTTAGTTAGAGTCTGATGGGCAAGTTGCACCTTGCATGGTAGCCTGTCATCAGTGTGTGAATGGGTGAATGATATGTAATGATACGTAATATAAGCTTTGAGCTTCTGATTGTAAGTCGCTTTGGATAAAAGTGTCTGCTAAATGACTGTAATGTAATGTAAATGATAAGTCTTCCAGGCCTGCATATTTTTTGGGCAAACACAGGATGCACATTATAGTGAGGTCACATTGTTGTCCATGGCAGTGTGCCATAATGCAGAGATGGAGACTCAAGTATGCAACTTGGACTCCAGTCACACTTAAGTCCAACACACAGTGACCTCGAGACTTGACTGGCGACTGGTCCTCTAAAGACTTGAGACCCGACTCGGACTCGGACCAGATTGATTTATTTGGCCTTTTATTTTTATTTTTCAAAGAAATAAAAATTTTGATGCCCTACATGTTGTTTTAATTTCCCCCTGTATAAAGGTTTATTAATATCATTATTTTTGAAGGTATTATATCGTAGTCAGAACTTCTAGTCTAGAAACCAATACTGATACTAATACTGTATGCTAGTAGATAAAGGAGTGATGATAATACAGGACATGCTATGAATTACTTAGATATAGATATGCAGTGTTCTATGTAGACTTGATGGCATGCAGCAGATGATAAAACGCTCTTTACAACCAGATTTGACTTGGACTTGCAAAAATGACTTCTGATTAGTTGTATGGCTTTTCCTAATCCCAAATAGCTTTGACACACCAGGATGTCAAATCCACCACTACCAGTTATTGAGTGTTTTGCACCAGTATCATTCAACATTTCAATGGGGACTCTGCCCTTTTGGTGAAGAATGATGTAAAAGCATAATTCAGTTTGCTGTCAGATTAAGGAATATGAACTAGTTGAACAATGTCAGATTTGCCTTGGAAATGACTAATAGTAGAAAGGCTTCAACTCTTTGACAGCTGTTTTTACTTGATGGATGAACAAGCACCATTGAGGTGGCCAAGTTAATGAAAGAACACTTGTGTTACTAGAGGTGGGTCATGGACTTTAGGAGATTTAGTTGTTTTTTTCCGGTTATGGCTTAGGCAAGCTGTTCAGGACATACAGTACCAGGTAGGGAAATGCATGTGTATGTGTCTGAGAGAACTCCTCAACCAGTTTGACAGCCTGTTAAAATGTGGCAACTTTAAACTCATTTAAATATACCACCTTTTTTTCTGGCAGGTACTTTTTAAATTCCCTCTAACCTCTTGCATACTATGACTTTAATGGTGCGTGACACCACTTGTCAAATGCACACAATTTTCCTGTGCACATACTGTATGTTTAGTTGACAGTTTTTAAAAAGCTCAGATTTCTTTTTTTTTGCCAAAAATGGCCAGAAGCAATTATTCAGCCTCCAACACATTGACTTTAACAGAATCATTTTATAGCCTTTCTGAATGGAGCGAGTGGCACCAAACCTTATCCCACAGCACACATTGCATCACCCCAATATTTATAATTTAGATTATATCACTTCTACTAAAAAAATAATTATACAGATGATCTGATTGTCTCTTATTGGATACAAATGGTTTTTTTCTGCATGGAGTCAGACATCTGCCACCTTTCCTGTCTCAGTGAATACTACAGACAAAATCGGCCTTACCAATGTGTGCAGCCATTGGTCCACCTGGTTCTGGATCAGTGCCAGAAAGCCGCCATAGGGTTTGGTATCACCTAGAGATGAAAGAGGCACAAATCTACTGAGTCATTAATTATCAGCACTCTTCTCAGCACTCTGTGTGACAGCTGAGGGAACAGACACTTCTACCCAGATGATCAGGCCTCTGTTGCCTTAGATACACTCTCCACATCCCAGAGACCCATCTCTCTGAACTCGAGTATAACCCCATGGATCCAAGCCTCAGCACAGCTGCACTTCCAACTTCCTCCTTATTAGGCACATCCGCAGTGACACAGGTGTAAAGTTGGCCTGAAATTGGCAGATCTAACTGCCTGTTACCCGAAACTATCCCTCCTCATGCACATGTCAAATAACATAACAACTTACATAAAAGTCACAACTGCACGACAATTTCAGGTATTTTTACAGCCGTTACAACTAATAATCAGATTATGTAGAGTCGAAATTGGTTTGGATTCATTTTAAACATACTAGAGTTTCTTATATTTAATGGCATTAATACTATTCAACTATTCATACTTCTTCCTTTAGTGGAAAGGACATACGTCTCCCTACAACTCTGGCTTCAGAAAACCAAGGTGCTTGACCCCCATGTTTGGTAAAAAAAATCTGTGTGCTGCTAAAACTTTGCTGGTCGATCCAGTCACACCGTGAATAAAAGTATGTAAACATGGGGAACATAAGTTGGTGTGGTGAAATCAATGAGTGACATCCAATGATGAACTATAAATCAAAGCCTACAATCTAGGTATGCAAATCCTTGTTAACCCCTTGCATCAAGTATAAATCCAGCTTTAAGACCTTAATACACTGGAGGCATGACGAATAAACAACACAAGAATGCAAAATACTCGCCTGTGAATAATTCACATCAAAATGATTCATACCGGCAGTGAACACTTTTTTAATAAAAGGTTTAAATAGATTTACACAGGCAGAGGACCACCTATTGAGATCCTATTGCCCCAGAGCAGTTTCTAGCAGTCTATCTGAGGCAAATTGTTTTATAGCTTAATATATAATAAGCTATTTAATTGAGTTTCCTTTTAGCAAAATGCTCAGAGTGAATTTTAGTTCCCTCTGGTCAACAGTTACGCATTGTATATTTCTAGGGCTTTAATTTTGAAAGGTAGGAACAGAAAAAGTTGATCTGGTATGCTCTATTTTTGTCAAGGTTTAAAGGAGTAATACAATCTGCCATCGGACTACAGAGCCTGCATGTTGTTGGACACTATAGTTTACATTTAGAATATATCCGTTCCACACAACGTGATTGGTGGATGCCTTTATTTGCAGCGCAAAAGCTCTAAAAAAATCTGAATAATCAGGGAAAAAAATGACATTGCTTTTACGGGACACAATATTGACGTTCCATGCGAAAGTAATCATGACAAAGACAACAATTCCAAAGAATATATTAACGTCCAAATGAATTGTACTGCATTCCCCTCTGTACCCATCTTACCTCCAGCCTCCCTTGTATTTCTCAGGCTTTTACTTTCCTTCTCTCTGCAATTTCACTTCTGCCACTCCGTCTGACAAGTCCCTTCTTCCTTGTTTTCACAAAACTTCTACTAAGCCCATGCCAGAATTCTTTCTCTCCCCCTCAGCCCCTTACACGTCCATGTCTTCCTCTGGCCTTTGAAGTTGTCTTACCTTTACCTACTACTTAATCACTTGCTCCGTCTTCCTCCTCATTGTTAAACCCCTCAGTTAGTCATCTTGCTATATCCCTACAACCTCACCAGCGTCTTCTCATATTCTATCTTAGCCTGTTGCCCTGGCCAATCTGCTTTACAGTGATGACCCCTCAGGGTGTCTCTTCCCTCGGCCAGCTATAACTGTTGACAGGAAAACTTCTAACGTCCATGATTTCCTCTCTCAGAACAGTGCAAGTTGGCTGTGATAGAATGAAGTTTATAGGAGCTGTTGCTAGACTTATTTTAACCAAGTTTGATCAGCTCCTGCCATGTACATAAATACTGTTCTACAGTATGACAAACTTGATTTAACCTTGCGTCTTTGCAGATAACTGCCGTGACACACTGAAGAGCTATAGTTTATGTAGAACCTCATTCTAATGGAGTGAAGCATATGTGACGCTCTGGTCACAAGCAGACAACTGTGAGACCAGGACCTCTTCACCCAAGTACCACTAGCAGTGACTTTGGGGGAAAGATCAGAGACATCACCACAGCTTTTATTCACTCTGGAAGCAGAGCCACAGTTTCACAGCCTGCCTGCTGGCAAAACATCAGAAAACATCCTTCACTGTAGCACTGCTGTCAGGCACGCAACAGCTCATAGTGAAGAGACAACTTCTCCGATCCCCCGACTAAGAGGTCATTCTGACCTGCCATGTCAGACCCAGAAAAAATAGAAAGACATGAAGAGAAAGATATAGTGGTCGTTATCAGCTTTCCTTTTGGCAAATCCCACCCTGCAAAAAAAATTACACTTCTAGAGTTTCTAGGAAAAGCTGTTTGGCTACTAGAAGCACAATATGACTCTTTTAGGGGTTTCTGTGGCACAACTTGTATAGTATGTGCAACTCTGTAAAGAGCGTGTCTTGACACGTTTTGTTAGTGGAACTTGGAGACTCAGTAGAACTCCCATGTAGTTGGGACCATATAATATGTGGTACCATGAGCAACCGTTGTCAGAGTTTTGGATGCGGGAATAGCACCAACAAATAACAAAAAACTGATTTAGTTCATCCCTGTTTTATGTGCCTGATTTTTGGCAGTTTAATAGAACAAGGCTGTCTTTTCAGTTGCTCCCTTTCTGTTTCTTTTTGTGTCTCTCTGCCCTGCTACCATTCTAAGGATACATTTTGGCTCCATACATATTTTGAATTACTACATAGTATATATTAGAGCTGATTGATTAATTAAATGCAAACCGACATGGCAATGGCAAATTGCCCAAAAAGGTGTTTGTTTTTTTAAAGCTACACAATATAACTAACCAGAGTGTTGGTAACACCAGGCCTCGTGTACATACACTGAACTACGCCCCACATCACATATGAGAATGAGTGTAGATGACGAAGACAATTGTATATATTTATATATTTTTAATTAGAGCCATTGTCAGTCTGCACTTCAGTTTGTGTGATTTGTCACAATACTGTTATTGACTGGTGATTTTTATATATGTTTAAGATTTGTTTTATAATGTTCACAGTGGACCTCTGTTGTGTTAAGAGAGAGGGGATTGTTGAGATTTTATTTATACATTAAATCAACATGTTCACATGTTCCTTTTGGGCTATAAGTTATCAAATAGTTTAGAGTGGTAGAGCAATATATACTGTTGTTGAGATTTGTTCATTTGTATATTTCTTCACTTTAGTTTATGTGATTTGTTTTTCAAACTGACAGGACATTATATTTATTTTTCATGTATTCATGTTCCCACCTGGTCTGTTATTCTGCAGTCCTTTGTTGTTCGCAATGAGATTATTTTGCCATATCTATCAGCCCTATATTGTCTATACTCATTCTCCCAAACATGTATCTGAAAAACACATAGAAGTAAATAGGATATCTACAAATCATATTTGGGATAGAGCTTTCTGTGTTTTTGGGGGACTCTCTTGAGCTGTTTAGACATTAAAATTTCAATCGATTTACAGTATGTGGACCAAATGAATGGACGCAAGACTGTAGTTATTCATTTGATCTGTGTCTGTAAAGATCATCTCCCTTGAGATCTATGACATTAAACACCTTTGCATTTGTTACAAGTTATCCAAATTGAAAAAGCACATTTGTGACAGGCAGTTGATAAAGCTGTGATATAGCCATATTTTACTCTGAAATGTTCACTTGTGACTGACAGCCCCATTAATGTTCAGACACCTCAACCAACAGGCCGATATCAAATCACTATACTGTGCCTCTTCTGTACAGTGGAGCTTGTCTCAGAAATGTCACAATCAATTATTCATCTGTGCAGCATATATAGGTTATCTTCATAGTCATAATACATGCGTCACTCTGCACTTTAAAGGTGGTAGTATAGCAAAAACAAAAAAATTAGATAGTTTGGAGACGCTCAGCATCTTTATAGGTTTGCAAATCCCCACACAACTTCAGCAAGTCTAGCCTCCAGGAAAATCTTTGAATTAAATAGAAAAACAAGAAAATAAACTGGAAACATGAGACTCAAAAGACACTTGTAAAAATAATTCAACCAATTGTGTGGCACAGTTTTATTTGACAC
Organism: Anoplopoma fimbria; assembly: GCF_027596085.1. Lineage (NCBI taxonomy): Eukaryota > Metazoa > Chordata > Actinopteri > Perciformes > Anoplopomatidae > Anoplopoma > Anoplopoma fimbria. The sequence goes on from NC_072461.1 coordinate 501,314, forward strand.
TTACTTTTCTCTTTTTTATTTTTGTACCAAGTTGTTTTCCAGAAATGTGTAAGACACCTCGATAGTCAGTAACAACATGAACTGTCTCTCTATCCTCCGAGTCCATGGTTGTGTAGATATCACATGCAAGTCACATGTTTCAACCTTTACTTTTATTGGCAGCTCCCTTGATAGCAATCAGTGTCATTTTCTAAATGCTGGGACACAGTGTGATGGCTCGCTGTCCCTCCCGGGTTTGTCAGATATCACCTGACATACAGAATCATGTTTGATGGACAGAAGAACAGATAAACAGAAAAGGCCTGATCCATTGTTACAGTTTCTCATTTTCTTTCATCAATATTCACGACTTTTCTATATGATTCAGTCCATAAGCCATTAAGGGAAATATTGTTAGGCAAATATGTAATTATTCTTTGTTACCTTTCTTTCCCTGTGTGTGTGCTCCTGCGCTCCGTGTTGTGTCAGTGTGTGCTGACGCAAATGGGCATGCTCCAGAGATCACCACTCCAGTTCCCAGCGATGCCTGAGGGGCTACGGGAGGGGAGGCACAGGAAACAAGGAGGGGAGGGGGATTGGGGTTCCTCCTAGTTTTCCGTATCCATGGTAACACCATCCTGCCCTGCCAGGATGTGTGTCAGTGGTGCTGAAATGGGATGCAGGGAGGCAGAAGAGGAGATGGAGGGAGGGAGAGAAAAGAAAAGGTGGAGAATTTTAAGAAAACAATGGTGGAAGGTGAAGTGGATAGGGGAGGGGGAGGGGGAAGGGAGTTTGAAAAGATGCGTAAAAGAGGAGGGGAACAAAGTGACATTGGGTATAAATTAGATTATGGAGGGATATTGAAGAAGAAAAACAAACAATGTTCAGTGACTTGAGTTGTACCTGCTAGTTCATTGAGCAATTATGTAATGCCTCTTACATCCCTGCATCTTCCACCCACATGGTCCGACCCCGACACCCAACACACATACACATACATACACACATACACACATACACACACACACACACACACACACACACACACACACACACACACACACACACACACACACACACACACACACACACACACACACACACTCACACACACCCCCCTCTCTGTGGCAGCAGGGCCAACACTGGCACTATGCATTTTGGCTAGAGCCGTGACTTCCTTCCTCTCCCCATCTCTCTTCCTGTCTACCTATCTGTTGATCCAGTCTCTCCTTCTATCTCAATCGTGGGAGACGGATTGAGTTTACCAAGCCGCTAAGCAGCACATCGATTGAATAAAGGTTCCAGAGAGAGGCAGGTGAAGGAGGAGAGCTACCATTCAATACAGAACTAATTATTTGATTCTAGTACAGCAGAGAGTTGTATTTGTGTTGGTGTAATGGGAAGGTCTGGGTATAATATGGTTTCGATACTATAGTTTTTTTTTCTATATGTGTTTAGATTTTGTGTGTGTGTTTGTATGTGAATGATGATGAGGGTGGGCCAGAAGAGGAAACTTGCCAGCTGTTCCCGCTGTGATGGGAACAACAGGGAGGCAGACAGAGAGCGAAATAGAGACAGATATTGCATGTGTGGGTCTTGTATATTTGTGTGACCACACTGTGATTGTGATAAATGGATTGAGCTGCTCCTTTCTGCTTCAACTCAGTAGCCGTAAATAAAAGTCCTGTTATGTAGGAATCCATATTCCACTTGTGTTGCCAAATTAAGATGTTGAATGGGGGAAATATTATGTAATTTTTGGGGGAATGTCGGACAGAGACACGCTCAGCTACTCATAAAAGGAAGTAATTTCTCATTTATTTCAAAACAAAGCATCTTTCTCTTCAGTGCCTTCATTTATTACAATGACATTACAATGCTTTCATCAGAGCTATTGATCACAAGACTATGAACCATTAGATCTCAACAGATTTCTATTTCAAAAGTAGAAAAAAAGGCCTCATGCTTCACAATATGTATTAGAGATGTAAGAAAAATCTGTTTGACATGTCTCACTGCTGCCTGAAGAGCACTAGACTTCCTCACAGCAGGAGTGTGAGTCGCGCTGATGAAACCACGTCTGAATCACTGTGTGACCGCTGTGCCGCGTGAGATATTAAAAATGGATCATTGGCCATGTACACTTGACCTGAGAAATACACCCATCAGACATTGATGAAAGAGACGAAAAGGAGTGTGAACTTAGAAGGACAGTGAGATGTGGTACGGGCAGAACAGATGGGGTCAAAGTCAGTCAATATGAGCCTTTATGGCACGGATCAAATCATCTTTTTGCAGCTTTTTTCCAGAATCTGCAGAATGTCCTTTTTCTTCTCTTTCTGTATTTTCAATATACACACACACACACATTCAAACTCCCTATCAGCTGGAGGATGGTGGAAGCACAAGAGGCAATTTCACAGCCCTTGGCCCAAACTACCTCCACACCTGCAACTTCATTACAGTACACTGGCACTGGTCTACTGCACACACACACACACACACACACACACACACACACATACAACTCAGCACAGTGTGCAACAGCTTGTGTTTTGCCCTTGGATGTGGCACTTCATGATAATGGTGGTAACATGCAGTGTCCAGGTCATATTGACAGTGGTCTGGTAAACAGCAACTCATTTTGTGCAACAGCCAAAGCAACAGACTAATGTGAAGGGTGTAACAGTGCTGTACAGGTGGAAACAACAGGTGGAAATACTTGTCGCCCACATTTTCTATTTCTTAAGCGATTTTAATACGGTCTGTTGTCAACAAACCACAGCTTTTCAGCGGGATTAAGAATGTTGATGTCATCTTCCTTCAATGTTAGCAAGCTACCTCTATGAACAATGTGACAGAAAAACAAACATAACTGTAATTTATGGAAATTACTCCTAAACCTACATATGTATTTGTTTTTTATGAAAAAAAAATTGTTAACTGCTCCGAGCAACTGCTACCAAAGTTTCCATGTGGACTGGAAATAATGTTGTTTGATGTTGGTAAGGAAGAAAAATACAACAAAATCCAAATGAAATGTGAACTATAGTTTTGATTGTACAGCTGCAGGCTACACATTTTTCAGATAATGAAATTCAACTCAACAAAATAACAACACCAAAACTGCACAGCACATCGTAATGCTAGCACACCTAACAACACTACCTGTAGAAACACAACCTCTCCAGTTTCTATTTCATCCCTTCCTCTGACCCCCTACAGGCTGCTCGTCAGGTGTCAATCACACCGCGGTTAACTAAAACACTGTGATCATTACTGACTGCTGTTCCCTGGCTGGTTGCTCCCCTCGTCATTCACTGTGGCTAGCTGCCTCTCACTCTCTCTTTCATCACTTCTCTTTCTCTGTTGGCTTCTCGTTTCTTTTGATGTAAGCTTTTTACTTCTCTGCCCTCATCTTGACACAGACCAAATGGATACAGCTTATCTCTCCTCAGTGTCAGTCTATTGTTTTCCTTTCTCTCTCGTCTCTCTCTCTCTCTCTGTATATCCACTGATTTTCTATTACTGGTTCCTGATTGGTCCTGGATTTACCAAAGATACCCTTTTCTTCTTTTTCTTCTCTCTTCAGTCGTGTCCCCTTCATCTTGTCTTCAGAGTTACTGTCTGTTCCTTGTACTCTCTCCGGCCTTTCTTTGCCTTACTCACCTCCACACTTTCTCTGTCTCACCGGCCATTTTCACACTCATGGCCCCACACAAATTCATTGTCATAACATACATCTTCCCACTTTCTCCCATTCTCTCTCTCTGTGCCCCTTCTGTCTTTCTTTTCACCACCAACTCACCCACCTTCACTTCTCTCACACATCTTATCTCTCCCACCGTCTACCTCTGCCTCTCTCTTCTTTACTCTCTACCCACCCGCTTCCCTCCTTCTCATCTCCTTTCATGCTGACACCAGCCCCCCACTTCCAACCCCCCAAAGTGGGAACCTATCTCCCCCTTTCCTCCCCCTGTCACAGACAGAATGGCCATGCCAATGTTGATTAGAGCCCGCATGGCCAGATTCTCAGCTAGGCTTAGCGGAGGCCTGTGGGAACGAGAGCTGCTTATTCTAGCCTCAGGAGATGGATTGAAAACGACGGGAGCTAAAACAACAAGCATTCACTCATTACACTCAAACATTGAACACACCCGCACATGCGCACTAGTACACTAGTAATCGCATATGAAGGTGAATATAACATGTTCACTGTGATGCAGTTAACTTCAATGTCTTATTCACCCTTAATGGAACTGAGCTAAACAGTTCCTGATACCAGTGCTCTCATTTTTCAAAATGTGACCTCTGTATAGCCCCCTGCATTGAACTCATTGGGATGATTTAATAAAGGTAAATTGAGGCTAGAGATCGCACTAGCACTAAAGTCAGTTGGTGGCCTGCAGTAACTGGATGAATGTAACTGAGAGTTAAAACCCAGAATTTTATAATGACATTGACAAAGAAAGTGTGTTTTTTGTGGATCGGTCACGTCTTGCCCAATCTGCTTAATAAGGTCATTAACACACAGCTGATAAAAGCAACATTAAATGCCTCTTTGTCACTGTGTTTTTTATTTTTCACCTTTTCATTTCATCAGTGTTTGACTCCCACACACAACCATGCTGTTCCCTTTGCCCCCTCTTTCTGTTTCACGTTTTTTATTCACCATTCTCACATAACTTCCCCACAGGATTAATGTCAATCCCTATTTATCCTTTTTATATTGGGCTCTGATTTACAATTACTTACCGAGGACGTGACTTATCGATGGAGGGCACTTAGGTCTATTTCATAGAAAGCCGTCAATATATGAAATGTTGAAGAGGCTTATTTTTTTATTTTTTTAGGGGTATATACTATTTCAATTACATTTCATATAAATCACGCCTACAACATACAAAGCTGACTGACATAAAACTGCTACCTCAAGGATTTTACTCCACATGATATATTTTATAGGACATTATATGGCTGTAGTCGAATCCATAAATTATACACATGTCACTCCATAAACCTGAGTGCAACCTGCCGTAAAGATTAACATCAGAGTAACAGAATCTCATTCCAGACCATTTCAGTGAAGGTCTCCTGAAGGCCATTGAGTTGAAGGGTTAGACACTGGCACTGATCTGGTCATTGATGCTGAGAATGATTAGTAATCATTGAGTTAGATTGTGTAAACCCAAACTTGTTGTATATCTTTATTAAATATTCATGTAAACTGTCCCTTTAATCTGCTACATACATTTCTTTGAAAGTAACCACTAAGGAAGAGAGAAGAGCCAATCGGTTGAGGTGCTTTGTTGCCATTATTTGGCAGGTGGATGATATATAACTGCTGCTAGGCGCTAAAGAAACACATGGACAGGGTTGTTATTCAGCAGATTAAGCTTAAGAGTTGCATTTTGTATTGTGTTGTGGCACTTAACAAATTAAAGGATTTGAATAAATTCTCCATGAATATCTTTTGAGCTTTTTAATGTTTTGAATTTAACTGAGCTGTGTTTAAAATGTGGTTGTTACATGGTCCTAATCAGACAATTTAGGGAGAATGATGAAATTGTGGGCAATTGTCTCAAGAGTCTTCACTTTTTATGAGTCTTTCTGTCACTGGTATTATTAAAAGTATGACAATTCGTCACAAGTTGTTTCAAAAGTGCTGCTTACCTTGAATTTATGATACACTTCATGGAGAATAGAGAGGTGAGACGGATTGGTTTGGGCTGCACTGGCTTGTCTTGTCTGTTGGCCAATTTGCTGCTGTCCTCCGGTCTAGCAGACTGAGGGAGAGCTGCTGAATAGAAGAGGAAAAGGTTGTTTGGGGTTGAGGCTTTCCTCCAGTGTAACACACCAAACAAGAACCCCAATCTGCACCGGGTCATCTTGTGTATTGGCCATTTTGCTATTTTGCACAATAGAGTAGTGGAAAAGATCAGTTTAGTAGTTAGCACTTATCTGTGTTGTGCATTTGCCAATTTTTGTAACTTTCATCAGTCCATCAGTCCACAGAAGAGCTGCTGAGTAGATGTGGGAGATGTTGGTTTTGGACTAGAGGTTCACGGGTCCAAAGATTTTAGACCGAAAAATGTACTACCTGTAACAACAACCAGACCCTTCTATTATCTGAAAGCTAGGACCCCGACCACTGCAGAACCAAGAACCCGAACCGAACCCGGATGTTGGACACCGACCCGATCGGCACTGATTTCAAAGCTGTAACAAATAGCCTTCTCCCCTGTGCCTGGCTGTGATGCATACAATCCATCCTCCTTGCCATGAAAGTTGGAAAATACACCCATGTTTTTTGTAATCCCTCTCTTGCTGATTAAAACAGCATGGCTAATCTACTTGTTACTTCAGCTTACAAGTCCAATTGCTGTCATAGCGACAGATGACAAAAGCGACTCTTTCAGAATCAGCATTGCAGTTTAGTCGCATCTATCACAAAAAAGATAACTTTGAGTTTTTGCCTCGTTAACATAAAAATGATTGATCGTTGTCACTGCTGCTAACGTTAGCATTGCTATCAACTGGGCCCTCCGAGTATGACCTCTGCCCTGTGACCCTTCACCTCCCGAGTAGGGGCACTTGTGACACAAAGGTCATCTGAAACAAGTGGAAGGCTCATTTTGTGTGTTTATGTGTGTGTCAGAGAATGACAGAGAGAATGAGAGAGATAGTATGAATGTTTGTTTGTTCCCCATACTCATGCCTGCCAGCTACACTCCAGGAAGATAAACTCAGTGTTTGCGTGTGTTAAAGTCAGTGAGTGCTATTTCACTGACATAAGTGGTTCTTCTCCTTGACAGGATTGCATTTAAAGGCAATGACCTCATCCTTAATGCAAACATAACTACATGGTGCTGGCATTGCCCTTTGCAGGTCTGGAATAAGCATTGAGTTACAACCTTTTTTTGTTTACCAATGCATTGACTTGTGAGGGTCATTGTATATAATATTGCCCATCTCTTGGGTTATATGGTGTGCATGGTTTGCTCCTGGCTGCTGTTGTATGGGGTTACAAAGGGACTTGATTCAGGAGAAAAACAAATAAGAGAGAAGGGATAAACAGAGATGGACCGAGGCACTCAGAAGGACATTAAGAGAAGATAAGTGTAGTAGAGATGGAAGGTGAAATGGCTTTGCTGAATGTATTTTAACTTAAGTGCAATTCAAGTCAAGTCTGCTCAGGCCAACCTGAGTCCAAGAGCAAGGCTAAAACAAAACCAATACTACTAAACAATGTTTTTGCATTTCTAATCTTCGAAACACTTTGACTGCTGTGTTGTAGACTGATCAGTCAGTAATGCCATTTGTAGGGCTTCAGATTTGCTCAAGTCTCAACTGATAGAGACCCATCTGTTCTTTGTTTAACAGTTCTGCATCTTCTTCATTTGCAATTTCCATATTTTAACCAACTCACACATCCCAAACTATCACATCTGGATTTCTTCATTGCATAAAAACATCACGATCACTTGTGTAGACTCGGCGATGAGAGAGGACAGACCAAATGACCTCTGCTGAGAAGCTCATCTCATCCATTAGGGGGTACACGTGTTTATTTGTGCGAAGGAACATCATTACCACGTAATGTTATATGCCTCGTATTTCATACTCATTTTACAAATTGCAGCAGTTCACAGCAATTAACCTGGTGATGTCTAATAATCCTGTTGTAAAGGGCGGAACACATGCATCAAGTCAGACGGCATCTTTGTGTGTAAAATTGTCATACTGACACCAGCATGCACAAGAAAAGAGACGCGTTTAAACTGAAAACTGTTCCTCAATTCTCCAAAAAATTTAAATTCTCCTCCATTGTTTATGGGAAGAGACTGATTTGTTGCACAAAGCATTCTGGGAAATCTGCAATCAGGTAGATGTTTTGGTAGAAAAGAAGGAGGGTTGATTGTAGGACAAGTGGACGTCTGGGCAGGAAGGATGTGAGTTTATGTGAATTGGTCGTATAAAGAAGGGCTCCATCGTTAGAGTAAAGCCTGCTTTTGAGGTTACACTTCATAGATTTAACTTCACTGGCTAGAAAATAACATACTTTACTACATATCAATATCATAAAGAAGCTGCATTTCAGTGCATGTTGTTTTCTTGCATGTGGCATCATAAACCTCTTCCTTCCAGTGTTTATACATTGGCAGGCCATGTGTTAAACAATATTGTTCCACTCTGTGTGTCTGATTGCAATTTTTGGGGCATAACAGATATGTTGCTAAGTATTTCCGATTAAACAGTAGATTCAGTTGGTCACAGGGGACTGATGTGATCTGCTTTTAACCATTTAAAAACATATTGTTAGAAATGCTTGGCTATCATTAGCAAGACAAATAAAGGCGTTACCATAAAAATGCTCTTGTGCTTCCATGTGCTGAATTTGCAGACACTATTAACATGATAGTGCAGCTTTTGCAGACATAGAAAAAAAGTATTAGGGCAAATAGAGTGTAAAATCACCAAAACAAAGGTGTCCTCTCCATATAAGGATGCTTGTATGTTTCCTCTATAATGTATATGTATTTTACCACAAGAGCAACAAAGTCTGTTAGTGTGCAAATGTTGGGCATTGAGCTATTTTTTTAGAAAGATACAGTTTATATGTACACGTAATGTACCTCCCAGGCAGCAATCAAGTGAAGAAGTAGAAATGTATGACCTTACCATCCTCACTGCTTGCTCATATATATGCATTTATTTGTTTGTGTGTGTGTGTGTGTGTGTGTGTGTGTGTGTGTGTGCGTGTGTGTGTGTGCGTGCGTGTGTGTGTGTTTTGATTGTGTGTAGTTTATCATATTTGCATACACACACACCTGGCTCTGGTGCTTTGTAGCATCTGGACTGTCTGGACTCAGGTGCTCTCCTCTAAGCACTCTGGGTCTGTCATTACACTTAATTCATTACGCTTTTATTCACACTGAATCTGGGGCATTCGCTTTCATTCACATTTTGTTGTTGCTGTATGTGTGTTTTAGATTAAGAAGGATTAGAGTTTTTGGAAAGTACATTCTCTTTCCTTTCTGTGGTTTTCCATCTTGTGTATTGTTAGACTTCATTTAGTTCAGATTACAGACTTATGTGCCAGTTTCCCCCACTGTTAATTAAACCTGGTCAGTATTATGAACAGGACCGTTAATCCCTTTGATGAAATCAGATCGAAAACTGCCCCTGTGCTATAAAAAGAACAGCAGGAAAACTGCAAATGCAACAGCAAAAACTCACGTACACGAATGTGTGTGTGTGTGTGTTGGGGTGTGTGTGTGTGTGTGTGTGTGTGTGTTGTGTGTGTGACTGTGTGTGACTATGTGTGTCTCTCGGTGCTGGTGTGTGTGTCATTTAGGACAAAATAAGGACGTTGAGCAGGCATGTGAATGTCATGTTGCTCCACCTAATAGGCTCTCTTGCCATTCAGACTCCCTCTTCGGTCTTGATCTCTGACAGAAATGTGGCTGAAGGAGATGAAGCACTCTCTCCCTGCCCCCCTCGCTCCATTTCTTTATTTCTCTAACTCATACACACAGATACACACACAGACACACAGCCACAGACACAGAGACACACACACAGCCTGACAGTCTACTTTTAATTTTAATCTAAATCAGGTGAGGTGCTTGTAAAGAAAGTGGAGGACAGCAGCTAATTCTTAAGGGACACTGTTTCTAGAAGAGGCTACTGACCTTTACGTATTTTGGAGGGGACAGACATTATTGTTGTATTCCCTTAAGATAGTTTACCAGCACTGGTATTGTATGAAATCTTTTTAAAATGAATTTCTTAACTCGTATGCACAGACACAGGTAAAGATTATTTTATTGGTGTTCTCTCTTGCTGTGAACCTTCAGCACCATGAACACACAACCACTCATGCACACGCACACACTCTAGCCCACACATACCAGCAGTGCTAATAGTCAGAGAGAAGACCAGTTTGCCAGTTGACTGAGAGGGGGCCTGATCAAGTTAGCTCTGATCAGTTTCTTTCAGTGATCTTAATTTTAAGTCGCTAACACTACAGTCAACCATGGTTTTGAAGGAAAGGCTACATCAATGCAGCCCATCACATAATACAGGTGAGTCATGAAAACCTTGTGTCACAGTTTTGGTTGATAAACCTTTGAACGACTTTTTGTTATTTGTTTAATTTGTATTTAAATTGTACTCAGCATTTCTCCATCTGTGGAAATCAATTTCTGTTTTAAGCACTTTTCATTTGCTCCTACTATTGTTTTTGCAGATATTTTTTATGTCATGCAGTGTTTTGTGTTTGAGATAAAGGAGTCTCTTCAGAGACTCATGTATGTATGCGGGGGCTGCGTCTGAGAAAATGTCTATTTTCGAAGATAACAATCTCTGGTCTTTATGTTTGTCTTATTTCATCTGTTTATTTTAAGATGAATGATTGAAAGTAGAGCTAAAATGCAATACCGCCTTGTAGTACCACAAATGAAAGGTTGTTTAAAACGTTACAAAAACATCCTTGAGATACTCATCCATAAAATGTCCTCATCCTGGACCATCCTGATGAATCTTAAATGTGTTAACTGTCTACTGACATTGACTGTTTAACAAATTTGATAATTATCTTGAGTTACGATATAATTCTTGACCTGTGACGTAGCAAATCAAAGTGAACTAAAAGAAGGAAATCAAAAACGCTCTTCAGCAAGGGAAGCAATTTGTCTCTTTTGTCACTGAGATGGTGGTGAAACAAAATGCAGTGTAATGCAATTGAAGAGTTGTACAAAGAGGGGAAGATAAAGCACAAAAGAAAAGGTGATGATTTAGATGGAATCACTGTTCGGAATAGGTGTACCGGAATATGAAATGGAGATGGTCTGGGTATCTTGATAGTAAGAACAGTATATTTTAATAATTCAAATACATTATTGTCCATAAAACTAATGTTTCTATGTAAAACATGCTTGATGTAAAACTGCTACAAGCTACCTATATATCTTTCTAAAAGCTGATTCATTCATGTTTGTAATAAGGAAAAGCGCAAAAAAGGGAGAGGAAAAAGGAGACTGCAAAGGGATTAGGCTGTTGATTGGATATGGTTCCCAATTCAGCTCCCTGCCAGTGCCAATAAGAAGGAGGAGATCCAACAGTAAAGAAGGGGGAAGAGAGGACAAGGAGGAGTTTGATTGTTATGGAGTCAAGACCCCGAACAGGCTGTCAGATGCTGCTCACTTGCTGCACAGTTGCTCCTCACACACTCACACACACACGGCTGGTGTTTGTGTGTGTGTGAGTGTGTCCCGGTGATAAATCTTAATTACACAACGGAGTGCAGGCCGTGTGCCATGTCATAATACCATGACAAATCTCATAAGCAGCACTAGAGAGCGTGAGAGGAAGAGGGAGAGAGTGAGTGAAAAAATGTGCACAGAAAAGAAGGAGAAGCAGAATTGAGGCAGCACAAAAGATTGATATTAAAGGGAAGTGAATCTTTCTTCTGGGGTGAAAATACTTTGATCCTTCTTTTAAGGATTTAGTTAGAGACCATAAAAGGCTTTTTGTGTTGCGTGACAGTTTTTTTAATTTTGCCATCAGCCTTGTCAATACTAATTAAATCATAAAACTGCATTTGCTACCATTGAGTGGATCTAGTTTTGTCCCCATGAGCTGGCGGATGAATACACAGCTCTAGCATGTCGGGGAAAGAATGGGGCGGGGGGCGTTTTTGTGGCCCGCTGAGTCATAGTGGCCAGGGTGAGCTCTAAAAGCAGCCCCCCAGACCCCCAGAGTAATGGTTAATCGTGGGAAGTCTGGTGTTAGGGTAAGTTTGCCTGTGTGTAGGCCTAGCCTGTTTGTGGCCAGTTGCGGTGGGTTTTGGCGTGCCGTGGTGTGACAGGGCCAGTCAGGCGGATGCGGCGTGTGTTGTTGTAGCCGTGGCGGTGGGGAAAGCCTAGTACAAGCAGCTCTCAGCTCTGCTGGCTGGGAGAAGAGCCGGGGCAGCTCTCCCAGAATCAAAAGCAGAAAAAAAAAGCTCTATCCTTTTGTTTTCATGTCTGTTGTGTTCCCTCTGCTGTGGGTTTGGGAGTCTGGTCTGTGTGTCCTCCTTGTTGTCTGTGACTGTCCCGTTGTGACATTAGGTCCTATGCTGGACCCTTGCGTTGTGCTCCGTCGCTACAAAATATGCCACAGACAAGGTCTACTTCCTGGAGCTGCGGTGTCATCCCAGGAAGTGTAACCTTTGAACTACAAAGCGCTGACCAGAAAGTAGTAAATGACAGAGAGTAACATTCTCCTAATCACAGAACATGTACATCCACGCTTTATGTAATACACTGCTGTTTTGGATGAACACAGTTAATGAACATACAACAACAGGTAAAGGCATGTCATACAGAGCGGGAAAAAACCTGAAAGATATTGTTCTGTTATGCAAGGTCACATAACCATATGTCCCTAGCCTGATGGACCAAGTTGGATGAACTCTGTTCCAGTCTGGGTCTATTGGCAGTAGGGAGATTAAATGTCACAACTTTATCCACCAGCTTTTCAGTATTAAGAATGTCTCCTGTGTTTTTTACACTTATAAGCAATGATTTCAGTATGAATGACACAAGCAAACTCTCTTTTTGATTAATCAGTTTTAGTTTTGGTAAATTAACATGTTAGAATTTGCGTTCGCCAGGAAATCTGATCATAGTCTACCAATCCTGAGTGTGTTGTCTTTTTTATTTACTTTAGCATGTGGTCTTTTCTGGCTGCAAAGACTAAAAAAATCTGTGTCTTAATGGAAACTGTCGTTCGCTTAATTGTACCAGTATCTTAACTATTTGTGATCTTCAAAGGATTTGTAGCAATAACTGATGTTGATGTATTCCTTCTTGTCAAACCGAAAGAAACTTAACGGTACAATAGGTGACATTTTAAAACTGACTTTGCTGAACAGTACTTTTTTTTCTTTAAGCAAAAACAACATGGCTATTCTTGCCCTTTAGTTTACTGCTATTTTCAACTGCCCAATAGAGGACAAGTCAGAGCAAGCAGCTACAACTAAAATATATCAAACAAACCAAAGAAGGGACACCCAGGCTGCCAAGTCTCCTGCCATGTAGTGTGGTGCCCCTTTAAAAACAACAAGCCGAGATTTATCATAAAACTCTGGATAGTTTTCTTTCATATTAGCTCTAAGAAGGGTTTCCTTCAGTACATGCAACATATTTACTTTTGGCAAACAGTGATCTTTGTTGATATGTAACAAGTGTTCATGTATGTATCAGTGGAGACATCTGTGCAGATGTGTTTTAGTGTTAAAACCTGTGCTATTGCTTAGGCTCGCTCTGTGTCTCTGACATTGTGTTTGATGAAGGGTAATTGGCTCCAGTCAGGCTCTCTGTCACTCAGACTTGCAGCAGCTGCGACTGCAGAGCATCATGGTGTCACAAATACACCATTCACCTAGCTGCATTATGCTGAAAAGTCTCTAAACTGTAGTATGAAAACCAAAAATGCACTAATTTTTGATGCTACAGTAGCTTCTCTTCAGGCTCTGGCTTCCCAAGATTCCAACAGTTTTCTGTGAAGGACATGTGTTTATATAGAAACACATGCACACATTTACTCATATATGTACACATACACTCAGCCGGCTGAGTACTAAGAGTAACTAAGGACTGGAACTCTGATATAATTTACTTCCTGACTGCATTTAACGTCCGCTTTCTCCTTTCCTTCCCAACTCTTCATCTCATCCGGTTTGGGCTGGAGTCACTGAATAAAATAAAACATTTCTGTCACAGTGTCTTCAGCGTTTGAATTATCCGTAAGGGACTGTGCCTCCACTGTGTATGTGTGTTTGTGTATGTATGCCATTGCAGTCTGTGATTTCTGTTCTTAAACCAGGCCTGGATGTAAAATTGCCAACTTTTCTTTAAATTTTAATAAGTACTTAAAAAAGACTTCAGGTCCAACATTTCATAGTGTATGCTCGGTTTGCCATCCCCCAAAACTGGACTGCTGCTTACACAGAATAGACAGTGGGAGAGAAGCTCAGACCATGAAAGAAAGACAAAAAATGAAACACTTTATTTTACAGGTGAACTCGTGATTTCTGTCTGTTTCTTTCAGTCTATCTGCTGGCTCTCCTGCAGGCTCAGGTCACAGAGCCATTATACGTCAAATACTCACTGATTTCTTCTGTCTTCATTTCTGCAGGCACAGAAATCGTGGATAGAAAGAGCATTCAGCAAGAGAGAATGTGTTCATATCATAGTGAGCGCCAAAGACCCCCATAGGTGAGTAATACTGTATGTGAATCAGGAAAAATATGAATGCATTACTTGGTGTGTATACCTGTAAATTACATTGTTCTTAGTACCAGCTAGTCATTTTTGTTTTGAATTGTGGAAGAATTACCTAAAATAAGTATATTTATTAGGAGCTTAAGCTGCTTCATTATTTGCTATAAAAGCTACAAGACCTTAACGAGTGAGTTAGTCAATGTGACCTCACATCTAGCAGATTAAAAGCCCTGTTTCACTACTGACCTTTTAAAACATGCCTCAGAGTAATGTCACGCTGGCCTCTATTTGCATCACAGTTAGATGCTCTCCACTAATGAGCTAAAATACTGACATTACACACTTTAAAACCACAAATGTTAAACCCAGCGCCAGGCCAGTTTCATTCTTTCATCATTTTTAAAGGTTACTAATTTAACCAATACTCAAGGTGCGTGCTCCTTAGCAATAGAGCATTGTGTAACTGGGAAAGTAGTTATGATATATAATAAAACTATAACATGATTGTAATGATAAGAGCACTTCAACAAAATGTGATGTAGTTTTGAGAGAGACACATCTGTGCTCATTATCTCAAACATCTCCTCTCATTCTGCTCCACAAAGTCACACTGACGTCATCAACATCTTTACCACAGCTGATGTTGTTGCTTTGGTTGACAAACTCACAGAGACAAGTCTAATTCCTGCAGAACTGGCCCTCACACACACACACACACACACACACACACACACACACACACACACACACACACACACACACACACACACACACACACACACACACACACACACACACACACACACACACACATAATTGAAATGGCACTGTTTGTTAGGTAAAGAGAATCAACATAACTTGAGGAAAGGGGGAGGAAGCCAGAAAAAGGGGGAAAGAGATGTTCCGCAAGATAAAATCAACTTTTCTCTTTCTTGTCATAAACACTTGTGTTGACGATTACAGCAGAGGGAGGCAAAGTAGCTTTGGTAAGAGATGACTCCCACTCCATCCTCTAAGGTTAAAACACAGAATATGAAAGCTGCATTCAGTACATCTGAATAAGCAAGTACTCGGGTAGGAATACTACAATACATATAACTGTCATTCTGCTAACTCCTCTAGTTGCTGAAAGGGAGAAGGAGAGGAGAACATCAGGGAGCCAAAACCAAAAAGAGACAGAGCCAATAAAAGCTTGCAGGAGCCCACAGATCCTTCTCCTCCTCTCCTCCCAATCAGGAGATGAAAGTCAGATGACAAGCTGTCACTTCATCCTTGCCCACCTCTTACTGTTAAGCACATGACTATGGCAGCTCTCAAGCTTTTTCTCACCATGTGTTGGTCACACACAACATCTCTCTACCTCTCTCTCTCTCGCTCTTCTTTTTATTTATTGATGCTACAGTAGCTTCTCTTGGGACTCTGGCTTCTCAAGATTCCAGCTATTTTCTGTGAAGGACTGTGTTTATATACCAATCTTTCTGCCTAGACTGTTCACATTCATGTTTGAAGTGACCCATATCTGATATCAGTGTGAACAGATCTCTGCCCTGAAACGCTTCACTTGCACCCAATTAATGTCACACACATGGGGGATTGCCCATTGGTCCTAAAATACACATCAGAGTTATTGGAGTCCAGTGACTGTCAGACTCTGTTAACATATTTCTCTATTTAACAGATCTGGTTTCATGACTTTGTATGACTCTTAAAGAAAGACTTTTCATTTCAGCTGATATTTAACTTAAACAGCTCTTCTGTGAATTAAGTTAAATAAACTAAAGTAATATGTGTGATGTTACTGTTTGACATCAAGAAACACCGCCATTTAGTACGTTCCATTCAACTTTTGTAACAGATGATTTTTATTAAATCAAACAGTTGTGCTCTGGGTAAAAAATGAATATATCAGATGAACTGTGAAAAATCTGTTTGATAAGATAATAGATTTACAATTCAAACAACTGATGACGAGGCTAATAACGTTTTCAACTGTTTCCTACTGTCGGAGGAAAACATATTGTTTAAATTTAGCGGAGCAAAGCTTACCGCTAAACATCTACTCCTCCTTAAAAATAATTCATGATTTCTTACGACACATAAACAAAATTATATACTTATTCAGCATACTTAATTTAACATAATTCAGTATTCATTTTAGCTCCATGTAAAGTAAATAAAATGTATCTTTTCTAGATAATGCTCATCTGCAATTAAACACAGTTTAGACATCTTTTGTAACTGCTAAGTGAAACCGGACGAAAAGCTTTATTTTTCGGTAACACACATATTCACTGTCGGATAACCAATGATGCACTGAAGTGAAGTGTAATGTGGAAAAACGCACATGAATCATGCTATGACCGTTGTCACATTGGTCGCATGGCCAGTGATAAGATATTGGATTTAGGACCACATTTGAAAGTGGCCCAGATCTGATAAGAAAAAACAGATTAAGGTGCACATTCTACCCCCCAAAAAAAGGTAATCTGTGTCACGTAAGAGCAAATACAGCGTATTTTGCCACATTTGCTTGTAATTTGAACGTAGCCTTACATGCACTTTTACTTTCTCCTTACAGGTGCTGTTGTGGTCGTCTGATAGGTCAGCATGTGGGCTTGCCCCCGGGCATCTCATCCAGTCAGAATGATAAGGCAGAGCGTTTGGCTAAGAATGACAGCCTGTCGGAGAAGTGGTCGATCAGCAAACATACACAGCTCAGCCCCACTGATGCCTTCGGCACCATTGAGTTCCAGGGAGGAGGACACTCCAACAAAGCCATGGTGACTCTCATGACAAATCTACTGTGTTGCATTTTGTCATTGTCCCTCTTGAAACCTTGCTTTTTGATAAAGTCCCAAGGCAAACAAGAACAGAACAACCTGACAGTTTAACACTAAAATACACATCCAAACAACCAGTTGTCTCTGTACATTTATAAGGTTTTGACCTCTGATGGTATTGCTTCATTTTGTTAATGTTTAGGTGTGGTTTTAAAACGGTACAGTGTATAAGTGAGATGTATCAGTTATCAAAGATAAAGGAGGTTGAGTGGTCTGCTGAGTATTCTGTAAGAGGAGGAGTGTGACATTTTCCTCAACTGCAGTAAGCTGATGCAGTTTGACAGCACACAGTTTCAGAGAAGATAAGTGTGAGACGCTTGGCTGATTGAGATGAATTCAGCTCTTGGTCTGGATGGCACAGTTATACCACAATGGGAAAATTGGTTGAATATATTTATGATAGGCAAGGTTTTTTGGCAATTAAAACATTTCATCCATAGTCCAAATGAAAATGACTTATAATTGAGACTCGAGTCGCAAGTCTTTCTATAGCGTTCTGATCCAGCTTCTCTTTCAGTTACACTGTAAAACTCAAATTTAAAGGCATCACACATGTGCAATGCAATCAAATGCATCATATCAGGACTGAACAAAATCAATCTAATGAGTGTAATCATTATGTAATTACATATAATTATTGATTAAAAAGCTGCATCTAAAGACTGCAGCAGATAATAATCTGCATGATTGATCGATCCATTCCAAAAGTACTGTAGTCTGATTGTGCATGTTATTCACACTTACACCATCCATGATAACCATGGTGACGGAATCACATCACATATGCTGTAGCATTCAGGGAGTTGAGATGATTGAGGCTGCTGAATTATGTCTGATTTATTCCCAGTGTTAAATAATTCATCCAGACACATGTCAGGTTGGGTGAATTAGATGGATAAACAGGTGTTCTATAATGCATGTGGTTCTCCATTCACAGCAAACATCTGTTCAATACTTTTGTCGCTCAAAAATGAAAGCCAAACACTCAGGCAGGTCTGCTGATACATGTGAATGTATTGAATGCTTTTTTTATATATCATGTAGTGTATGTGTATGCGTGTGTTCACGGTTTGTGTTTTTGTATGGCACATGCAGACTTCAGGTCACTATGTGCCTGAGGGTGATGCCGGTGTGCTACTCTGTACATCACTGATTCATGCCCCACTGTTTTCAGTACGTGCGAGTGTCTTATGACACAAAGCCTGACCTGCTGCTACACCTGATGACCAAGGAGTGGCAGCTGGATCTGCCCAAGCTGCTGATCTCGGTCCACGGGGGCCTGCAGAACTTTGAATTACAGCCCAAACTCAAACAGGTCTTTGGCAAAGGGCTCATCAAGGCTGCCATGACAACAGGAGCCTGGATCTTCACCGGGGGAGTCAACACAGGTGAAGTACATACATACATACATGAAGTACATACTTACACGCAGCTTGTTTCGAGAACTACTGCAAAACAATGTGTACCATAGTGAAAAATGGTGCTACATTTGCTTGAATGATTGTATAAATATTACTGTGCAGTGTAAACATTTTTTATTAGGATATTTTATCAGCAGTGTGCAGCCTCACTTTTTATACTAAATAAGTGGCTATGCACTTGTGCTAGGAGGATGATGAGTGTCAGCTATCGAATAACCATTTGTAAAGCCCCTCAGGGCTGTAAAGATGTTGAAACACTGCCAAGGGGTTATTTTAAGTATATTATGAGCACTCAACTATACTTACAGACACTCATAGTTAGACCAGACAGGTGAAGAATAACTCTTAGGGAGTCTATATTGCTTTTTATCATTTCTTGAAGCCAATGAAAAAGGTCACACTTTGACAAAAAAATTGTATCTTATTACGCAAACTGTATTTAAATCAGTGAAGCCTATTTAAACAAAAAGCAATAGTAGTTATAATTTAATTTGGTGTGTGACAGAAATGACTGAATGGAGGCAATAAAAGCCTATCAAGAATGTATACTTTCCAAGGAGTGGTATTCCATTTAAAGCAACATAGGAATTTCCCTGTTAACAGTATTGAAGAATGGAGGTTGTGGAGAAGATCAGCTTAAGACTCTGATGCCTAAGGAGATCTCTTTCAGAGATACTGAGTAGCTGGATGAATTGGGCCTGGAGCAAGATGTACTATATGATGAGCTTGGTGGACTGGATCTTGAGCATAAGAGGTGGAGGGTTGGAAGTTTAAAAAAATCCAGAAAGAAAACAGTGCCAACGTCTGACAGCAACAAGATGATTGGTGTTACAATGTTTGAGTCAGCTGACAGTTTGAGAGCACAGGGTTATAGATATGTCTGGCCTAAATAATATGTTTCTGAACTTGGTAAACTATGGACAGTTAAGGAAGTGACAAAATTGGTAAATGATTTGCTGCTGCTGTTTTACATATGGCTGGAAGTGTAGTATCTTGGATGGGGATATCAGTGATTACAATACATGGATATTAAAATGAATGTAACCTTTGGACTTCTTTACAATGCTGTTTCACTTTGTTTGTTCACTGTTTGTGTGGTTCTTGTATTGTTTCCAGGTTTAAAAAAAGAAAAGCATTTTTAGTTCCATAAATTAAATATAGCAGGCTTTAAATAAAAACAAAGACAGGAGGAGAAATGAGACAGATGGAAAGAAATTATACACCGTTTGAAAATGTGTAGAGCTCACACTTGAATACAGAGAGAAGTAGAAAGTAAGATTTACTGACACAATGGGTGCAAAAACACGAAGGAGGGAGAGGGAGGCCTAAATAATGGATGGAGGGATGGATTGGAAGGACAGTGGAGGAAGAGAAAGAATGAATGTCACTAAGGGAGACAAGAAGGCCTCCAGGTCTGAATACTGCTTCCCTGAGGACAACAACTAGAGGCCTGAAATTATGATCCGTCTGTGTTTGAAGCTGTGTGTGTATGTGTTTCTGTGTGTGTATGTGTGTATTCAAATTGGCTGCCATGCCAACCCCCGCTGCCCTAACCCTGCACCTCATAGATCTTGTTTATCTTTCACAGCAGATTGTAACATTAATTAAGTTTGCACTGTGTGTTGGTCGTGAAAAAAACTGGTTTTGTAATCCGTGTCTCCGTGCTTCTCACCAACGCTCTTTAACATTTATGCACACACACACAGGAGTGATTCGCCATGTTGGTGATGCATTGAAAGACCACGCCTCCAAGTCAAGGGGGAAGATCTGCACCATCGGCATTGCTCCGTGGGGCATCGTAGAAAATCAGGAGGATCTTGTTGGCAAAGATGTAAGTCTCTGAGAATAAAAGAACAGAACAATATGAAACAGTTTCAGAGCGGCTGCTTGCATGCTGGTTTGCATAATCTAAATGTGAAAAATTAACCTTCACGGGCAGTCCACAGTTGCCACAGCCTGTAAATTGCAGTTAATGGTTTATTAACTGAGATGCTGAGTAAGCTAATTCAATCTGTGATAAACTGGCCAACTAACTCCTTCAAAGTGAGTTGGACAGAATACATGCTGACTCACTGAAATCTCTGGGATCAATATTATGTTATAGTTAACATTTTATCAGAATGTCCTGCTGAACAAGTCAAGCAGAGCAGAATAATGTTGGTAGCTGAAATGAGATAATTAAGTACTGAAGCTCTTTTTCCATGCTTGACTTGTCTCGACTATACGCCTAATGACCCGATGAGTTTACCTCAGATTGTCAGGGGCTTCTCCACTGGACCAAATCCAAGCTTCTGAGAAACTGATGAATTAATGTTGTATAAATGTTCATCCAGTTTTTAGTGTAACAGTACAATAACTGTGCAATAGCTACTGATAATACATTGGTCTCTTATTTGTATTATTACAATTTGTTATAAACCAAATACACATCTTTTATCACGCTGATAAAAAACTCTCTCCTTAAATGTTGACGTCTTAAAGGGGCACTCTAATGGTTTAGTAATGTATCTCCATAAAATTGAAGGCCTAACAAAAGATTGATTTTAAAACAGAGGTTGAAGTATCTTGACTTTTAGTCCTTAGAATGGGTCAAGCCCTGACTGGGTGGATCCTATAGCTCTCATTGTTCAACAAAGGATTGCCATTAAAAGGTGCTTCTTTTGTTAAAACATTCTATAATGTTTCCCATATGACTTTCCGTCTATGCTTGAGTTAGATAAAATGTGCTTAGAAAACATGCCTTGGTTATCAGTAAACCAAACATTTTCTCTTTTCTCAAGTTTTCACATAACCCCTTCCCAGTTGTTTGTGTAACTGTTATATTGTATCATTTCCCGGACAGGTGGTGCGTCCATACCAGACCATGTCCAACCCCATGAGCAAGTTGACGGTTCTAAACAGTCTCCACTCCCACTTCATCCTGGCAGACAATGGCACCACGGGAAAGTACGGCGCTGAGGTCAAACTGCGACGTCAGCTAGAGAAACACATCTCGTTGCAAAAGATCAACACACGTGAGTAAAATCCACGGATATACAAGCAACGGGCTTGATGTCGATGTGTAATACACTTCATACAATAGTGCCAAAACACAAAGGTAAACTCACCAACCTGTCTGCCCGCTTAGAAGCCGCTGAGTGGCGGTTAAGTACAGCACTGTGTGTACTGTTAGCTCCATTAGCTGTTAGCCAAACACAGCGTCCAAAACAATAACAATGTGCAAACTGTTTCCAGCTCACTGTGTCTCTGGCCCCAGAGCAGCAGCTCAGGCTACGATGCCCTCAGCTCTGGTCTCACTAACGGCCTCACTAACGGTTAAGAGCAGTGAGTGAGGAGTAAGCAGGTGGTCAATGAAAAAACTGTTAAAAGAAGTTGTTTTGAGAAAGTGTCACAGCAACTACAAGAGGTCCTTAAGCATGAAGCCACAACTGGGCACCCAAAACATTATTCTGTTTGCTGCAGCAGAATGCCAGATTAACCGCACACACACAACTAAACACATAACTTTAACAAAATAAATAATATCCAGACATCACGATACTGAGTGTAGTTCATGAAGAATGAAGAACACAGACATCATTCAGTATCAGTCATTCCTCATGTCCTCCGTCCTCCTCCCTCTGCTGATGTGATTTACTGCCTGCAGGTAGCACTGGTAGAGACGAGATGCTAAACAGTTTCACTACATACAGACAGCTTGTGATATAGCTTGTTTGTAACAATTAACCATTAGTCCATCTAGTGCGCTGTGGTTGTGTAAAACAGCAGTGGTGGATGAGTCTGCAGACAGCAGATTGAAAAAAAGTAATGCTTTAATTTACATGTTTATGCTTGTTGAACAGATTTATTGTAAACTATTGGCTTTTTACTTGCAAAGGTTTGACTCTTACAATAACGATTGTAGCTGGCATAAACTCGAGTAAACTTTGAGTTATAGTAACAAATATAATAACGTCAGAACTTATCATTTCTCTGCTCTTTAAGGCACCGGTGCCGGTTTAATACCAGGTTTCAGTACCAATCTGTAATGGCTACTGACCTACTTACCCTAAATAAAGGAGGGTTTTTAGTCACGGTGTGTGATAATAGCATAATGAAACTGTAATCCTTGTTTTTATTGACGGCACCACTGTGGGTTAATTGGGTTCATACTTCATTTTATAGCTGTCACCGGACTAAAATGATCATTACCTGCTTCATACTGAACACATGCTGCCAGACAGCGTATTCTTAGCTAGCTTTGATATAACTCGATGAGCCTTTGAAACCGTCCCTCCCTTCAGGAGGGGTTTATTTTTTCTTTCAAAGCTTCCTTGACAGCTCCGATGAACTCTTTCCTCAAATGAACCTGCTTGATAATCCTTTGTGTCCTTGTTCTGGGCTGCTGCACAAAGCTAACAAATGTAACAAACACAGATCAGCACACGGCTGACAACTGCACGTGTACATTTACACATACAGTACATGCTGTACTGCAGTCACAACAACTACATTAAGTTGTATAATGTAAACACACCTAAAGGAATGAAAGGTGCATCAGATGTTTTTATTTTAAATGTAATGTTTATCTTTATTTGATACTTGATAGTACAAATCAGAACATGGTCCACTGGAGGATTTTAAAACCACTGGGTCTACATCAGATATGTCAGGACGGCCTAAATCTGTATGTATTTTATGTATTTTGACAGACACAGTATTATTACACATTACTGTTGAAACTACATTTTAAGACGTATTGCAACAAAGGCGTGTTATGCTCATAAAGGGCAACATGATTATATTTGAATTCTTTTTTGTGCGTGACGAAGGTGTTTATGTATTGCATGTACTGTATATTTATGCGCATTTGTGTCTGCACATGCACATATTTCTCTTTGTGTGGAGCGTTCATGCATCGTTGATTCCTTGTCACATTGTATTTCTCCGTTTTCAATTTACACATTATACCTTAGCTAGAAACCAAATGGATTTGTATGAATACAAATGCATTTCTCTGTCTTTTCCCCTTTCATTCTCTCTCTCTCACACATGGACATTTACAACGACACAAGCACACACAAACCTCCCTGAAACCCTTTAAATACATTTTCTCAGGAGCCTCTCATTGTGTAGAACGTGCCGGCAAGGAACCTGAGTCAGAGAAATGTTGTTTGGGGGCGTGATTTGTTATTACCGTCTTTTGTTGTCAACATAAAGGCATTTTATAATAATTTCCTCAGGGTTCTGGTGACATGAGTGCACACATTTTAACATCAATGCGTATTTGAAATATGAGGGTGTCAGGAGATAGATGTTCGGAATGGATACATGGTTACAGTCTCGAGAGAAATATCATGACTCAAATCTTACCTTTGTCAACACCATTTTTTTTACTGTCAGACCTATAACGGATGTTCACTGATACAGACTTTATATGGGTATGTTAAATATCACTCTGGATAAACTGGGCTTTTTTCTTCTTCACCAACTACTACTGTATTTCTCTTGACCCATTGTCTCTAGGTATTTAGGAAATGTCCCTGGGGTGTTTAGGATACACAAATGTACTTCCTCCTTCTTCATCATCCAGTCATGTGACCTATGGCCTTCCCTTTGTCATCCTATGCCTGGACTCATACAAAAGGGGCTGGGAAGGCAAAGGGACGCCCAGTCGTCATACAAGCATCTGACTATCCATATGATGCGAATATACTGCGCCATCTGTACTTTATCCATAATCTGTGCATATATCTAGATCCAGCACTAATACTGCCTGGGATCTCCTAATGAAACAAGCTGATGGGTGACTGTGCTGTTAATCTACTGTTGTCCGTCCATCGGACAGAGGTATCACTCTGGCACTATCCTTAACCTCAGCAGTGTCTAAGCTTACACTGATAACCAGCTTCAACTTCATCACCTGCCAGTCAGGTTGACAACAGTTTCCTCTTGAGGTGAAGTGCTGTATCAGACAAAATGGATCCATAGTACTATTCAGAATTGTTCTACTAAACGTTCTTAAATATAATTAAATTATTTTGTATCTGTAACCTGAATCGAAAGAAGTTTACTAACTTATTTTTTCTTGTGACTGTTTTAAAATGATATTGAGCGTGTGATGAATCTAGCTATTGGTTTTTAGGAATTTCATAACTTTTGTAGTTGGTAGATTTATCTAAACTTTATTTTTAGAGCTTATTTAAGATCACCACACTACTTATAACCACTTACTGAGTATGATCAAAGCAAACTGTTTGAGAAGTGTTTAAAATGTCTATGCAATTTCTGTTGCATAGACTAATACAACATACAGGTGTGGCAGCTGCACATATACACACTGTGTGGTATATCATTTTTACTCCCAAAAGAGGTTAACATACACCAAAAGGAGTTGCAACAATTTTTAGTTCACTGATTTTTATGTAACTATGCAGCCCCAGTGAGTGATTACTGTATGTGTCTGTATAATGTACTGTACCTTGTTGTGCCTACACACGTGTTTCTTCCACTTACTCATTCAGTTCTGAAGGGTTGGCAGACAAGGAGCATTTCTTAATTTGATTACCTGTACATGGTCAATTGAAGAGTGCATCGATTATCCTCACAGCAGGGCTCCACTGGGATCCAAGAGTAGCCTGAGGTCCTTTCAGTGAAAGAAGGATAAAGAAAGTAAAGATGAAAAATGCAGTTTAGTTTGGCCTAACATGTGGGTTGTGGACCACACATAACCACAAGCTTTTTTTTTTTTATCTTAGCACACAGTCACACACACTGCACACAAACACAAGATGAAAGAAGTGTGGTGGATAGATATGTGTAATCTCCCCCTGTGGTATTTTTGTGATGTCTGGGCAATCCTGTAGTTAATCCTACTGTGCCTGTGTGCGATTTTCAAAGCAACGGCTATCACCATGTGAGTGCCGTAAAAACTGTAGCAATCAAATTGTCTCCGCGATATAACACAGTTCTTAAATGTGGGAGTCAATTGTATGTAACAAATGTGAGTGTGTTTTGGTCTGTCTACGCTCTAGATATATCTTTGATATTGCAAACAATGTTTTAACAAATCAAGAATATTTTACTGATCCCTTGCTAAATGTTGATTTTCTTTTGCCAAAAGATATTCGTGGTTGTTTTGTTCATTGCACATTTCCATGTCAAGCTTTGGCAGCACCATTGGCACCTATCAAATCTCATCATTGGAGCACAGCTGGGCAGTTCCTAAACCTCTTAACAAGACCTGTGTATTCCCCCGCATACCTCCAGTCTCTACTGTATATTTGATGTTGTGTAAGGTGTGGCCTCATGGGTTTTGTGCCCTCTTCAGTGGAGAGTGGACAAGACTATTGAAGTGACAGCTCGGGTTGAGGGTAAATAAAATGTGGCTTAAGACAGGAAGCTGTGGTTGGAAGGCTATAAATGTGGTGGATGCACATGCTAGAGTAAATGCTCGGCGCTGTGACCTGCCGTACATCCATGGCCCTCTTGTGACTTGTTCAGCCAGACGTGGTCAGAGATGCAGATGCAAATGGCCCTGGATAACCATGACAAGGACTCAGCTTAGGCAGCACTGCACGCTTCACATGTAAGCAGAAGGACAGAGCTTATGACCAGTCATCACAAACATTGCATTATCATATAGAAATTGTTAATTTAAAATATCTTTGCTCATTCAAACACATTTTATATTGTGTGAGGGGACATACACACGGTGACATATTTCCTATTTAACCCCACCTTACCATCTCCTGAAGTCAAAGATGAGGGAAAATCAATAAAATGATTGGCACCATTCAGCACAGCTCACTCAGCCACTGCACTGCTCCTTTGACATCTCTCCATGTGACCATAATGCTTTTTAATCACACACCTGCCTCAGAGAGATGACAAGTAAAAGAGGAAGAAAGGAGAGTGAGAAAATGAAGACACAGAAAAGGGGTTGAGTGTGAGCCGAGGGGGAAGAGAATAATATAAAGCCCAAAAGAAAGTGTGATGCAGCTGTGGAGGATGCAGGCAGTGAGATGACATATTACCTCGAGGTGTCTTCACTGAAACACCAGGATGAAATGTTGAAAAGGCAGCAAGGGTAAGGACATCTATTTATTTTCCCTCTTAGAATTGAACAAGAAAAAGATCCCCTGCATCTTTTTCACTCAAACATTGCTGTATTTTTTGCACATGTGGAAATCTTAAATTGGATTCACATGCCAGGACCAAAGAGGAATCAAAATTATTAATTTGTGCAAATTTAGATAAAGTCTGCAAGAATGAATCAGGCACCTTGAGTTTGCCCTCGTCCATTTCACTTAAATTACATGGAATATTAAAATGGGCGCATAAGTGCTTTGTGTATTTAATGTGTGTGTAGGTGCAGGCTTGTGTGCATTTGAACTCTGTGTCTATGGTGTAACCTTCACTGACCCTCCTATAGCAGTCTTTTCATTAATCACAGCAGAGGTAAAAGATGAAGTAGCTCTAGTAATTGAATCCAGAAGCCATAAGGCCTTGCATTGCAGATTAGCTGTGACATTGTGACCTCATCTGTGGAGCAGCCCATACAGAAAGGTTTACAATATTATTACTGGAATATAGGAAGTCAAGAGGGTAGTTATAATCTTCTTTCAGCCACTATAAATGTCTGGGCAAACTCGTGATTTTCAGATATAGCTTATAATACATCCAGTTTTTTGCGCTGTCCAACTGTATGACCAACTGGTTTACTTGTTCTTTGACACATATCGAAAAGCTGCATTTTCTGTTTGAATCTGGCAGAGAGATGTATCCAAATAAATCAGAAATAGGAAATCAGGAAAAGCTTAGTAAAGCTTATAAATTGTGCTGTGAAGAAAAATATTTGAAAGCCATTTAGTTTTCAAGTTGATTCAGATCTCCCCAGGTCAGTAGTTTTGGTCCGAGTGGTGGTGCTGCACAGATGACTGTTTAGATCAGTGGGGCTGGACTGACTCTGGGAGTGGATCAGCAGATGAAATATTTGCGGGCACGTTAGAACAACCGGACAGAGACAGCATGGGGACAGTAAAAGTCATCGGGGCTAAGGTGTGTTTGTGCACAAATGAAAAAAAAATGAACTGCCAGAGTATTCAACCCTGTGGGGAAGAGATAACAGAGCCAGGTAGTGGGGTTTGATACAAGACTTCTTCTCCAGGTACACTCTTAGATATGAAGGTGCTAACGAGAACCATATAGGGTTCTTTGGCTTGTCCTCATATGAGAACCCTTTTTTGTTCCTGGTGGAATCTTTTATAAAGGTTCCACTTGAAACCCTTTCAGAGGGTTCTACCTAGACCCCAACATATGGATTGTGGATGTTTCTTTTTTAACGCCCATGCTTTCAAAAATCCTTGAAGAACTCTTTCTTCCAAAAAATGTACTTTGGATGAAAAGGGCTCTTAATAGAACCCTTACAGTTGAGAAGGTCAGATATGTACCTGTAGATGACTTATGCACACTATTAAACAATTTTTTTTTTCTGTCATATACAGTTATTTTTTTTACCAATTGTTTCTTCATATTTTCGTTGGTTAACATGTTTAACTGTGATTATGGGCTATACAATAAACCTGACTCTTGCATTCCAGCATTTCCATTGGTTCAAACGGGGACATATTTTCATCAACATAGCTCTCACATAAGCGCAGACGAACAGACTCACGTACACTCCAACACACATATCAATACTTTAACCCCAATTCCCCAGTTAGTTAAAAATATATTTTCCTGTCAACAACACCAATTATGATTCATTCTCTTCACGGCCGCTGTGACGCTACAACCAAACAAAATGACTGGTAAAAAGGGGGGACAGAGTATGTAAAAAAAAAATAAAGACAACATATGCTGATGTCACAACCCGACTAAAAAAGTAAAATTTAAGAGAAGCTTGGCCCTTTTAATTTACCCCCTGACCTTTTGTGCTGTTGCCTGTCGAGTCATGTCCCTTCACAGATCTGATGCTTCCTGTCGGCTTTTGTCCTCACTATATATAATGCGTGTATGTGTGAGTGTTTTACTTTTTTTCATTTTTGGTGTGTGTTGGCAAGGGTGGGGGGGGTGCGAAGATAACGACCCACATACTTTAGCTCACCTCCTCCAGTCATGCTGATACAAATTTGACACGTACAAGGACAAACTCGCAGACACTCACTAATGCAGAGGATGAGTCATTGCTGGATCCTTAATTAGGACCATTTAAGCATGTTATGTGTGTCTTGCTTACAAGCTCCTCTTTCCCTCCCTACTTTCCTCTTTTCCTTCCTACTTCCTCGTCGCCCAGGCTGGATAAATATAGAAAGTTGTGGACAAGGAGCCTCATCGACCACCTCTCTCCTTTTTTGCTGCCTCTGCTTTTTCACACGGTTTCACGGTAGTTTCTGTCCTGAGAGATAAGGTGTGGGCTGCGGCACTGGGTTAAAACTATGTATGAGATACAGAGACAAGGGAGAGAGTAGGGGTTTGCCGATGTGTTATCTGATGCGTTGGAGTGTGTGAATGGTGCTTGGATACAGTCATTACAAGAGTAGGGGGTGGAAAGGCTGAATGTGTTGAGGGGTACAGTACAGAGTGTATAGGGTGCATTGTGTAGAGTGTGTATTCTATGAAATAAAGTAGTCTCAGAATATATTTCCCACACATATAACATGTCACGGTATAAATCGGTGTATTTTTCATGGTTTGATTATTAAAAACAAAAACAGTTAAAGATCTTATTAAATACATTATAATATAAAAGATCATTTTAGAAATACAAAGAGCAATAGTGCTTGTTGTTAAAATCACCCAAGTAGCAACAGATTGACAGACTTTTATACGCAGCGCCAGGTCTAAGATTTATTTCCTTCAAAATATCTACAACTCACTTTGCACTGCTTCATTTGGATGAACGTCGCACATGTCTGTGCTCAATGTGAAATTTGTGCTGGGCACCAAAATATCACACATGGGAAAGGAGAATTTAAAGGATAGGAAACGGTTGGAGCGTGGCTTTCACAGTGTTGCAAGGTTGCAGCAGTTATATAGTTTAAATTATTTTGTTCTGATTATTCAATACCTTACAGGTAGTTACATTAGTAACCAAGTGTACATTGTATATATTTACATTTTTTATAGTGAACAAACACCAGCGTTTCAAAAGACTTCCACCCTTGAAAGAGAGACTTAAAATACATTGTTATAGGATATATATATATATTTTTTTTTTCCACATTTTTCAGTTAGGTTTATCTATTGTATATGTATCTGTTTTAAATTTTACGTATGCATCAAAGCTTGGTGTAGTTGGAGGTGGTCAGAAGTACACTCTGTTGCACTCGTACCTACACCCATCAGTGATGTCTTCGTGTACTGACACACCCTGGAGTACAAGGATACAACAGTGTTTCCACTTTAATTTATTTATTAAACTTCAATGTATAACTAGAGGACATTTTCCTTCACTTATGGAGTCCCACCTCACTTCTGGATTAGCAAACATCAAGAAAATTTATGGAAGATAGAAGTATCGGGAGTAATGAGGAGAATAAAACACAGACAGATACTAAATGGCCAGTTCACTATGAAGTGTTAAACTTTGGCAGAGGAAACACTCGGTGAACTCCAGTAGGAAGGATGGCAATCTTCACTAAATAAACTGACCAGTTAGTTCATCCACTATGGGTTTATATTTCCATCTAGAATGATAGGTATTCTGAAGATCTCATGCATTCACCCTGCATGTGTTCATCTACTTAGTATTTTATTTGATATAAATGGAAAATTGAGACCACAAATCCGCCTCCACAGATAAAATAATTTAAAGGACTTGCAGCTTTCTAACAAATTACAGGATTAACATGAAAAAAGTTTAAAATGGCAAGTTCAGTAGAAGCAGCAGTTGACAGAGTGTTAACACTTCTTTGTTCAGGGCTTCAAGTCCCAGTCAAGCCCCGAGGAACATTACTGGACTGTGGGACTTTTTTATTGGCGGCCCCAACTGAAATTTAGTTTACGTGTCATCATGTCCATGAATCCAGAATAAGTTTACACTACAAATATCTGTAAAAGCCAAAAAGAGTGTTTCTCTCACAGGGAAATTTCTTATTGAATTATCACAATTATAACTATTAGGTTCAGTAAAATTTAAAGGCATTTAGCGCCAAAATATATATATTTTTTTGACATTTATGTGCCTCAAAGAGCACTCGCAGGAGGAAACAGGAGAAATTTGTCAGCGCTTGCGCTGGATGGACAGCTTTAATTAGATTTAACGGGCTGCCATGTTGAAACATCGGAGTTCCCACAGGTATAAAAACAGCAGTCAAAGCTCTTGATTTAAAAAAAAAAAAAAAAGAACTGTGAACCGGGAGGTCAAAAGCCATCATGAAATGTGTAAATTTTTGGGGGGGTAGTCAGGCAAAATATATTTTAATTTAATTTGTGGTTTGTCTAATTGCATGTGGCTCTATCTCTATTTGTGTGAGTGTGTGTGTGTGTTTGTGTTTTCGTGCTACCAATTATAGCCATGACACAGCTGTACTTTCCCATCCTCATCTGCTCCTCAGTTGAACAATAATCTGCTTTGGATAGTGACACGCTGCCTCCAAAGCTCACTAGTCATCAATATCAATGCTCGATCCGACACAACTGCAAGCTCACACACATGCAGGTAACGGCAAAAATAGACATCCAAAAGAAATGGAAGAATCAGATACAAAATGCAAGTTATTAGTCTGCTTCTCTCACATTCAGCTCTGTTGATGTATGGTCGTGTGATGTGTTGTGGCACAGTGACGTTTTACCTCTTTGAAGTAGGCGAGGCCCTTAAAATATTCTGCTTACGTAACTGTCCCTGTGGCAAGGCCGTGTGAGGCTGTGTGAGGCAAAGTGGAATGGTTGTGCTTCTGAATGTGTGCGTGTGTTTGTGTGTGGGTATGCGCATACAGCATGTAAGCACACATCTGTATGTGCTCGTCTGCCTGCGTTTTTGAGAGACAGACCATGCTTTGTCCTGTGTGAATTATGCAGACCAGCATGAGGGTGCATGAGGGTGCAGGGCGGGGAAGTTCCAGCAGTTACACAGCTTTTGAATTAGAAGAGTCAAAACATCCTTCTCAAAACACAACCTCATGAAGATGAACGGGAGGAAGAGGAGTAGAATGGAGAGTCTATAGAAAGATTAACTGGAGAGACAGGAAGTGAGACAGAGAGCGGGAAAGGGCATGATGAGGGAAGGAGGGTTTAGGAAATGGATTGGACTGAGACCACTGAGAAGGGAAAGAACGTAAGACAAAATGGGACTCTGGGGTTTATTGTGGCGTGAAGGCAATGTTCAGTGGTATGATGAGGAAAGGGAGCAACACGAGCAAGAAGAATAAATTTCATAAAAACAGTACCTTCTCCTGCACTTTTATGCATAGCTACCCTAAATAGCCTATGATTAGCAGGCAAGGAGGCTTTTTTGGTGGAGAACAGCGGGGGTTTTATTACTGAATATCTGTCACACACGCACACACACACACACACACACACACACACACACACACACACACACACACACACACACACACACACACACACACACACACACACACACACACACACAGACACACTTCCATCCCACAGGAACAGAGAACAAAGCTCAAAGTGGGCTGGTTATTTTTGGTACCGGTGCTTTTTTTAAAAACCTCCCTACCAATAATAGAAAGCGTAGAGTGTCTTGATACAGTTACGAGACATCACAGGATTCAAATTTGCACCTTGGTAAAACATTTGGACTTACGTTTTCTATTTAGAGATAAAGTCTTGCTGATGTAATGACACCTATTTGTTCTGGATTTTATTTCTATTCTTAACTTCTCTCTTCTTTGTTCACATTTCTGTCACCTTTTCTGTGTTGTTCATCCCTGTTTTCCTTTCTGCAATAACTCTTCACCTCCCACCCCCTGCTTGTTTTCCTGTGCAGGTATTGGTCAGGGTGTGCCAGTGGTGGCCCTGATCGTAGAAGGAGGCCCTAATGTGATCTCCATTGTGCTGGAGTACCTCAGGGACACACCGCCCGTCCCTGTGGTGGTGTGTGACGGCAGCGGCAGGGCCTCAGACATCTTGGCCTTCGGACACAAATACTCTGAGGAGGGAGGGTACGCGCTCACATGTGCACATTATGCTGTAATCCAAGGACAAACACTTACTAATAACATATTTATCCAATGTGGAAAAGGTTGTTGTTAAAATTGCCTTAGATTAAACACAACGAGCATACAATTTCAGGTATACTGTACATGACAGCAACAGTGTCAGTTTTTCAGATATGTTTTTTTGGAAAAAGATATGGTAAACTTGATGCAAGAACTTGCAAAAATGCATACATTTTGTAAAATATATTGATGCGTTACTCTAAAAAACACACAGTAAACTTTTTTGGTTGTATTCATCATAAGACATACCATGAATTTAGAATAGATCTTTATTAGAACTTCATTTTACAGCTTCATATATCCATTTACAGATTAAGGTAAACCTGCAGAATCACATTTCACCAGGGACTCTGAGACAGTAGTACTGAAAGCTCCAGTCGACCTTGGTTTCACTCACTGACAAGCAAATCTAATTTGCCTGCCTCCCCCTCACTGTTTTATTCTCCTTCCTCTATCTGACCCCCTTCCTGATACACTCTTTTTTTTCTCTGCTCCTCTCCAGCATAATTAACGAGTCTCTAAGAGACCAGTTGCTGGTGACGATCCAGAAGACTTTCACCTACAGCCGCACACAGGCCCAACATCTGTTCATCATTCTCATGGAGTGCATGAAGAAGAAGGAGCTGGTGAGTGTCAATTCATAAATGTTCACAAACACATGCCAGCAGACACACATGCACATACACATATTTGCCCGTGCATGAGTATATTTGCAGATTGTGTTTTCATGACTTTGGTGGACATAACCTTGGCTTACATTCATTTCCTGGAGACTTACCCTAACCATGACCTATTCCAGCCAAATCATTACATTACATTACATTACAGTCATTTAGCAGACGCTTTTCTCCAAAGCGACTTACAGTCAGTAGTATGTTACATATCATTCACCCATTCACACACTGATGACAGGCTACCATCAAGGTGCCACCATCAGACTCTAACTAACATTCATCATCCAGTCCACACCGATGGCCTTCGGGAGCAACTTGGGGTTAAGTGTCTTGCCCAAGGACACATCGACTGCCGAAGCCGGGTATCGAACCACCGACCCTCTGATTGGAGAACTACCTTGCTCTCCACTACGCCACAGCCGCCCCCAAATCCTAACCTTAACCCAAACCTAACCTTAAACCAAGTCTTCACACTTAAATGTTAGGATTTAAGGGTGATAAATAAAATGGGTTAAACGACCCCCCCCCCACACACACACACACACACACACACACACACACCATTAAACCACCAATAACAGTAATATCCCCATTCATTCAAGCTTTGATGTCTCTGCTGCATAAAGAAGCCTGAAAATGAAAAGTATGTGAAGGAGGAACAAATGGAATTGTCAATTGAAGCTTGCTCATCATGAAACTTTTATTGAAGCAAGTATTAACCCATCTTTTATGCATGACATGTAATGTTAAGTGGATGTTAATATATTCAGATGACGTTTGGGACCAAATGGCCTCCGCCTTGAGAGTCTTTACCCCTTTGGCAGGGTTTAAATCCCAGTCCCTTTAGAGCACTGTCAGTCAAGTGTTGGGGTGCAATTATGTCAATGTGTGCATACGTTCCTAACATGGTACATTTGATCACAGTAGCAGTGGGCATTTCTGGCCACACTGCTCTATATGACTCACATTTTGTGATTGAAAGTGTTCACCACATCAATGAATGCAAACACCCAAACACAACTTTACAGTTATTCACAAGATAATGGTGAAACACATCCTCCTCTCGACTATCAACCGGAGCAGACTGTCCTCAGTTGGCGCTCTGAGGTTACGTAGGAAACCCACCAGACACGTCCTGAAACCTGTAGCCCGCTTTGTTAAACATGCTTTGTGGGTGTTACTTTTTTGCTATGTCATCATCATCAACATTCTTATCTATACAACGAATGTGTTTGTCATTCACTTGTTTATCTAGCCTATTCATTTTGTTATCAAAGTGCAACATATTGATGCATTCAACTTTAAGTTTTACAAAAATTAGGGTGAATATTCCTGTATATTTCCATATCACAATATATATATCACAGAAAAACATGTTTTTTCAAATTTTTGCAAAATAATTTTATTCTGTGTTTCAGTTATTATAGCAATTGTTGGAAAAAATAGTCACACACACCAAAAATCAAAAGCATCTGCATACACAAAGTGCACTCACAAAAACATGCCCAGAGTATTTTGCAGGCAGCCCCGCATTAGTCATGGTTTTGCAGCGTGTAAGTGGATTGATTGTGTTGCCAGTGGAGTTCCAGTGGCTGACTGATGCTCATACTGATGCTTCTTCTGAATACAATACACCAGAGCAGAACAATGTGTGAATCATTCAGCAGGAGCAGCTGTACAGTTCAGATAATCTGATGCTGCCTCTCTCTGAACTTAAAAAACTGCCATACTGAAACGGAACACTGAAAGTGTTTTGGCAATATTATAAATCCATCAACTGTTTCACCCTTGTATTTATTTCCCTGTGTTTTACAGGACAATTAGGTATAAAATAATCCATTCTGCCTAATAACGAAAATGTTCTTTAACATGCTAACCACAGTTTAAATGCAGACATTTGGAGCTACACTACTAGTCATGTGGCAAAAGAAGAGCTACACAGTCAGTGTGAAAACTTAATAATTAATAGATCTGCAAGATTACAGATAGAAGAGTGCAAGAGCAGGACAATCCAACAGTGTGATGGGTATTCATAACCAGGATGCTGTACCTCATGTAGTATGTATGAATGTGAAAATAAATAGTAATTTGTGGCTTATAATCTTAACAATGCAATAAAACATTTACCAAGACATAAAACTTTGATAGCATGCATCCATGGTAATGTATTCAGTGGAAGCAATCCTCGTCCTTGTATGTCTTCCATAATAACTCAGGCTTTTCTCAGTGAACGCATACTACTATCATTAGTCACCATACACCATGCACAATCTCAAAAAGCCAACTTTGGTAATGGTTGGAGAAAAAGAGAGAGACATAGATGTCACTCTCTGCTGTCTGGCACCTCTCTCTGTCTCACTGAAGTAATTTCA
This sequence comes from Anoplopoma fimbria, assembly GCF_027596085.1. NCBI lineage: Eukaryota > Metazoa > Chordata > Actinopteri > Perciformes > Anoplopomatidae > Anoplopoma > Anoplopoma fimbria. Next base: position 537,041 of record NC_072461.1, read on the forward strand.
CCAGCCTGATATTCACTAGGCTGAGAGGGGTTCCCTCCTGATCGCACTCAGAAAGCCGCTAATTGAAGTGTTCATGCATGTGTGATTGGAAGGGAGTAACTGTAAGGGAGGAAGGGAGAAATCAGCATGAGAATGAGCAAAAGACAGAATTCCCATTGACTCATGCAAAACCAGAAACAATCTTGTCTTGGATCGGCTCAAGACCCAAACAAAACGGACCAAACATGTTTCCTTGTGTGGTCAACTGCTTTTATTAGTGAAACAAGAATATAGCTTGGCCTATCTCATAGTTCACAATGAAACATGTGTTTCATTTTACCTAGGGAGCTTCCAATCTGCTGGTTCACCATCCTCATGCAACCTGTGTTAACATCATCCAGTTGACCCCTAATGAGACCGAACCACTTTTCAAATCTCAAATATTAAAATGCTACAGGACAACTTAATAAAAGTAGTAAGAATGTCTTTTTTTTCAAGTCAGAAACAATCCTATGCAGCCACCATTAGAATCTCATTCTAGTATGATACTCTTAAAAGAAACTTGGCAGCATTATGAATGAGGCTTCAAAGCTTCAAACTATTAGGTGCAGCCCTGAAGAGTTGTCCTTCCCTTTCAAAAATAGGGCCAAAACAAATTTCCCAGGATGTGCTAATAGTCTTCTCTGGCCCCTGCAGTAATTCACCAAGTTGGGTCTGCAGGACTGGATTTCCAAACTTGTTTGTAATCAAAACATGCTCCTGAATGGTGATCAAACTGTTCATGTATACCAGTAAATTAACTAGTATGCACATGGTCTTCTGTGTTGTACTGTGGCGGTATGCCTTCTTGTACTGGCAGTGAATGCGCAGGATTGATGAGTTTGCAATATTTAATCTGGAGACTTAAATGACAGACATTGCAGGAGAATTTCTGAATTACTTTTATTTATTTTGTCACCCTTTGAAAAAATTATTTATGTGTAACCTAAGACTTGAAATGTCTAGACATTGCAGTCAATACCTACTACAGTGAAATCTTATTAGTGCTATGGTGTTACAATCCCAAATCAATTATGTACACCTGTGTTTACCTTGTATACCAAAGCCAAGTAGTGTCATACCCATGTTAACACTCAGAGCAGGATCAGGGTCACAAAAACGTTGAGTTGACTCATTTACACTGGCAGCAAATGTGGGTTTATCCTGGGTCAGTGCTGCGGGCCAAAAGGGGTAAGTGTGTGAGAGGGAGAGAGACAATGAGAGTGTGTGTTTGTCTGTGTGCCTGTTAGCCTGTGGTTCACTTTTTCTGGCTCTGAAGCAGGAAAGCCAAAGAATAGGAGGAAAAGAGAAAGACTAAAGATGACTGGCTGGGATAATGTCTGTGAGAGGGAGAGCGTGTCTGCTTAATGCCAGCCTTACACCAAACGACTTATCATGAGATTTCACCTTCTCAGAAAAACTCCCAGTGTTGGAATAAATTCATATGAGCTTTTCTTGAGTTGTGGCACGCTCCAGGGATCTAGATCATTTGGTGTAAGGTGATCATAAAACTTAGTCCGAGCTGTCTTAAAACTGTTTTTATCTCATCTTGACCGTCTGATAAAAACACATGTCTGTTTATGCTTTATATCATGAGGCAAGTAACTTGTTATCCATTGTAAGTACGCACCAAAATGTATATGTATTTGTGTACCTCTATGTTTTTAGTTTTTAATCCTGGTTGAAACAAAAGTGGAACATAGTTGGGTTAGGACATGTTGCTATGAAGTCAGTAAGGCAGTAAATTATAAAACTGAGAAGGGCTCTTTGCAGCTACAAACAATAGTGCCAGTTACCCGTTTTATGCTTTTATTTGTCTAATTTAGGAGTGTGTTTGATCATCTACCAAATAAAACAAATCTGTTTTAATAGATAGGAAGGGAAAGGAACTAATTGTGAAGCTAATAAATGAATAAGGTGCAAGCTCTTCAGTTTTACGTAGGGGTAACAGATGTAAGATATGTAGATGGTGTGTTATACAGATGGTGTGTTATACAGCATTGAAGGAGAATACTTAAATAAAGCATAGGCCACATTTGTATTAACTTGTCTGGATGATAAGGGTAATTATCTTCCTCATGTATTCACATCACTTATCTTGTTTCTTTCATCCCTTAAACATAAAGATGAAACCGTTTCATATAAATGTCAAACCAGCACACTTAAAATACTCCCGGCTGTGTGTGAACCAGTGCCTTTAAATATCAGCAAGGCCTGTTGTCATGTCGCTCTTTTTCTATTTTGCTAGAAATGTGTGAATCCAATTCTAGGTCTAATTAAGAGAGAAGTGCCTCATTCTACCTCCCCCTCTCTTCCTCTCAACCCTCGCTTGTCATCTGTGATGGGGGGGGGGGGGGGGGTAATTGCTCGGTTTGAATAATTGAGTGTAGAATAGTCCTTATATGTTTAATTTGGATTAAATATTGAGGAGGAACCACCAACCTGCAATGTTCCTCCTCTTTGCTGACGAGAGAAACTAAGAACGAGTGGGAGGAAGTTGAAGAGAGGAGAAGAGTGACTTCAATGGACCATGAGAGAGATGGAGGGACAGATTTAGGGGGAGGGGGGGGAAGTGCACATGAAATGAGTCAAGAAGAGAAAGGAAACAACAAATGGTTTGGGGGGAGCGCACTAGTGAAAATGGGGTACATTAGCAAGTATGACCCACAAACAGAGAAATATTCTAGATGAGAGACAATTCCTTGAGTGATTATCAGCAGGGCAGTTTATCAGTTTAGAATCTCATGAATAGAGAAACGTATGTCTCTCTTTCCTCTGCTTTGGCTGTCCTGCTTAACCCTGTTGGTTTATGGTTTATTCCAGGAGGTAATAAATATGCATCTAAATATTTTATGCTCAAATTCACAGAGATGAAATCATTAGCTAACCATTGTAAATGTATGGAGTACAGAGTAGTAGCGTGGGGTCTTGTACAGTATGTACGTGTAGCAGCATGAGCAGGGTCTTTGCCTGTTAAATGATATTAAAGATGAATGTTTTCCAATCAGCTTGACTCACTGCAGCGTGAAGAGCAGTTTCCTGATCCTCTACTAAGCTCGTAGCTTAGGGTCTCTGAAGATGTGGGAATCCTCCAACAGATCCTAGTCACACTGAGAAAGATTGCAATGCCTCTTCCTTTTTCATGTCTTTTATCCGTCTTGAATTTGTCAACACCAAATCTCCCACCTTCTGTCTTCCTTTGCATTACACATGCTTCCTCTTTCCTGCTGTCTCTAGTCTTTCCTCCTGATCCCTGCCTACACTTGTCTCCCTCTAATACTTATCATCCCCGGTCTATTCCTCTCTCCTCTATTCTTGTCAACAGAGAGATTGAGTGTGACAGACACAAGTCAGTGCCCTGTCGCTGGCATGTTGACCCCTGAGGTGATGATTGTCAGTGTTGAGGCCAAAATTCATTCCGAATTTTAAGATATGTTAGGATACAGTATTGACCAAACACATTGCAAATGTTATGTACATTGGATGGGTGAGTTTACGCCATGAGTACAAAAATACGACAAAGCTCTGTCTTCCCTTTCAATAAACTTGTTTGCTCACAGTAAGTACTCGAGAGCTCCTTTGCTTGTACAAGAGGAAAAAAACAGATGAGGCAGAGGCAGTCTGTTTACCTTGTGCAGACACTTATCGATGACAACCTTGAGTTGTCATAGCGGTTTGTGTTGCTTAGCCTCTGTATTGTAGAGCCTAAGCGATAACAGGTAGCATATATCCACAGGGTCACCTTGGAGGTGTGAACGGAGGAAGGGTAAAGGGAGGAAGAAGTAAGGAGGAAGCAGGCAATGATGTGAGGCTGGGAGTCGGGGGGGCATGCCAGTGGGAGGATGTTGTTAAATTAGCTGTTGCAGGTGGGGGGCAGAAAGATGATGGGAGGAAGAAAGGGAGTAGAGATAAAGCCTGTAGAGGGAGGGGAGAATAGAAACAATGGCAAACGTCTTCAATAATCATCATCTTTCTTCTATTACACTGTCATCCATCTTTTGTCCTGAAGGCAGCCAAGAGCTGTGTGTGTGTGTGTGTGTGTGTGTGTGTGTGTGTGTGTGTGTGTGTGTGTGTGTGTGTGTGTGTGTGTGTGTGTGTGTGTGTGTGTGTTGTGTGTGTGTGTCTGTTTGTCTGTGTGTCTGTGTGTGTAAGGGAACTCTCTGTTCTGATTAGGTGAAATTAGGCTCACTCATGAGCACACCCTTAAAAAATTATGGATAGTTATGTCTTAAGCTGTCATTGTTAGAAAATCTGAGCTATGTAATCATTTTAGGCTCTCTATGTAAGAGCACACACACCCTCTCTTAAACACACAGATTTAATCACACATATTTAAACACACATATTTAAACACACACACCTTGGTTAGATCACATCATTGCATGTGTGTTCAACAGATGGCTCCGTAAATGTGTTGTTAACATCCATCAGAGTGAAGGCAAAGATGCATTCTAGCAAATAATAATTCAGCCACTGGCTGAACCATTCAAACACACACTCACACTATAACTTAACTCAAAGAAGCACATGAGGCCATTACACACTGCACCAGCTACTCATTGGTGTCCCTGTTCATGAAGTCCATAATCAATACCTTCACATCCCATTGCACTCCTATTTTACCTGGAGAAAGTCCCTTTGATTACACAGGCTGATAGTGAGCATCGCACACACACTCCCCTTTTTAGTGACTGAATCCTCCACCAATATTGTTCATCAGCAATAAGCTTAACAAATTCTGCCAAGAAGGCAACGAGTACTAGCCAATCAGAGGCAGAGTGGCTTGGAGGGGGAAAAAGTCATCCAAACTGCCTGTAAATAACAGGCAGTGCAACTGTCAATGGTTTTGTAAGAGGTCATTCGGCGTTCAGATGAGAGGGCTCTTAAACATTTCCCAAAAACTCTCTTGCACACATAGTTGTGTGAGATTGGTCAAGCTAGTTTGTATTTTAGGTTGCCTAACCCTGCGTTTCATGGCGCCACACTTGTTTCTCTCTCAGGGAGGAGCCAACGTGTCATCAGCATATAGTGTAGAAATGATAAATGAGCAAACGTAAAAGATACTGTAAATCATGAATGTAAATCCAATTACTTTTGTGCATTTAGATTGTGTGAAAAGAGAGGGAGATAGAAAGAGAAAGAGGAGGGTTAACCCACAACATTGCAGCATTGCCTAAGGGAAAGCAGCAGCAGCAGCAGCAAAGCCTGCAGATTCCCAGAGCTCCACGAAACGAAGCCATTTAGAGGGGGGAGATGGGAAGGGAGATGGGCTGCAGGGAAGAGAGGGAGGTGGGAGGAGATAGAGGGTGGAGGGAAGGATTAGAGGAATAGCTCATCAGACATTCCGAACACGCATTTTCTGGTTGACGACATCCACAAGGTGCCCTTCATGCATGCACACATACGAGCATGTATGCCCCACACATGTTAACACGGATGCACATGCGCATGCTTTATTTTACAGCAACAAAAGAATCCAGAGAAGCTGCCCCATTTCTCTGATTTCCCTCTTAGCAGAATTTGGCTTTCATCCAGCGCACCATTAGTTCATCTCACGCAGGACATAAAAAATGCAGCTAAAAGACATGTCAGACTACACAGACAAAGACTCAAAGTGGCCAAAGCGTAAAATATTTTCCTTAAAGCCTAATCCAAAATATGTTTGGCACAGCAAAAGAAAAAGAGCAAATTGATCTTTGGTAATTGAAAGCATTGTAAGGTCAAATTTGAATTAGATCCGTCCCTTTTTATGTTTTTACTCCCGTTCCCCTCGGTTGCCTTCTCAGTGAATCCCTTCATTCCCTCCCGACCAGAAGAGAAGAGAGGCTGGAGAGGAGATACAGTATATTAGAACAGAGCCAGACAATACCTCTCCTCTCCTCCCGCACCTCAGCATTATTAGTGAAGCCGTTTAATCCAGTAAATAAAAGCGCTCTCTCTCAAGAAACAAACTTAGCTTTTAAACAATTTGGATTGTTGTAGAAGCAATGCACCGTTTCTCACCTGTTCTCTCTGCGTCTGTCTCTCTCTCTCTCATTGTCTCTCAGATAACAGTTTTCCGGATGGGGTCGGAGGGTCATCAGGACATTGACCTTGCCATCCTCACAGCATTACTTAAAGGTGGGTGTGTGCATTTATGTGCGTGTGCTGTAGCAAAAATGTACAGTACTGTAAATGGCTTCCATTTCACTGTCTCCCTCCAGGGATGTTGTTGTTATTGGGAAGCTTCTGTACATAAATTACATTACATTACAGTCATTTAGCAGAGGCTTTTATCCAAAGCGACTTACAGTCAGTAGTATGTTACATATCATTCACCCATTCACACACTGATGACAGGCTACCATCAAGGTGCCACCATCAGACTCTAACTAACATTCATCATCCAGTCCACACCGATGGCCTTCAGGAGCAACTTGGGGTTAAGTGTCTTGCCCAAGGACACATCGACTGCCGAAGCCGGGTATCGTAATAAATAATAATAAATGGAGGGTGATATCGTTTCAGAAAGCATTCCTCTCACTGTCCCAGTTTGGGTTCATGTTCGAAGCACACAAGTATGTTTTTACTTTTGCAGTTCATAGCTCAGGAATAAAACATAAACTTCTATGCTTATTTCTTTCCATTTTAAAGCTCATTAAGCAATTTTTGTATAATTTCGTGGCAGGAAGACTCCAAAGCAAACTTGCAGCATTAAGTCTTTATATTACATTAGCTTATAAAACAATTGCTTCCTTACAGTTTTAGAAGAAACATTGAGTCCTCTTATCAATGCCTGCCCAATATACCGTAAGTCCAGTATTCACTAACTTGTTCCACTAACTCCTGGCTCTTTTTACTTGCTAAATATTTCACTTTTTCCAGCACTTCTGGTGCAAAACAACAAAAAAAAACATTCTGTTGTTTTTCCACTTTTCGGTTTTTAGTTGGATCAAACAAGATATCAGTTTCATTCGAGAGCTTTAGAGGTGCTTTTTTCACACAATTTTGCTGGTTTCAACTACATATTTATTGTACAGCCATCTTCTCATCTAACTCTTAGCAAGAAGTGTATTTCACAAAATATCAAGCTATTCCTTAAATTGTGAGGAGGTTGTGGCTCTAGTGGCCTACCAGCTATTAAAACTATCGCAGACAAGCTTGCAGTGAGTTCAGGTCTCCTACTTTGTATGCTAACATATCCCCATTATCACAACAACACCTGCAGAAAAATCAATGAGTATGAACACAGCTGCTCATTAACTGTGTGGCCAGAGACAAATAATGAATGGAAGATGCTCAGTGTCACCAATGAATTGATGAAATGTATTGTGTCTTTGAATCTCTTTTGGAGTACATTTCAATACTTTCAATTTGATTTGCATTTAACAAATTTATTCCCCTTGAGGTCAATCACTTTTGAATGAGACATTATGACCTAACTATATGCTATTATACCACATCAGCTTCTCATTTCTCAGAACTACATCAATGCTTACAGTTTGGCCAGCATCCCAAAGTTAAAGTTTAATATCTTTACACAGCCGTCAAGGGGCATTTAAATAGCTGCAGACAGGCAAACAGTGATTGAAATGCCTATATATAGCTTGGTTTCCCCCTCCGCAAATCTCACTGCACATAAAATAAATAATCAGCAAAGTAACAGCAGCACACACCTAAAGTATGACGCAGTAAGATATAGAGAGAGCAAGACAGCTAGCAGCGGCTGCCATTTTTACACTGTTATTAATTCTTATGCAATGAAAGCAAGGAATTGGACCACATTGAGTTACAAAATTGAAGATTCCTCAAGTGCAAACATAGCAATTAAACCAAAGCACCTCATCCTCTACCCTATTTCCCACTTCAATGTTTCCCATGCCCCAAACCCTTCAGGCACACACACACACACACACACACACACACACACACACACACACACACACACACACACACACACACACACACACACACACACACACACACACACACACACACAGGATTCAAAGATCCATACTTTTGATTGGTTTTGCCATAGCTTATATTGATCACGGTTGTTACTGCCCCTTCAAGGAATATGACGCCTACACCGCCAGCCGGGGTTTGCAGGCATGCTCTCTCTCAAACACACACATATACATGTGAACACATGAGGTACACATTCATGCACATGTATATGATTGACTATCAGAGGAAGATTTCATTCCACACAGACCTGACAAGTTTGGAGAGGGAGAGAGTGCTAGAGAAACTCGTTTTACATAATTTATGTATGATTTCTGTGGCCCATGCATCACTCCCTGATCTTCGTCTCAGACACTTGCTCTCTTGGCGTTTTACTTTCTCTATGTACCTATGTCTCACTCATGTATTTTATCGACTCCATTTGTCTCTATCTTGCATTTCTGTCACTTTTTTATATCCCCTTTCTATTAATTTCATTTCACATCATGATAAGAATGGCATGTAGATGAATGAGTGAAGGGAGGAATTGAAATCAAAGAAGGAAAAGACAAAATAGGAAAAAGGAAATGGAAAGGAGGAAATCCTAGAAGTGAAAGGATGAAAGAGGCGGGGCGGTCCTTTATGGTTAACAACATGAGGGTCATTCCACATGCAAGTCTCATTCTGCATCTGAATGAGTGAATGAGACACGTTAAGGCTTTTAGTGTAAAATCAAATCAGTCACATCCTGCCCAAGAGCTTTTTAAAACACTGGATTAGACTCCTTCGCTGAAGAACTAAGCTACTGCCTGCAGCTCAACAAGGCACAGCACAGTCAGGAATACACGGTGAAGGGGAGAACAGAGCAGGAGCAAGGAAACAAAGAATAAAACGAGTGAGTGTGTGAGCCTGTATGGCAACAGGAAGGACTCTGCAGCAAAAGACACATGGTGGGAAAGAGGGAGGTTTAGAGTATTTGATTGTCTACTTCTCTGAAGTAGTAGATATCTTGACGATCGGGTCCCTAATGTCAGTTGGCTGCAGTTCAACCTCCCTGTAGGCAGACTGAGTGAAACCACGGGCCACTGATAACAAGACCACCCTGCCTTTAAACATACACATATCTCCACTAGAGCGCTTATTAGTCGACTCTGGATCTTATTAGCAGGGCTCTGTCTGAACTCACACCATTAAGCTCCAGTAATGCTGCACAGGGCTTTAAGACAGAGACAGCACGGTGTGAAGTGATGATACTTCTGTGCTTATTAAAAATTACACAGTCTTGTCGATACACAAGGGATTATCACTGTACTTTATGTAACAGGGAATTTCTCTAAAGGCCAAGATGAATTGTTTCCTCGTCTTTCTCATTTTGGTTAACTCCTCCCAGTGCGCAGGTAAATTATTAATATGAACAGCACACTGCATTTTTGTTAGATCTCACTGGTCAAGAGCCACTAAGAGAGAAAACAGTACTTTATTGCAGCATATTCAATAGGTTATTCGGTGAAGCTATTTAACATTGTACCATAAAGTGTTGATCAGCTCTGAAAAGAGAGGTTTGGTTTTATATTTACTGTCCCCCTCTTTCCCAATTTCATTTTATGCTGCCTCTTAGTTTTTTGTCTATTGGATGAAGTGTTTGAGACGTATCAGTGATACAATAAATACTGTATCACTGTTGTATACGCTCCTTTTAGAAACACCTCAAGTAGGAGATATTATTGTACATACTAGGGCCATATTTCACAAATGTTTTTAGGCTAAGATGGTCATAAACCCCATCAAAATATTATATATAGTATAATATATATATACATTTTGCAGGGTGTTTAATTAAATAAAAAATGTGTGCAAAATTAAATAAAGGTTAACAAGTATAAATTTCAAGGAAAACACTTACCAAACAAACCAGCCCTGCATTGTGAGAATGTTGGAAGATTTACATCCGACAGTATGTCCTTTACCAAACGGCAATGATGTGCTGCAAAGCTATTACAGTGATGAGAGAAGTGAAGATGAGAGAAGAAGATGAAGAATTACTTCTTTTAGCAATGCAATCCAACACTTTTGTTGTATCCTTATTTGTCAGTGTGCTCTTGAATCTTGTTTTTTCCCCTTGCCTTTACTTCATCCAGTGTTACATTAAGCAAATCAGATCTGTCCAGAAAGTATTTTTTCTTTGTATGTGTTTATCAAGCTTAAATGGCTTCAATTCACATCTACTAAAAAATGGCCTTAAAAAGTATTAAAATGTCTTAATTTCTGGTATTCCCATCCTCCCCTCTACACATTTAGTTCACCAGATGAGTCTGCATCATGGTCTGCATGTCTGGTTCATATTCGCCTACGCGCTCTGCTAGTTTCTGGCGCCTCAGTCACAGTTTTCAGGAGGTCCACGGCACGTCCAAGCAGCCCTCCGCGCTTCGCAAACCATCTCTGCGACTCTGCATAAGGCCTTGCTAGCCAGCTTGCTCATTTAATTTAACCCACATTAACATCTAATTAAGACTTTGTTATGGTCAATAGAGGGCGACACGAGTCATGTTGCTATAAAGTGCTGCAGAGATGATGTATTTTTCAAAGGCTAATCCCAAAAGTTAACAATGTTCTGGTTCTCTCAATCCTAATCTACACTATGGTCGCATGTGCGAGACTAAACACAACGAAGCTTTAAAGGCAGACTAGACGACGTGATGACGTTGTGTACTCCCATTTAGCCACTTGTTAGCAACTGTCTTTTTGTGCAACAGCACTTACCCAGAGGCAGTTCGTGCCTTTAGCTTCTTATTATTAATTTATGTGCTGCTATTATTTCTGTCTATAAGACACAGTAAGGATATGCATACAATGGTAAACATCCCAGCTGGTTTGTGGCGCTGATAGCATCTCCATGGGAACACTTGTTTTATAGGGTATTGCTGCTGGTTTCATGCCCCAAGGCAGTTACTGTATGTGATGTGAGATTTTTGTTTTGTGAGCTGTTTTTTCTGTGATCTCACCGAACCAAATTCCTATCAGCTATTGTATGTTGAAATGGCAATAAAGTTTTCCATCTTGAATATTGAATCTATAATGATTCTGTCTACCACATGAACGACATGAAATAGCATCCAGTAGTGGAAAATGTGTAAACTGTACAAGCACGCAAAGAGAATATAAGATAAGCAGTAAAGACTAAAGCTCTTTTAACATTTAAATAGAAAAGTACAACAGCTAATGAATACTAGTACTGTACTTTGTTCTTGGATCTTTGAATTTGTAGTGATTAAGCAACCTTGTTTTCCAGACACATGACATTGTCTCTCAACACACTTGTATCCTCTCTTAGGTGCCAACGCTTCAGCTCCTGACCAGCTGAGTTTGGCTCTGGCTTGGAACAGAGTGGACATCGCCCGCAGTCAGATCTTCATCTACGGACAGCAGTGGCCTGTAAGAAAGAACAATAAACAACATAAACAAGAATAAACATACTGCAGCAGAAATGTTGTTTGTTTGCCTAAAAGCTCTTTGGCAATGCAACTCAATTATGAAACGTACCATACCTGAGATTGGTTTCCAGAAATTGTCCTCACCAGCTGATAATATTTGATATTTGATACAATTGATATTGCATGCATTCAAGAAATGTACCTCAGAATGCTTAACATTCACACTAGAGGACCTGAAACGTGACTAAAACATCATGTAAAAAAATACTGTCAGGGTTAATGGGCAATTTTGATGCAGAGGGCAGCTCAGGATCAGTCGTGGGTGAAAGCTTCAGCACCGGACAAATGGTTGCAAGTAATAATCAAGGATTGCTTTGGTTATCTGTGATCATAATTAAGAAGTGTGCATTCCTTGCAGATTTCATGTATACATTTTTCAAATATTATTTATATTGTGTTATTATGTTTGGTCTACGGAAGAGTTATATAGAAACAAATATAATTGTTTAATAATTAATGTTGCTCCACTTACATTTTATGTGAAATCCTATTATAATAATCGTGTTGTAGTTTAAGTAAATGGCGTTGATCAATCTTTATTTATTTCCCTGCAGTGATCCTGTATCGGTGGTATGCAGTGTGTGTGCTGTGTATGGTGTTGTCAGCATATGTTTTCTCCATCCTATGTGCCTTAGGTCGGTTCCCTGGAGCAGGCGATGCTGGATGCCTTAGTTCTGGACAGAGTGGACTTTGTCAAGCTGCTGATTGAAAATGGAGTCAGTATGCACCGTTTCCTCACGCTTTCCAGACTGGAGGAGCTCTACAACACGGTAATAATAAATTGCACATTAAATGGTTTGTAAATACTAGTTTTGTTATCTTTTGCAAAACACCAGGGAACAATTTCAAACTAAAATATTGACTGAAAGGGTACCTATAAAAAAAACATGGTGCTGGTTTTAACAATATTGTAAGCAGGGTCAGTTTTGTCCTAAGGAACTGTAGGTTCTGTCGGTGATGGTCATAATATACTTATGTGTTGTGTTTTTCTTTTTTCCAACAGAGACATGGACCGTCCAACACGCTCTACCACCTCGTCAGAGATGTCAAAAAGGTAAGACCATCACGCCGTTCCGTTTAGCTCCGTGGCTGTTCAGGCTCACTGTATGGGAATGTTGGCTTGAATGAGTATATTAAAGAAGACACATTTAAACTACATAGTTTCAGTTGCTCTTTTGCATTGTGTGCTGTAACTCTATTTGCATCAATTAGTGTGTCTACATTTCGGTAGCCCTAGTTGCTGTTACTGCAAATAGAGGCCGGCATTTCTCTTTCAGCTGGAATTGCGGGCTGCAGTGGCTGTGTAGAGCTATGCACGACTCTCATCCCTCACATGACTTTTCAGCAATGTACTTGTTTTAATTTGTGCTTTCTCTAAGGTACACACTACCATTGTAAACAAACACTACATGTATTAAAAACTGCTTTATCCACAGAACTTGAGTTTGAACAAACTGAGTGCGCAGTGGAACAGCTGTGAGGCTGAGAAGGAAGAACTCAGTAGACACAATTTATAAATCTCTGTTTTTATTTGTATTATTAAAAACAGTATAAAGTGTGTTCCTTTTGATATGCAGTATCATCTGATTCTTTTAATATTGATATTGCACATTCCTTTGCCTAACATAGACTTTATTTCTCATCAAGTTATTTACATGTTTAAGACGATGAAATGTTGGAATCCTCTCGCTCAGTATAGGTTTTGGCTGTACTTAAGCCAAAACACTTTAACACTATACAGTGTTTTTTGCTGCACATCTCCCTTCGGACCTTGATGATTACTGCAATAAAGAACAGCAACCAAGACCTTTAAATTCAGCACATGACTGTCCGCATGCCAATTAGGTTTGATCCCACTGTTGAGAGATGATTGAGAGGTCAGCAACACCACCATTAGCATTGAGAGATGTTCATTAATTAAAATGTTACTGATTACAGTAATGCCGCATGCTCCTCTGGGAGTCGCTGAAGAGGCTTGATATTGTAATCACTCCTCCTTTACCTCCTAACTGTCTTTAAACACAATTCTTAGCTCAAGTTGGTGTAGAGAGAATATGCAGTTATTATTCCCAAACAACGCCGCTTTGCACACATGCAAAACACTCACACCCACACATACAGCTCGTAGTGCATGGCATAACATCCTCATGTTTTTGCAGAGCTTTGTGTAATTGCCATAGTGTAGCTGAGTGTTTGTGTCTCGTTGTTGTATCATAGTATGATGCTAATTAGATTTAACTGCCATCACTCAGGTTGAGCCACCATGTCATAGCTGTTTTTGTTCTCATTCTTCTCTATGGATTGTTCACAGGTTGTATTTTTTGCTGTTTTGCTAATAACAGCTGTAAGGGCCGGTGGAGGCTACTCTCAGGTTCAATCTAGTTCATTCATTAGATTGTGTGAAGGCTGAGTCAGTAAACAGAATATCACAGAGATTGGCTTGTAGAGTAAAGCTGCCAAAGCAGAAATTGGTTTTCCTACAGAGTAAATGAACAATGCAGTTTTGTGGACAAAGGTTGGTAGCAATATATTTGTGTCTCAGATATCAGGATATTAGCTGAAACTCTGAATGTAACAGGTGTTTTCTTTTCTTCTTAGCTTTTTTTGCTAATTGAAAGTAGAAATGGGCCAGAATGATTATTGCGTGGGAACACTATCTTAGTTTATATTGCATTATATATTTTAATAGAACATTCTTGTCATAATCTTTGGTACGTTTGGCAAAAGTATACATAACAAAAGCAACTAATTATTTTTAAATGTGCTAAATTTGATATTCAGATATAGCAGCACACAACTATTTGCAATGTAAAAATATAGTTGAGTATTGTCTACCTGATGGTAGGATCTACCGTTCCTTGCTAAAACCTCAAGAAACTGAAGATTCCCAAGACTTTTAAAACCCTACTAACCATCTTTTTTAACTTCATCCATACTTTTAAAAGCCTGAAAAAGTATGAGAACCAGATCAGCCAGGTTGTGCAACAGAGTAACCTGAGTTAACATAGACAGGCCATGCATATGTGTTGCTTTTACTGCATGTGAGCCTCTCTGGTGTATCCCAATGGTTAGCAAATGGCTGTTGTCCTAATACCGCCATAACCCACAGCGTTGTCACAGAAGCATAGCGTCCGGCCTCCAATTTCCCCTCAGGTAATCACTTTAAGCTCTTTCAGCAATGTTACAGTTGTTTGCACTGTTAGCACGGTTAACTGCTAGCTGCCAGCTCAGCTGTCTCCATGTTGAGAGAGATGTGGAGGCAATTTATAAATTATATTCTCTGAATTCTCTATTGAGCACCTTTAAGTTGTTTTAGTTAATGCTGTGGTTATGTTGTAGAGAACTTTTCAGGAGAGCAACTTAAGCAGCTTTAACAAAGTTCTCTAACTACACTGCAGAATTAAAAACAGCAGCGCTTTAAGCTCTCAATGTGGTCTCACCAGGCGTAAACAAACAGTTATTAGCTTGAGCTTCACCACCATAGGGAATTGGAGAGGGCTCGGCTGACCGCAGACTAGTGCTTTTGAACTATAAACATGAGTATGAGGAGGTGAAGCTTTGTGTGTTCACTTTGAGCCACGGACATATGAGAAGACAAACAGTATCTGTGGCTCTTTTTACTTCAAAGTGTATCAGATGGCCTTCAGGGCTTTGCCAGGCTTTGCCACCAATGAACTGATGAGTCTTTGGATGTGACGACAGGATAGGGATCAGTAGGACAGAGAGTATTTCTGGGATCACACATCTGATTGGAGAGTAGTGGAGCTAGCGAGAGAGGTGTAAAGAAATGTAAGGTAATTGGTGTATCTCAAAGAACAGCGGGGGTAAGAATAATGACTGCAGCATCTGGGGTTGATGTTGAGGGCACAAGGAGGAGCCACGAGAGTTGACATAGTCATCCTCCTCACGTGAAAGAACTTCCATTTCGATAATGATTCTAGCCTCCAGCATTAGTAGCTGTCTGTCTGTCTGTCTTTCCACACTATTGCCCCTCTCTTCCAGGCTAATGACACCTGACCACTATCTCTTTATATTCCTTTCTTCAAGACTGCATTGAACCTCACTGAGAAGATCTCATTATTTCCCTAAATGCAATTATAACGAATCATTTTATTCTATTTTCAAGCCCTTTGTAATTGTCTTTTTATTTTCTCTATGAATCAAATTGCACTTAAGTTTTGGTTCTCTTCTCACTTTCTCCTCCCCTGTAAGAGAACAAGTAACAGCTTTGTGCTTAATGATTCATTATTATTTCAGCAATAATACCACACCTGACACTGTAACCAGTTTTAGGTTAAACCAATCACAAGAATGGAGAAATAGCTGCAAATCTCTAGGTTCAAACCAAGATACAAATGGTTTTAAAGAATGTAAAATGCAAGAATACATAAACTGAACCACAGTCTGGTTGAGATGACAGTTTATTAAAAGAGGCTGGAAGAGAGATCTTACCTGAGAGTTGATGTGTGTCTCATTTCCCCTGCTCTTGCTCACTGACATTGTGTGTTCTTTCCAAGCGAGAATATCCAGGGTTCAGTTGGATCTACTTCAAGGTGAATCAGATAATCACGTTTTTCTTTTCATAGCCAAAAACACTTTGATATGGATTTTGTGAAGTGAGTGTGTATGTTTTGGTACACTTTATCCCTCATGTTTATCCCCCTTTATTAATCAGGTGGCTTGGGTTGTTGCCTGTTAACACTGTATGGCTTTCTAGGGAAATCTGCCCCCGGACTACCGCATCAGCCTCATCGACATTGGACTGGTCATAGAATACCTCATGGGCGGGGCATATCGGTGTAACTACACCAGGAAGAGATTCAGAACTCTCTATCACAACCTCTTTGGACCCAAGAGGGTGAGTAAATGATTCTCATCCCACCATTTAATGCATTTTAACACTGATGTCTGGGAATTTTTTTTACGTCATTATTCAAAGGACCAGTATCAGGAAAATTAGCCTCATGATCAAATTAGCCCTGATAAGAGCAATATGAATAATATGTGCAAATTAGGTTTTATAATGAAATCCTAATAAGGGACTGTGTACTCAAGGACAGACTTCACCTTGCTGATCCAAGTAGTAAATTAGCATTTACATGTTAGTTGTGACATGACTGAATGAGCAGGAGACCTGAGCAGGAGACCCTTGATGTTTTGGAGGAGGGATGGCAGAAATGACTTAACAACATACTGTATATAATAATATTTATTAATATATATGAATCTTCATATCAGCCAAAAATTGCACCATTAAATAAAATCACATTGAAAACGTTATTTTAGGGAATTAAATGTCACTAAATCCACACAAATTATACATAAAGGTCATCCTGCTGTTATTCTCCATGTCCTCATCGAGTAGACACATGATGCAACTAATCATTCATCAATAGCAGTTGCTCTTCATCATGTGCCATCATAACCCCAATATAATACACACTTCATATCAATGACTACAGAAACTCATCTCACTGATTATCACACCTTCAACCAAAGTGAAGGAACTGATCACTGAAATCATGAGCTGTAGTTGTTGGTGGTTGTGTGTTTTACACCACACATTCTGCACATTATATATTCTATGTTCATGTTCAGATGTATAATTCTCTCATTCTGCCTCAATACCTCACACACCGCCACAGGTGTGATGAAAAAAGAAGTATAAACAGCTTTGTCTGAAACACCATATTCCTGCTCAGTTGAGCACTTTTGTGTTTGTATGTTTGAGTATGTGAGTTTGTTTGTGTGTGTATGTGAGTCTTCATGTGCCTGTTTATCACACTGAATGTCTGCCATGGCAGCAACAAAGCAGCTGGAAAGACGCAGATAAAGCGAAAGCAAAGACACGGGACAGAGACTGAGCAAAGAGGCAAAATGAGAGAGAGAGAGAGAGAGAGAGAGAGAGAGAGAGAGAGTCAGTTCCAATTTACTGTGATTTTGTAGTTGAAATAAACGTGCACACACACAAACATGTTAACTAAGAACAAAGCCTTGAAATAGATGCAGATATCAAAATCCCCACAGGAGACCTGAGCTATTTTTACCAACTCGGATGATGGCTCATGAATGCATAATTCATACATGCCCTGCTTTAATACAGATACACAGTACTGTACCAAACGCACAAATACACTCCGCTTTTAATACATGCAAACATGCAACCGTAAGAGATTGTTGCTGTATGTATACCATATTGTGAATCACAACAGCACCAAACTGTTGTGGCAGAAAAAACATTAAACTGAAAGTGAGTGACTTACCGTATAAAAGCAGATTTCCGGTCTCATTTGAGCGAGTCTGTCTGTCAGTCTGTGCTGTGTTGTGCTTATAGAGTGAATTACTCTATAAAATGCATTCGACAAGGTCTTGTTCTGCTTGTTTATGTTTTTGTCGCTTTTCTAGCCCAAAGCCCTGAAACTGCTGGGGATGGAGGTGAGTGATGATCTCATCAAGATTGTTATTCAGTCTTTGCTTCACTGTTCCTCTCCCTCGTTTAAAACACTCTTCTTCCTCATAACGTGTTGATTGTATAGTCACTCCGCAGGTTCTTTTCAGCAGAAGTAGTCGTTAAGTGTGTGCTGTGTGCCTTACAGTCTTTTGAAAGGAAGACCTTGAGGCATATTTTATTTATTTTGCTGGCAATCTGTATACACGTTTGAGCCAGTTGAAGGCTCGTTGTCAGATAACATTAATAATTAATTTTGCACTACCTTGTAAAAAATATATTTGAATTTCCTTTTTTCTCAGATTTATGAAATTAAAAAAAAAATTTAAAAAAAATGTATGACTACATGACTGCTTCATGGCTCCAGACAGTATAAATGTATAACTCTTATAATAAATGTCAGAGCAGCCCAGTTACATTTAACTGAATTGGTAATGGCTGCCCTAACAGGATTACATAATACATGGTTTGTGTACTACCGTGTATCCATGGTGTACAAGCCATGAAGTATCCAAATCATAAAGCCTTTATCAGAGTATGTGTCTACAGTTTTCTCAGAGGTATTTATATTGAATGTGCATGGCTGTCCATTCCTTTGTATGTCTGCCTTTTTGAAATCCGTCTCCGTTAGTGTGTGTTCTCTCTTTGTTTGTGTCTGTCAAAGTCATTACCTCAATGCCTTGCTCTCTTTTTGTAATCCAGTTTATCATTCAATCAGTATGGCAACCTGGACATATTAGCCATACATATATGGCTCTGCAATCATTTCTAAAAATCCATAACATCACAAACTACTATAAATAGAGGGTCACTTTCTAGTAATACTGTGTAATTTACTGCACTGTTATCATATCCAGGCAATCTGTCTGATAGTAAGCAGACAGTTTAGAACCACTGAAAATCATTTCTCAGATCTCTGTAATTGATCAACTGTCAGTCGACCTCAACTGTTAAAATGTGCAATTATTGGAGATCAATGTCACCCTGCTGACATTTAGACACAAACTGGCAGTGAGACAGGGAGTCAACCTGGAGACATAAAGAGTATGAGAAGATTTTATTTAAAAGTGTATCAGACCATGCCTGTTATGTATATTTTGTGTGTAGCACTTTGTCCTATCACCTGTGTCCACCAAAGTCTGATTTTGCTTCTGCATTCAACTAACTTTCATCATGTTGAGGGTGAGCAATTCCAAAAAAATACAAGGTGAAAATGTTCGCGGGGTGATATGACCCCTCTGGACATGAGACTTATGTGGCCAAACACAGGGCCAGTCCTTTAGAGATAAAGTCAAGGGTACGATCTAGATTCTTGGGTTTCGCTTCTGATTTAGAACCCAGAACTACATAAATACATACATTAATAGTTCAGCATCAATTTAGTCACTCCAAAATATATATATCTACATAGCTGTCTCCTTCTCTTCCCCCCCAACTAACTTGCTCTGGATCTGCACCAGGACGATATGCCAATCCGCAGAGGCCGCCAGAAGACGACACGCAAGCGAGAGGAGGAAGTAGACATCGATTTGGACGACCCCGAAATCAACCACTTCCCTTTCCCCTTCCATGAGCTCATGGTGTGGGCCGTGCTTATGAAACGTCAGAAGATGGCGCTGTTCTTTTGGCAGCACGGCGAAGAGGCCATGGCCAAGGCCTTGGTAGCATGCAAGCTTTGTAAAGCCATGGCACACGAAGCCTCCGAGAACGACATGGTGGATGACATCTCCCAGGAACTAAACCACAACTCCAGGTGGGTGAAACGAAACATGTGCACATATTCAGCCATCTCTCACTATGTTTAAATTCAGTGGTAACTGTAGTCCTGAGCACTACTTCTCTCACAGAAACATTTCTGCACTAAATGATTAATGCAAAGTCGAGTGGTGAGTCTAGACGGGAACATCTACCTGCACACTCCATCACCTATGCGCAGATACACACACAAACACACTAACATGCCTTCTTCCCTGCAAACTGACTGGTTTCAGACTGCTCCAGGCTCCTATGCGATGAAAGTGGCATAGATACAAAAATCTGGTAACATGCATCTTCGTTAGTTTAGGATATGCATCTGAGATGAAGGTATTCACCTAGAGATGGAAGTACTGGCTGTGGAAATGACTGTTAATTAGGAGGAAATCTTTTAGATACTGCAAATGAATCGGAGCCACACCAACCAAAACTCCCCACGCACACACGTACTTACATACATTTTCAAAGAGGAGCCTTAGAGCTGGCATATTTTGAGTTTACTTTCCACAGAGAATTTTGCTGACTCTCTTAGAGGAGCTCATTTATCTACATACATTTTTATATTTTCATGTATTCTTTACATATGCAGTGTTTGTAAACACATCTCTGTGTGTGTATGTATAACCTCGAGGGATATTTGTGTGAACATGTGAAAAGTGAAATGTGTGGAAGAACTTTCAGAAATTCCTACGTTCTGTAGGGAGTTGGTCTTACTTTCCAGGCACTTGTAAGCAAACTGCAAATACTTTTGGAATATTCACCTTTTATATTACTTGATATATCATATAAGTCATTTGTAAAAAGCCCCTCACAGAAACAGAAACAAATTTGTCATACTAGCTCTGTAATTCTGTAGTCGCAACTTTGAAATCTGCACAAAGCTTCCTTTGCTCAGCATGCATTATACATACATTATAAACTTGAACAACCCCATTCACCTTGGAAAAGATACAGACATAATTACCAGGGAGAATTTTGGCCCTCTTTGCTGTATACATGTGTCTGCATCTACTAAATAAATTAGATATGCTTGTCATGTAAGGCCTTGACCATGCCAATGTGTTGTGTTGACATGCAAAGTGTGTGTGTGTGTGTGTGTGTGTGTGTGTGTGTGTGTGTGTGTGTGTGTGTGTGTGTGTGTGTGTGTGTGTGTGTGTGTGTGTGTGTGTGTGTGTGTGTGTGTAAGTATTTGTTTGCAAATAATCTAATCTCCTTCAGAATTTGGCCACTGATTCCTGGACCAGATTCATTACATTTTTTTTTTGTTTGGACAAAGTGTGTCATTGTCTCTGTTCATGTCTCAGTGTGCCTGTATATGTCCTGCATATAATTTCCCAGAGAGTTTGGCCAGCTGGCAGTGGAACTCCTAGATCAGTCCTATAAACAGGATGAGCAGATGGCCATGAAGCTGCTGACGTACGAGCTGAAGAACTGGAGCAACGCCACCTGCCTGCAGCTGGCGGTAGCGGCCAAACACAGAGATTTCATCGCTCACACCTGCAGTCAGATGCTTCTGACCGACATGTGGATGGGACGTCTGCGGATGCGCAAGAACTCAGGCCTGAAGGTAACAAAACTGAGCCAGATGTTTGGGCTAACCTGTGGTTAAAGAAACACATACTGACATGATATAAACGGTCTGTGCACTTCGCAGTGACTTCAGGCTTCGGTGTAAGGGAGGCAGAGTTGTATTGGAATGTTTAAATCCCTTCAGACTGCCTTAGAGAAGTTGGGCAGGGAAAGTAATGAGAAACACTCTCACCTCCCTGAAGAACTACCATAGAGGCGGCCCAAATCACTCCTGTAGATCTGCTGAGTGGCTCAGTAAAAAGTGGAGAGTGGTTGTACGTGACAACAACCGGGTGTGATGTGTGGAAATGTACGGATGTGAAGCTAGATGAGAGAATAGATGATTACTTTTCTGTTGAAAATGTATGAAAGACTGTACGTTGCTTTGGACATAATAAGCCAATATTAAAAGCAGAGGGCACCCAGTGTCAGCTTACTACAAATGTATAAGTATATATGTTGTCAGATAAGTATTGAGAAATTGCAGTATGAAATGCCTATTATGCCATGTTGATCCAAACCGTTCAGGTGTAAAAATTACAGTAGACACTGGTCTGGCTGATTATAACTGTGGTTTGACCATGATGACTTATTCCCAGTGTGCACTGGACTGGAAAGGTCACCACAGTCAGTCTGATCATGTTATACCAAACTTAGATTTTAAATCCTGTACTAGAAAGTGCTTTACAAGACAATGAAAGCAAATAAAGTAGTAAAGTAGTAAAAAATGATAAAGTAAAATCATTAAAATAACTATTAAAACAGAACATCATAATGTTCTGTTTTAATAGTTGTGCTTTAAAAGTTGTGCTTTAAAAGTGAATAGACAAACATTTGCGATTAACTGTGATGCTTTTTTTGCCCATTGCTGCCAGGCTTTGAATGTTGCCCATTAAAAGACTGGCAGCAGAGTTTTCAACCAGCACATGGTACGCAGTTCAGTTCAATCAAAGAGACCAACAGAGTAATGTTGATATAGGTAAGATAAGTTCAACTATGATACCTCAAGTCTAATGTTATACAGTCAGGTTATCTTGAGACGCCAAGAAAGAGGAGGAGGATTTGCCAGAGCAAGAGAAAGATTAGGAGTGTGTCGGGTGCGGTTGCCCTCCTGGTTGAACTTCCACCACAACTTCATTTATATGACTAAAAAGTATTCTCTTAATCCAAAGGGGACAGAAGAACTGACCTTAAATACTCAAAAAAACAACTTCAAATTGGATGGAGGCTTGTGTGGTAAACATCCCTTTGAGACGAGGGGTAGAGGTTTCGGTGAAGACTGGTGGTTGACTTTTCAGCCATTTTTGCTCATGTGGGTCTTCTAGACGTCTGGCAGAAGGGTGATAGGAGGCAGCTGCGCAGATCAGAGAGGTTAAAGTTATTTATAATGAAGAGTTGCCCTGGGAGTTGCTGAAGGGATGGCTGGGTTAACACTCATTCATACATCGAGTGAGAGAGGATGATGGGCCTGGCTGGCTAGCTTCTTGGAGCATGGCAGAACCACAGTGCTTCCAAAGTGGTTTGGCCTTTGCAGGAGGGAGGGAGAGAATGCACTGCTAAAGCAAAACCATTGGAGCAGAAAGACAGAAAGGAAACCACAAGTGGAACAAACAAGATTTGGCGCCCCCAGGAGTTCATGATATACAACAAATAACGTTGTCAAAATGTTGTCAAGATAATATGCACATTTTCTGAGTTGCTATAGTTGTGAGGGTTGCCTTCTTCTAGCCCTCCTACACGCTAACTGATATCAGGACAAGGTTACTGAAGGCTACAGATGGACTATGAATTAGAAAGATGAGTACATTGATTACTTCTCACATCAATAAGTATGACAAATTACTGACACTTGGCTTTTGACTCCTTGACACCACTACTGACAAGAGTAGCGGAGACTTTCAATTTCTGTATTTATCTCAGAAATGCATGTACCGTATTTTCCGCACTATAAGGCGCACTTAAAAGCCTTTAATTTTCTCAAAAAACGACAGTGCGCCTTATAATCCGGAGCGCTTTATATATGGATTAATTCTGGTTGTGATATTAAAGATATTAAAACATTAAATGAAGAGAATAAAACATTAAATGAAGAGAATGAAACATTAAATAAAGATAATGAAACATTAAATAAAGAAAATGAAGAGAATGAAAAATTAAATAAAGATGATAAAACATTAAATAAAGATAATGAAAAATTAAATAACAGTGAATATAAACATCAAATTAAGTGTGTGTTAAATAAAGAAAAATGAAACATTAAATAAAGTGAATAAAACATTAAATAAAGATAATAGATGATATTGCAGCATCACATTACAGTGGCATCAACTTAAGATCTTAAAAATAAGAACTTGAAAATTTAAATATATACATATGTATATATAAGGTACCATCACATATATTGTGTTTTATATGTATGAACAAATGTCTCAATAAAGTTATTGAATTAAAAAAAAAAAATAATAAAAAAAAAAAAATAATAATAAGGTTCTACCCGGCATGCAATGCGCGGTGATCGCCGGAACCTATTTCCCGGTCACCAGGGATCAGGTTCGGCCATCACTAGTGTGTGTGGAGACGGTTCAACCTCCTCTAGCATGCTAGCTAGAGGAGGTTGAGCCGGCATCCACCGGTACCGGTACAGTGAAAAACACCGGTAATCCGGCACACCGGTATACAGGAGGATGAGCCGTCCAGATAAACATCCGTGAAAACATCATGACGTGACGACACTGCACCGCGACTGTGACAAACACGCAGGAAACATTAAATAAAGATAATAAAACATTAAATAAAGATATTAAAACATTAAATAAAGATATTGAAACATTAAAATTAAAGAATTAAAAATTAAAATTAAAAAAAATAAAACCGGCATTAAATAAAGAGAATAAACATTTAAATAAAGAGAATAAAATCATTAAATAAAGATAATAAAACATTAAATAAAAGATAATAAACATTAAATAAATAGAATAAAACATTAAATAAAGATAATAGATGATGTTTCAGCCTTCGTGGCATCAACTTAAGATCTTAAAAATAAGAACTTGAAAATGTAAATATATACATATATATATATATATAAATATATTGTGTTTTATATGTATGAACAAATGTCTCAATAAAGTTATTGAATTAAAAAAAAAAATAATAATAATAATAAAAAATAAAAAAATAATTAAAAAATCTACCCGGCATGCAATGCGCGGTGATCGCCGGAACCTATTTCCCGGTCACCGGGATTCTACCGGGACGGCTCCTCTAGCTCCCAGACGGCTCAACCTCCTCTAGCTATGCTAGCTATAGGAGGTTGAGCCGGCCGGTCCACCGGTACCGGTACCGTGAAAAACACCGGTAATCCGGCACACCGGTATACAGGAGGATGAGCCGTCCAGATAAACATCCGTGAAAACATCATGACGTGACGTCACTGCACCGCGACTGTGACAAAAGATAACATTAAATAAAGATAATAAAACATTAAATAAAGATATTAAAACATTAAATAAAGAGAATGAAACATTAAATAAATAGAATAAAACATTAAATAAAGATATTAAAACATTAAACAAAGAGAATAAAACATTAAATAAAGATAATAAAACATTAAATAAAGAGAATGAAACATTAAATAAAGAGAATATAACATTTAATAAAGATAATGAAACATTAAATAAATAGAATAAAACATTAAATAAAGATAATAGATGATGTTTCAGCCTTCGTGGCATCAACTTAAGATCTTAAAAATAAGAACTTGAAAATGTAAATATATACATATATATATATATATAATATATTATATTGTGTTTTATATGTATGAACAAATGTCTCAATAAAGTTATTGAATTAAAAAAAAAATAATAATAAATAAAAATAAATAATAATAATAAAAAAAAAATCTACCCGGCATGCAATGCGCGGTGATCGCGGAACCTATTTCCCGGTCACCGGGATTCTACCGGGACGGCTCCTCTAGCTTCCCAGACGGCTCAACCTCCTCTAGCTATGCTAGCTATAGGAGGTTGAGCCGGCCGGTCCACCGGTACCGGTACCGTGAAAAACACCGGTAATCCGGCACACCGGTATACAGGAGGATGAGCCGTCCAGATAAACATCCGTGAAAACATCATGACGTGACGTCACTGCACCGCGACTGTGACAAACAAAAATAAAACATTAAATAAAGATAATAAAACATTAAATAAAGATAATGAAACATTAAATAAAGATAATAAAACATTAAATAAAGAAAATAAAACATTAAATAAAGAAAGAATGAAACATTAAATAAAGATATTAAAACATTAAATAAAGAGAATAAAACATTAAATGAAGAGAATGAAACATAAAATAAAGAAAATAAAACATTAAATAAAGATAATGAAACATTAAATAAAGATGATGAAACATTAAATAAAGATAATGAAACATTAAATGAAGAGAATAAAACATTAAATGAAGAGAATGAAACATTAAATAAAGAGAATGAAACATTAAATAAAGAGAATAAAACATTAAATAAACATTAAATAAAGAGAATGAAACATTAAATGAAGAGAATAAAACATTAATTTTTTTAACATTAAATAAAGTTAATAGATGATATTGCAGCCTTCGTGGCATCAACTTAAGATCTTAAAAATAAGAACTTGAAAATTTAAATATATACATATACCGGTAACCTTTAATTGCTTACATTTCTATTCAAGTTTGAGCCGCCAGTCAGTGCAATATAAACAGCTTAATTTCACTCTTGAATTATTCAAAGACAGCTGCTTCCAGTGATAAGAAGTCACTCAATTACACTGCTATACATCTTCTTCTCTTCACCTTGTTCTTCACCTTCCCACTGTGTTAAGAGCCTCTCTGTTGCTTTGCTTGTTTGACTGGTATGTATATCTGGAGTATATAGAGCATGCCTGCCTCCTTTATCTGCTGTGTACGTCCCTCTCATCCATTGTGGCAGCAAAGCACCCTTGATGCCTGTCTGGACTAATGCTTTTGTAATTGACTTCAACAACGAGAACCCTTGCTTGGCTGTCGTAGATACCAAAGCTTTCAGCCGGGTCGTGATGGGGAGTTGTAAATGTGGAAAAAATTTCATTATGTGAGTTTCAAATGTGTGTGCCGCAGAACAATTATGAAGGTTGTTTTGTTCCAGACTCTCTGTGTCCTAATATCCACAGAGCAACTCATGAAACTGTACATCTTTATCTCATCTGTTATTTGTCGCTTACAGCTCCTCTCCCTAACTTTCCATCCTCCTCCTCCTTCATATCTATCTTCCTCATCACGCAGGTGATCTTAGGGCTTCTTCTGCCACCGTCCATCCTGAGTCTGGAGTTCAAGAACAAGGATGAGATGTCCTACATGCCCCAGGATCAGGAGGCCTACCTGCAGGAGAAGGAGGAGGAGGAGCCTGAGAAACCAGTCAAGGAGAAGGAGGAGGAAGACATGGAGTTCACAGTAAGATCTTACTGTGAGGCGCAGTACAACTCCGTGGTGAGAGAACCCACCTCAGCCCCGCATCTCAGAATTTATACACATATTCAAACTTTAGACACGCTTTGTTAAAACTATAAAACTGATCATTGAACACATAGCCCAGATACTGTGTCCTTTTGTAAATATCTCTCATGGACCAGTTTTATGTTGTTTTCGTCCACAGTGACATGCCGATACACACACAAATATGCACACAGTTCTCTACACACACATACTTGTTTCTCTATTCGGGCCAACTGGACCCCTTCCAGCCAAATAGCCCTTTCCTGTTTCTCGTCGTCCCAGCAAGACATGGTCGTGGAGTTGTAGCGTCTCAGTCTGTCGCCGCTTGTGGGTTCCCTCGTGTTTGTTTCTTCTTCCATCTATCTCCTCTATTTCTCTCTGCCTCTCCCACGGTCCCTCTTGTTCTCTGCCCAGCTCTCTCTTTGCTCCTTGATTTCTCTCTCTCTCTATATCTTCTCTCTCTCTTTCTCCCTCTCTCAAAGCTCAGTTCTGATTGAGGTACAGTACTGTATGCTAGCCGATTGCTGCCCCTCACTCTCTCCCATCATGATGATGGCTTCCTGCAGCATACCACTCAGCATGTCGGCTGCTGAGCATGGGAGGCCCAGGCTTTTGCATTATATAACCATGTCCGCCTGCTGCTGCAGAGCTTAAATCATGCAGAGTCTGAGCACCGTGTCCCGGCTCACAGTGGAAGAGTTGGTCCATCTGCATGGACATGGATGTACAGCAGGATCAGGACGCGTTGCATTTCAATCCAATCAATTCTGGAGATCATACCAAGATCCAATTTGTGTGTTAAAGGAAGACTGGAATTTGAACACAATTTTAAGACATAAACTGGATCTAAGATTGTTCCATCAAGTGATTGAACTGAAGTTGGACGCCCCTCAGCACCCCTGTACATACTCTCCATCTGCATTGAGCACAGCCAGCAAGCCAGCGCAAACGGGCCATTTTACACATGCAGTCCTTGAGGCACAGTGGTGTTAAAAAAAAACACTCTGCTGCCAGAGAATGCATTTGCAATGAGACCCTTCCTGTTGCCCTGGCTTGTGACTGTACAAATGCACCTTCAGATACTTATGAATCACACAAAGATTCATACAAATGTACACAGACTGCTACACCACAGAGGGAGATTGTATTGTTTTATCGTCAGATGCTTTAGATAAACCACACTGTGATGAATGCTTTAACTTGTGTGATAGCTTTTGTCCACTTGCTGATCGGATAATGTGCATGTTCGGTACAGTAAAGGCATGGTGTGATTTACACACTGGCATCTGAATCTTTTCACCCTGAAGGCCCTGTCTGTGTGTGCCTTAGACAAAACTTGAAGCTGTAAATGTTTGACCTTTTTGGAAAAAAATAGAACTCCATTGATTCCTTACCGATGGTGATTTCTTCTTTGATTTATTAGTGATGGTTTTATCACAATAGTACCTATTCAGTGGCTTGGGAACTTCAACCAACTCCTCATCATATATTTCTAATATTTTGAGTTTCAAACGTTTTATCTTAGCCCAGGTCTACGACTGTCCTACAAAGGCAGAGTGCAGTAACAACACAGTAAAATTGAGAAAGAGTTTAAAGTTTTCAGACTGGACGGCAAACTGTGAAACAGTTAATGCTTTCATTTTACGCTTTTTGAATTGATTATTTTACCCCCCAAAAATATTGCTATAGAAAATGCTCAATACAAAAAAAATGCAGATAGCCATCTGCACTCCTCACATGATGCGCAGAGAAACTGAAGTATCTACAAATAAATATGTTCTCTCAGCTTTCCATTTTAACTAGTGTTTGAGAAAATGTTGGTTTTAGATTGTAAAGTGCTTCTAGAATGAGCAGACGTAGCTGTTTTTAATGCTGCAGTCTTAATTATGTGGATAACATACTAAATGACCAAAATGTCCGTTCATCAAAATGGTTAGTTTTCATTTACAGATAGCAACTTGGGGGAAAATACATAACTATACTTAGTGTTCACTTTGCTAGTCGCGGCCGCCCCACAAGCTAGCTTTCACTTTATATATCCCTCGTACTTCAGCTAAGCTGTCTAGTTAGCCTTTTTTCTATGGCGGAGAGTGCAGTAAATGCTGCGACGAGTACTACCGGCACAAAGATTACCAACCCAGAGTGCAGTAACTGCAAGCTGGACAATTCATATAACCACAGCTAAAGTGCAGATATTGTGTGTTGGTTTTTAGGTTCGTTCTGAAGTTACTGCTTGTTCAACACGCTGTTTTCACAGAAATTACACATTTTAATGGCATAATATTTATGGTTAAAGTAAATAAGAACTGCTCAATTTTTACCAAATGGTTAGTTACTGCATTCAGCCCTTTTAGGACAGTATATATAAAGACCACCTTTTGACATACAATACAATTCCATGTATGAACTCCCTCAGAGGTCTGGTGTTGCTTTGACATTAAGACCATGACCCATTTAAACAGCGGACTCCGAACCCTCTCTCATGGATAAGGAAATGTGTCACAGATTGAAATTGAAATATCTATGTCTTATCTTTTTCTTTTTCTGTCTTCTTTCTGTCATTATCTTGTCTCTCTTCTGTCTCTTAATTGTTGTCTGAGACACAATCCATGAGTGTCTGTGTCTGCGTCATACTGTGTTCCCAGCCTTCACCCAACACTCCACCTCAAACACACATTTCACATTTTGGAATGATGACATTGCTTGTGCTTGCTTCTTTGATTATGATATTAAAACTTTGCAGTAGCCATAAAGTAACCTTCTCCCCCTTCTCCTTTTTTCTTTGCTATTCGACTCTTCCCAACCCATCTCCTCCCTTCCACATACTTGTCTTCATCTCCGTCCTCTCTCTGCATCTACTCTGTCTTTCCAATCCATCACACGCCCCTCTTCCCACTTGATCCCTTTGTCGCTCACACCTTTCGCTCCTTCCACCCTCGCTCCATGTGGGGTTTCCATTCCCCCAGGCAATGCTGGGTGCGGTCACCACAGAGACATCCAGAAAGAAGGATGTTGAGGAGGTTCAGAAACGCCACCGCCTCATCCCCTTGGGACGCAAGATATATGAGTTCTACAACGCTCCAATTGTCAAGTTCTGGTTTCATACGGTCAGTGTCGGCTTCTGCAACACCACCTACGTGCTCAGCCTCCTGTTGGCAGTGTCAGTGCTCACTGTAATTCTGCAACAGCATCAATTCCTGGTTCCCTGCTGTTAGCTTCTCCAGCCACAGTGCCCCTATTGTCATTATCCTCCTCTTCCACCCTGTCATTACACAGCTTTACCGGGGTGAGAAAGTTTAGTGTGAGAGAGATGGGGAGGCTGATGGAAACAACACAGTGAGAAAAGTACCGGCCAGTGAAAGGTATTGAAGATCAAACAAGGAGTTTTTTTTATTAACAGTGTAAACACACATAGATATCTCCTGAGTCATGGCATATCTATTTTTATATCTATCTATCTTTTACAATACATAAATATTACTTATTTTGAAGTTGAGTTGCAGAGGGCTTACACGGTTGTCTTCACATATTTTCTGTACAACACTGTTCATTTGGATTCTGTAAGATGTCTTTGAAGTCTGTGCACAACTTGTTTTGTACAGTTTCTGCCTGTGAGCGCACGTTTAATGTTTGATGCAAGCTGATCTTTTGTCTCTCATACCCCGTCGTGGGCTCCTTCCATTTGCTCGGCCAGTGAAAACAGCTCTTAACCTCACCAGCAGGGACTTCACTGTTTATTTATGCTGAGAAAATATGTTGACTGCCTTTTGTTTCATCCCATTTTCTCTTCCCTGGCTATATACTCCCCTCCTCTTCTTCCCCCTCTCTTCTTCCTCCTGCCCTTCAGGTTAAATAATAATTTTGGATTGTGAATTTCATCACTGTAGCTGCACTCGTAGAACAGATACTGGGTCAAAATGTGGTCTTTACCTCACTACCAGATTTGTATTCAAACTCGTCATCCACAGTAGAGGGCCGCCCCGTTTAAAGTAAAATTAGTCAAACTCGTCACGCAAACCAACCGTGCACGTGGGACGGATTGACAGTCCCGGTCACAAATTATTAAAACCACTTTGACTGCAAACTTCTCTGGAATACTTGATTTAGGCATTGACTGGAGGAGACACCATCCCCAGTTTGTTTGTAGTTACTTTATAAATAAAATATGTGTACCTTCTTGTTTTGGTACCAAATTTAATAACAGTTTTGCATGGCTGTTAAAATCTATTCTGAATGTGTTCATGCAGTTTAAATGGTCTCGCACTGTACTAGATCACCAATTGCTGAATCAAAAATGTCAAATATCTGATGCAAATCCAGTTAGTCATGACCTGTAAATGTGGAAAACATGTGAAATCGATTTTGAATACATTTGAGTCAGCTCGCCAAGGCCTGTTTTTTCGATGGTTTGAATTGTGATCAGAATTTTTCATCTAGCCTGTATCATGATAAGCTCCAGTGCCTAAAATAAGTGCAGGAAAAAAATTAAGTGAACAGCTGACATGGATTTAAATAGATTCAGACACAGGAGACACATAATAGACATTTTCAGGCCAAGTGTGCAGGTATAGCAATCAGGGGTCACATCTAAAAAGAGGCATTAAAGAGAGGTCTAATGATGTCAATCATTCACAACATACCCGTTTAATTTGAGCAGTTGCACATAAAGCCCTTAAAGCCAGTTTATTTTTCTGAACTTGATTAATGTACAGTTTGCCATTGTGGTTTAACCACAAGAGCATAACCACAAATGTGTCCCTGCTGATTTCTCTCTGCTGTGGTGTTTTTTTTTTTACATAGTTGGCCTACGTGGGCTACCTGATGTTGTTCAACTACATTGTCCTGGTAAAGATGGACCTGTGGCCCTGTCCTCAAGAGTGGATCGTCATCGCTTACATCTTCACCAACGGCATTGAGAAGATGAGAGAGGTACAACAGATCCTGTGCACCAGCATCCATAAATACTTTAAACACACATTATCAGTTATTCACCACAAACTACCTTATTGGCTACAGACACAAAGCTTGTCACCATAATATCGCCGACGATTAAATTCAGTGAGTTTTGTGGTGGAGAGGCCAAGCATCATGTCCATGCCATCAAACAGCTCATGATTAATAAGGTAAACTGTGTTGCAACCATTGAAGAGGAAGCAAAATAAAGAGTCAGAAAAGGAAGAGGGGTCGAAATGAAGGAAAGCACAAAGATGGGAAAACAAATAAAGAAAAACAGCGAATAGAAAATACAGGCATGTGGCCATATGAGACCAGTTCAGCCTCACTCTTTGGCTGTGTTTGTACTGTTAGTGTATGAAATGCATTAATCATTATGGCACATCATTCTCAGCTGCACAGCAATGCCTCCTCAGACATCTGCTACATGCCCTGATAGGTGAACTCATACTGCCCTCCCATGGTGGACATGATATACTGCATTTCTATGATTCTATTTCTATCACTTTTTGGGGCTTAAATTTTGTCCCTTTCCAAATTTCTGCATTTATGAACACATCTTTTCATCATTCCCCGCATTTGAGCATCCTTATCTTGCTCTCCTTTGTCAAATAATTTCCACTCCAACCTTCTCCCAGATCCTGATGTCAGAACCGGGGAAGTTGCTACAGAAGGTGAAGGTCTGGCTTCAGGAGTACTGGAACATCACAGACCTCATGGCCATTCTCATATTCTCCATCGGCATGGTTCTGCGTCTCCAGGAGCCGCCGCTCATGAGCTACGGCCGCGTCATCTATTGCGTCAACATCATATATTGGTATATCCGGCTGCTGGACATCTTCGGGGTCAACAAGTACCTGGGTCCCTATGTGATGATGATTGGCAAGATGGTGAGAGGAGGCAGGGGTGGCGTATTGTGTGTGTGTGTATGTGTGTGTGTGTGTGTGTGTGTGTCTTTTCTATCTACTGCATCTCTCATTTTTGTTTCCCCATTATGTGTTTTTCATTTATGTCTGACTTTTTCTACTTTCTGACCACTACTCTGCATGATCCATACTGATTATAAGAGTTCACAGAGTCCCATGATTGCAAGGGTTTTATTCATAAGTGGGTGTACAGGCTTGGTCCAAATAGAGCTTGTGTGCCTCTAAACCTCATTGTTTGATCTCTTAAATAGCACAAGATCAGAGCCTCTGATGCATACACGAGGACAACATTAGAGAAGGGATCAAAGGCTCAAATTTGTGTGATGATCAACTGTCTTTGACATGGGGCTGTGTACCACTAAACACATATGCCTTTTTGATATGGAAATCAGCTGTAAATGAGGGGATTGGGCTGGGGTGGGTGGTTTATGGAGGGGGTGTGGTTTTGGATTCAATGACTAAGTAAGTTTTTTGGCATATGTGATGTTGCAGCACTATAAACAGATTTCAAATCGGACCAGCTTAGAAAACAATGTAAACGTAAAAGACAAATACAATACCACAATGCTGTTATTCTGCCAAATTCATATGCACTTCATGATTTGAATAAATTAATAAGTTAGCCTGCAAGTGTGACTATTACTTAGATGTGTATCAGCTTTCTAGAAAGCAAAAATATATACTTAGGCTAATGTAGCTCTCTTCACTTTATCCATTCCTTCTTTTTTTTATCATTCTTCCTTTCTATGAGCATTCTAACCAACTGCTCCTCATGTGTTTCTCTTCTTAAACCACTCACTCTTTCCCTTCTCTCTTTGGCGGTCCTCCTCTACTCTACCCCCCCCGTCCCTCCTTCTGTCAGATGATCGACATGATGTATTTTGTGATCATCATGTTGGTGGTGCTGATGAGTTTTGGGGTGGCGCGTCAGGCCATCCTCAACCCTAATGAAGACCCGTCCTGGATGCTAGCTAGGAACATCTTCTTCATGCCGTACTGGATGATCTACGGAGAGGTGTTTGCCGACCAGATTGACCGTAAGTTTAGGGCCAGAGTGTCAGAGCTTTTCAATAAACTTCATTTTTGTTAATTCAGGGGAAAATAGTTCCTGACTCTGAAGAGAGATGATAGCAATGTGCCCGAATACACAACTACCTCTTAATTAAATCCACAGGTTAACATATTACCAGAAGTTTTCTATTTATAATACATAAATATTAAATCTCTGTAGTACAAGACAAATAACAACAAATTGTTAACTGGGAAATTTTTGACAAATTGTTCTCTTAGAAAACAATATCGGCAGTTCTTTTTTGTCAAGTTGCTCAACTTCTTACATGAGGACATTACTTTTTACTGTCCGTTTGTCCTGATCTTTTAGTCTCTACATCATTTTATATCATGTAGACAAAGTGACATTTGACTCAATAAAGTGTCTGTGGGAAAATGTCTCAAGAGTGAGAAAATGTCTCAAGAGTGAGAGTGCGTTTGCAGTTCTGTTGTCCTTTTGTATGGTTGTATATATGATGTGTGTACAGAATGTGAGGAGTGGCCCAAAGAGAAGAGATCTGAAATAATGTTTTTATTCTTTGTTTCAGATATGCATAGTAGGAAGTTAAAGCACAGGCTGAATGAAAAACTCTGGCTGGCCGACAATTACTTACGAACTTACGGAACCTGGCGTACTAGTGGTCCATCCCACAATGCCCAGTGCAGTCAAAACCCCAGTAAATCAATCGATATAGACCTCAATTTAATCACATCTACCTAACCCACCTCTCCTTCATCATCCTCATGTTACCACCATGTCATGCCTACTCCTACCACTAGAGGCCACTTGAGACAAAAGTGTGCATGCGGCTCCACACGCTCTGAGGTTAAAGTTGCCCTCATGTGTTTGGTATCTTGGGTCAGCTACTAAATCCAAACAGCATATCATTTAAACATCGGAAGCTTGTTTGAGACGATTTAAAGTGTATGACAGCTTGAACGAGGCTGCCTTTCTTCTCTAAATCTTTGATTGACCAACTTGTATCTTGACCTAAGGCTTTGCTTTGTAAGCAACTTTACCCTTACTAATTTTGGCAATGGCTGACAAATGGCACTGTTACGTGGCAATAGCACTTTTTCTAATGTGTTCTAATATTTGAATGCTCTTTGTTTTAGTCATTACATCAAGAGGAAGTATCAAACTGACTTTCAATTAGTTTCATTTGAAGAAGTGACCCTGCCATGTTAACGTCGTCTGTCACATAAACCATATCACCCTCCCTTTTTTATCCTGGCTCAGCTTCTCACTGGAGAAATTGCAACATTGCAAAAATATTTCTAGTAATATAGGCAACATTTAATAAGAGCATTTACATGTACATATAAATACCACACCATGCACAAATAATATACACACATACACACCATAATATATCTATCAGCCACCTTTCATCATCTGTAATCTGTTTTTTCACGTGGTTCAGTTGTCAGAGTTTTTAATCCAAATTTTTGAGGGTGAAAATTTGAAATGTAGAAAAAAATTACTTCAGTTCTCTGTCTTTGGGCTGCATTGTGTGAAACAATTAAACATCAAGCAATGATGAGCATGAATAGAATGAATCTCAAAGGCAAACAAACCAAGAACAAATGCTGATTGTTCCCCAGATAAGCAACAGCAACTGAACCATCACAGATGGAAAAAACATACCGTGTACCTTAAATACATTTCAGACGACTCAAAGCAATCAATCATTACTGAATGAAGCTATGGCACACATATGTTACAATATATTTGAAACATCTCCTGCATGTTTGAATATATTGGTAACACAAATTGTGATGAGAAATGATGAATGCCTTTTTTTGGAGAGTATTTTGTTTTCAGATGCACATTTTCAAACATGAGCCTCTACCATTAAAGTGTCCACTCTATCCAGTCCCCTCTATAAGAAGCATAAAGACAAATTATGCTTCTTGTTTGTTTGCAAAATATGAAGTTATGCATTTGATTTGGTATTTTTAGGTTTGCTTGTTTCTTTGTTTCTTACTGTTGTCTCGTAAAGTATTGTGCATTATGTGCTTGAATGTTTTATGTTCTCTTTATTTTAATTTGCTTAGGTTTTATTAAATTACATTTTTTATTACTTTTTTTTTTACTATATACTTTGTCTTTAGTTTATGTTGCGTGTCTGCATGTCTTTCTAATTTGTTTTGCATATACAAATTTCTACAAAAATATTCATGATGGCTTCAAGTCTATATCATAGTTTACGTTGTATTAACTTTATGTGTGCGTCTTTGTTTTGTGGCGGTGTGCAGCCCCCTGTGGGCAGAACATCACTACAGAGGATGGGGGGGTGGTGGCCCTGCCTCCCTGTAAGACCGGTGCATGGATCGTCCCAGCCATCATGGCCTGCTACCTGCTGGTGGCCAACATACTGCTCGTCAACCTACTCATAGCTGTGTTCAAGTACGTAAACTATAATTTTTGCTTTTTCACACTTACTTTGACTGCAAGTGTATTTTAGACTTAATTTGAGTGTGTGTCATAGAAAAATAATTAACAGTTATTTGTGTTTGGGCTGCTGTTTAATCACAGTCATTTTAGGCTGCTAGCAAATTGTATTAACAGAATGGGATTGAGCTTCGTTTGCAGAGACATTATCATGCTAATAATCTGTTATTGTGACTCTGAATAATCCTTTTTGAAAGAATGATCATCCTCTTCTACACATTTGTCAGTGTAATTACCAATAAGTGCACAATGGGAAAACAATAATTGTGAAATTGAAGGTTTAATCTCATTAAGGAAGCCATTTATTGTGCTGCATTTATTTATATCTCCTTATACTCTCTGTGTCCAAATTGGCTATGCAGTCCAGCAGCATGCTAAGTGAAGGAGCCGACCAATCAAACTGTATTCGATCTGGACTGGTTGTGATCTTCTTTTTGCCACTGATGACTTGTTTTAGTTCATTTCAGCTTTCAGTGGATGTAATATTCTTGGTTGGTGTGGCATTTCTGTGTGTCGTTGTCCGTCACCATAGCAATACATTCTTCGAGGTGAAGTCCATCTCCAACCAGGTTTGGAAATTTCAGCGCTACCAGCTCATTATGACCTTCCATGAGCGCCCAGTCCTTCCTCCACCCCTCATCATCTTCAGTCACATAACTATGGTCCTTAAGCATCTGTGTTGTCGCTGGCGCAAGCATGACGACGACGAGAGGGACTATGGACTGAGTGAGTGGCAGATAAACATTAGCAAGCCTGATAAACTTGTAAATTATTTTCAGTCCTCTGTTTTTAGCGCCGCAGCACTAGCAACTATGGATATTTTGGATTGAACTGTAGATATTATTATACTATGAATCCAAAAATGAAGTATGACACTAAAGCATTATCACTTCCTCTTTCATCCACAGAACTTTTCATCACAGAGGATGAGCTGAAGAAAGTCCACGACTTTGAGGAGCAATGCATTGAAGAGTACTTCAGAGAGAAAGATGACCGATTCCACTCCTCTAACGACGAGAGGATCAGAGTCACTTCTGAAAGGTCGGACATGGCTGCACAGAAAACCTTTATCTGCATTCTACCTTAACCCTCCAGCCTATGACAAATTCATTTTCAAATAAGTCCAATGTGCTGTCTAGCAGTTGATACAGGATGTGACTAAACAGAATGCTGGCCTTCAGATGTTATAGTGCACATTTCAAACAGATGCAAATATATATATATATATATATATATATATATATATATATATATATACAGTACCAGTCAAAAGTTTGGACACACCTTCTCATTCAATGGTTTTTCTTTATTTTAATTTTGATTTTTTTCTACATTGTAGATTGAAGACATCCAAACTATGAAGAAACACATATGGAATTATGTGGTAAACAAACAAATGCTCAACAAACCAGAATATGTTTTATATTTTAGATTCTTCAAAGTAGTTGAATGAGAAGGTGTGTCCAAACTTTTGACTGGTACTATATATATATATATATATATATATATATATATATATATATATATATATGCAGTGAGTGTAATATGCATACAGTAAAATGGAACTAAGATACAAAAAAAACCCTCAAATGCTTCTAGCCATTCTCCCTGTTTACTTCCCTCTCTCCAGTGCTTCTAATCTATTTCATTTTCTTTCTGCTATACTCCACCAGGGTGGAGAATATGGCAATGCGTCTGGAGGAAGTCAATGAAAGGGAACACTTCATGAAGGCCTCGCTGCAGACCGTTGATATTCGTCTGGCACAAATGGAAGAGCTGATCGGACGAATTGCTGTAGCACTGGAGCGTGTTACAGGTGTTGAGCGTGGGGAGGTCAACAAAGTACGTTCCCGGACTTCATCTGACTGCACAGACTCTGCATATGTACTCCGCCACGGCGACTGCCATGAAACAGCATACATCCTCCGTCAAAGCAGCTTTAACAGCACAGAAGGGAATGCTTACCGTCTGCAGGAGGCTCTGGAGGGAGCAGCTGAGGGCTCCATGTCCCCTCCTTCTCCTACAGGCACGGCTGCACGGACAAGGAGTCACTCGTTTTATGTCGGCCGTGGTGGTGAACGTTCAAGCGGAGCTGAACGAGCTGAGAGCTTCTTCAAAGAACGCTCGCTCAGTCTCCATCGAGCCAACAGCTCACAATCTGTGTCCTCAGGTGCCGCCCCCAAGGAGTCTAAGCCCCTCCCCCTGGCGACGCTGTCGGTCTCCCAGCAACACCGTCCATCATCATGCATTGATATCTATGTCTCAACTTCTGAGGAGGTAGGGCCTGCGGAAGTCTTCCTGAATCCTCTCAGAATGGTCCCACCGCTCCACAGAGACTGCTCGCTGCAGTCAGATATCATGGAGACGGTGCTGCCGGGAGGCCGGGACTTCGGCAGCGCCGCCACCAGCGGAATGGGCGACAGGCACTCGGAGGGCGGAGTAGGCAGCAGCGGAACAGCTGGAGCCATGTTTGACGACAGTGCAGCTGCTGATTTGTCATTGTGCTCGGCTCACCTCTTACCAGACACCACTTTACCTCCTTGGGACATGGAACCATCCCCACCTCCCTCAGCAGGGCTGCTCGAGCGCTCCAAGAGCAGCCGCTACCTCTCTACGACAGGCACAGCATTCCTGGATGAGCCCCCTCTGGTAAAGTCACACAGCCTCATGTTCACGCCAAGAGGCTGCTATGGTGGACTGGGAGCAGGAGTCCAGGTAAAAGCTGCAGAGTACACCAGCATCACTGACTGCATCGATACACGCTGTGTGTCAGCTCCATACACGCCCGCAGAACGCTCACACTCCCCCGGAGGATCCACCTCATTCCCTTTTGATAAGCCGTCAGACATTGCTTCCTCTCATCCAGAGAGAGAGGCAGAGCTGAGCCACACAGAGTCTGATCCAGAGGACCCTGATGACCTGATTCCAGCCCCTGATACCCCTCGCCTAGGGGGCCTGGGTGGGCCCAGTGGGGCCCCTCTCTGCTCCCCCTTCTCCAGGCTGGAGCGAGCAAACAGCTGCTCCTCTGACGACTCCCATCCTTCTCTCACACTGGCCCCTCCGCACCGGAAGAGCCTGTCGGTGAGTGAGAGGATGGAGAGGGGACCGGGTCTGGGGGCAGACAGGGGGCCTGGGCCAGGGGGCCGGGGTCTGGCAGGAACCAGAAACCCCTTCCTCAGGAGCAAGTCTGGAGCACGGCCTGACACAGCCAAGACTGACAGCCTCTCAATGAGGAAGCTGGCCACTCCGTCAGCTTTCCGCAGCTTTGATAGACAAAACTACACGTGACAAGAACACTGGTCTGCACACTCACACACTGATAGGACCAGGGAGGAAAGCTGAAAGGGCAAAAGTGAAAGCAGGGTGAAGTTGCCAATAGTTGCTGATCTTGACCAGATCTACTGTTTTTTTTTTTACTTAGCTTTAAGGTTAGAAAAAGTGGTAAAAGTTTAATCATAGTCAGTGCTGGAGGGCAACTTTACCCTGGATTAGGTGTCAGGGTGGAGAGCAGGGGAGATGTAGGGGTCCTACTGTACACCAGTCAAAAACCAAGAGCTATGAATCTAGAGTAGTTTTTACCTCCTCTTGTAGCTAAGTAACTCTCAATGGGGTGTTATGGCAATGGAAGGTGTATTTGTACTGTATGTCTTCCACCCACCACCTTTACGTCAAGTAGACATCACATCACTGTGTTACATCACATAGCAATCACGTAAGTCAGAGGAAGTACTCCTAGCTGCATTATATGGTAGAAAGTGTCAAGTCTGAGAGAGGAGAAAGAAAAGCAGCCACGTCATTTTGTCATTTGTCTTGGCACAGGAGTCACAGAACTTTCGCTTTAAATACATTATCCTCTCTTCATATAATCCTAACTCCACTCTGTAAGACCCCAGCACTAGCGATCTAGCTAACATTTCTGGCTGCTTCATAAAATAATCACTGAAGTGTTTTCGAACCATCGGGAACTATTTCTTCTCTCGGTTGCACTGGAAATGATTGCTGTATCATGGCAACAACTTACCTCTAGATACACAACAACACTTTTCAAATAATCAATATATTTATCTCTTCTTTCAAAGGTATATCAATTTTGCCTTTTGTTGTTTTGCGTTTTGTAGCATAATCTATCTACCAAACTGTTTATTTTGTCAGTCTAGCTAGAAAAAGAAAGCAGTGTTTGAACCTACTCCAGTCAAAAGGTCATTCATTTATCACAAGTCAAGTGTCAGCAGTCTGTACCTGCAGTAAAAACTGGGTTTTATTAGCCATGTGATAAGAAAGAAAAGTTAGAAGTATCAGGAAAAACTGAGAAACAATGTGACATGAAGACTGAGATTAGCAGGTGACAGCATCCAGTGTTTAACAACTGATGTTTGGGGCAGCGACCAGCATATCTACATGTTGACACATTAACACACTGTCAGTGAAATCTTACAGGATACTAGGTATAAACTCTAGTTTGGGCCTGATCCCTGAGAGCTTTAACAAGTGCAATTGCAAAAAAAAAAAAAAAAAAAAAAAAAGGGGGGGACAAGAGGGCCTATGAGCCTATTTCAGAAGCAATGTTGCTGAGTGAACCCTATGAGAACCTTCTTTGCCTGCACCTCACACCAAAAATTCCTTACACTCAAAAAATCATTGCTCTCTTGTAGCCCAGCCCTCCTCCTTCAGGTTTTGACAGTGGCATTATGTTTCAATGGTTTTACATCCACCTACACCTAATGGATCCGTCCTTCATGTTCTCAATAACTGTCATTCATTTGCTTTTCTCCTTTATTTTATTACTTGCATTCAAAGACAGACACTGCAGAAGGAGACTGTAATAGAAAGCAATTGCCGGATGATTAAGCCCATTTTAAATCATATACAGATCAAGAAGAGTTCCTCAAGAAAGAGCTAATTTACGAATTTATCTTAAAAAAAAAAGAAGCTTGGACTAAGCTGTTAAGTATATGCATTCTAGTTGAAATATAAAAAAGATGTGCATTTTAAGTGACATGCAGGAGGAAACATGGGGTTATTATGATTAAAAGATGAAAGCCAGATCAGTGTTTTAAAAAGTTCTCATTTTTTTATGTAATGGAAAAAGTCTCGGAGGACGAAGATGCCCTTCTCTGATGTCTTTTTAAGATAGAATAAGTGAAATTAGTAGAATTCTTACAGATTTTTTTATGTTTGTTTTATATTTCCTCACTATTACAATTCAGTTTAATAATGTTGAATTTATTTTGAGATTGATTCTATTTATTGACATTTTCTTGCTCATTATTGATGATTACAGTAAATGCCTGTTTGAATTACAAAATCAATATTTATATCTTCTCAGTGATATTTTTGTCAAATTTTAAGTATTTTCTAATTAAGCTTTTAAATTTAATAAAAAGATGACCATCGACATGCACTAAATGCTGATGTATTATATTATTTATTAAATATAAAATTGTCTGATATACTGTACATTTCAATCATATATAAAGTATTTAAAGTAGTTTTATTGTATGTTTTATCAAGCAGCTTATGATAATTTTCTAATGTAAAGTTGTCATGGCAATACACAGTTGCCAGTATACCAAACTTAGGGTGCCTTTTTTGGCATGGATGGACTATGTGGGGACTGAAGTGAATAAGTAATCTGTGAAATTTCTCATTTTTAGTTTCTCCCAAATAATGGAGCCCCTAATATATGTGATTATTTTTGACATGTGGCTTTTGAATCCACTCATAGACCTTTGTTGCTCTCTTTAAACACATCTGATGTACAGAGTGGGAGAAATGTTGCTATTGGTAGACTGTATCATTGCTTTAAGTGGATATTTAAATCTACTAAAAAACATAGAAAGATATCATTGACAATAATAGTTTCATGCTGAAGAAAAATATATTTGCACATAAATCTGAGACATAAGGGTGGGAATATAGCATTAATTTGTATAATTTGATTTATCTCTGTATCTTAACCCAATCTGTTTGATGATCAACACTGTTCATACGCCTACTAACCTCGAACCAAACCCTAAAGCTTAAAAGGGGTACTCCAGAGATTTAGCACTGCACCTGCTCTCAGTTGGGGGACTTTTTAGAAACAGACGTTTAGTCTGCAGTACGGATCCAGTTTCAAAAATCATACAATTCTCATGGTGCAACTCAATAGCATCCTTTGGTAGACCTTCCGTGACTGTTAAATCATCTCATCTTTCAAACCCCCTCGCTCACAGTTAATAACAGTTGTCTGTGAAATATTTGGTAAGTGTCAAGCTTGACTGAGCATTTTCTTAGACTTCAGAAAGCTCCCTCTAGAGCTACAAAAGACATACACACTGTGTTCATAAGCTGGAACGGTAAACCTCCATGACCAGTAAACTGACTTTTATTTGTAGAATTGGTGGAGTGCCCCTTTAACTCAGCAATTACAACACCCACACAAATGACATTCATGTGGGTTGGACAGATCGGGGAGTAACACTTGAAACACCTGTAAGATGGCAAATGGGATGTTGTAGTCCGTTGGTACATACAAAGGATCAGATTTGCAATTTCCTCAACAAATATGTAGTTTGCAGTATGTTTAAGAGGTGAAAGGTTGACCCCAAGTCAATGCTCAGGGACAATGTTAACCCAGTGATGCAAGTTAGGAAGATGATCATGCTGGAATGAAAGATGGAAACAAGGAGAGAAATAGAGAGATTTGGGTTTGTCTGCAGCAGAAAGCTTCTTATATAATCACTGTGCTTTACGTCTTCGTGACCTGAATATTTTTTTGTGTCTTATGTCTTCAGAAATGGCAATACAACATGAATGAATGCCTTCATACTTGTTCGACTAACTTTGTTCACTCACAGGAGTTTAAGTTCTTAAAAATCCAAACAACTAGAATTGCTTAATGTTAGAGAGGGATTTGGTC
The DNA here is from genome assembly GCF_027596085.1 of Anoplopoma fimbria. Taxonomy (NCBI): domain Eukaryota; kingdom Metazoa; phylum Chordata; class Actinopteri; order Perciformes; family Anoplopomatidae; genus Anoplopoma; species Anoplopoma fimbria. The sequence continues at coordinate 580,044 of NC_072461.1, forward strand.
CCTCACAAGCTGAACGAAACCAAACTTTGCCAAACCAAATGGAAACGAGCTGAGTCGGGCTCTACTGACCTGTTGTCTACACAGCTGTGGCAGACAGGTTAATTAAGCAAAGGTCGTCCAGTTCACCTCAGCTATACACGACTGACGATGTTAACACACCATCAGACTGAAAAGAGTAGGCCCCTCATATTTGACCTACTGTGTCAAAATTATCTTTGGAATTTTTTTTATCCTTGCAGTAATGAATACTAAATAACATATCTGTCCATGGCACTACTAAACTCGTGCACATGGTACTATTAATGGTTCTTTTTGGTATGTTGACATGGCTGGGAGGTTGATAGGAAGTGTGTGTATGTGTGTGCGCGTGCGTGCCTGTACATTGACTGCGTGTGAACCCAGACATATAGATGACACCAGTAACAGGGAGGCATGCCAACACAACACAACCCAACATAATCTCAGTGTACAGTATTTTTTTAATATTTTCCTATACTGTATCTCATGAGCATATGATGGTAATCAACAGATCTGCTTCCCTCCTATGACAACCTGTGACTCGTAAGCTAAAGAGAGTTTCACGCACGTTTTTTCTGCAATAATTGCTGATGTGCTTCTACAATTGAGAGGGACTTATCCCCCTACTGGTCACACTTTATTTAATGTCCTTCAAATGCATGCAGTTCTTCCACTCAGAGTGTACAGAGACGACCTGTAAAGATGACAGAAAGAACGATAGAGAGAGATTGTAATATGAAATCAAAGTAGTGAGTATTTGGATGCAAATACAAATCTGTATTCTTTAATGTGAATAGGATCATGTCTGGCATGCATTGTTAAATAAAAAATTAAATAGATTGTTACTCCGTGTCTTGCCTGTTTTTACTTCACCATGCTCTAACTACTCAGATAAAGACAGAAAGACTGATGCTCATCATGTGTAGGTCAGATGTCTAATGCATTCAGTTTTAACAGGTTACAGTATCGACAAAAAGACAAGCAGAGAGGTGTTTCTCAAACACACAACCTCACACAAAGGATCGGTAGATAAAAAAAAGTCTAATCATGCTCCTTATTGGAAAAGAAACATCTGCATTTCTTTTACTCCTTTTAAGTGTGCTACAAACCAGGGCCGAGGGCTGTCAACCATTGAGCAATGAGGCACATCACATAGGTTGGGATATTAATAATTGTATTAATATCAATAATATTTTTTTTATACTTGCTAAACCCGCTTCTGCCAGATTCCAACATATGTCAAAAAGGGCATAGTACATTATGTTGAATAAATGATTAAAAAAAAAAAACTAATTAAATTTCATGGTATTTTATTTCATAGTATAGTATTTATTAAAAATGAAACCATAGTATTCTCTAAAAGTAATAATATAGTTAGTCATAAAAAAACTCATAGAAGAGGTCATAGTAAAGTATGATGAAAAGAAGAGATGTAAAAAGTATTGTATAGTATGTTGAAAAAAGTATATAAAGTTAGGGTTAGGAACGTTAGTATATATGTTGAAAGAAAGTCACAGTATAGTATATTGTATAAAAGTCACTGTATAGTAGTTAAAAACAATGCTATAAAAATGCCATAGTATAGTTTTATAAAGAAAATCATATAGTATGTCAAAAAAGTGTCTTAGAAATGTCATATTATAGTATGTTGCAAAAGGGGGTCATTAAAAGTCATATTATAGTATGCCATAAAAAGTCATAGGCATAGTATGTGAAGAAAAAGTAAAAAAAATCATAATATTGTATGATATATTATTAACATACATTGTATGTATGAAAAATGTTTTAAATATGTACCTTTAAGTTATGCCATAAAAATGTGATAACAAGTCATTATATTATGTAAAAAAAGTCATAATATATACTCCCTAAAAAAATCTGAAAATATCATAGCATAATATGCCATAAAAAAGTCATAATATAGTGTGTATTAAGAAAATCCAAGTACAGTATGCAATGAAAGTCATAATATAGTATTTAAAAAATCATGATAAAAAGGTATACATTAGAAAAAATTCAAAAAAATTGTTTTATAGTACATCTAAAATATGTCATAGCATAGCAAGTTTGGGAAAAAAACAATAGTATAGGTTGACGAAAAAAAAAAAGTCATAGTATAGTATGCCATAAACAGTCGTTGTATAATTCGTATATAATAAAGTCATATAATAGTTTATCAAAAAAATGTCATAGTTTAATTAGTCATCAAAAAGTATTTGTTTAGTATGTCATACAGAAACATTGATAAAAGATGTCATAGTATAGTATTGCGAAAAAAAAGCAGGATAGTTTGCCTTGAAAGGGTCATAGTATGGTATGCCATAAAAAGTCATAGTATATTAGGTCAAAAAAATGTATTAAGGTTTTTGAAAGAAAATACCAAATGTCATAGTATAGTATGCCATGTAGAAGACGTTTTATAGTATGTCATTAGAAAAATCATTACAAAGGTTATAGTATAGTATGTTAACAAAAAAGTCTTAAAAAGTCTTCGTATAGTATGTCATAAAAAAAATATTGAAAAGGTCAAAGTTATGTCATAGTATGTTCATTCTAAAAAACATCCTAGTTTTTCATAAAAATGTCTTACAAAATGTCAATTTGTCATAAAAAACATAATTCAAAAGGTCAAGGAATAGTATGTTGAAAAAGAGTTGTAAAAAGTCATAGTATATTGTTGTAAAAAATGGCTTGATTGCTTAATGACTCAAAAAATCTTTCATTGTATAGATTGTCATAAAAAAAGTCACAGTATAGCATGACGAAAAAAGGTTATAGTATATGTGACTTTAAAAGTCATAATATATTCTATCATGAAAAAAAAATCATAAAAAGGTAATTGTATAGTATGTTTAAAAGACGAAATAACATTAAAAAAGTAATAGTAAATATATAGTATTTGATTAAAAAACGTTTAATGGTAAAATTTCATGGTATAGTATGTAATATAAAAGTCACTGTATAGTATGTAGGAACAAAATTGTTGTATAGTTTGCCTAAAACGGCCATAGAATATTATACCATAAATGTCATAGTATATTATGTTAAAAAACAATTGTCATTAAAGTTTGTCAAAAACATTTTTTAAAGACACATATATTTAAATAAATGTATAATAAAAAGGTTATACTATAGTATATAAAAAAAGAGTAAAACAAATCACAGCATGGTAGGTTTGAAAAAGAAAATACCATAGTAAATTGAAAAAAAGTCACAGTATACAGGTGCATCTCAATAAATTAGAATATCATGGAAAAGTTCGTTTATTTCGATAATTCAATTCAAAAAGTGAAACTCATATATTATATAGATTCATTACACACAGAGTGAAATATTTCAAGCGTTTATTTCTTTTAATTTTGATGATTATGGCTTACAGCTAATGAAAACCCAAAATTCAGTATCTCAGAAAATTAGAATATTGTGAAAAAGTTCAATATTTCAATATTAGACTCACGATGTCCCACTCTAATCAGCTAATTAACCCAAAACACCTGCAAAGGTTTCCTGAGCCCTTAAATGGTCTCTAAGGCTGGTTCAGTAGGCTACACAATCATGGGGAAGACTGCTGACTTGACAGTTGTCCAGAAGACAGTCATTGACTGTTACACTCCACAAGGAGGGTAAGCCACAAAAGGTCATTGCTAAAGACGCTGGCTGTTCACAGAGTGCTGTATCCAAGCATATTCATAGAAAGTTGAAAAAAAATGAAAAAAAGCGGCAAAAAAATGAAAAAAAGCGGCAAAAAGAAGTCATAGTATAAGTATGGCAAAATAAATTACTAGAAATGTATTATATGCCATGAATTAAGTTATTGCATTGTAAGTATGAAAAGAATCATAGTAAAGTTATCCATAATAAGTCATAGTATAGTATGTCATTAAAAAACATCATAAAAAGGTCATAGTAAAGTATATAGAAAAATAGTCTTCAAAAGTCATGTTATAGTATGTTGAAAAAAACAAGTACAATATGTAAAAAAAAAATGCCATAATAAAGTTTGTCCAAATAAAAAAAATCTGATAAATTTTTTTTAAAAAGGTCAAGGTATAGTATGTCATGTGAAAGTCATAGTGTAGTATTTTAAAAAAGTATAATATGCAATAAAAAAGGAATTGTATTTTAAGTATGAAAATAATCATAGTATAGTTTGCCATAAGTCATAGTATAGTATGTCATAAAAGAAACATCAAAAGGTCATAGTAAAGTATGTAGAAAAAGAGTCATGGCATAGTATGCGGTATTGTATGCCATTAAAAGAAAATTAACAAGTATGTTAAAAGAAAGTCATGATATAGAATGTTCTACAAAATGTGACACTATAGTATGCCATAAAAAAAAGTCATAGTATAACATGTTGAAAAAAGTCATAGTATGGTTTGTCGAAAATTGTTTAAAATTTCAAACTTAAACATGTCAAATTATAGATTTTCCAAAAGAAAATTAATATTGTATGTCATAAAAAAAGCCATACTTAAGTATGCCAAAGAAATGCTATCCTTAATTGGTCCTTAGTAATCAAAAACTTTGACATCCAGTGTTGTAGTAGCTCTCGCAGCTTTTCTTTCTGAGCAAGTTCTCGGGTCAGAAATGTATTATTTATTCAAACAGTGTGTGGTGGGAGATGTGTGGGGAGCTCAGGTACAGCAATTATAATAAATAACGATTCATTTATTTTTATTTAGTAAAAACAAGTACATTCATAAGAAGACAAAATATGAAGAAAATTGGCCATCCACAATTTTTGTCCAGAACTCATCAAATCACAGGTATGTATATTGGATCATACATTGTTATTATAGTCTCCGATGCCAGGGGTCTGCATGCCCAGGTCCCCGCCCTTGCCTGTCGCCTGGCTCACATTGCACCCGACCCCAGTGCCTATCCCTGCGAGTGGTGGGCCCTCAGGGCGGTGGCTCCATGCAGTGTTTTCGGGCTGTGCTTGGCCGATCCCCATGTGGCCCGGCCACCAGACGGACAAGCTTCCCTCCCAGGTCTGGCTCCAGAAGGGGGTCCCGTTTTCCCCTTTCCAGCCGAGGTCTTTAAGTCACAAAATGACTCACAATGATTACAGTTACAACAAGCTGTCTGTCAGTTGATAACAAGGGTGACAAATAATAAAATACAACTGAAATGTATGTATACATGTATCAAATGTAATCAAATGTATTTATGACATCTGGTTCCATTCTACACCATCTACTGTCAATTAAAAAGGCTAAAATGCCAGATAAATATCTTTATAGAACAAGTAAAGGAAATCTGAAACAATAGTTAAAGCATCAAGAGAATATTTTGCTTTACTTTTCCCCTACGCCGAGTTTGTACAGCTCTTCCAGCAAAAAACATTACAGACACACAATTATTCACATATTCAAATCCTGTCATTTGACTTTTGCAGTCTCAAGCTGTTGACAGTAGTGTTTTGTTTTGTTCCGAGTCCAACTCTCCTCGAGGTCCACTTCTGCCTCCAGTCTGCTGCTCCTCCTCCCTGAACACTTTTTCTTTGAAAACCAATTAAGAAGCTTTTTTGTTTATTTATTTAATTATATAAGCTGTCTTTGCTAAAGGCGAGCTGGCTCTGTTTCCGGCTCTCAACTGCCTTGACTCAATTTTCATTTTTCAAGTTCTAATTGGACAAGCTCACGGAAATGCATGGTACGTGTTAATTCAATGCAACTGCCACGTGTGTACTTATGCGTGGCAATACCCCTTAACTGACATTTCATTATACAAAATAAACAATAGCAGATCAATTTTACTTCATGCACAAAACCTTAGATATCCCCTTTTCCTTTCTTTTTATTATTAACGTTTTTTTACAATTTATTTCTGTCTATTTTTTTTTTTTTTATCGTCTGCGTGCAAGTTTGAATGGAAGTATTTTGCGGTTGGTTTGAGATTGTTATTGTGACACTTCTTCTGATTGCCATTGGTGCCAAAATGCGCAAATGATGCACAGGTGTGTCCTCTGCGTTATAAGAGCCGGGATGACCTTCAGGACAGAGTTTGAGATAGACTCCCGGGGAGGAAAGAGGAGCAGGCAGGACATTGCGGAATGAAAAAAAAGGCCCATAGACATATAACAGAGGGCCTGGCTTCCCCCGGTCCAATATGGCGGCATGGCTCCAAGAACAACAGCGGTACCCACGTGTATGACGTTCAATCTATCGCAACTGTGGCTTGTTGCTTTGCCAAGTGCTCATTCACAGGTGCCATTGATTACATCTGACAATAACAGTACCAAGTGTAACATAGGCAATATTAAACTACATGTCCCTTCTCACAGTAAGCTTTACGTTTAGCCTGGTATCGACCGCTGGCTCGTTTGTTTGTTCGCCCCAAGCAGACGTGACCATGACGTCATGACGCAGCGCACACGTGCTGGCCTATCAGGCTTCTTACTTCACATTTCACAAGGACTCAAGGGCCGTTTCTCAATAAGTGAACTTCTCTGTACTTGTGTCCTCCTGAACTTGTGAAACGTCATCTAGCGGCCCAGGTACTGTCCCAATACACAAGTTCGCATTCAGCCAAGTACGGTCCAAATACCCGGAAGTGTCCTTGCTCCGCCCATCATATCGGGGAGGCATCGGAGGAGACTTGTGTGGACTTTGGACAACCAAGTCTCCCAGAATGCATTTCACCAGCAAACAAGAGACGACAACGTCAGTTATCATTGTCTAAATACTGCTGTTGTTGTGTAACGGAATTTAGTTTTAAGATGTTTTTAAGCGAGAATTTAGTTGTTAAGACTTAAAATATGCGGTCAATTGTAGCCCGCTGACAGCAGCCTGATCTCGGCTAGGCCTCTCCAGATGTGCCGCTGGCTCCGGTGTCTCTGTGGTTGTGGTTGCAGATGTAACACAAAATATATACATATTAATATTTTAATATTTTCTAAATGAAAACGAAAAAAGGCAGGGTTGTGTTTTATATCATATTTCGTTTTATTGTCAATATATATGACTGAAGATAACCGGAGTAGGCGGGACCGACGAGCTGAGTTGGTGACGTCGTGACGTTGGTGACGTCATCAAGTTCGCTGCTGTTCCAATTGCAAAATGACGTAATGACGTACTGCGTCCTCCCATCCTCGGGAGTTTGTACTCCCGAGTCGAACTATCCAAGTCTGAACTTGCAAGTTTGCAAGTTCAGACTTGACCATACTTGGTATTGAGAAACGGCCAAGTTCTTGTTCTAGTTCTTGAAGTCCCTGTAGTCTCCCTCCAGACAGGGCCGGACTGCGAAGTAGCTGCAGATTAAGAATAGAAAGCCCTGCTATATATATAATGCAACAAGCCACTTACTCAAAATAAAGTATGATAGCCATCTCACTAATGGTTCAAACTATGAATAAGTACAACAATTACAATTCTCACACAAACCGCCATCTTCTAAAAAGTAAATTACAAACTCAACCAACAAAAAGTTTTCATCAGACATTTTCATTTTGGGCAACCATACGCATGCTACCAGAGCGTTGTTGTGCACCCGGTAACAAGGAGAGAGAGAGAAAGAGAGCATGCATTTAATGAAGGGTTACTTTTGCTTCTATTAAGTTTAAACTTATAAAGAACAGAATATACATGATGATGATGATGATGATGATGATGATGATGATGATGAAGATGCTCTAGAAAAAACAATGGAGGAGTGCAGTCGTATTGATATTATTGATTTATTTTTCCATTGGATTTAATTGTATTTATTTTCTTCCCTATTATTTTTGTTATTATATAATTATTTTATATCTCTTAGGTTATCTCTGAGCCTTGTATGTAAATATGTATTTACTGTGGTTATGGTACTATGCCTTGATGAATTAATAAAAACAAAAAGCCTTTACAATAACCTTAAAGGCAAATAGCTGAAGGAGTATAATACCGAATTAGAAAGACGGGAGGAGAAAACTAATTTGGGAGCTCCGGTCTGGCCTGTGAGCTCGTGGGGGCAGTGTTGTACGAGGGGTGAGGATATAAATATCATGGAGCAGGTCACCGGTGGTGCGTCAGACTCATTTCAGACCTGCACCTGGAAGGGAACGTTCTGTACTGAGAACACAGGCACATGCCCCCTCCTTGTCTCTGTTACAGAGACTTCAGCTTTGACACAATCACCTTATCATGTCAACATATCAACATGACCCAGAAACGTGGTGCACTCTTGACCTCTAGCACTGTTTTGAGAAGGCCGCAGAAGCACCTCCTCTTCTATGGGATTGTTTACAGCTCTTGCAGTAGGAGGAGCTGGAGGAGGCCTGCAGGCTATACACGTCCGGCCAAAGCTGCTTTTTTCTACAGATTTCTTTCCTGGAAATGTGGATGTTCTGCCAAAGAATCGAGCAAAGTGGAGGCGGAGTTTCATTACGGGGCGATGCAGGAGAAGGGAGAAACGTTCCTGCAGTGTTTTTTGACTTATGTAGCAGTTTGTTGTGCTCAAACATGGACTTTCTGTTATCACTTCTGAAGTCTTCTTGAACGCTTCCTTCTGTATATGTTGTTTCTCATATCATGCAATCATTGGACATAATATGAATTAAGATATCACGATTAAAATAACTTTTAATCAACGAGTCCCTGCTGCATTATTTAGCCTCAGCTGGAGAGGATAGCCTATTTTTACAGTTGTTTAAGAGAGATGTGGCGCTCTATTCCGCCTGTTGTGAAATGTATTGTGGACACATCAACAAACATCATGATTTATTTTTGAGGGAAGAACAGGCAGATGAGGACAGAAGTGCAGGAAAACACTTAGTCTGAGTCACTCTTTTCTAATATAAACAGTCCCAGGGAATAGCCTGTATCCAGATAATGTTTACGCAGACCATGTCGGGGAGAAAATTGTTCCGAGACAGTGTTTCTCAATATCAGCGACCCCAAAGCTCAGTGTGATTTTCTAAGAACTTTACTCATGAATGAACCACCCACTGCACTGGATGCACTCTCTTTTTCTTTTACACTTTCAACTGGACTGTGTAAATTATTGACTTTCTTGCAGAGTATAGATACACATAGTATGTAAGTATGTATGTATGTATGTATGTATGTATGTATGTATGTATGTATGTATGTATGTATGTATGTATGTATGTATGTATGTATGTATGTATGTATGTATGTATGTTTGTATGTATGTATGTATGTATGTATGTATGTATGTATGTATGTATGTATGTATGTATGTATGTATGTGTGTGTATGTATGTATGTATGTATGTATGTATGTATGTATGTATGTATGTATGTATGTATGTATGTATGTATGTATGTATGTATGTATGTATGTATGTATGTATGTATGTATGTATGTATGTATGTATGTATGTATGTATGTATGTATGTTTACAACAAAACTGACTGGAAGTGCTGAGGAACAGAGGAAAGTTCAGGCATTGACACAGAGCAGTTATATATAAGCAGTTGTAAAACCTCATAACCTTCCATGTGGAATAGGTAGAGCAACTGTTAGTAATAGTGATTCATGTCATTATATAGTTATCTGTTTTCACATTCATGCTTGTCTATGACTTTTAATATTAAACACAACAATGCATTAAATAAGAACCTACACAATAAGGATGTAATTGTTATAGTGTGTATTGTAGGTATCTACACTACACATTTCTGCACATAATGATGAAAGTTCTGATAAAAATTTATTTTTCATTCACTCTTATTTTAAACGTTAAATTGATAGTTTGACTCTGGAAACTTCACACAAAAACAAATTGACAATAAATTGTCTCTATGACAGAAATGGAAGGAATGCATCCATTACAATACAAGCTGACTGTTACCAGCTTATCTAATATTACATAAAATGTTCTTACATCTGTTTCGGTCATAACATTTTCTCACATCTGCCTTATCTCTTGGAAGAAAGAGAAAAAAACTCTATTACACACTGACAGAATAGACGGACCATGTGCACTGAGTCAAGTGAGTTCATGGCATTGCATAGTTCAAGTGTAAAGCTTTGAGGGCAGTTAAGGACTGCACTAATTTAAGATCAGACCAGGGTTGTGTAACTGGGACACAAAGTGAGTCCACAGCTATAGCATTATGGGCCGCAGTGGCTGAGGTCATGTTACATCCTACTCTATACAATACTCTCTTTATGACACAGATATATATATACGGAGCCCTGGTTGGATGCCTGTTCAGCTGCTAATATGTAGATGTTACCCAAGCACAATCAGTCTTCAACCTTTACCATACTGTTTCTTTTTCCCAAATAGACAGGCATAATCAGTTTCTAGTTATGTATCTCCCCTAACGGTAGCCTGTGGTAACCTAACAATAGACCTTTGAATGTTATGATGCCAAAACTATCTTTATGGATTAAAATCACGATTAAGTCACTATAAATAAGTGGACAGAAGATAATCTTATACAATGTATTACAAGTAGACCGAGTGGTGTAACAGCTGCATAACTGTATGCCTCTTATCTAAACTCCTTACGGTTTGACCTTCACTGATTGATAACGGCAGAGCAATTAGCTTTTTCAGCTGCAGGCGGGACATCCAACAACACCAACCAACACTGGCTTCCTAAGAAACCTATCAGCCAAATATCGAACTGCAGTCTCCAAATACAAAGCAACACTTAGATACTTCCATTAGTCAGTGCGGCCTGTGATATGATGTTGCAATGCATCTAATTTATCCTCCTGAAAAAGATTAAAAGTGGCAAATGGTGCACGTCCTTTTATGTGTTGACCTGCTCTTAAGCAATCTTAAAGTCTGTGTCTTTTTTTTTTATCGTTTTCTCGCTGACAATGCATGTACATTTCGAGAAAATCAGAGTAATCTTGCCTATGTTGCATCAAAATAAATGTGAATCTGTTAATTAATCCCCCAGAAAGTAGTTTTACAAATATGTCAATAGTGTACAAAATATATATAAAATATATATAAAATATATATAAAATATATAGGCGTTTAGCAATAACAGCTCTCTGGGGCGTGCCATGATGAAGGTTTGTATTCAGCAACCCCCTTGTGATCTTACATATGAGTTGTGTTTGGCAGTAATAGGCAAAACGAGGCTGCTAAAAGGAGTTTTAATGAGTCATCCAACATATATATCTGAGTTGCTATGGGATAATAAATAGGACAAAATGTGCATTGTAAACATAAAAAAACAATCTGATGCTGTATAGTTTCAACTATTCACACAACATATTATTATATTCCTTTATTGATCCCCATGGGGGAAATTCAAGTGTTGCAGCAGCTCAACTACACAGACACAGACAATAAATACACATACTATACAACTACACAGACAATAAATACACATACTATACAACTACACAGACAATAAATACACATACTATACAACTACACAGACAATAAATACACATACTATACAACTACACAGACAATAAATACACATACTATACAACTACACAGACAATAAATACACATACTATACAACTACACAGACAATAAATACACATACTATACAACTACACAGACAATAAATACACATACTATACAACTACACAGACAATAAATACACATACTATACAACTACACAGACAATAAATACACATACTATACAACTACACAGACAATAAATACAATAAATATCTAACTATGATTGTCAATGTGATTACAATTTTGTAATAAAAAGTCTGTAAATATATATTAGTCTAGTTCAAGATAGACGTATTCCCATTTCTAAGTACTTTGACATTTTTATCTGAGACTTCATATCTAATTTAGGAGAATTGTAGTCTAACCATATCCACCAAGTGACCTGCAGTACCTGAACGCAACTTCATTCAGGTCCTGCCCACTTTTCATCAACCCCAGCCTGTGATTGGTCCAGTGTTTCATCACTCCTGTGAATGGACAACTCCATAAAGCGCGTCACGTCTCCTCTCAGCCAATCACAGCCCCGCGTTGTGATGACACCGTGGGATTCCGCGAAATTGTTTCTTGGAGTTGAGAGAGCTGCAGTGAAACAGGACAAGTTGACGCATGTGAGAGCACAGAAAGAGAATAAACGCAGACAGGCCATGAACGGGGAGTTTTATTGATCTGGTACTGGAAACAAGAAGAGAAGGTGATGCAGAAGGAGAAGGAGAGAGGAGGAGATTCAGACTGATATCTCTGCTGCAGGGTTTATTTATCAGCCTGTGCGGTCACATTGAAGACGACACGTGTGGATGCTGAACACATGTACCCTGATGACTGCTGACTGGATGACTGCTGACTGACTGAATGGCCTCCACACTGGCTGACTGTTCTTGAATAAGCACATCTATCTGCAGTTTATTGCCCAGGTGGTGGTGGAGGTGATGTCAGGGGTGGATGTCTCTGCAGACTGTGACCTCAGCCGACCAGAGGACATGCTGCAAGAGAACCAGGAGAACAGGACTTTACTGATGGTGGCAATGATTCTACTGGACCTGAACAAATGCAAACCAGACGGCCCCGCAGACAGCATGTGTCTCGGGGAGCAGGTGGAGCAGGTGGAGCAGGTGGAGCAGGGAGGCTGCCGGGTGAACGCCGGGGACAGCCGGGGCAAAAGGCCGGCTGCACGGCAGGAGTCTCCAGAGAAGAGACACTGCTGTCCCTTCAGCGGCTGCGGGAAGATGTACGGAAAGTCGTCCCACCTGAAGGCGCACCTCCGGGTGCACACCGGTAAGTGGAGCCTCTGCTGCTGCTGACAGCAGAACCAATGAGCTCTGCGTCACTTCTGCCATCTATTATTATTATCCTTTGTTTTATTTCCAACAGCATGTTTCCATCACTGTTAAATCTCCATTTGCTATTTATAGCATGCAAAGTTTTGCAGGAAAAGAAGACTTACTGTGAACAACTGAGAATGACTGAAAGATAAAATATAATGATTGTAATTGAACAACGAATGGTGTCTAATGTTATAAACCAAAACCAGTCCATGCGTGTTCTGTGTAATGTGACATGAGGAGTGTAAGTGAGACACCACATGTTCCTGCAAATGAACAACACATAAGGAAGATGGTCACATTTCTTTTTCTTTTTTTTTTTTTTTTCTCCTCTGCTGGAGGTGTGACTGACCGGCCCATAACGGGCTGTGGGGGGAGGAGGGGGTGGTGGGGGGTTGTGGGAGGGAGGAGGATGGTGGTGGTGGGAGGGTTGTGGGAGGAGGAGGGAGGATGGTGGTGGTGGGAGGGGAGTGGGAGGAGGGTGGAGTGGTGGGAGGAGGAGTGGTGGTGGTGGGAGGGTTGGTGGGTGGTGGGAGGAGTGGTGGGGTGGGATGGGTGTGGGGGAGGAGGGTGGTGGTGGGAGGGTGGTGTCGTGGTGGGAGGGTTGTGGGAGGAGGAGTGGTGGTGGTGGTGGGAGGGTTGGGGTGGGAGGAGTGGTGGTGGTGGGAGGGTTGTGGGTGGAGGAGGAGGGTGGTGGTGGGGGGGGTTGTGGGTGGAGGAGGAGGGTGGTGGTGGGAGGAGTGGTGGTGGTGGTGGTGGTGGGAGGGTTGTGGGTGGAGGAGGAGTGGTGGTGGTGGGAGGGTTGTGGGTGGTGGGAGGGGTGGTGGGGGAGGAGGAGTGGTGGGGAGGAGTGGTGGTGGTGGTGTTGGGAGGGTTGGGAAGGAGGATGGGGTGGAGGAGGAGGATGGGAGGGTTGTGTGTCGTGGTGGGAGGAGGGTGGAGGAGGAGGAGGAGGGAGGAGGAGGAGGTGGTGGTGGTGGGAGGGTTGTGTGTCGGAGGAGGGAGGGTGGGGAGGAGGAGGAGGGTGGTGGGAGGAGGAGTGGTGGGAGTGGTGGTGGGAGGAGGATGGTGGTGGTGGGGAGGGTTGGGAGGGAGGGATGGAGGAGGAGGAGGAGGAGGGTGGTGTGTCGTGGTGGGAGGGTGGTGGTGGGAGGGAGGAGGAGGGGAGGGGGTGGTGTGTCACACACGAATGCGATCTGGGAACACCGCGTTCCGCCGCCCAGATATGTTGAAGCACGGTAGATTGTTCCAGTGTGATAAACCTCCTGGGACACAGTGGTTATGTTTTATCCACATAGTGCCTCAGATATTCATTTTCTTCATGAATATTGTTATTTACATCATTTTGTTTTGTTTATGGGCATCACATGTGTTGTAATAAAAGCTGGTCATAGTGTTATGTATGATTCTCATGCAGGTCACTGCGACACTGTTGCCTCTCCATGTTCTTGTCCGGAGGTAACCCTCCCTGCACCACCATGTCCTCATACGTCATCCTCCTCCACTGCCCTCACGTCGGGGTGTAAACAATGGTAGACATGTGGTCCAAGGAGCACATGTTGTAGGAGGAGGAGGAGGAGGAGGAGGAGGAGGAGGCAGCAATGGGATTTCTTTTATTGTTTTTCTGATCATGACTCACCATTTCTTAATCAATATTTTTGTTGAATATATTGTTGTTAGAAAATGTTGTTTTTCCAGCATTCCCTTAGAATTATATATAGAATTATATGATTAGTTCACAGGCTATAGATTAGGAGTGCACAGATACAAACTAAACCCAACACTTAGTTTTTATCACCTTCATACTTTTGAAATGATTAGATGATTTTGAACATTTTTCATTCTAATGTTCAGGGGGGTCAGTTTGGGTCTCAGAGAATCAAACTTGTGTAAATACAAAGGATTAACATTTAACGAAAAACAAATGATTTGTTTTGCAATTATTAATTATGTTTGTTTTACCCACACAGCAGTTGGGATTGTGGGTTCCCAAACAATGAGGGGAAAAAACCCATTATCAGCAAATCACAGGGCTAAAAGTTGGAAATAAATGCAGGCAGGAGTGGTAAAGTTCACCGTATGTGTGTGTTTCCCCAGGTGAGCGCCCCTTCGAGTGTACCTGGCCAAACTGTGGCAAGAAGTTCTCCAGATCAGACGAGCTGACGCGTCACTACCGCACACACACCGGTGACAAGCGCTTCAATTGTCCAATGTGTGACAAGTGCTTCATCAGGAGCGACCACCTGACTAAACATGCCCGGCGACACGCAGGCTTCCATCCCAGTATGCTTCAGGGCTCCAGTGCGGCCAGAAGATGCCGCTACTCTGTGTCCTTGTCCTCATCTGACTCTGGAGACCAAAGCCCTGTTGGGCTGTGAGACACACCCACTTACACTACTATACATACAGTATATACTTAAACATACACACCCATGATACGTGTGGTGTCAGCACCTTTATCAACTCAACCAGCCAGACCACTATTCATAAAGTTTTCTATGAATGTAACAATGTGCAACAGCAAACAGAAACATACATTTGATCCTGACTGTACTCGATTTAGAACTTGACCTCTCTTATACCCTAACTTGCTTGGCATTTGTTAGGGGTTTCACGGTCTGTCACACAGGCTCTAGTTGCTTTGCAACTTGTAATTATTTTACTTTGTGTTATATGCGTTTTATCCCCTGGAAGATTCTGAAATCCAAGAGGCATTTGTGTACATATATAGATTTAATTAACACTCAGTTCACTTTCCATCACAGACTTCATTTGCAGGTGAAGACAAAAACAAGATAACAAATCATTACTTAGATATTCCTAGTGGGTTAATAAGTTTTGGGAATAGTATTTAAGTACTCGCCACTCCAGGACAAAGCACTTGTACACTATAGCAGTGTTATCATCTTAATAGATTAAACAGATTAACTTTCAGATTAACAATATACTCTGTATACTGTAGTTATTAGAGTTATAAGACAAAGCTATATAATAGAGAGTTACAGAGCTTGGGTATTTAATTTTTATATATTTGGCTATGGACTATGAGGTATACTTTGAGCTTGTAGGTATAGTTTGTACAGTTGTTTTCTGTGTTGAAACAGTGTCACATCATTATAAAGTTGCAAATAATTGACCATAACCCATAAGCAAACCGCAGTTTAATACATTTAGCCCCCATCGTTGCTTTTTCAGGCTTGAATGTCAATAGTGCAGTGGTAAACAAAACAGGGTAAAGCCTTTAAAAGGTCACTTTTAACTTGCGTTGGAAAGACTTTTATATGTTAAGACTCTAATGACTCATGTTTAGTTAAAGTTTGTAAACTGTTAACAGGGAGGTCTGTGCCTTTTGAAGGGTTTTGCAGCAGAGAGGAATTTCTACATTTTCAACCTTTGAACCTACCTAAATGAACATTGACAGATTATTTATGTTTATATTCAATAACACTTTGAATATCAATGACTGTCTTTTATGCCAACAGTGCCAGTTGCTGTACATTGAAACTTACTTTTGTTTACTCTGTATCTGGACTGCATTTTATCAGGGAATAATGTGATGATGCATGGTAATTTCAGTCAATACATCACCCCCTAGTGGTGATATGGAAGCACAACATTTTTCACAACAAATAGTCAAACACATTTTTATTTTATTTTATATCCTAGCGTTTTGAGGCAGTCTCTGTTGATTAGTTTGATGGAGATTCAATTAATTCCATGTAGCATGTTTGTATGTATTTGTTTGGTACAATGTGTTTTTTATTTGTCTGTTAATATTTTAGAATATTACTAATGGAATGAGAGGTCTTTCTTTTTATACTTGTCACATGATGCGTTCAAATGTCCAGAAAGAGTAGGCTCATAGGTCACAAACTACATACATTTATAAAGTGAAATTCTGTATTTCTTTTCTGGCATTATGACAACTGTGATTAGATGTTGGTGCCTTTCGGGTTGTAGCCCTTACTCCTGATGCTACTGCACTGTAATCAGGGACTGTCAACGCAGACGCCACAATATTGCAATAGACATAGATGTGTAATGATAACTGCTTAAAAGTTTTAACATTAAAATATTTTTTCTTTCTAAACATTTCCTCATTATTTCCATCCCTCATCACACAATGTACTTTACACACTTCGTAAGTGAATAAGTGCTCTTCTTTAATGCTGATGAAATACTGCAAAAAAAAATGTGTATCATCATAGTAAGTTAGATCCGGGAGTGCTCCATTAGCTTTGTGTTTATTTATTGTTTTCATACACCGCACATAATAACATTGTTAAATACTGTAATGGAAGTGTTTACATTACAAGAATTTCATTTAAAAAGGAAAACCAAAGTATTCACCCCAGTCTATGTAAAAAGCATAACTTCATAGACAGAAAACGCTCTTCAAGGAAACTAAATGATCGAGATGTCAATCAATACACAAATATTTCAAATTTCTCTGTACTTAAGGCATAATCTAATTGCAAATGATCAACTGGTTTAAGGGAGGGATCAGTCGTAAATTAAGGATATTAGTGCTCCATCTCAATGATCCTTGATGTTACCATTACAAAACTATTTCCAACCAATTAGTCAAAAGAGATTAAACAAGGGTGTCTCCCTCTTAATGTTGGCATTCTACGTCTGTATGCATGCATATGCATATATGCGTGTGTGAAAGGGTAAATCTCTTGTCTGAAACATGTGCTTGCTTGATGATTTTTGGTGTGAAAACAAAAAAGAAAGGAGTGTGCAGCAATCAAGAAAAGATTGGGGTGGGGGGGCTAATTCAGCAGTGTGTGCTGAAAATCTATCAAGAGGCCCCCATTGTCCCTTTGGCCTTGATAATATATCAATCATGTGAGCATCATGTGTTAGAGGGTTGTTGCAACAATAAATAATCTTCCCTATTTGACACAGTTCATATCAGATAAGACACTGTCACTGCTATGCAGGAAAGAGTACAAATATATTGGCCTGAATAAAATAAAATAAATAGAAATGTGCAAATTCTGAACAATAGAAGTCAAGCTAGTGCCACAACAGTAGCATGTGATTGAACAATATAAATGGGGCAAAAATCAAGTGTGCAATGAGCCAATTCGTAATTTTCCATTATATTATTCAGTCCAGTGCTCCTCATGCAATTTGTTCCTCAGCCATTCATGTTCATACATTCATCCCTAAACTCTGTAATCGAGAGAAAGCAAAAATATTGAGGGTGGTGTGAATGAGTGCCACAACCTGGCCTGTGCAACTTAACAACCCCTATAAAGTACAATGATTATGGTACCAGATTTAGGGCTACCAAGACAGCAGTCCAGACTTGAAAATATCCCCACATCAACACACAAAACCATACTTATCCCTCAGGTCTAAAAAAAGTAAGCATTTAAATAAAAATGAACAAATTAAAAAACCTAGAAAAATGCAAATATCCAACCCAGAATTCAGTAAGGTAAGCAGAACATTTGAGTCAGCAGTTATGATGATTCTTATTCTTCAGGGAAATGAAGTTCACTTTATAGCATCAATTGACCTTCTGTTTTATATCCTCTAATATCAGTTTGTTACATCATGTTCACCAGAAGAAGGGCTCTCAAACACAAGTGCATGTCCTGCCATAGGAGGAAACCATCACTTTTACTCATATTTTAAATACATATTTAATATTTTCAAATGGGTTCCTTCTCCCCGATTTGAAACTAAATACTCTATATGTTAACTTGATTATTTCGCATTGCCATTATTATCATAGCACTTAACTGTCATTACAATACTCTACCAATGATTCACTGTCACCACTGTGGCGGCGAAGTAAACTCACAGCAGATGAAGATTGGGGGTTATGTTGTGTGGAAGGGGGCAGAAGGTCAGAGGGGTGAGGTTACTGTATTTGACAGGTGGTGGAGGAGGTTGCCTGGCAGCACATGCAGGTGGGGTTGACTGATTTGGGCGGGATCAGATCCAGGTCCTCGTCGTCCGGGATCTCGTCTAGGCGGTAACCATCTTTCAGAAGCTGTATGTTCAGATCCTGATTGATTTGCTGAAGAAGGAAAGATAGGCAGAAGAGTTTGATGGGTTGGAGCAACGTTTCCCAACCACAGGGCACAGACCAGTACCGGGTCACAGAGCAAACTTTGATAGTGGGCGACTCGCTGTTACTCCCAAAACAACTGATTTTAAACTGAAGTAGGATATCCGTATGTAAATTAGTCCATCATAAGCTACTCTATCTGAATGTGGTGTGTAGAGTTCTTCTGCCAGCTTCTAATCTGACTGGTCCAGACATTTTGTTGCATGAAGCATTTGGCTCAGTTTGGGTTCAGATTATTTTAAAATACGATTTTTGAATAACATTTCTCTATGCTGAATGTCTGCTTTCATGTCTGTCAAGTAAATGGATAGTAAATGTTGAATGGACTTGTACTTCTATAGCGCTTTTCCAGTCTTCCAGCCACTCAAAGTACCCATTCACACCCATTCATACACTGATGGCAGAGGCTACCATGCAAGGTGCCGCCTGCCAATAAGAACTATCCAACCATTCATACCCCAAAATACACCAAATGCATAGCAATCGGCAGCAGTATTGGGTTAAAGTGTCTTGCCAAAGGAGGCATGGACATCGACTTATGGAGCGTTGCAAGAAGATACACTATGCCCAGGGGGAATAGCAAAGGAGGGGACAAAATGAAGCTAAGGTGAGCTAGCAGTCAATTAGGGATGAAATGTATCCATAATCTAACTTTGGGTTTCGGTTCAAATTGGGGTCTCAGAAAATACAGCCAGCAGATGGTTTGCTTAGCTTAGCACAAAGACTGTACTAACCTGGCTCTGATAAAATGTAACAAAACCTGCCTACAAACACCTCAAAAACTCAATAATTGAGCCGTTATATTTTGTTTGCATAAGCCATAAAAACAGAGGTGTATTTACTATATTTCAACATATTTACTATATTTCAACATTTTAAAGAGGTTTTGTGCCAACAAAGCATATCTTCCTCCGGCTTTATCAGATTTTGACAATATATAATTTCCGAATCTCAAGTTTCTCCAGCTTGTGAATTTAGCTGGGTAAAATTTACAGTGGTAACCATGGCGAACTGAATAAGGGCACTTTCACAGATGGCTGTAAGTATCATCACTTGGAGCTTTGTCATGAAAGTGATGACTACTACTGTCCTGCTGTGATTTTATAATTAGTGAAATAATGCCTTTGTTTGCATGCAAAACCAAAGTAATGTCTTCATTCAAAATCCCAGCATTTCACTTTTTTGTATTGACGGTCTAGTCTACTGTAGATGACCTATAGATATACTGTAGGCCTACCGGTGTTGTGGTCAAAACCACCTAAACCAAGACAAATCAATGACCAAGATCAGTGTATCAAGACCAGACAAGAGTCACACACTTTTAAAGGTAGAACATGCAAACCGTAGGCACTCCTCACATTGATTTGAAAGATCCACATTCCCAATAAAAAAAAATAACTACAGAAAAGATTTCTCCCCATTCACCTCTTTTATTGCCACACATTATACTGGATATGTATATTTATAAGTGTACCATGAGAAATACCTTGATAAAGTCAGCAAAATGCATTCATTTTGTTTGGGGTCATTTTTATGTTTCGGATTTTCCTCTGTTGTCTTTGAGCAAAATACAGTAATAATGTTAACACTTAAATCAGACAATGCACAGGCATTTCTTTTTCTTTGTGTGAGAATGAGTAGGCTAGGACTAAAAAAGGAGACAATGGATTTATTGGGTTTCAACATTTCTACAGGGTGGGAATGAGGATTCCTTGAGAATCAATATAATGTGTCTGTGTATTGCACTTTAATTGGCACAAGCGTTGAAAACAGGATTTTCAGGAGCAGACACCCAGAGATGACATTTCATTTGTTTCCCGCTTTGTGTCTCGTGCACATTTATGGTCAAGTGCGTTCGTAATACAATGATGCGATTGTAGCAAGCGACATGTCTATAGAATTAACTTAGATGAGCAGGATGGATATAAATGGGTTTGCTTTGAGACTGGTGTAAAAAGGGCCTCTTGACCAACATGGTAAATAGAAGGAAGATAGCGGGGGAGGGAGTGAATGGATGGGAGATATTTGCTGTATCACATGTCTCACCTCAGCAGAGGAGTATCCCGACGATGAGTATCTAGACATGTCAAAATCGTCATCACTGAAACAAACGAACAACACAAATTAGCTTGTAATATCTGTGTTTAAGGTGTTAATGTGACAATATGTGTTGTAATGTGTGTGTATTTGCATGTGTGTGTGTGTTTACCTGTCTGTGTCTAGGGCCACCAACGGCTTCTCATCTGGGCTCTGGTCTAAAGAGGAATAGCCTTTATTGGGCACTACCAACCTGCAGGGAGGGAACAGAAAGAGAGTGAGAGTGAGAGTGAGAGTGAGAGTGAGAGTGAGAGTGAGAGTGAGGCAGAGGAGAAATGATCAGAGGAGCTGTAATAGGGTGTTACAGAATACGATAGGAAAAGCTGGAGGAGGTAAGATGAATTCACAAACAGGAAGAGCTGAGTAAGATTGGCAAAGATGCTGAAAGAAAAGGAAGGGGGGACTGGAGGTGACATCACAATTGAACTATAGTTACAGCTGTTACTACGGTAACAACAGAAGCCTGAAAGAGGTCTAATTTGTAACTCTGACATCTTACAACAATGAATCAATACAACTATACTCTTGCCAGCCCCACTTACAGACATTAGAAAAAAAGAATCTATCCGGTCCAGCCCATGAAAACATGTTTCTGATCTTGCACAAACAGTACACATTAAACCGAGCAGAATTAGTGGGCTTTCATTGGTAATACTTTATGCGTGAGAAACAAATGCTGGAATCAAAATAAACTTGTTTGACATGGTATTGTTTTGTGGCTTTTGTATGTTGTTCCTCAAAATACATCATTACATACTCCACAGTATTTGTACACTTACATCTAGTAAAGAGTGGGACAACAACTTCATTTTTACCTTATTTTAGTAAATTAACTTCTATGTAAAAAACAAAACACTTCTATCCTACATCAGAATAAGGACTTAAGTTGAGTTTATTGCTAAAATAAAAGGCATTTCATTGACTGTAATAGTTATTTTCTATAATCTTATCCACAAAATCACAGCGCTCACTTCTTACCGTGTTCTGGCCATGACGTTGTTGTTCTTCTTGGGCTGCTGGTTGACTGGACTACCTACAGCGTTGCCGTTCTTCAGTGATCCCTTCCTAGCCAGCTCTCTCTGTTTCTCTGCACAAGAAAAAAAAACACGCACAGGACACACAAACACCAGTTTAGCTCCAAATGACACACAAAAAAAGCCGATTGATTTAGTTTGAACTAATGTTAGTGTCACCTAGTTGTAAACTTACTAGACAACTCTAATTAAACTTTCTAATTAACTTATTATAAGTTCCCTAAATAAACATAGGAACTTTATAATTTGCTGAATAACGCCATTGAATAATTCTATGGAAGTCTGAGCAGGTTGTGAAATTTACTTTAAAAAAAAAGGTGCCTAGATTTGACAAGAAGAAATCTGTCTAATTTAAACACACTCATCAGGAAGTCTGATTATCAGGAGAGGGAATTGGCTTGAGTTCTACTTGACTGGGAAATCTCTTCTTCCTGAACATGATGATGAACTACAGGCTTTGAGGCCCAGTACAAGAAGTGACATCATGGCAGATTGGTGTCTGTTCACTGGAGTGATCAGCTCCTGTTTCTTCAGTGATCAGCTGACCAGGAAGTAATGATCACTGCTGTTATGGCTTAGGGGGTTGTTTCATTTATTTCATGGACTTCGTAAAAAAAAAAGTTATTTGTACGACATTGTTTACATGTCATAAAGAGACTCTCAACACCTAAATGAGTTTAAGCAGAATAACATAAAAAAACTGACTGTAGCCATTATTGTGGACTCACTTTCAACATGTAGGATAGATGTAGAATGAAATTAACTTAGGATATTTGTTGTACATTTGTGTCACTGAATATTTTACTCCTTCTGAATTTGTTGGTTCCTCAAGGCTTTGGCTACGAAAATATTTCAGTAGGAGTAAAATAATAAAGAGGCACTGCTGGAAAGAGCCTTTAAGGACTGTGGCTTTTCATAAACACTAGAGAATCATATTCCCAAACATAAAACAGGCCACACTAGCTAATATTTTTTGCCATGAGTATCCATCAATAAGGCAAACAATAAAATGGATCAGAGATATGGGACTGTTGTTAAGAAAAACAGCCATATCAGGGCATCAACTTGGGCTCTGGGAACTTGTGATGGACATTCTTCATCCTAAAATGGATGAATGTAGAACTTTTTACTTCTAGTTTAGCGAAAAAGTAAGGATGGATAAACCACAACATACATTCTTGGTTTACTTTGTGATAGGAAGTTTCTCTGAAAATGAATTCACATTGTTCAGGTGCCATCACCCTAGGAAATAAAATGCTGCAACAGTGTCTCTTTCTTGTCTAGAGACGAAGCCACATCTGCACATAACAGTAGGTTACGCTTTCCAGGACTTTAACTATAGTTGATTACAGGATATGGTTATTTCCACAGGCAGACACTTAGTCTATAAATACTGTAGCTCTTCCTCACCTATTTTCATTTGCAGGGGTGAGGGCTTGTAGTTGATAGTGACAGGTTCCCCCTCTCTGGTGTCTGAGTCCGCTTCTGAGGCTGTGGAAGAGGCCGGGTCCTGTAGACAAACGAGACAATGGCATGGGCAGAAAGATGAGCAGAAATGTGCATTACTGATGCACTGATGAATAATTAATGTATTTCTGTTATGCACAATACACCCTACTATGCAGAGACAATGTGAACAAAACAGTTCATAAATATATAAAACGTAAGCAAGAGTGCCTCTATCAAAGATATGTATGTGGCGTTATAAGGACAGCTTGTTTCAAATCTTTTTAGTCCTACATACACACACATACTCAAGACCTATATACTATTAAACTTTAAAGGTAAACTAGGTTTCGTTATAGCTACTTTCAACTAATAAGGTAGAGATTGAAACGTGAGAAGCGATATTTCACTATCTCATTTGAACTTAAGTGAATTGAAAATATTAAGCTTTAATAGTTATCCTTGATTTGTTCAGGCTGCTCATGGACCCATTTGAAAGACTCCTAGAATTCCTGGATCAAAGTTTTGGAAATATTCCTCACATCCACATCTTATATCCACAGGGCAAAGTTAAGGACAAAAAAAGACCATCAATGAGTGGCCACATTACGCACGGGAATGGAAAAGGTAAAGGGACGCCTGGAGACTACTTCGGGTCTAGTCTGTCTCTCTAGCGGCCCCGGGCAGCAGAGGCCGCCCTGCAGGCTGCAATAACCCAGGGCCCCGCTACGGCCCAAGGGACGCACAGCCGAATCATTTACACTGATTTTAAAATCACAAATATAGTGCTTTAAACGGTCCATGCATCACAGATTTGCCATTAAAGACCGCTCAGTAATTACGTCAAGACAACACTAGTGGCGTTTAGCCGAAACAACTTGCTGCATGGATGCTGAGGATGCTGAGGATGGGATGCTGAGGATGCTGAGGATGGGATGCTGAGGATGGGATGCTGAGGATGCTGAGGATGGGGATGCTGAGGATGCTGAGGATGCTGAGGATGCTGAGGATGCTGAGGATGGGATGCTGAGGATGCTGAGGATGCTGAGGATGCTGAGGATGGGATGCTGAGGATGGGATGCTGAGGATGCTGAGGATGCTGAGGATGCTGAGGATGAGGATGCTGAGGATGGGATGCTGAGGATGCTGAGGATGCTGAGGATGCTGAGGATGGGATGCTGAGGATGCTGAGGATGCTGAGGATGCTGAGGATGCTGAGGATGCTGAGGATGGGATGCTGAGGATGCTGAGGATGCTGAGGATGGGATGCTGAGGATGCTGAGGATGAGGATGCTGAGGATGGGATACTGAGGATGCTGAGGATGGGATGCTGAGGATGCTGAGGATGGGATGCTGAGGATGGGATGGGGATGCTGAGGATGGGATGCTGAGGATGGGATGCTGAGGATGATGAGGATGCTGAGGATGCTGAGGATGGGATGCTGAGGATGAGGATGCTGAGGATGAGGATGATGAGGATGAGGATGCTGAGGATGGGATGCTTGTTTCCAGACATGACGGATGCAGCTGACTACGCAGCAGACCGGACGCTGCTCGCATTACACAGTGAATCAACAAACGTCCTTCTATGAGTAAATAAACGATCACCTGACACGTCACACTGGCATTTTAACATTTTAATGCTGTCACAAAAAAAAAAAAAAAAAAAAAAAAACTTGGATGAAAATGCTAAACGGTACAACAGCCAGGATTACGCACGACAGGTGATGGATCCGATCCCACAGCACAGCGTCATGAATGGAAGGCCTCATACCCGAAACATCCCAGAACAACAGTGACATCGAATACGAATACAAGACCCAAGCATTGAGGGATAGCCTCCAACAACAACAACACAACAACAGCACTGAGGGATACAACAACAGCACTCCTCCAACACAACAACAGCACTGAGGGATAGCCTCCAACACAACAACAGCACTGAGGGATAGCCTCCAACACAACAACAGCCTAAACACACACACAGCTCACCAGCATCTCCGCCTCCTGCGCGGCGCTCGGCACTTGGAATCTGTCTATCTCCTCCATCATTGTTCCTCTTCTTCTCAACACTAAGTATGATTATTATCCGGTCGTTTCGACGGGTTACTGCTGAGGTTATGAGTTTGGTGATCAGATCTGTAGCGGTCTGTGTGGCTCCCCGGCGGTGAGCTTCATCCCAGCAGACAGTCTGTGTCGACGGTGCTGTGACGGTGACTCCACCACCCACTTCCGGGCATCGTGTTCCAAGCCGGGCCCGCTGGTCCACAGGGGCCTCTGGAGGAGGACAACCGGTCCCCAGCACATTACTCCTGCAGGCTACTTACATACACATTTAAGATACTTGGACTTTACTTAGGCTACTTCTTTTTCAATATTTTAAGAGGCAAACATTGTATTTCAGTTATTATATGAATGATTATTATTATTATATTCCTTTATTGATCCCCAACTACACAGACACAGACAATAAATACACATACTATACAACTACACAGACAATAAATACATACTGATCCATACTATACAACTACACAGACAATAAATACACATACTATACAACTACACAGACAATAAACTACACTATATAAATACACATACTATACAACTACACAGACAATAAATACACATACTATACAACTACACAGACAATAAATACACATACTATACAACTACACAGACAATAAATACACATACTATACAAAATACACATACTATACAACTACACAGACAATAAATACACATACATACAACTACACAGACAATACTACACAGACAATAAATACACATACTATACAACTACACAGACAATAAATACACATACTAAATACACATATTATACAACTACACAGACAATAAATACACATACTATACAACTACACAACACACATAAACTACACAGACAATAAATACACATACTATACAACAAAATAAAGATAGACTAGTTAGATATTACTGTAGGCTAGATTCAGATTAATGAAACTAAATGTAATGAACAACATTTTTTAGTATTTAGATATTTCATCAAACCTCTGGGGAAAATTCACAAGCTACCCAGCTATAAGGAATTAATCAAAACTATCCCCACTTTTACTAGCATTGAAATAATGCTTACGCATTAGTGGATCAACAATTATAATCCAAATACATAATCTAATATTATTATTCTGAATTGGACCATTCTGCATGATGACCACATACTCCAAATAAATGGAGGACATTTATCCTCTAGTACTGAGTCCATACAATCCAAATTTACAGTCATTAGTTTGTTGTGCACTCTAAAAAAAAAGAAGAAAAAAGTCCACTACCAACTCACAACAGAGAAAGAATATGTAGAATTCAACCAAACTCTGAGAGCTGGTAAAAATAACAATGCTATCTTATAGTCGCTAAGTTTGGCTCAAGCCTACACTTTACGTTTGCCATCTGTGTGTTTGTGTTCTAGACAGACCATACAGCCCCCTGTGGCAGAAAGAAATGTTCTCCTTTCTGCCACTTTGGATTTAATCCAACAGACCAACTATCTAAGCACATACAGACAATGGATGTGTAAACCGCCTGAGAGGTAAGTGACCACTATATGATTTAGATTTTTAGGAAGGGGTAATGAACATTTATCTGACACCACAATGAGTAAACAAACACCTGAAACCTCAAGTTTAAAGAAATATCATTGTATAGACACACTTTTGTAGATTGTTTTCAACTGTCAGCATTACATTTTATTCTCTCTTGAAATGTATTTTGAACTGGGTGCATCTTTAAGTTACTGCGAGGAACTTTCATTTAGTGTCGTTTTTGTCTCTCCATGTGGACGAAAGCAGTTGTCTTTCTGAGCACGAGATTCCCTTTAGAAAACCTCTCATTTAAATGCAGCAGATGTTTGACAATCTGATCCAGTCCGTCCTGGTTCTGATTCTCTTGTGCCTACTTACCCTCCAATGGGCCTAGTAATCTGGCCGTTGGTCCCTAGCAGTGTGGTGTCAGTTTTGGCTCCCAGTGAGGACCGGCGGACCGCGAGGCGAAACTCATCTTTTGGCCGGAGGAGGAAACACTGCTGCCTTGCACTGAGGTCTCCGCCTCCTGCCGGAGTATGCGACTGCAGGTCGAAGGCTGCAGAAAAACCTGATCCGGGTCTGTCTGTGGTGGGCTGGTGGCTGCTAGAGGCCCTGCTGTAGTCTGGGCTATAGGAGTTTCTTGTGAACCTGCATGATTTCATCTGATTTAGCTTACAATCCAACCCAGTGGCACTGATGACAATAAAAAAAAAAGAAAACTGTATAGAAATAGCCAATCTTCTCTCTGATGGTCTTGTTTACTTAAAGAGGTCATACATAAGCCCCAGTATTAATTTGAGACTGTTTCATAACCAGTTAAAAGACCCTTACCATAACTTTATATGAAATAAAATCAACCACCCCCCGCCAAAAAGAACTAAAAGTTAGTTAAATTGTTCTTTGAAGGCTTTCCCCTGAGTTCTACCATGCTGATATCAGGGCAGATGAAGAATTGAAAGGACGTCTCAATCCAGGTGCTCACATGGCTACATGGCCATACCCATTGTCAGGGAGAGAATCAAATCCAGATCCAGAATCCAAGGGTTTTAGAAAACCAAGCCTGTATAACATCAACACGGCTATTATTAAATGAAATACATTTCATTTTGTCAATATCAAACATACAATAAGACTTTCCAATGCTTAGTTAGTGAATGTGTTCACTGTTTCACTACATTGTTGATCTAAGAAATGTCAATTCACTATTATCATAGAACACTTTATCATAGACTGCTAAAATATAACTATTCAATTAGATTGCAAAAAGTGTAGATGATTATGAAAACCACTTAGTTTAATCATTTATTGTCCACTTCCTTTAAATAATGTTAAGAAATACAACACAATACCTGTCACAATACTGACACCTTGAGCTTCCTGCAAAACAGCAGTTGTACAGAATCAAGCTAGTTTTATAGCCCACGAAGTTAAGCTAAGTATTTCCCATCTATGTTCACACAAAGTTAATAACACAGTAACTCATGTTACAGACAAATATTTCCATTCGCCTTTATCATTTGATAACAACCAAAAATAACTTTACATTACACCTAGGTGGCTAAAGCTCCACGGGCGCTATGCTAATTGTCAGAGTTAGTAGCATTTGGCTAATGCGCCTTTTGTGGCAGGTTCAAGTCCAATGTTCTAGTGGGTGCTTTAATGGATGAGTGAACCCTTACTTGCTCGAATAGTTTAAACATTAAGTAAGTATCAAGTAATATGTAATGTCACCCCTTAGTTTCAAATGTGCCTGCTGTGCTCTAGCTTAGTTCCGCTGGCGTCCGCAAAGGTCATAGGTCACTCCAGGTTACACCCATGCAAAATCTTCATACAGTCTATGTTCTGTGATTCTGAGTCAAAGTAAAATAATACATTGAATAAAGAATACAATAAAAAAGTGTGGTTATTCATCACATAAAAGGGATGCTCAGGAAATGGACATATTTTTAAATATTCAAGTCAAAATTGCTTTTGTCTAGCCCCAGTTCCAGCTCTACTTCTTCATTCTCTAGACTAAGATTGACGCTACAGAGATTGCTATTGCCCCTTGAGGAAAAAGTGGTAATAGCATGCTCATTTCAGTAGATATCTCTGGGACACAATACATAGACTCTGACCTCTTCACATTCTGTTGATATTGTTTGTTTATTTATTTGAATCTTTGAAACAAAAATATCTTGTAAATATATCTTTGTCACCATCTATCGCCAAATGAGGTAAGACAATGGTCATGGAGCCTATTGCACCCTGATGACAGCCCTTGCATTTGCATAATTATGAAGTGTTTGTGGCGACACAGAAAAGGTGTCATGTACAGAACTCTGGGTGGGATCCAAAAACCCACCTGCAATTAAAGTCTATACTCCTTCCACCATGGTAATATATTAATGTCAATGTGATTTGTTATTTGAAGATATGATGTGAGAGAATCACTATAATATGGTATGACTATGTAGGGCTTATGCAAGGCCACTTGTTCTTTTTGTTTTTCCAATTTGTTTTGCAGTAACAGATAGGTCTAGGCCTAAATCCCAAATTAGGGTTAAGTGAATTAATTCAATTAATACAATTTTCATTTTCAACGTCCTCAAAAACAAAATAAATATTATTTAAAAGGAGTCTCTGTTCTGTGGGTTATACTTTAGTTGAAACCCTGCAGACCAGTGAACACTCAAGACATTTCTTTATTACAAAAATACTAAAAAGATCAGAGGCAGACAGCCTAACAACCCATCATTTGTAAAGTCAATTAACAATTGGCTTCATTCAGGGATTTTAATTAAAACAGAATAAATTACTCAATCAATTGAAAAGCTTGGAACTAATTCTTTATGGCGCCAGGGACAAAACATGTGTCTAATGGAAAACCTCAGGAATTGATTCATAACCTGTGGTCTGTGATAGTGAATATAGGTCAAATTATAAGTGTTGTGTACCCTTCAATTTATTCTAAATTATAGTTTATTATTGAGGTTGAATATCTTTGGTTTCCTACTTAACAATTGACAGCTTTCTGCCTCATGACTCAGCAACCTGTTTGCTATGAACAATAGTGGCCGAGGACATTTACTCGAGCATTTTTGTACAATCAAGTATATTGTACTTAATAATACACAGTGTATATATATATATATACATATACATATATATATATATATATATATATACATATAATATACTTACTTTTGAAACTCCTAACAAAGTAATACAACACATAAATACAGCACTGTTAAAAAATGTAACTATGTACAATTACTTAAGTACTGTACCTAAGAACAATTTTTAGGGAATATACATTACTATACTTCCATTTTAACTACTTACTTTTACTACATTGTACTTCTACTACACTGAATTTCAGAGGTAAAAAACGTTTACTCCATTACATTCTGTTACATATATATTTATCTATTACTTTGCAGATTAAGATGTAAATAACAACAACAAAACAAGTACATCTGATACATTTCTAAAATATAAAGCATTAATATAAAATAAACTTAAAACATAGCTTCATCTTGACCAACTACAACATTTAAATGATTCTTGTACCTGTTTGCATCAGTAAAAGGCCCACAAATCTAATTATATATTATCTTTAATTAAATATTTCTGACAGATTATTTATACACTGTAGTAATAGTTTTTCCACCTCTGAACCGCAGCAAATACTGTCTGGAAAGGGAGTTGATTCGGCACTTCTATGGAGGTGGACATTAAAATATATATATAAATAAACATGATGAGCTTCACAAAAATAGGATTTATTGCAGGACTATTTCATTAGTTTATTCCCTCTGTGTCCCTGTAGGGTCGGTAACAATTGCCCTCTCCATGAACAGTTTGCTCCAATCATATGCAAACATCGAATCAAACAAGAAATGACCACCATGGATCACATTATTTATACATTCTGGGGAAAATAACATAACCTCTGGCTAATAATGGTCTGCAAGCAGGACATCCAGAACGTTGTGACTCGTTCTCATTGAAAGTCACTGACACATCTGATTGCACATTGTCCTTACCTGGGAATGCCAGCAGAGAGCAGCAATAGCATGCTCTGCTGCACAATAATGGAGATGGGTCTTGGCAGCAATCAGACTCTGCTGCAGCCAACACCAGTGGTTCCAGCTGGAGGCAGCACATGGTAAACGGTTGACCAGCAGGTGGCAGTCTGATTCTACAGGAGAGAATGTACACAGGATGGATGGAGGATGAATGACAATGAGGTGCGTGGAGGTTCAAGGAGGTCGTGTGTTTTAGTCTGCTAAATGCAAACAGTTTGAGGTCCACACTACTGCTCATGCATATGAATTAGATATGACTGGTGGTCAGTTTGTTGTACTTTAGGAAAGGTGAGACGCTGTTATTTTGTGAGACACTGCAAGTATGTGAAAAAAGGAAATACATTACAATAAAAAACAAAATCTTAAATTTTATCATTCTCCCGTTCCTGACATCACAAGCGCACTCACAATGTTTCCTTGTTTTTTCCCCACAATGTCATGCATGCTGCTCATGCTTTTCCTTTCATGGCCATTATCTCAGCTTTCCTGCCATGATATAATCTCTGTAGACAAAATAAACATTCATACTAACTAAATTACTGGATAATAATGATTTTCGATATCAGAGCTGCGTTGTTGTCAAAATGGATTAAATGACTGTGAGTCTCTGTGAACGTAATTGCGATTAGTGGTCCGGACTCCATAAGAGTCCTGCTGTGAAGATCTTATTAAGTATGATTAGAATGTTCTCATTAATTATTTACACCTCAGGAGAGTAAGATACCAACACGCATGCACATGTATCCATCCCTGCACATCTTAGCATTTCTCTTGAGCAAATACCTAATACTAAATATCATATTCAACCATAAACTGCAAAACAACAGTTATGTCTTGATTCACTCGCTGTCTCTTTCTATTTTGAAATATGTTGTCTATGTTGTTTTACACATACACGCATCGACATACTAAACACACACACAAACACTTTAAAAGTTTTATTTGGAGCCACTTAATTCAATTATGGATTACATAAGATTGAAACACAAAAAAAACCACACACACAATTTTTGGGTATGTAGTGTCCAAAACAGAGAATAACATTTGATCCTTTGGTAATTACATTATAACACAACACACACACACACACACACACTCACACACACACTCACACACACACACTCACACACACACACACACACACACACACACACACACACACACACACACACACACACACACACACACACACACACACACACACACTCAGAAACAAACACAAATACTGGCCATGACTCAGTCTTTTCTGATGTGGGTTACGCAACCCCTCCAGCCGTGCAGATGGAGGGTTAGGGTTAGCAGATTACTGACCCCTCAAATGCTTATTAGTAATCTTTCTGTTTGTTATATTCGTCCTGATCGTTATATAACACCATGCTGAGTTCTGTGACACTCTTCCATCTAAACTGCAATTTGAAGATCTGGGATATTGCTTTGGTGCTTTGTAATGCATTGCCAGAAATTGAGGGATGGAGTGACTGATGCAGAGTTCAGTCTCCATGTCTGACCATTAAACCTGCGGTGGAGGGATCGATGGAAGTGTGATGAGCAGGAAAACAGATGGATAACATGATAGATTGTTATTCAATTGTTTTCTCTCACTGGTATCCCACATGATCGATTTATGAACTCCTTTCTTGAGCAGAAGATCAGACTTGAAAAACAAAGGAGGGGAGGAGTGCAGTGGGTCAAAAACAGTGTGTGTCAGAACAGGCTGACCTTAACTTTCAGCTCACTGTGGAGTAGATCACTGGATCTGCGCTGGGCAGCTTGCATGGGTCTGGCACCAGTCTGGTTGGATGGGAATAGAGAAACAAGTACGAGGAAGAGAGCCAAAGAGCAAGAGAAAGGAACTGGCAAGCAGATCAATAGAAGGGAAGAGGATAAACACAGGACAGATGTAGAGCTGCCTTTCTGATGATCAGCTTCAAATCAAAAGCCAGCCAAAGTCCCCAACCATCTGTCTCATAGTTGCTGTAAACCACTGTTTTACAAATACATGCATAGACGTACTAAAACAAGTAAACAAATAACATTACACTGCTCTTTATCTCTGATCTCAGGAGTTCACCTTTGGAACCCTGAAATAAATTGAATGAGAAAAAAAACCAATCGCATTCCTTTATTAAGAGGTTAAAAAGGTTTTCAGATGCTTCACATGAATAAAAGTATCCTGAATTACAAATATTCCATTGCAAGTGAACATTCTGCATTGAAATTATTTAAGTAATAGTATTTATTATCAGCAAAATATACTTAAAGTATAAAAAGTAAAAGTACACATTATGCACCCAGAAGGGTCCCATCTTCTTTTTGTATTATCATTATTATACCAAATTATTATTGATGCATTTTTTAATGTACACTACTCTTATCCATTTGATATACTATAGTTGAATCTACCTCAGTGTATTGTATCTTAGAGGATATATAGCTGTCAAATAAATTCCACTAAAATGTAATGTAGTCAAAGTACAAAGTATAGCATACAATGGAAATACTAAAGTGCCTACCTTCATATTGCACTGACTGTAAGTGCAGTACTTGAGTAAAGGTACAAAGTTACGTTCCACCGCTGCCTTACATGTGCTGAAAATAGACAGAGAGGAATAATGATTACAATTATTTAAACTCTGTATAATCAAGATGCTGGTTACTGGTTAACAATCAGAAGTTCCCTCTCTTCCTCTATTATAATAAAGCTGGCTCATTGTAACCAGATAAGGATTACAGGAAGTGGGTCACTGTCGTTGGTCAATATGTTCCTCATTGAGTACTTCAGTGCAGGAAGCTGAAGTCAGGCAATTACCTAAGTGAAACAATGGCTATTCTGTAAAGCGTAGGGCTTCAACAAATTATTGTTTGTAAGACCAGTTATTCTTAATTAATTAGTCTTTGTTGATCAAAGTTCTATTTTTTGTCAGTTTAAAAATCCAAGTTCAATTCAAAATACATTGTTATAAAGGTAAACGTTCAACACAATTGTGATTTAAATGATTTATCAAATACCAAACGAGTAATTTCAGTACAAATTACTGTTCATAATTAGGCCTACATGTAATACATGTAATATGCACAGAAATATACCATGTAATAGAACAGAAGACGCTGCACAGAATCAGCATATTATTATTTTAGCAAGTAAAATCTTACCTGAGATTAGATTTTTGTTCTTTAAAACAAAATAAAACCACATATCTGTGAAGAGCCCTTTCATTTATTAACATTGGATCAACTATTCAAGACAAAGACATATAGAGGTATGCAGCTCTTTTTATTCTGATGATGCAGAGATACATGTGTGACTGACTTGTCACATTGTCTCTCTTCCATCCTTTAGAAAATATTGATATAATGCAGTTAATGTGTTAGCTGCAGTACATTCACTCCAATAAATACAATTTTCACTTGTTTGAGACTTAGAGTGTTCAGTCAGTTTGTCATTTCTGGTGAAGGCTGTATATAAATATCTTATTCAGTCTTTAGGAGATCATAAAATGAAAGAGAGGCACTCTGGGACACAAGTAACATTTTTTGCTGCTGCTTTTAATCCCATGCGAGTTGGATCGGTGAAAGCTAGCGTGTCAAACAGGGAGTCTGTCAAACAGGGGCCTCGGGCTCCCTCTTTGTAAACAAAACATCAAAGCATCCCCACTTCGATTCTTCCCTTGAACTTTATCATTCCTCCCAAAAATCTTTTTCTCCGTCTGTCTCCCTCTCTGCCCTGTTGTGAGTCTCACACACTTTCTCCAGCAGCATCTCTCTCCATCCTGACACTCAGGCTTTTGGTTTTGGCAGCTCTGTCATTTCCGTTATTAGTGATGCAGCTGGCAAACACCAAGCCGCTTGTTAGCTACTTCTTCTCTTTACATCTAACATGTTATTGTCACTCTCAACCAACCCCATCAACCCAACATATCCCCATACAATCCATTGTGTCTTTGCAGTTTCTCCTCCACATCTTCTCAGTTGTGTGAGATGGAGGCATGAAAAAGGCTGAAGAAGAGGAGGAGCTCATGGTCTGCCTGCATAGAGCAAAGCAAACTGACAGATGGACAGTCCCTGCGACGCTCAGCAGAGATAAGAGGATTGGGCCTGCTTGTTGTTGTTGTTGGCCTTGCCACAACTCTTAATGCAGTTAGCTCACTCTGAGCTCCACTGAATGGCGTAGATGAGAGGCTGATAGAGACATTTGAAAATGTACGTTCATGTAAACACAAGGAGTTACTGAGTGAAAAAAAAAACAGTAGTACATATGAGTATAAGTGTTGAGTAGTTGAGGCCAAAGAGAAATGCAGAAGAGCACTCAGAGTCCAGCTACACTCCTACGTCTCCCAACACTCTGAAACTCAACTTTTGGTCTCTATGAGATGAACAAAGTTTAATTATCTCCTTCATGCTCAGGCTGCTGTCAGCAGGTATTTATTTTCAGGCATCTTCTTCTTCTCCGGCATTGCTGTGAAAACTAGCACTTTATCTTGATGTGAAGCCACCTTGCAGGCCTTGTAGAGGATGACGAAGAGGATGAGGATGAGGACACCCACCACAGAGTTACAAACGATGGCTATAATAGCCCACACAGACAGGCCCATCCTCAGATCATGCTCCATGGTCGACTGAACTGTAGCCTCCAGACTCATTATGGACACATCCCACAGAGATGGGTCTGAGGTCTGCAACTGGTGCCAGGTCAGTCACTTCAACTCCACAGATTCTCCCTGAAAGGAAAGAAAACCCATCACAAGATTTTTTCACTGCATAAGCGAACATGCACTGTACACACACACACACACACACACACACACACACACACACACACACACACACACACACACACACACACACACACACACACACACACACACACACACAGATATTGGCATTCTTAACAGTTAACCTGCCTGTCACGTGCACAAGCTGAGTCTACTATGAGGTCAGCACAGTAAAGATTATTTTCTCCCTGACAAGGTAGTCACCAGGCCAAGGTAGCATTATCTCTGCAGATGCTACACATATGGAACAACCTGCCTATTCTTGTGCTTTTCTTTGCATGAGGGTTTTATTCTTGCGATTCTTTGAGAGGCAATAAGCGCATTATGAGGATGTCTTATAAAGCTTCCCAATGGAATGTATTATAATATCTCAGTACTTCTACTGTATGAAAAAAGTGTCAGGCAGGTGCAAAAAATTATTCTTTTGTTGTGTATAATAATCTTTGGATGATAGGATAGTATTAAAGGACAAGGAAGTGCCTTTCAGCTGCAGTGCTGTGTTAAAACATCCTTTTTTTAGTTTTGTTCCCTTTACACGGGCAGAGAGTGATGAAGTTATTAAACTGATAAAGAAGGTTCCAGTAAGCAGTTTTCCTCGCTGAATTATTTTGAATGAGTTTCAGCAGTAATGTGTTTTCAGGAAGAACGTTTGGGAATATAGTTGCCAGTTTTGTTGCTGATATTAAATGGGTCACTGAGGTGTGCTGGTGTGTGTGTGTGTGTGTGTGTGTGTGTGTGTGTGTGTGTGTGTGTGTGTGTGTGTGTGTGTGTGTGTGTGTGTGTGTGTGTGTGTGTGTGTGTGTGAGAGAGAGAGAGAGAGAGAGAGAGAGAGAGAGAGAGAGAGAGAGAGAGAGACTGACTGACGGGAGGGAGAGAAGTCGGTTCAAACCAGAGTTGGAGAATGTGAATATTTTTACCTCTCAGAGTTTAACAGATAAAAACTTGAGCTCATCTCCTTGCTTCTATATCTCGCTCCCTTCCTTCTAATGCATTTCTAATGAGACCACATATTTCCTCCTCTCTCCAACTGAGGGCAATACTGCAACAGTCCAAGCCTGCTGTTGAGAACTCATTTCAAAGTTATCCTTCCCTTTATAGGCATTTTATGACCAAGCCAAATAAAGATGGATAGCTCCAAGTCAGAGTAGGTGACAGTGATGCATTTGATCTGCTCTCCAATGCAAAAAGTCATTTTCAGTTTGAACCAGATGGGTCCGTCTCAGGACGCTGGGGGCATCACTGTGGGGAAGGAACCCTCATAATCTCTAACAGGGATTACTGTCAATAAAACTGCCCTCGCTGCTTTGCAGAATATTTCCAAAACATCCTGAGGAACTTTTTCTGCGAAAGTCAGGTGACACTAAATGTAGCATATCCAGTTTACAATTTCAATTAGAGCAAAAGCGAGGAATGTGTAGGCTATTAGATGACAAAGAGATGTGACAGGGAAGAGTCTGCATGTGTATGTGTGATTTTGTGTGTGTGGTAGAGAAATGAGTGTGAGCAATGAGGGCTGTTTGCATGCTCATATTGATTTCAGACAGTCAGTGGTGCATGTAACAAGACAACACAGCAGTCGCACCAGTTATTCATTACCAACAATTATATTTCATAACTTGTACTTCCCAGAGTACATGATTACGGTTCATGTTTTAATGACTACAAGGACAATTTGTTTTCAATTGCAAGATAAATTGAATTTGCTCTGAATACGAGATAGCTCTGTTTTAGCTGTTGACCACACTGGAGGAGAGCAAATGTGTTAGGGTCCTAATATAATTCCAAAAGAGGATTGCTTTT
Source organism: Anoplopoma fimbria (assembly GCF_027596085.1). Taxonomy (NCBI): domain Eukaryota; kingdom Metazoa; phylum Chordata; class Actinopteri; order Perciformes; family Anoplopomatidae; genus Anoplopoma; species Anoplopoma fimbria. The sequence goes on from NC_072461.1 coordinate 617,634, forward strand.
CTTTATGCATTTGGATTTGGCCAAATTTGAAGAGACCCAATGGCACAACACTGCATCGGTAAAATAATGTTTCAGTGAGTTTATTTTCAGTTTAAGTAAGTTTCAGAAGTTTAATTGATTGAATGTTTGTTTTGGTAGATTCAAAGGTTCAAATATCAGAACAGCACATGACTGGTTGCCACACACAAACATCCAAAAACACATCAACACACTGAGGCTACAATCAATAAACAGATAACTACAGTCTATCTGTTGCTCAATGGCTCTCTGCTCTCTAGCTGTAGCAGGAAATAGTTACTGGTGTCATGCAACAGCAAAATACAGCACTGGCAGAAGCATGCGTTGGTCTGTGAATGATGCCATTGATTGACATAAAGGCCTTTTGTTTACAAATGCAAACAATTTAATTCAAATGCATGCAAATATAGTCTACATGCACAAAAGGCTGCTTGCCACAGAGGCGGACAAATTGGTCCTGCACACGGGCATACAACCACACGGGCACACAACCACACTCACAAATTTGTGCTTGCAGTGACCACATGGAAAACAGGCCAATGCTTGTGCATAATGCATCACCTTGCTGTGGACTGTGAGACTGAGTGGCCTCGGTCTCATGTGACTGAACTGCCTCCCTTCCTATTCCTATAACCTGCTGGATCGCCTGCAACTTGACTATGAAGTCGGGGGAATCAACATTGTTTAGTGCTGACAGTGACACTATTTATAACATAGGTAGAAGGGCATAGTCAGACATTAAATGATTGGTTGTGCTACACTGGTCTATTACTGTTTTAATTGTGGATATTTAGTATTATATATTGGCTATTCTTTTGAAATACTTTCAATAACGTTTAAGCAGAACTCTAGGAAGGCAATGAATGCACTACTGTCTTGTTACTATATGACAGAAAACATCCAACAATGTCATTTTCAAAAAACATTTTGCAAATTACTTTTGTGTGGACTTAAGATAAAGTGAGAAAAACTCAAAAACATGTCATTTGTTTACATTGTAATATTTTGCTTGTTGTTTGCAGCCTGCTTGCAGTAGCACATCCACATCCCACCAGCCTACCTGCTCCTTCCCTCCAGTGCTCCAGTGTCTGCTGTCCATGCGTTTCTGGCCAAACGCGTCCATATAAAATGTTCAAAATGGACACCGATCTTCCACTTATTGTTTGTGAGGCGGAAAGTTTTCTTGGAACTAGGTCACCCAACTCTTCCTGACCGTTTGGCGGAATGGCTGCACAGCACCGGACTGTTAATGCAGTCAGGCTGGCGGAGTCCTGCCCGGTTCCCAGTGACTGCTGACCGGCGGAGCGGAGATGCTGCTGTCAGTGTGGCTGCTCATCATCCACCCAGTCCCTCCTCCTCCATCCCTCCCTCCTTCCTCTCCCTCTCCTACTCTGTTACCACTGAGCTATTTATACAAAGACGCTCCGGGAACATCCCATCAAGGGCTTGTCCTCTCACACCTCTGTGAAGATCACACGATCAACACTTTTGCACAAAAGGTAGTTGCAATAACCCAACCAGTCAGTGCAAGTGCAGTAAAAAGATGTAACAATATGCAAAAAAAAAAAAAAACAAAGCCTGGACAAATAAGGAAGTAGAAAATGAAAGCAAGGAGAAAGGAGATGCAGGGTTCACTCATATACCAACAATATAAACTAAACAATTGTACTTTGGACACAGGCAGAGGTGCATTCAATAACACACCCTCTTAAATGCTTAGTTCACTTGAAACAAGTTGCACGAAGTTGAATAGCAGCTGCATAAAGAACTTGTTGCCTCCTCTTTTCCTTATTGGTATTCAGCACAACAGCAGGGTGGCCCTGGAGGATTCTGCCCGGCTCTCTCTGTCACCCTCTCTTTGTGTGTGTGTGTGTGTGTGTGTGTGTGTGTGTGTGTGTGTGTGTGTGTGTGTGTGTGTGTGTGTGTGTGTGTGTGTGTGTGTGTGTGTGTGTGGGGGGGCACCCTGACCTACAAAGTTAGGGCAGAGACAAAGCATTCTTTTGAGGCCTCATTTTCCCCCTCGCCACTGGCTTCAGACAAACGTATTGGAGGGGAACAGATCCAGAGAACAGTTAAAGTGCTGCACTGGTGCATATATTACCAATACTTTAAGAAGTACAGTGTTTTAAGTATAAAATAATGTAGTGACTGACAATTTTATAAGTGCTAGATGATCCTAGCTTTATATATACTCACTAACGTTATTTAATTAAAACCAGGACGGGGTGATGTCATGAGTCGGACACATTTAAGGTATTAATAAAAAAACAATTGCAGTTATTTTATAAAATTTTGATGAATTACTGCACTCAGTATTAAATCATTCAATATTAATACAGCGCTACACCATCATTACTGTGCACTGTAACAATGCAAAAGTGATTGTAAATGATATAGACTTATTTTTCAGGATGCATTTCATATGTAAACAGATATTATCCGTGGAGCTTCATGAGTTTAGATGGGATAGTTATCACTGATCACAGGCTGACACTCCAGAGAATATGCTTCAAAGGATTCATCATATCATAGAAATGCTCTCACATGTAGCCTGAGAGAATCACAGACACACGATGAAAACTCCCTGTGTCTCCCTCTGTCTGCTCTTAATAGACGCATACACACACACACACACACACACACACACACACACACACACACACACACACACACACACACACACACACACACACACACACACACACACACACACACACACACACACACACACACACACAGTGATTATCACTTCCTCTTGCAGGACATGTCATGTCTGATCACTGCCTCACATGTCAGTGAGGACGCTTGCACACCTCCATTAGCCCGTCAAAACTCATCAGGGTGTGTGTCTGTGTGAGAATCTTGCAAATGTGACAGAAATAAAAAAAATACTGAGAGAGAGGCAATTTAATTTCTTTCTTAATTTCCCCTCTACTCTCTCTTGAACGCTCTGAAAATAACTAAGGTTTGAATGGAAAAGTGGAGATTAACATTTCTGTCATTTTTTTCCCTTGCTGGGATGAGATGAGGTCTTCTCATTTTTTTCAGAGCGGTGTTATCATGAGGAAAGATAGATTCCCCAGTAGAAAGGTTTTCATAAATCCCTCCCGTTGAGAGAGCACAGGGACAAACCAGGTCAGTTTCCAGCTGTGATATTAGATTCATATTTCATATGAAGTGTCTATTTTGTAACAGCACGCACCGTTTACTCTAATAATCCAATATGCTACTTGGTGCTATTTGACATGTTGCGACAATTTAGTTTGAATCACCTGCTTGTTTTATGTAAGCTATTCACAGTGTAGCACGTTTGTTGGGGCTGTATTTGCAGGCAGAAACATTGGTCATTCTGCACAGTACTCCAATTTGGAAAGCTGTCAGAACCAATTTCCTATCATGAGTGTATGAGGACACCTGCTGGATATTTGTTGACATTGTTTCTTTTTTTAGCCAGCCACATGGAATGGCACAGTATCAATAAATGTGGCTTTATAACCTTTAGGATTCATTCACTATTCATCTGGATGGGGGTTTATCAGAAGTGATAGTCCGATAAAGCTGGTTGGTATCCAAACACACACACACACACACACAAAAATACAGTTTGCTGGGTATCTTTTATTGCCACTTCCTCTTCTTCAGTTGTTCATCATCACCTGAAAACACAAATATTCATTCATCAAAGGAATATTGAAACAAGTAAACAGTCTTTGCTGTACTCCAACTGGAGGTGTTTCTTTACAAATTAATTAAAATCCATTTGTGTGTCTCTCTTACCTGGTCGATCCATTCATTGAAAGCTGAGACTCTGGTGAAGACAGTGGGTTTCTTTTCATAGTTGCAGCCAAGGCCAGAGACAAAGCTGGCAATGCCATGGACCTCCCAGGATCCCTCTGTGTTCTTACAGTTCAGAGGGCCACCGGAGTCGCCCTGGACACAGAGAGAGAGAGGAGGATGGTTTATGTTTTATGCATTTAGTGTAGCTGCTTGGGAACTGGGAACAACTATGAGAATCACAATCAGTATCCTTCTTTCACCAAGTATAATGGGGACACAAGAAACACTTGTCACATTCCAGCTCGACAACACTTGAGTGTAAGTTTCCCCTATGATTCCTTGGACATTTTTATTTGAACGCACCCATTGCATTTGAATTCAAATTTGCTTTAACACACACATACATACACACTTACATTGCATCCAGCCACGATTCCATCCCCACCGGCACACACCATGGTAGTCCTGACAGCGATACCCCACCAGTCAGGCTGGGAGCAGGTAGCATGGTCAGCCACAGGCATCAAAGCCTGCTGCAGCTTATCAGCTATGGGGCCTCCGGCTAAAACACACAGGCAGAGTCTATTACTGTACCATCATCCACATTCACTAGCCATCTTTCAAATCTGCTATACAGCATTTCCCCCAGCGCCAAATTCACAGTCAGACCCACATTTTCAATTTAGGAGTAATCCTACCCCCAGAAAAGTTTCAGCTAAAATCTCAGGCAAGTGATTTCCTTCCCACATTGGTGGTTTCCACAGGTAACCAAGATCACGCTCACTGAACACAGCCTGGCCGTCCACCAACAGAGACTTACTGTAGAGCCTGCCCCATCCAGTGATGTAGCAGGGGTAGAGGTTGGTCAGCACAGTGCCAGCAGCAGGGATACATGCCAGCTGCACCTGGTCGCTCAAAGTCACAGACTCTGACAACTTGATCAGGGCAATATCGTTTCTGCAAGAAAGACAGAAAGAGGGGCAGAGTTATCATTTCTGTATTGTACATTCAAACTTATCACCTCAATGGCCAACCAATTTCTCTAATTTCCCAGTGGGGAAAAAGTCCAGCTGCTAACTTGAGTACAATACTATGGTTAAAGTGGTCCACTCATATTCATGTTGTCTAACACTTTTTATTGTCTGTGGAGAAATATGAGATGGATGAAGATGGAGAGCTTGTGTCAAAGGTATGTGCTGGAACAAAGTGAATAAATGGAATTAGAGCCTCAGCCCACTTTGTCAACTCCACACAGAATAGATGAGATTATGATGTACTGCACTTTGCACTGTACGGTGGTGCTTGTCTTACCCGAAGGCCACAAAGATCTGGTTCCATTTTTCATGGACAATAATCTTCTCGGGGAGGATGGCCTTGGAGCCTGCCTCTTCCTCCACCAGGTTGTATTTGCCCACGAACACCCTGTAGGACAACTTGGAGCTGTGGGGAGAGAGCAGACTGTTGAGGCCCACGCTAACCCAGACAGAAGATTTAGTCCACAGCTGAGTGATGTGATGAGCTACAATTGATGAGTATTTGAGATGACAAGATGATGAAGAGGATTTGAACCAGGCATCGGTCCAGATGACCTTGAGTGTACTTTATTTTCTTGGGTGTGACATTTGAGTCCGAAACTATTGGAGGTCTGATCTTAATTTCTTTTCGGGTTAAGTAGGGTTTAGGGCGCATAATTAGGGAAGTAGTGTGGTGCAGAATAAGAAGAGTATTTTTACAGAAGATCTTTGAGTATGTGACTTGTATTGGTCGGCATTTGTGTTTTTGTGTATGTGTTTGTGTGTTCCTCTGCTGTTCGTACTTGATGCAGTGAGCAGCAGTCATGACCCAGTTGGCAGCAATCAGAGTTCCCCCACATGTGTGCCTCCACACACCGTCCCTCTCATACTGCAGAGAGATCTGGACACAAAACAGGACAACATAAATGATACAGTAAGAGGCAGGTTGCGGAAGTATAGATGGGTAAAATGGTTTGTTGACTTAGATTTAACAGCAACATTTAATTACAGAATTTCCTGGGTCGGGAATCTATTAAACAAATGTGGAACCCAAAAGGTTTGCCAGTAAATCTAAAAACATTGAGAGATGTGTAGTTATTTGCATACCTGCCAGGACCAGCTGTGGGGCTTGGCATCTACTCCATTGACCACACGGGAAGTCAGGGGCTCGATGGGTGGGGTGCCACACCCAAGGGCTGGACAAGGAGGAGATAGACATGAGTTTGATGGACACAAGATAGAGAGTGTTTATGAGGTAGGACAACAATTAAATTACTTTTGATTCTTAATCAGGCATCATTTTTCTTTTCAATAAAGAATTGCTTATTGCTAGCTTCCTGTGTAGTAATAGGCTCACACACCTACACACTCACACAAAATTTGCAACCACACACAAACAATTACAGACAGAATTAGGGAACGCCAGATGTTCTTACCGCTAGCAATGAGCACTGAGGCCAGCACAATGGGGATCATGTTGATTGATGCTTCTGCTGAGGCACAGCAGGACCAACACTCTCTTTTAAACTTTCCACCACCAGCAACACCCGGGCCGAATATGCCAACACTCACTCCTATTGGTTTGTCATGGCCTCCAGGAATAAAGAAGGACCAATGGCAGTGAGGGTCAGAGCAACTAGGTGTCTGACAAAACATACAGGTGTGTTTTCTGGAACATTTCGCATGACCTTCATGTAGAGCTACAGTATGCTCTGTAAGGATATGTATATTCACAAGGGTTTACATGTATACAGGGATATTATGTGTATGTCTGTAAATGTTGGTGACACATACCAGACCACCTTTGCATCATATTCAGTTTTTGAACTCACCTTTTCTCCTTGCCATGACAAAGGCTCTTTCCTGAAACCTGGAATTAAACGCTTGCATAACAGCATGGGAAGCCAACATCTGGATTACTGGTATTGACCTGTTTTCTGCGAAATTTGAAACAGCATTACTGTGATAAATAACAAGGACATCGAGGAGCAGATGGTGTCACTGGCGCAGAAAATATCAAGAGCTATACCAAAATCTTTTGACACCTTATATTGCAAACAGTTCTGCAGTAAATTATGCAGAGACATACTGTATGACCGTATGTCTGATCAAACACATCACTCAACATATTCAAACATCCTTAGCATTTTTTTATGCAGTAAATTTGTTGTTGTAAAGTAAACTCAGAGTATATCCTGAGGTTGTTATGATGAATTGAATAAGTTATGAGACTTGGAGGACACAGACACAGTTCCTGAGGTACAAAAGAGTCAGAGTGTGCAGGCCTGAAGTGACTCAGTATGCAGACTTTGTAACTGTCAAAGGCTGTTTGGGTGATATGACATGGCACAATAAAGGTTAGGGGTTACTTTGCAGTAAACGGGTTGAGTAAGTTGAAAAGATGGTGAGGAATAGTCAGTGTTTGAACACAAAATGCTTGTCATGTAATGATTTTCAAGGTGTTTCTGATGAGTAAGCCTGAGATCAGCTTTGACAGAATCAGGTCGTTTAGGCCAAACATTGTTCAGGCAGTTACAGGAGCTTTATCACTGGTCTGTGACCCCTTTAAACAACTGTTGTGCTGTAACACAAAGCATTTCATTTATAAAAAAAACTTTTCTTCAGAGGGCAGACTGGACTCTTTGATCGTGAATCATTTAGTTTCCCAATTCACCACTAGATGGGACAATTTATCTGTTTAGACACCAACCTAAGTTGAAACAACATCAGTCATTTAGAAAATCAGTTCTCATTCTAACTGGGTTTTAGCATCTTTAACGGAGGACAGACAACACTTGATAGTAAAGACTCTCACACACCAAAGATAATATCTTACAAAATGACAGCTGAATCTACATAACAACAGTGTTGTTTTTTTAAAGTTTTGTTTCAAAGTTTGTTTGGACCTAGTTTAAAGAAAATACTTGATAGGAGGAAAAAAACACTTGAAAGTCAACTACAGCAACAAAAACAAGCTTAGACATACTTGGCTTGTTTGTGAGGGTGTTCGTGCGTATTTGTGTGTCTCAATGTACTTGTGTGTGTGAAAGCATCCCTTTTGTGTGTGTAAACATCTCTACAGCTACGATATGCAATTAATTGCAAGCTAATTAAAATTACTCTTCAACTCTGTATAACACAGTCAACGTATTACAGGCCGGTGTCCTGAAGAGATGCCTCCATCTCACATTTTCTGATTTCCTGTTTTCATACATTTGAAATGTAGATGACACAAGATAATAAACTGAGGTCTGTTCTGTATCAACATAACTACACTAAACAGAAAAAAATTAAAACTGAGAAGTTAAATGATCTCTGTTAAGGCTGTGCAAAAAATGTCAACCATACCTGAAATATCACAACCCTTCATATCAAATTCATAACCTCTGATCTCCAAAATCTGCTCCATACAACTGAAATGTGTTTATATGCAGTCAGACGCAGCCTGTCATGTTCTGAGATGAGGCTTACTAGTTTCATGGCTGAGCAAAGCAGAACACCTCATCAACTGAAAGCCCTTCAGGGGTTTGTAACAGGTACACTTCAGCCTGTTTTTCGTATCAGAACAGCAGCTGAACTCTCAATGACACCGGGGAGGTTTATGGTTACTTTATGTTACTTTGGGGCAGTAAACATTGAACATGGCCATTGCCATCCCGCACGTGGTATAAAGGAGAAAGATATTGCAATGGTGTATAAATATTATTATGGCAGGACGCTGCTATTGACTTCTGTCAGCCTTGTGGTTTTTGACAAATTTCCTGTGCATTCCAACAATACTACCACTGTTTGTAGCATGCCTATGCACAGTGTGCAGGATCTTTTGATTTGTGGCAATAGTCTAATAGTTTAGCCTATTCTGAGCCCAGTCACGTCAAAATTGTTGTTTTGCCTTTGAAAAATAGACAGCTGTATTTTCCAGTGGCCGTCTTATTTGCCATAGGCATGTGTTTTGGGCTGTAGGGCTAAAGTAAATCCAAACATTGGCTGTCTGCTGCTGATTTGCTTTTATCATGATCCCTACTACTGATGTTAACTGACAATCATTTTTAGCATCTTTGGTTTATAATCTTGTAGAGACTCCCATATTTGGAACAACTGATTTAATTAAAGCACATCATGACCCAACTGGTCTTCCTACAGGTCTTGTACGTACTTGCCAGGTTTCCAACATTTTGAGTTTGAGAGATTAGCAGGGGAGTAGTGGGACTGGGTGTGGCCTGTCTCACCACATATAGTGCTATAGTGTGTGAGGAAATGCTTGAATGTGTTATTTATTTGCTTTGGCATGTATGTCTCTTACGCTCATGTGCTAATTGCTTACTTTTTTTTATTTTCACTGGATAATATCCTTTTTCCCTTTTCTGTGTAAAAATAATAAATGATCAATTACCTGAATTTGGAATTCACGCTCTTTGTTTTGGAACCACCACAACTATTTCAGATGTGAGAGGCCTGCTTGCAGGGTTGGATAGCATGCAATGTCATAGAACTTAAAACAGTGCTTATCAGGATTGGCCACAGTGAAAGAAAACTTCATGGGCAATTAACAAAGATCCTCAAAACCTTGTTTATGTCTTTCACTCAACCTAAAAGAATGCATTTAGACTACACAGGGCTGAAAAGACTGCTGTATCTGGCTCAAAGACATTGCAACAGGTATGGCATGAAAACTCTGCTGCTACATGTTGTAATATTTATTGTAATTATAGACATTTTACATAATTTGACTCTGCAAATATGTGTAGGAACCCTGATTGAGTGGGACACACGCATCCTTAAACTGAACTGAAACAGAATTATAATAATAACAATAACATGACGTTGGGCTTTTGAGTTTGGCCAAATGATTAAAACAATTAATTCTTCCAGTGAAAAAGAGGAAACATATACTTAACAACTTTTTTTGTCTTTGCTATCCTAAGAAACTATGTATTATGTCACATTAGGTCACAGTGACCTGCCTCATGAAGCGATGAACACAACTGTTCTTGTCACTTTTATTACTAGTTAATGATAGGCAACACTGCACCTTACTGTTGTTTCATGCCTGAGACCTCTTTCTTTACTTGGCAAAGAACCAATGGTTCAAAGGTTTCCTCCTGGCTCGTATAAATCCTCTGTGTTTGACTGATCAAATCTGCAGAACAGCCAGCCATGTCCAAGACCACAGAGCCCCAGACAAACAGCAGTGAGTAGACACCACTTTCAATAGTGTAGCCAGATAGCAGATTGATTTCACTCATAATTTATTTCTAAATATGAACATGAGGTAGAAGTAAAGATATTTCTTTTGATGTATTTGGGATATTTTGAAAATAACAACACAGAAAGTTCTGGTTATTATGCTTAAAAGAGCCGTACCTTTGCTTGTCACGCTATTTGATTATTACATACTAACAAAAATACTGTATTCCTTTGAGTTAAGTATTTAAGTATCTGTTTGACTTTACTAGTGGTGCTTCTACATGATTCGAAACGTTGATCAGCCTCTACAAGAGGCAGTTTTTTTATTATCATTGATTATGGTGGAAGTGCGTGACTAACTGAATCAACATTTCACTTTCACAACAAAGTGCAGACATTCATTTCATCCCTTTTTTTTAAAGCAGGGTCAATAACAATAGTATCTATTATAAAACCCCTTCTATAGAAATCCACACAGAAACACACATGCAAACAAAGACATGCTCAATGTGGTTCAGTCGTAATGGTATTTTCTTGCATTTCAAAATCAGAGCTGCAGTTTCACAGTACAATAGGACATATTGGCAGGTTCCATACTTTCTGCTCCAAGGTCTCCTGTTGAATCAGAGCTGGTGAGAGAATGTGCACAATGTCTAATTAACAGCTTTTAGTCATTCTCAGCTGTTAACTAAAAGAGGAAAACTGGCTGTCAGGTCCCCGTACAGCAAAAATGAAAAGAAATAACAAAAAAAGATGTGCAACAAGGTCATTTTTTTGAACACTGAAATACTGTTGGTGCAGTAAAGAAAACAGGTTGTTAAAGTAATAGCTGTTAAATAAACTACTGTTGCAATTGTGATTATACAAAAATTGGAGATAAAAAAAGCAATATCTGAATCTATTATCCACAACAGTTCTGGGCTCGTCAGTGTTGCTGTTTTGTTTTCAAGAGACTTGATTTTGAATGCAGCAGTAGGAAAGTTACATGAAATACCCCCCTAGAAAATGACAGCGCACATTCAGACATCGTTTGCAATGCTGCAGTAATCACAATCAAAACTCGCAAACTCTACATTGTGAGAGATTGTTAAAGCCAACAGCAGTTATCTCTCTATTGCACATTCGCGTTTTTATTGTCTGCAGTACTACTGTCATGGGAATGAACCGAATTCTGCTTCTGCTGATTGGTTGCAATAACAATTCACGTCATCAAGAAGCTTGGATATTGTAACCTCAGCTCAGCATGGGGCTCGGTATTGAACCCCAATGATTTGCTTTTGCTAATCACGTAACTCTCATACATATTTTACAATCTTTGTTTTGTGTGGAGATATGAGGTGATGAACTGGAATTGGTTATTGGAAAACAGATAAGACAGCAGATAGTGCAAGTGTCATTCACAGTGCAAGACCCCAGAGAGTCATAAGAACATTCAAGAAAGAGCTGTTACATCAAATTATGTCTCCTACCACAGAAGAGATAATGTTTTCACACAAAAACATTTTTAATCAGTTGTTTAATTATTATTTTGAGTGTCAATAGTTTAAAATACAGCAGCAGAGGTGTGCAGGTGTGAAAGTATGAGACCCTGTTTATAACATAGTTGTGTCAAAAATAAATCAACTGAATTATAAAGTTTAAGCTGCTAAAGACCTTCTTGTTATACGATTGTGTTGATATTAATATCCCGCTGACAATGCAAGCCTGCAAGGGTGAATGACAAATGTTTTTCTGTAGCATACACACATACTTACATAACTTCCTCTTTCAAGCTCGTTCAAAGTCCAAAGTGGTTCATAGCACCACACCCATTAATCTAAGTGGTGATGTACCTGCATGTGTGTGTGTGTGTGTGTGTGTGTGTGTGTGTGTGTGTGTGTGTGTGTGTGTGTGTGTGTGTGTGTGTGTGTGTGTGTGTGTGTGTGAGAGGAGAGAGAGGGAGAGGGAGAGAGGAGAGAGGGAGAGGGAGAGAGAGAGAATAAGGTGGTTGTGGGTTCAAGAGTTCAGCTGCTGTCCAAGTACTGCATGCTATTTCCACTCTGCTCTATCTACATAGATTTTAATAGTGTACTTTAATCAGAAATCTCTTCTCCCTCTCCTCTCCTCTCCTCTCCTCTCCTCTCCTCTCCTCTCCTCTCCTCTCCTCTCCTCTCCTCTCCTCTCAGTGTCCAGCAGGCAGCGATGTCCACAGGTCAAGGGGCTGGAGAACATTGAGCCTTTGGTGTGTTCTGTGGAGGAAACCCCTGATCCCATCCCCACCACAATCACGGGAACTATTCCAACCTGGATCAATGGGAGTTTCCTGAGAAATGGTCCTGGAAAGTTTGAATTTGGAAAAGACAGGTATTTGAGAAATACTATGGAATTTAACAACTTATTGGTATTTTGCAATGATTTGTAAAATACTAATAACAGTATTGAATTCTGCTATCACTTCCAAATTGATTGTCAGGTCTTCAAACACAACAACTGAAACAGTCAGACACATAAAACAAAGTTAGTGGTATTAACATGTAGTTCAACAGTATACACTTTTAAGACAGCCCGTGGTTTGTGCCTGTATCTGTGTATCTAGGAATGTTACAGGGTCTTTCAGGATACACAGTTTAGAGATATTTAGAGAACTATCGTAAGAAGCCACAGAGATGTAAAACATGTTCTTTAAACTGTCACACTGACTCACAGAACGTTTTTTTTTTACTTCACCCATGACAAATTCAAATTTCTTTGGTCCTCATGTGGACAACGAAATGAAGGTTTTCTTTGCTGATGTTTAACAAAAGTTTGATTCCCCATTGTCTTACATGGCTCACTCTCTCTAACTTTTTCTTACACATATACCCTAGTGACAAATTACTTGTCTTTATTCTCTCAGATACACCCACTGGTTTGACGGCATGGCCATGATGCACCGGTTCCACATCTGTGAGGGCAATGTCACCTACAGTAGCCGATTCCTGCAAAGTGACTCATACGTCAGCAACTCAGAGAAGAACCGCATCGTGGTGTCAGAGTTTGGGACATTAGCCATGCCGGATCCCTGCAAGAACATCTTTGCACGCTTCTTTTCGCGCTTTCAGATCCCCAGTAAGTGTGTCTTCTTTATATATTGCATATTCCCATGTGTCATCCACTTCAATGCACTGTAATGTAGTACCAGCAGTGCCGAATGCATTATTTAAGTATTCGATCCATTTTTCGATTTCTGGATATTTGCATGAAGGTAAAAAGACAGCTGTGCCAGATTACTACAAGCAATATAGAAGTCAAACCAAAAGAGAATTTTTTTTTTTTTTTTTACTTTATTTGCTGTATTTGTTATTGCTTTTGCAGCAGGGTGAGCTAGTATTACATCAGATTGTGTTTATTGAGGTGAAGGTAACACAAGTCAAATATTTGCGTATGCACGAATGTGGATGTGTGGGTGTAGTTGTCTAAAACATGACGTTAAGCTTCTGAAAAACTAAGGATGGACAGACTAATGGATAAAGTAGATTCCAGTCTTATTTATCAGAAAGATGAGTTCTGCTTAAGTGCTTAATATGTTTCTGAAGTCTGTATGTGTGTCTGTAACAGAGGCCACAGATAACGCCAGTGTGAACTTTGTCAAGTACAAGGGAGACTATTATGTCAGCACAGAAACCAACTACATGAGACGAGTAGATCCCCAGAGCCTGGAGACGAAGGAGAAGGTGAGTCAGTATAACAAATGTATTAGTCACTTTTGAATGCCGATGCTGATAGAGTTGGTGGGCAAAGACAAGAAAGATGTGCCGAATGTTGATAATGATGATGAGGACAACGAAGATGATGATGCTGTCCGTTTAAGGTGGACTGGAGTAAATACATTGCTGTCAACTCAGCCACAGCTCACCCACACTATGACCGTGATGGAGCCACCTACAACATGGGCAACTCCTACGGAAAAAGCGGTAACTTTCTTTCACTTCACTCTTTTCTTCCCACCTGTCTGCTTACCAAAACATATATTAATGTGGATATCCTTCTGATATCCATCATCCTATCAAATACTGTACATAATTTGTTTTGGGCCCTCCTCAGGTTTCTTCTACAACATCCTGCGTGTGCCTCCTCCTGAGGAGAAAGGAGCAGTGGAGGACTCTGCAGACCTGAATGGAGCCAGGGTGATCTGCTCCATCCGTGCTTCTGAAGCCAGGAAGCCTTCCTATTATCACAGCTTTGGTGAGATTCACACCACAGCATAGCAAACACATTCTTTAAGTTGTCTGCATGTTGGATGTACACTGAATTAATGCGTGTTATGAGAGATTTTGTTTTTTGCCTGCACTGACAGGGTGAGTCTATTTCACTGAAAGCGAGCGTCACAGTTTTGCCTTGCTCTTATTAATTACTCATTTGAATTCTAGTCTCGCCCTGCTTCTTTTTGACAATCACAGCTCCTTTGTCTTTCTGTTCAGCTTTCACTATCTCTGTCTATAAGTCTGCCTTTGACTCATAGGAGTATGTGTGTGCGTACACACTCTGTCTAACACTCTCTGTGTCTCATAGAAAAATAAAAAATATCAATTTATAAATGTAGTTCCCTCCAGGGCTTCACTCTGAGAGCACTGTTACCAACATACATGATTTGTGTAATAGTATTTGTTGTAAATCAGCTTTTACTGTTTTACGTCTATATTTCAGTCAGTTATACTCATAGATTTGGTGGAATAGGCTCTGCTCTTAAGGAAGCCCAGCAGGAACAAGGATTGTTTTCTAATTTAATTCACTCCTGGTTTATTTGGAGAAAGAGAGAGAGAAGTCAGGTTATAATGTCCACATACTGTGGTACACCTGTATGAATATGATTGGATGTTACTGGTCAGCTGATAGCCAAGCAGTTGATGAAGAATCCACTGATAGTGATGCATTAAGCCAATGCCAATCAGATAATGCAAGCACAACTTTGTTGCTCAGCCCAATCTTCATCAATGTTGCTCAATTTGGGTGTTGTACTGCAACAGTTCTGAGATAATATCTCAGTACACATTTCCGGCAGACCACCCTTGCTCTGCCAGACTGTCTGGCACCAAGAAGTGCGGGAACATTGTACGTTTCTATAAGCAGCACATAATTACTTCTGTCAGTAGAGTTACAGTAGATGGGGGGTTATGTTTAGCCCCAATTTCATGTGTTTATCTGCTAGCACAATATTTAAGTTTTACCTTGCAAACTGACCAGCCAAAAGCAGAGTAGCAGTGGCCTCCTGCAAAAAAAGATGCCATAGTTCCATTCATTTTTGCAAACACTCCATCACTGGGCCAATTTAACAACATGGGGCCAATTGGAAACTCTTTTTCAGTCTACATACAGACATGAGTGTCCTACCATTTCCCCCCCAAGCCACCACTCTAATCATGCTGGTCACATGGCCTTGCTATAATTAACCATGACACTATTTTATGTGTGTTTGTAAAAACAATGAAATGGCATATCAGTGGGGAAATTAAAAAAAGGCTCTGTCATGAAACTAGTCTACAGAATCAGCATTTCAGTGATGAGTTCGACATGATAATATAAGATGTATAATGAAATCAGGATGAATAAGGAAAATTAAAATTAATGCATTTCCTCCTGTGTGATTGCTCTCCCTCTCTAGTCATGTCTGAGAACTACTTTGTGTTCATTGAGCAGCCGATCAAGCTGGACCTGCTGAAGTTCATGCTATACAGAATCCAGGGAAAGAGCTTTCATAAAGTCATGACCTGGGAACCTCAGTATGACACCGTCTTCCACTTGGTCAACAGGCACACTGGCAAGGTGGGTTAGTTTACTGCACAGCAGCAAACACAAAGGAAAGTGCCAGGTAGGAAACACACATCCGTCTGATAAATAGTCAGAACAAAAGAGGAAAGCTGCCAGCTAATCTCTTCACGCATGGTGGAGCTTTTCCCCCATTTATTTTGATAAAGTCACATAAAGGTAGAGCCTCTTCTCATACATTGTTACTCTCAATTTCCTCATCTCATTACACAGCATACCCATTAAGCATTCATTATCACACTTTCATAATGTGAAGGTACACCTCAAATGTTGAAACCAACAAAGAAACACTTCTTGTTTGTGCAAAAGCCTTTATAATCCTTTATCATGGTATTAATACTTTCCTGATTGCTTTCTTTGACTGGGCCAACAGGAGAGTGAAGTGAGGTACCTTGCAGCACCAATGTTCACACTGCATCAGATCAACGCTTTCGAGGACGACGGCTTCTTGGTTATGGACATGTGCTGTGGGGACGATGGTGAGGTCATTGGAGACTTTACACTGGAGAACCTCAGAGGCACGGGAGAGGACTTGGACAAGGTTAATCCATACAGTTTGACTCTACACCATATTCAAACACACACACACACACACACACATAATAAAAGCAGCTCCGAGCAGCTCAGATTGAGGTTCTGGCTTTTACTAAATTATTTCAAGTGTTTTTTCACATAACATATTATATGTTTCAGCTAATATATTGGTTGCATTCTTAACATAACCATCAAATAATCCATCCACCAAGTGATTACTTACTTTAATAAAAAAAAACATATTTTTTATTAAACATAATTCAGCAACGATTAAGAGTTTTTTGTGATTCTATGCATAAATGCCATCTTTATTCACCAATGTCTCTCTCTCTCCGCTCTTATTTTCCTTTTACTTTGTCTAGTCATTCTTTAATCTAAGCTATTGGTACAATACACATTTGGATTCTGTGCAATTTCAAATGTAGTGAAGTATATTACTTTATTGAGAATATATAAAAAAAAAAAAAAATCCTCCAATCAATTTAACATCCAAATAAGAAGCGGGATTTTTTGTAAGTATTTTGAATCTTTTTGGGTCTGATTGTGCCTGAGGTAACCACTGCTCCTTTCAGTCAAAGGAGCCACGCTCACAGTTTTTCATGTCTGTCTGATATCGTTTGTCAGTTTTACAACTCGTTGTGCAGAAACCTCCCAAGGAGATATGTCCTACCCCTGACAGTGGACGAACAAACCCTTTTGGACCAAAACCTCGTCACTCTGCATAACTATAGAGCCACAGCAAAGAAGACAAAACCAAGAGAGGTAGGATTCAACAGAGTGCAGTACGGTCAACAATGTCATATGTTTACCTGAGCATTACACTCAATCTGATTTTCCTGGAATCAAGTAAGAATTGAGGCCTATAATCATGATGAATACAGCCAATTCACTCCCACACACTCTGTGTAATTATTGGACATGATGAGACACTGAAGGTACTTCCTGCAAGATAGTAATTTCATGACTTACAGCAGATAAAAGTGATTTCAAAATGAGAGTCCATCATGCGGCTGAACAATTGCCATTTAACAGCTTGTGTGTGCCCCCCACACACACAGACAGACACACACACACACACACACACACACACACACACACACACACACACACACACACACACACACACACACACACACCACACACACACACACACACACACACACATAGTCCAATATTCTCTTATGGCAGAATAAAGCTCAAACGTTGAAAGCAAATGTGATGTGTTTAGTGTTTTAGTTGTCATGACTACCTGAGTGACACTGTCCTCAGTTCTCGGTGGTGCTATGTACATGTAACAGTTGAAGAACAGCCGTTAAAGTGCTGCTGGCCACCATTTGTCATTGAAGACAAATACTGGTTTGTAATTGCAATTGGAGGTACATAAATTCCAAAGTAAAATGAAAAGAAATTGATTTATACCTTACTTAAGTTAGGGGATCTTGTGCAGGTATCCATTTACTGGTTTGAGAGAATAATGCAGTATTGATTTCAGCTCTCAGCAATGTACAGTAAAATAGGTCGGTTGGTGTGCATTAACTGGGCACATTTTTTTGGCTTAAAAATATAAGTTGCACTGAAAGTAAGATGTTTACTTCCTCCCGTGACCCTCCAGGTTTACCTGACCCACGAGGAACTTCACAATGACGAGCTGCTGCAATACGGTGGCCTAGAGTTCCCTCAGATCAACTATGACCAGTACAATGGAAGACCATACCGCTACTTCTACTCCTGTGGCTTTGGACACGTCTTCAGTGACTCCCTGCTCAAAATGGATGTCCACACCAAGGAGCTTAAGGTTTATATCAATCAGAAACTACTTAGAGAGACCTCATTGTTAACTGTTCACTTCAAAGTTACCTCTACTACTGCTTCTCTATCACTGAGGGCAGGAGGTTGAGAGTTGGTTTTATAACATGAAACAGCTTAGAGTGAAGGGAAGTTAATGTAATCTTCCCTGTCTAGGTGTGGCGTTATCCCGGCTTGTACCCGTCTGAGCCTGTCTTTGTTGCGTCGCCCGAAGCTACTGAGGAAGATGATGGAGTGGTCTTGTCAGTCATCATCACACCCAGAGAAGTAAGTTAACAAGTACTTCAAAAACAACAACACAAATTTACAAGAGCAGCAGCAGGCATTGTTTATAATTACCAATGCTATTTATACAGTGAAGTTTGACACAGTAGTCTCAGAAATATAAAGAGAAAAGATGCATAACCACAGCTTCCAAAGTAGACTGTGTATATTGTTGTGATAATACATGTATTGTTTAATATGCACGAAGAAGACAAACAATTTCACCATCTTTATTGTTAGAAGGGTGTTTTGTGAGTTTTTGTTTACAAAATATATTTTAATCTCTTCCCTTTCCAGGACAAAAGTACTTTCCTACTTGTTCTGGATGCAAAGACCTTCACTGAGCTGGGAAGAGCAGAGGTCCCTGTCAACATCCCATACGGGACCCACGGCGTGTTTAACAAGATGGGCTAGATGTGCCACTATTCCTGAAAT
This sequence comes from Anoplopoma fimbria, assembly GCF_027596085.1. Classification (NCBI taxonomy): domain Eukaryota; kingdom Metazoa; phylum Chordata; class Actinopteri; order Perciformes; family Anoplopomatidae; genus Anoplopoma; species Anoplopoma fimbria. Next base: position 636,452 of record NC_072461.1, read on the forward strand.
GTAACCAGTAACCAGCCTCTTTATCCACAGAATGTGATTGTCTCTGTTGATGTTATTTCATGTAAAATTCCTGAACTGTAAAAGAAATTAGAGCTGGTATAAACCTGCAGACTCATGCTATTTGTTTGTAGCTCAGCCATCAGAAAGATGGCAATCTTTTGGAGACTAACAAGGCAGAAAGCCCAGCATGGAATCAGCACACTGATAAAGTTTGTCCTCTAAGTGTTATCATGTGCTCTTGTAAGATATTGAAACAGCCTTTAGACAATGGCCAGACTCCCATACGGATGGCGATTACTTGGAAGAAATAATACTTTACGCGGAAAACCTTTTGAAAAAATAAAACACAACATGACATTAAATACACACATTGCAATAAAATCCATTTCCTCTTTTTTCTGTTTAAACCTAAAGTGTTTTTGCATCATCACGCCACTGGAAACGCTATACTCCCAGTGAGAACAGAACAGCACTTAGGATACATAAAAATGCATCAGAGGAAATTCAATTTCTGTCAAAGTAATGTGATAGAAATGTACGACGTCTGAAATGCCTGGAAAACAAATGGATCTAACTGGTCGATAGCCTCCAGAGAGTCTAGCAGAGGTCACATCAGAAAGGTTCTGCTGTTTAAACGCTCCAAACAACCCAAAACAAAGTTGACATACACAAAAACATTGACATGTAGGACCTTGTGAGCAAATGGTGGCAGTTTGCTGTTTCATTGTATTAAACTGCGAGCCGAACAGAACAGAGTAGCGTGAAACATGCAGAACCTACCCAAATTGAGAAGTAGAGCTGCACTAGTCACTCCAATGTCTCCACAATTGACTTTGCTGATGCTTATTTCATCAGCTATTTTCCCTCTCAAATTGATTTGAACAGATTATTTGAACTGACATTGGACTCCAAACCTGATACAGGCACTAATTGGCTGTGTGAAAGCCGAGACGTTTCAAAAATATAACAACATATATAAATATAAATATATATATATTTTTTTCTTTGCCTTTTTCAATATTTCAAAATAAACAGTATGAAAGTCTTAAAAAAAAAATCAACAGCACATCCCAACCTTCAATAATTTAATGTAATTAATTTAATGCCGGGAATTAACACCACTTATGTTTTGTCATGTTCCTTGCTCAACACCGGTTGTGTCTCCTAATAAGCATGCTGTACGGGTCTCCCAAGATACACATTAATTAGCCAATAATTCCTAATCTAATCAGTCATGCTTAACCTCTGTGTGTGTGTGTGTGTGTGTGTGTGTGTGTGTGTGTGTGTGTGTGTGTGTGTGTGTGTGTGTGTGTGTGTGTGTGTGTGTGTGTGTGTGTGTGTGTGTGTGCATGTACTGTATGCTCAGTTCATAATTAGTCTCTGCGATGAGCACGACCTGCAGAGAGAGATACAGCGACCTTTGCCCTCAGATAAATTTCAAGCTAAATTTTGTTTCCGCAAATCTGTGAGGCGAAGCAAACCCTGATCAATGCTGCCCAAGACCCTTTTACCTCAAAGTATTATGTGGTGAGACATTAAGCGTGAGGATCAATGGTGCATTAATTGTGTTGTTCTAGTTAGTTAACACTGCGATGGCTTAATGTGTGGACTCACCTGGGTCGAATTTGAATAATAGCCAAGCACACAAAGTACAGTCATTCTGAAAGCACTTGTGCAGGCACCTATAGACACTGTAACACAAATAAACTTGCATATGCAACAATTGTATGAAAGTTTGTCAGTCCTGTTTTCAAGGTGACAGCTTCAGAACGGCTAAGCTCTTATTTGACCCATTAGAGTTTGTATGAGCCCACTCCCCCCTCTTGGGTCTCACTAAGCACAAGTTATTGCACAGAGTCTTAACTATGACTGCTAACTGTATCATTATTTCATATCCCATGAATTCATAATGGTATCATCTATATTCACTGTATTAGACACACCTCTCAGAGGCAGGCACATTCAATGGTAAGAACAATGTCCTCTATATCCAGATTTGTCACTCCCTATCTTCTCAGTCCTGAGCCATCATGTGGTTGCATGCTTATCTGACATACAGATTATGTGCATCTGCGTGTGTGTGTCTGCAAGCGTACATAAGGATATGCTTATCATCAAGCTATGCATGTGTGTTTGCTCCTCTGTGGGCTCTCTCTAATAGTACACGTGAAAAAGAACTGCAGATGCTTTATGAAGTCAGAATGGAGCAATTAAATACCCACGGAGGGGGTGAATCGTGCAATGTCAACAAGAATTATGTCACACCATGGACCTGACAGCCTGGCTGAAGACAAAAAAAATGTGGAGACGATTTATCCATATTGCACAATCATGGATGGAAGTAATGTGATGCCTGAATAAGAATCCACAATGCAAATGTGGCTTTTTTTATTTACTGTGTTTGCAGCTAATGTTTCTCTCTTGATTGCAAGCCTTTTTGGAGTTATTAGAAATGTCTTCTTCCTCCCGAGCCTACTGCTAAAGCAACTGTAAACTTTACAGCTCATGCAACTGCTCTTCAGTGAGAAATTACTTTTATAACAAAATGCCTTCTTTGTTATCAGCTAAAATGAAAGAAGAAAATCGGTCTGGTTTTGGAAATAGTAGCTGGAAAGCCACAAGTTTGCAATCCTATGTTTCAATATCCATTTCTGCAAAGAATTGTAGAACAGTCTGAATCAGTCGCTGCAGCACTAATGCAGGACAGATGCAGGATACATTCATGGTGGAGAAAGATGCTTTTCAGTGTCCTCATAATGACAGAGACTTCAAAATATGGGGGAGACGAGAGCCCCGGCCAATATAGGCAGAATGAGGCTGATTTTGCCATTATAGCGGCAAGCTCTTTTCCCTTGGATCCGAGCCTGGGCTGACAGTCAAACGTCATTATGAGCCAGTGGCCTTGCAGTTTGTCACTGTCAGTCCTTCTAAATAGAGACTTTGTTTTCAAGATTTGTAAAGATTTATGGCATTCCGGGCACTATTTAAGCGGTGATGCACAACAAAGTCATTTTGTTTAATGCAAAGCCACTTTCAAAAATGGCAGATTCTGTGGGTTGTGGGCTTATTTCCTCTGAGCACAAATATAATACAAGCCATTATGCCCGTTTTTCAATCAGAGGAAATGCAGATGTCATGAGAAGTGTTGGGGTTTTGCTGAAATGAATGATGACATTTTCATCATCATTGTTGAGTCCACCCTTGAACCCTGTCCCTAAAAATAATTTGCAGGTTTCTATGAATTGTGGGTATGAAGCTCTAATGTCAACCACAAATTACGTGTAGTGGCATTGCTTGAATAAAAGATTCACTATGTGTTAGAAGACCAGAAATGCTTGTTATGAATGAAAGTAGCCAACACACAAATTGCTGCTTCCTAATTTCCTCGGTGATATGTTGCAGTTGTGGCTTCATCTCTCTTTGCAATACTGTAAAGACTCCCTTATGGAAGAGATACACATATTGTAAGAAGGATATTATACACGAATCACAGAAATTGTTTCACAGAATGTCTAGAAAAAAACCTGTGGCAATATCCCAGGAGATGCCACACAGGCCAACTGAGCTCTCTGTGATGTCACTGCTGAGAAGCACAGGTGCATCTTTGCTCAGCTCCCTGCAGATTACAGGAATATCGTGGGGATTTTTTTTTCTGTATGGTAACATTTATTATTGGGCCTCGATGTGACAGAGTTTCACGTTTCCCCAATGAGAGCATCCTCCAGCAGCGTCCTCTGCTGGTTCACTGGATAAAAGTATAAAGTGCTGTGGAAGCCTCCACACATGCAGTTCCCTCCTCTGAGGAGCGCTCGGCTTGTTGAGGAGCCAGTGGTGGAGAAAACAACCCAGTCAGCGTTTTGTACTTTCAGACCAGTTGTTCCACCTCGTTTGAGATATTGGCATCATTGACAGATCATTTGACCAGTTTAAGGGATGTTTTAGGGGCAGCTGGAGTCTTATGATGCAGAGAGATCAAGTCTCAGTAGTTTGTCGGTATGAACGCAACGCAGACGGACCCTGAGAAACTGCTTTCATGGATTGACTGATTGATTGATTGGCATTTGATTTTTTTCATTTTTTTCAACATCAGAGGATTTTTCTGCGTCGGTGTTAGTCTATTATTAAAAAAAAAAAGAAAAAGAAAAAGAAAATCGTGGATTATTATTGGGAGTCGAGGATTTTATCGGAGGTGCTTCTTTAATGAGGATATTGCATCTTTTTATTTTTACAGTTAGCATACGCTTGGAGAGGAATTAAACCTTTCTTAAGGTGGAATATTAGTCGTTCTGGACCCAAACTCAGTCCAACATGAAGTCTGTCACCGGCTGGATGTGCCTCTACATCCTCCTCCTGCTCTTAGGTGAGAAGTGAAATATGGAAAAACATGTACAATTGTGTGTAAATGTGATGTGTGTGAGTCATAGAGATACATTTTGACATCAGTAATTATTGCCAAGGAGCATTTTCTGGTATGTGTCCACTTTTCTCATGCAGGAGTTTTTCGAGGGCAAAAGGTTTATTCTGATTATTTTCATTATTTGTGGTAAAATGCTGACGTGCTGTCATGTTATACCAGGATAATGTTTAATTGTTACCCGTAGCTACTAACCGAAGTTGGTCTGAGGGAGTGCATCATTATGTTTGATCCATTCAACGCCCACAGCTTCCACAGCAGGAACACAAACCTCATCATTTTAGCATTATTTGGTCAGCAGAGAACATCTCTGAGGTAATGCAGTTACACACTTGTGCTTGGTTCATTATGAGAAATGCCATCATCATCATCATCATCATCATCATCATCACCATCACCATCACTATCTTCATCATCAGTACAATTACCATTATAAGCGTCGTCTACAAACGAAACGACAGTGCTTGAGATCAAACCATCTGACTGATGAACTATTTTAACTTCATGTTACTCCTCTCGTACCCGTTGCTCTCTGATACTGATGCAGTATCCCCTCCCCTCGCACTCAATGCTCAGCATCACCACAAGGGGTCTCTCTTGTCCTTTCAGCAGAAGTGTCTCCTCTTTGGTCTGAAGTCTGAATCTTGCCTCCTGTCAAACGGCAGAGCCTTAGTTTCTGCTCTGTGGATCACTGTTTACTCATTGCAAGCCGTCATTTTCTGGTTACCTAGATGTGAATCAAGTGTAGTTCAATTTTTTTTCATTGAGATAATTAGATACACTTGAATGATCAAGTGTTCCTTTAATTACGTTTAATAGGAAACTGAAAGCTGCTGCCTAACTTATTTTGGAGGCCTTAGGTGCAATACAAAAGTACAGAAAATCACAGCTAGTATATAATGAATATTGATAAAATGACACATGACCAGACCCCATGTAGAGATGTATAACACTAATGTGAACCATGAAGAATGTAAACTGTTTTGCTAAAAGATACCTTAGCATGTATGGGCATGTCATAGGCCATCAAACCTGTTTGATGGCCCGTATCTTAAACCAAAATGAAAGCAGGTTTTTGATATGGGCTTGCACTTGCAGACACATACGCTGACAAAATGTCTCACACATTAATTTGCAATTTCTGAGCTCAATTGTTTTTTGTCACCCCCACCTCTGTCCCCCCCGTCCCCACCTAGATAAGGCAGCAAGTTCCTGGGATGGTTCCTCAGCTTTGTCCGTGTCCGTGGCTAATGATTCTCCAGGATCACCAGGCACAGGGTCTGAGCCCGGAGCTCAGCCAGAATTGGTGGACTGCATCCAGGCCAGTGACATGTGCAACCAGAACCCTCACTGCAGCTCTCGGTACAGGGTGATGCGCCAATGTCTTGTGGGCAAGGAGAAGGAAGCCATGCTGGACAACAACAGGGAGTGCCAGGCGGCCTTGGAGGTGCTGCTGGTTAGTCCTCTGTATGACTGCCGGTGCAAGAGGGGCATGAAGAAGGAGCTGCAGTGTCTGCAGAACTACTGGACCATCCACATGGGACTCACTGAAGGTAGGAGGCAGTTGGTCTTACGATTCGCTGTCTTACAAAATTCCCATCACATCATGTTTTACTGTTTGGCAATTTCAGAGTCTGTAATAAAATGACACCTCTTTAAGTCATGCAGTTATACAACTACAAATGTATTCACGCGAAATAAGCACTTGCGTATTTCATTTGTTTCCTTTTGTATTCCCTCTTCGACCATGTTCTTGATTCTTTTTTTACTAAAAATATAATGTACAATACATGCGTACCAGAGGATGCAAATGCATTGCTGCAGTGGTCTAGCTGTGGATGTTCAACACACCTCTATTGATATTAATGTATACTACTTAGAGCATTCTTTAGGATTATAACTTTTATTTTAAATTAATGTTCCGATCTCAAGTAACAGTGTACTTTCCGAGCAAAGACAGGAAGGATGTACACCACACCCACTGTTTATGCACTATTCCCTGATGCCCTCTTATAGTGATACCCAGAAGCCCATGATGAAAAATATATGCTTTCCTACTTTCCTCACCCTCTCGAAGGTAATGGAGCTATAATGGGATTACATTAGGTAGACCTGTTATGGTAGACTTATTGGTTTTCACCTAAAGTGTTCCATATTACCATGTAATTAGGTTACAATCGTGTAGCTCAGTGGCCCTTATGTGTCCACTTATGCAGGGCGTAAAATAGCACTCTTGTTGTAACATTGTAACCCTCTGTTTTTTTTACATTACAATACATTTAGAGAGAATAAAGCAGCCTCCTGAACTGACATGACTATTGGCCCAACCTTAAGGGTCAAAATCACGCAGTGTTTCATATGGAGTCAAATCTTACAGAATTTGAGCTACTAACGGTGGGTCCTGACCCAGAAGTGACATTTATCCATGCTTGTTCACATGACCGAGGTCTCTGTGACTGGTATCATGTGTCATGCCATGTAAACACGGAGGACATAATGTGCTCAGCTGTTTTGACACGTGAGGTAATGATGGTTGTGTTGAAAAGTCTTCGAGCTCTGAGCATTCTGATCTTTTGTGTTGTGATCCGTGAAGTGATCCACCAGGCTGACTGCTCATGGAACCAGCTACAGTTCATCAGACTGATGGCAGCAGAGGGTCCCTGACATGAGTTCAAGGGAAATGTAATGACATTGATGCTCCCCAGGCCTTCTCCCTCCCTCCCTGTCTTTCTCTTCATTTCCAACTCTTTCCCCGTTGTAATGGTCTCTCTGTTCTCCCTCTATGTCTCTTTCTCACTCTCTTTCTCCTTTCCCAAACAAACAGCCACATCAGTCAAAGTGTTTGTGTTTGAATGCATCATGCAAGTTGTCTTGCCGTCAGGGATAGAGACCTCCTGTGCCTGCAGCATGCCCTTCACAGAGCTTTTGTGTCTTCACGAATAAACGCCTCTCAGCGCTGTCCTGTTTTGGCCCTGTCACCCTCGGAGATAAAACCCGCTTTAACACAAACGAGAAGCTCTTATAGTGCAGCTTTAATCTAATCACGATCCATTGTGCAGTCAAGCAGGCTTTTGTTAACTGGAAACAATCTATGTACAACATCCATCTCTGGAAACAAACACGAAGGGCCGAATCCCAACACACCCTCTAAAAAAGCCGCTAAGCCACTTTAAAAATAATTTGTGGACAAATCAGGAAGGTTTTGATGTAGTTGTTGGGTTTCATAATGCGTAATGTAGCTTTAAAAATGTTTTGTTTTACTCATGTTAATATGGACAAATGTATGTGATCGAGAAAGATAAGAAAGGGATTAAAGAGGAGTAGAGCTAGAGAAGGTGAAAGGACAAAGATGACTAAATGAAAAAACAGACAAGGGCAGTGATTGTTAAAGGTCTGTGAAATGTACCTAATGTGATTAACTCTATATAAAAAATAACAGCTGGTGCCTTATAGACAAATATATTAAGCCACTTGGTACATATGGGCACTTTGCTGCAACCTATGGCCATTATAATGTGTAGAAAGCCATCTAGAAATCAGGCCTCATCTATGAGTTGGGCTGTTTCCACTGACCCATGTTGACCAGGGGCAGGAAGTTTGCCTGCAAGCTTGAGGGCTAAACCATTGTGTTTGTGAAGAGAAAGCTGATGTTGACCAGGGATGGACTGGGATTTGAAACAATACCCTGCTCCCCGATCAACCCTACGCAGACGGCACACAGATACTCCACTGCCTCAGGCAAGGTTATCTTATTTAGTGCGTATACTAATAGTCTTTATTTTAATACCCAAGTGAATCTAGTAAACAGATAAAAGATAAAAGGTGCACATGTGAACATGAATAATCATGAAGACCAAGAGTGGACAAACACAGTAAACAGGAAGTGTATATACATTTTAATAGACTTAGATAAGATAAGATAAGATAAGATAAGATAATCCTTTATTAGTCCCGCAGCGGGGAAATTTGCAGGCTTACAGCAGCATAGAGTAAAGTGCACACAAGAGACATAGTAAATAAAAATGAAATAAAAAAACAAGTATTATAAATAAGCAATAAAAAACAGTAGAAAATCAACAATAACTGAAATATTATATTTACAGACAGAAAAAACTATTAAAGCTATAATTGCACAGTGTATCGTATTGCACGTGTCCTGTGTCGTGTGGTCTGCTGGGAGCAGAGCTGGTTGTGCAGCCTGACAGCAGCAGGAAGGAAGGACCTGCGGTACCTCTCCTTCACCACCGGGGGTGAAGCAGCCGGTGGCTGAAGGAGCTGCACAGAGCTGCCAGGGTGTCCTGCATGGGGGGGAGGTATTGTCCATCAGGGATGATAGCTTGGCCATCACCCTCCTGTCTCCCACCACCTCCACCGTATCCAGTGGACACCCAGCACACTGCTGGCCTTCCTGACAAGTTTATTCAGTCTCTTCTTGTCAGCTGTTGAGATGCTGCTGCTCCAGCAGACCACTGCATAAAAAATGGCTGATGCCAGATTTGAAAAAGGTCCTCAGGAGGTCTCCCTGCACTCCAAAGGACCTCAGTCTCCTCAGCAGATACAGTCTGCTCTGACCCTTTTTGTATAGTGCATTTGTATGATTAGTCCAGTCCAGTTTATTGTTCAAGTGAACACCCAGGTACTTATAAGATTTCACAATCTCAATGTCCTGTCCCTGGATGTTCACTGGTTCCGGAGGACAGTGTTTTCCCCGGCGGAAGTCCACCACCAGCTCTTTGGTTTTACCAGAGTTGATCTGGAGGCGGTTCCGCCGGCACCATCCTATGAAGTCCTGGTTCAGTTCTCTGTATTCCCTCTCATCGCCTGCGGGGATGAGGCCGACGATTGCAGAGTCGTCAGAGAACTTTTGCAGGTGGCAGGTAGCAGAGTTATATGTGAAGTCTGATGTGTAGATGGAGAAGAGGAATGGATTTCTCACCTTTATTCTCTTCAGTTCTTTTCTCACCTGGATATTTGTGAAGGACAAGTTGGGGGAAGGGGGCTGTGTGTTGTAGGTTGTTGGAGTGGGGGTGGGGGTGGGGTGCTGGTGGAGTGCAGTGTTTGAGGAGTGTGGAGGGGAGCCGAGTGTTGTGGAAAAGGGGTGGAGGAGGAGGAAGAAGAGGGGGGTAATCCACAGGGGGTGCAGACGATGGGGGCTGCAGCGGCAGGGAGGTCTGGGTGGGGGAAGCGGTGGGTGGCTGATCAGACCTGTTAAAGAATGAGTTCAGATCATTCACCCACTGTTGGTCCCCACAGGTTGTTGGTTCGGCCCCTTGTGGCCAGACATGGCCTTGAGGTTCTTCCAGACTCCGCTGATGTTGTTCTGCTGCAGCTGATCCTCCATCTTTGTCCTGTTGACATTTTTCCCTTCCCTGATCTTCCTCCTCAGCTCCCTCTGCACATTCCTCAGCTCCTCCTTGTTTCCTGATCTAAAAACCCTCTTCTTCTCCTTGAGGAGGGTCTTTATATCAGGATTGTTCCAGGGTTTGCTGTTGGAAAAACACTGTACAGTCCTGGTGGGTACGGTGTTCTCCACACAAAAGTTAATATAGTCTGTAATGGTGTCTGTGAGACCGCAAAAAGGGCATTTATGTTGTTTTTGATATAGAAAATGAATTAAAGATTGTATTGTTTTGGCTTCATGAATGTGAAATGTTAAACCACAGCTGAGATTGGACCACCATATCAATGTTAGGTTTTTTTTAAAGACTGAGGACTTTAGAAGTACTCACCATGTGAATCAGTTTGGTGACTGTGCTTTAAGTTGTGTAAAGAATAGCAGATATTCAAAGAAATCTACTCCTTCAAATTATTTATTTTGCTACTTTGTCCCTTTCCCCACATTAATGTCATTCAGCTGCAAAATGGTTACATAAGCACCGTAAACTAAAGCAACAGTAAGAACTTCATTTTAAATGATTATTCATGATTTGTTTTATATAATGCACTGTTTTAGTATTTGTGATTAATCAGACGTGAAGCAGTAGGGTTGAGTTTTGAAATGTAAAATATTAATAATAGGTGATCCATTCAGAATAGATAATAGGCTCAAGACAGGAAGGTCATTAAACTATGGTTAAAAAATGCTGAAGGGCAGCAGGGATGTCACCTTGTATGTGAGATGTGTGTTAATCATTGCTAAACCAGAACACCATCAGCCATCAGAATCACTTGTTCCCCCCACGCAGCAGGTGTGATGATTACCAGTAGAAAGTTCTATGCTATCAAAATGAATGTCAAATTAAGTTGATATTGTTCACAGGCTTAGACCATTGTGTTAAACTGAGCAGCATGCACCTCTCCTTTTTTGTGAGAGTTCACTCCTCCTAGAGTGTGATACCTTTAAATTTGAAAGCAAACTTAAAAGTCTACCATGAGACTGAGAGGTAATCCTTCTAAAGCCAAGTCAAACCATGCTCACCATAAATTGCCCTGGATGAAAGGCCCTCAAGTTGCAGTGCGCCCTGTATCTGTGAGATGTAATTGTAAACTACATTAGTTATAGCAAACAAGGTCTGGACACTGAGGAGCAGCATGAGTGTCTCCAGTTACATAAGTCCAGTGAGAGGCCTGAATCTTTCAAAGGTGTTTCAAAGATGACACTTTGTGTGGTGAAACAATTCAATGCAGCAAAAAAAAAAACCTTTCCAGTAAACAGTGTGAACACAATGTGACTCAATGACATCATCAAGTGTTGCATCAAAACGCATTATACATTGGTGTAAGTCTTCAGCTATGATGTGGGGTTAGATTTCATTCTTGATCGCTATACTCGTTATTTCCTGACTTTAGGCTATACAGTACTGCCCTGATTGGCTTTAAAACCCTCAGCAAAATGTGTTATAATGCCATCTTGTGCTGGCTTTGAGCCATTAATTACAGTGCTAAAGACGATCTGGTAATTGTGTTTTCTAACCATAAATGGCAGCTGATTTCAATGTGTCAATGCAGCTGACCTTGATGGATAATGGGTGGTTCCTGCACTGAATGGGACTCAGTTGGTGTGAGGCAATGAGGTCTAGCAGTTTGAATCCATAAAAGAAGTAATTACTAAGAAAGAAACATTGGCTGCTACACACAGCAATATTGTATAGGCGGCTGTGGTTCTCTTTCAATTGTGCCCTGGGTCTCATGTGGATTAAGCTTTGCAGTATTGCAGGAGAATAAGTAATTTAAACGATAAGTTCCACACCTCTAACATACATTATTTCACAGCCTCAGCTATGAAACCACAGCCTTGGTCTCAAAGTAGGAATCGAAGATCTTTTGTGGGGACCTCTCAGAGCAGTTTAATTAGCTGAGCCAACTTTCACTGCAAAGAGAGAGAAAGGAAAGCTCCACCAGTGCTCCTGACCAATCTGTTCCAGTCCATTGTGAGAGATGACTGTATCTTTACATGCAATGACGAGAATACCAGACAATTTTGCGGCTTGATTTATTTTCTCCATTTTCATGAATGTCATTGCTGCAAAGGTCACCCTCTAAATAAGTCGCCACATCATGCTAACACTACACGTTGCCCCTCCTGTGAGAAGTTACATGAACTGGACAGTGTAAGAATGATGTGCCCATCATGATAGATTTACGCAGAGAGGAAGAGAAATGGAGAGAGTGAGAGAGAAGACAGGAGGTGAGGAGAGGACGGTAGATACATGATAAGAGGGGGAGAAAATTTAAGAGTGAGACAGAGAAAACCATAGAATGAGTGAGCGAGAGGAAGAAAGAGAGAGTCATGGGGGGAAACATAGAGGAGGGGGAGTTACAAAGGTACACAGTATTCCTGGGTGAAACCATCATTACTATGAGCAATGGTAGCAGTCACCGGCCATTACCTTAGCCATCCACTGTCATAAGCAGAACATTTTTCCAGCCTGCCCTGCATGTCAGGGGATAGGGGAAGCAGGCTCCTGCATGCTGAATATGTCCTCTCTGCTTTTCCCCTCCCATCGCCGGAGACCCAGCCGGCACTCACTAGGTGGCTACTTTATCATCAGAGGAAAGGACCTGTCGATAGCTCCTGGATGTGATCAATAAAGCCTTTCAGGGCTTTCCCCTGCTCGCCCTTTGCATCGCTCCTTCTCCCCTTTTTACCTTTCATCCCAAAATGTGAAAAGGATCAGTGAAATATGATGACAAAAAAGGCTCTGTCTGTCCTCGTAAATCTGTCTAATGATTTTCTACACTGTAAGGTGAAGTGCCCAGATGGCTCCCATTCACTATGAGGCTGTATAGTGTGACAGTGGGACTGAAATGAGGGCCAGGTAGCGGGGTTTAGATTAGCCTTTTATAGTGGAGTGAGTTCTCAGGCTCTCAATCGGAGGGGAGAGTGAGTGACGGCCCATTCTGCTCAGTGAATACTGTCATGATGTGGGCATTAAGACTCACTCCTGGCTGGAAGGTTCACAGCGCTGCTGAATGAATGTGAGTTGCAGAAGTCAACTACCAGGCCCGGCAGCTGTCATCACAGTATGGTTACTTCTATTTCTCACGCTCTCGCTCTCTCCCTGTCTGTCTGGATTTCACTCTCTGCATCATTAATTGAAGCTGCACGTAATAGTACGCCAGCCAAGATTTTCAAAGCACGCCTTTAGCCACATATTTTTTATGTATTTAGATGAATCATTTGGCTTGTTATCCTTCAGTTACCAATACAGCAGCACTTATCATGTTTAGGTAAATACTCAGATGCTTAATATTGACTGTTGAATGTTGTAAATTAACAAAATCCCAAATACAGCTTTTCTATTCACTCCTATTGATATAAAATGTAAGATGGTGAGAAGAGACTGATGTTCTCCCCAATATGCTGCTATGCCATAAAGATGATTGCTGTTTTTACGAAAGTTTTGCAGGATTTACACCATATTTAAAATTTACTACCTGACACCAGGTATTAAAATGCTGATTTAGGTAAGAGCATGTGTAGCTATTCATATTAACATTACATTCACATAGCCAAAGGCATGAATGGAAATTTCAGCACTCATTTTCTCAGCTGTGTTTGCCCACCATGCCTGGCTGGATTGGAATTGTGACTTGAAATATTATTCTGAGCTAATCCAATATTCTATTTGTATGGTTTAGAATTGAGTTTAAAATGTCAATATCACTTCAAACGCTGAGCCGTTAACTTAATTTATGCTTCAACTTGTGTTCTGTTAACCACAATTTGAAAAAAAATGCATTTGTAGTATCACTTTACTTTATCTTGCCTTTTTGAAATGAGCACATTATAGGAGGAAGTCGAGTCGAGCAGCATTTATCTTAATGTAATAAAAATGTGTATTCCCATATTCTAGTGTTCTCTCTGATACATTTCTATAGAATACAAGTGTGCTTTGAGAAGTGCTTTAAAGAGGAAAGTGTTCTGGATAGCCTGATCTCCACTGACAGCTCATTTGCAGACTTCGGGAGCTCTGACAGCAGAGGCTCGGTCACCTTTTGTTGCCAGCCGAGTTCGTGCAATAACCAGCAGGGCTCTGCAGAGGACCTCCGGCTGTGCTTCAGGCTGCTCAGGCTGTGCTAAGCTTTCTTTGTATGTGATTAATACAAGAACAAAACTGTTGCAATTTATTGTTATTATTTAAAAAAGAAGTAATATTTTCCCAACACTTCCTGCAGCAATATTATATAGGAACAAAATCAGTATAGGGCACCTTTAAAGAACAAAACAAGGTGAATGACGGTTATTAAAATTGACTTGGCTTCCAGCCATAAATGGTTTGCCAAGAAAGTATCTAAAGGATCCATAGGACAGTTTTCATGACCCCAAGAGATTAGTTTCATTGATAATGCATATGAAAAGCATGAGTGATGGCGCCCAGCGGTTTCATAAAACCCCTGATGGCGAAGGAGAGGCAGTATTCCTCTCTTGCTGCGACTACGGAAAGGCCTGCATGTCTGTCTGAGCCGTGCCGGTCATGCTCCAAACTGTCAGAGCAAATGAAGTCAAACGGGGGCTTAATTACAGCGATACGTTGTTGCCCTGGGGCTAAAAACATCCTATCACTAAACAGCTGGGAAGAATTCTCTATTATGAATGCATAATTGGGTCCAGGATGACTGTCAAAGAGCACTATTTTTTTAAAGTACAACAAGGCCTCCTGCTGTGGGGGTTTTCACATCTTAAGGGTGTGTGTGATTATAGTGTGTTTTGCAGTTTTATGATTCTGCACGGCTTGTAACATTCATGTAAATAAGCTTTAAATATTCACTAACTAGAGCTGCTTTTGTGGTTTGACGTTAATGTTTTATAGGATCACCGCTGTAGAGTTGTACTTTTGAAATGTAATGTGCCTTAACAGTGTTTGATCCCAGGCTGATTGTGCAGTGAAGCTTTCCTACACTGGAAGGAGCTGCCTGATCAAAATGCTAAGCAACCTCATTTGTTTTGCTTTTGGCAAAAGATAGGGCATCCTTTATTCCATGTTGCTCTGTACAGCACAAACTGTTCTTGGTGTAGCGGAAGAAGCATTACCTTTTTCCGAGGAATATTTACTTCTTTTTTTAAATATACAAGGAACAAGGGCTAACATGGTTGTTGGCCGGGCAAGTGGTAGTCTTGAACTCCTGAAAGGCTTCTAAAGCACTGTAGCTTTGTAGGTAATTGTTACAATTAGAATCACTGAACGATATCAAGTCCGGCAGCATCTCCATTCCCTTTGTCTGGACAGAAATTTAACATTACCGTAGATGCGGGCGATGCCAAGGCATCAGGAAAAAAATAAAACAAAGACAAAGATACATTTTCAAATAAATTCATGTGCAGACACATCTTTCAATACACAAACAAAGAAGACAAATAAGGAAGGCCCAAGTAGTACACTCAAAACTTGGAGGATTTAGGTAATTTTCTCTAAGTCTCTCTGTCACCCTTTATGTGTTTCTCCTTTCTCTCCTCCGTCTTTGTCCTGACTCCATTTTCCTCTCCTTTGTGTCTCTGGTCTGCTCTTTTTTTATTTTTCAAACACACATACAATTCCCAACTGTGCCAGATGTCAATAGCTATATACTCAGAGAATGGCCAGCTGAGCTGTCCCATCTTGTTATGATTGTCAATATTGATTGAGAGGGGAGATGTAGAACAAGACGTAAAGCAATGACTCTAAACAAGTCTGTGGTTGGTTTACACTGCGGACAAATTATGATAAAACATTCCCCTTATTCATTCCCTTTTCCCTTAATTATCCAACTTTAGTCATTCCTTTTTACTGTGTGCCAGTGTGTACATATCATCATGTGCTTTTGATCAGTTTTAATGGACAAATTCAACTTTTAGTGAGGTATCAACACATATCTGAAGTTATTACAGAATATTTGATGATTAAATATGTGTACCAAATGCATGAATAAGACTGAACTGTATGTACTGCTAAATACACACACACACACACACACACACACACACACACACACACACACACACACACACACACACACACACACACACACACACACACACACACACACACACACACACACACACACACACACACACACACACACAGACAAAACAACATGTTGTTGCTTCATCCGTTTTAGTAAGCATCTGAGGAGGATGTCGATAAACAAAATGTACTATATCTATTGATTGGACCTATTGAGCAGCGCAGTCTTATACTGACAGGTTTCAGATTTTCTCATTTGTAGCAGCGGGCCTCCAAACCTTCCTCACAACACCCTCTCTGTGTTTCTGTTGGGATCAGAATGCAAAGCTATTACACACTGGAGGGTTTGTCTCAATCACACCGAATGGCTATGAATTTTAAATGCAGGATTAGGGCCTACAGAGAAGCAGGCACACGGGAGAGACTCAGTCAGTTGAGTGCTAATTTGATTTTAATTTTTTCTTTTTTTTTTAACAAACAGCTCTTGCAACATTGTTAGTAGGGAAGATGCATTGCTCGTGCTTTAGTCCTTCGGCTGCTCCCCCCAATTCAACCACAGCAACAAATACTCTGTCCAAAAAGAAAATGATCCTGGTGAACATCCTGTTTTCCATATGAAAAAAAAAAAACTAACAGCTCATAGCTGGAGTCAGTTGTTGGTCAGCCAGTCCAATACATGGAAATGACATCATAGAAATCTCATTTAATAAAGTGTTTCCATTAGGGACAAGAACTGTATTGTTCTTTCAAGGGGGGATGCTCAGTGTCCTTCCACTCAGTTCTGCATTAGTGGGTTAAGTCCCTCTCAAACCCTAGCTGAACCAACCGGGCCTTTTTTAAGTAGAGCATTGAACGTCTGTGGTCCGAAAAGACGTTTCTTAGAGTGGAGAATGAATTCTTGCACACTGTAAAGCGAGCTAGATATTAATAGATTAATGAAACATTTCGTAACGAAAGTGTGGCGCCAAAGGCTTGGCCTGCATTTGATGGGGCATGGCCTTCGAAGGCTGACACCAGCTAGAATGCATTCCTGTATCTGTTCTTTGGAAATGCTCAAATGCTCTGCTCTGCTTGAAATGTAACGTCGTCCATTTGAGTGATAATTAATCTTCACTTTTGTTTCAGGTGGAGACATGGATGACTCATCCCCGTATGAACCTGTAGCACCAAACCGACACCCTGATGTGTTCCGCTTGGCCTCCATCTCTTCAGGTATTACAGGTTTGATTTTAACTCTTTGTGGTTTATCTTATAAGTGGAAATATTATGTAAATATGCATTCTGGAGATGGTAAGATGGGGGTTCTTTTGTGATAAATAACAGTGTAGAGGATAAAGAGCCTGTGTCATTCTTTCCGCACTGGCATTCCATCAGTCAACTGTCCTGAATGATTTGGGTGCTTTTCATTTGATCTTTTTTGTGACCTATGGCGATTGTTGTGAGCTTGTGAGGTAAACCATATTCTCAGTGTATTACCCCATATTTTCCCAGCTATTGATTTAGCTTTCAGTTTGATTTCCTATTTGGTTTACTAATTAAACAGCCCAGCACTCATCAGTGGAGCTATAGCCTGCTATTTAATTTACTGGTTATTGTCGTCATGCTATCACCAATCAATGCAGATCGTATTATAAAACAGAGCTACATTGGTTAATGCAGTGCTGAGAAGCAAATTATACAATAGGTGTGATGAGATACAAGGACGACGCCTGTCCATTGCCAGAGCAACAGTCTACAGTCAAATTCAATCGTTTTCTTTCATCCAGTTCTCTGACAGAAATTTCCAGAGGATGTTCTCTTCTATTTTTCTTTTTTGCCAAAAGCAATCTACAAACACTGAAGCCAACTCATTTCCTTTTCTTTTGGCTGATGTATCTTGCTTTGTTTTATAACTGGGAGGTACAAGAAAGACACGCTTTTTGTATAATCCCCTTAGCTTGAAATCAGCTATGTATCACTTGTTTTTGAAAATGCGAATGTTATTGACTGATATTTTGAAAGGAGGGAATACCAGAATGAATATGAAAAAGTGCAGGCTTTGATTATTTTGGAATTTTGAGAAATGATGGCAAACTACCATCCCTGATTAAAGTGCATCCAGAAAGCTTTCAGAAAGCGCGTTCATCCACCAAGGCTGCAAAATCTTCCAAAAAATTATTTTAGCTGTTTAGAAAATGCTTCTGGATTTGAGATCTGCACCAAAATATACATAGTTAAAAACGACATGCTGATCATTGATTAGTGTTTTTAGGGCTTTGTACAAGGGTAAACTTTCAAGTTAGTAAGACTCATGACCACTGAGTTATGACCATTTAAATGTATCCTGTTGTTGCGACAAATATAGCTGAAATGCCATTAAATATTACAAAGACAATTCAGAACAGATACAGTATGTGCTTCTATCATTTAAATATAGCTGCAGTTGCACCATGGGCTTGATAAATATGGCCATATGTGGAATAGAACTTCAATGATTAAGCAACAAGTTATATATATAATTAAAAAATTTGCTAGAGACTGGATGACATTTGTGGTTGAAAAAGCACAAAAATATTTGAAATTTTGGAAAATCTGTGTAAAATGCATGGATATAATCCAGTTCAGGATTAGTGAGTGCAAAGGGAAAAGTACTTCCTAAGTGCTGTTATTGGTGTATGTTTATTACTTTTGAGATGCCCTGCTAACAAACATTCAAGCGGGAGATAATAATCAAAGCGTATGAGTGCAAGTGCCCTGGTAAAACAAGGAGCGCAGTACAGTGCACCTAGACATATTAAGATACAACAGGGGAGTCATTACTGCATGCATTTTGCTTCAGCTGTTTCTTGCATTCTCTCCAAGGTGAAATATTGGATTTGTTCTCTAAAATCTGTTTAGCCGCAAGCTTTCCTCATTATTTATCAATTCTGAGGACAGAGTAATTGATTGTGGCACTGAGAGAAAACCACAGGCAATCGGATAAGTAATTACACACTTGTTTTATGAAAATAATTCTCATTTCGATAACTAAACCACATAAAAATATTAATAATCCTGTCTACAAATGTTAAACTGCATAGAGACCTGGGGAATATATGATATCTGGTTGGTTGATGAGGACAGAGGAATGTATACTCTCCAAGAGGAAAGGTAGGAAATTGAAAAATAATCTCTGCTACTTTAAAAGTTTTTGTCTGGGAGGAAGATAAGGGACAGAAGTTGTGATAGAAATGAAAAAGAATTATATACTATTGAATGCCCTCACGCATTTTCTCTCTGAAGTTTAAATTAAACAGAACATATGGAGACTCAGTTTCTGCATTGCCCCAAGTGATACCTGCAAAACTATTTCACACAGTCTTCTCCTTCTAATGGGACTGTGTACTTTAATCACTCATTATTGCATATCTTCAAACTGAAAATTAGCATGCACTGTACACACAGACAAAAAGACAATGAATACATTCAACCCAGTCTTGTCCGTCCCTTAAATAAGAGGCTGCCCTTCCGCGACGACAATATCTGCTTCGTTAGAAACACAAGATAGAATTCTGCTCCTCCTGTCCTAGCTTCGCTGGCACTGTGCACCTACATCAGCAGTGTTTTATCACCTCAATGCTCAGCACAGTTGCATCCAGGGCTGACGTTAGTGTCCTCATCCACATCATTTCCACTGACTTCTTTGCTGTGATGGCAATGAGGCACAATGGAGTCTCATGGTCACATCTCTCAGCACTAAAGGGTGAGGGAGCAAGTAAGTGTAGTTTGTGTTGTGTACAAAGTAGACTGCCTTCAGTGTCACAAAAGAAACAAGAAACAAATAACCACCATGTACCTACTGACTATTTACTAACGCTGAGAAGCTGTTCGAGGTAGCTGAGTGAATAAGTCAGCGAGGTTACTAGGTTGTATGAACAGTTGTTAAAGTCGTGTTTCTCTGGTTTAGAGGCACAAAAATAATGTAATCTAGAGAGCAGCCATACGAGGGCAGCAGGTTCTTATGGACATTTCCATATTACTGCTTTGCGGTTTGCGCTGGGCTTGCCAACGGTTCAGCGCACATTGCTGCACTCTAGTGTAACCAGATTGAAAAAGTCGCTGTAGCGCCACGCAAGCGATTGGAAATAATGGGTTTCAGACTAGTGGTGCTGTCGCCGCATTGTTTGTGAAGGGCCCAATAGGCTTCTCTATCAACAGGAAGAAACTTGTTCCCCATCTTATCCAAGAAGTGCAGTGTCAGAAAGATTCTTCCACCTTTTGGCCCACTGTCACAGTGTTTGATGCTGCACACCTGCCCACCTGTCTACATTCTGCTTTAGCAGTCTGGTTATTGCTGGGTGTTGCTCTCTCCTGTGACCTGTGACTCTTAATCACTATGTCATGCTGTCAGTGTCAGGGCAGAGGGCATGGTTATCTGATAGATGATGGAGATGATAGATGGAAAGAGAGTAAAGGTCATATAAGGAAGAAAACATGTGAATGGGACAATACTGAGAGCTGGCTGGAAGTGAGTTTTGGTTACCAGCAAGTGGGAATGCTG
Source organism: Anoplopoma fimbria (assembly GCF_027596085.1). NCBI lineage: Eukaryota > Metazoa > Chordata > Actinopteri > Perciformes > Anoplopomatidae > Anoplopoma > Anoplopoma fimbria. The sequence continues at coordinate 656,769 of NC_072461.1, forward strand.
TGAAAAACACTGGTGTTGTCTTTGGGATTGCTGTGGACAGCTCCAGTGAGCATAGTATAATCAGCACCCGTGTTGTAAATCTAAAGCTCTCTTAACACAAGTAGGCAGGGCTTTGTAGCAAGTCACCCTTGTTCAAACTTACAGCTGACATAATCACATTCTGATTTAAGCAATATAATGAAAGAGCAATGTACTATCTCAAGATTCATTTCCACTACAAACATACCTGTTACATTCAGCAGATAAAAAGTGAGTGAGACATTGAGAAACACAGAGAGAAAGAGAGATAATGTGCAAATTACTTTTGCATCAACATTTCGTTACCAGCCGCGACAGCGTTGCTGGTAATGTTTTCACCTTGTGAGTCTGTGTGTGATTCCTGGAGACTGTAGCGAGGACTATAACAGTTTTGATTACTGACGCAGGTGTATATTTTTAGATATTTTATTCAGTAAAACACTTTTAATAGAACACGATAACAAAATGCTTTAAATGAATACAAAATATTTTAAATAGAAAAACACAAAACAAAAAAAACATTAAAACAATCAATAATATGTAAACATTGCAACCGTGCAGGACGCAGTAACAAAACTGGGGTCAAGATGCAGGTGTGTAGTTGAGATCAAAATTTAGATGGGTGTGGTCCCTAGCTATCAATTGTTTGTATTTCAAAATCTGCCATAACAAACTATAAAAAATATCACAGTGAAACCACACCCACAAGGACCAAGAAAGGTATATTTTCTACTGTAAGACCTACAAATAAAATATGAGATTTGGATGTTGACAGATTCAGTTATGAAGAATTATTCAGAATCATCAGCCTGGGACAGCAAGGTATATGCACATCCAGTAAACCTGATAGGGTAGAAGATACTACTTACCACCCCAGGGCACCGCCATATGCATAAATGATACCACAAGGCCAAGGGTGATGTTTTCTGAGAGTAAGGTAAAGTGTATGTATAAAATTGAAGTAAAAAGGTTTATGATAATGATTTTTAGATGTGCAGTCCAAGTTTTCCCAGACAGTGAAACAATCCGACCACAAGAGGAGTTCGCTAAGAACAATGTTTACAGTTAACAACCTGGAGACTAACCCACTTGTCTGAACACCCACGTCCAATAAAACATGATAAATCTCATGGGTGTATAAAGAATGCCCCAAGGATACACCGTAAGGATGCACGTAAGATAGACAGGAACAGGAAAAAAGAAGAGCTCTGAGACTCTCTTCATCACATATATCAGATGAAATATGGATACTGCTATTGCTCCATTGGGGAAATGAAAAAGGGACTCTTCCAGTAACAACAGCAAGAATATGGAAAATGTGACTGTGGGTGGGCCACTTAAACTGGGAGTGAGTAGGTTCCTCTACAGTGTGCCAAGTTGATAAAAGGAAATACATTATGAGGCCCAGTTTAGATCTGGAGCATTTAGGAGACAGATTAGAGTAAGACTAGGTCCTGTAAACAATGAGGAGAGGCTACATTTTCCTCTAAAGCCGGCCATGAATGTGATGCATCTGGTTCCAACCAGTTTGATAAAATTTTCATCTTGAAATTGGGGACACTAAGTCCTCCTTCCTGTCTGCCGAGTTGCAGGGTTGACAGTTTGAGGCAAGGACGCTTACCCCTTCAAATTAATTTCGAGATGAGACCATCGATGCTGGAGCAAAAGTTTACCCTTGGTAAAATATCCATGCTTGTGGGGAAATTGTAAAAAGTAACCATTTTTCATGTCAGCTTCCACCATACCTGGAAGCTTTTAATTGTAGTGGACTACAGACTTGGGGAATGTAATTAGAGGTATAATCGTCCCAATAGTTAGCCCGACTACCTTCACTAGACATTGAGGGGCACATACAGTAACACTATAGTCTTCAGTGCAAAGCTTAGGTACATTTACATAATGTATATTTAGTCTTGCAAAAAGATTTACTTGAATTGACTTGAATAATCCTCATCATCAAATGTTAGGGAGTGCTGAGTGAGTATTTCCCAAAGGAAATCTTTTGATAATCAGTTCTCTACCCCAAACCCCTTTAGTTGCTATAAGAATTGAGCGCAATAAGTAATATTAATGCATATTTTCTCTGCTCTAATGAAATTGGACTAAACGCCAGTGGGAATCTAACTAAATCAAACAAAAAGATGAAACATGAAGATGCTACGGGAAGGCATATTTGTCTTGTTTACAGTCCCAAACCTGCCAATGACAGACACCTCCTCACCCCTCCAGTTTATAGTTCAGAAAATAAATCACCTCTGGTGCCTGATGTGCTCATGCTAGTTTGTTTGATGCATGCAGAACTTTTTTTCAGCAACTTATTTTCTGTAATAATCTTAATAGCTTTTTGGTCTATGAATCATCACAAAATAGTGAAAAGTGCGCCACACAATTGCAAGGTGATGTCTTCAATTTGCTTGTTTTGACTGACTTACAGTCCAAAAGTCAAAGATATTCAGCTTACTATGATGGAAAACAGGAAAACAGAAAATCATCACACTTAAAGCTGGAAACAATGCATAACCGTTGTTTTCATGGTTCTAAAGGGAGGGATGCTGTACGAGTCAATAACCTATAAGAAATATACGAAGAATGTGGGGGAGAAACCTTCCTCCACAATGCACCAGGACCAAAAGATGAATTCTATATTACATACAGCATGCCAAGATATCATTAACTGTAATTGTTAATATGGTCCACATGAAATGTATTCTGTTCTCTTGACCCAGCGCTGAGTTAATTAACTTATTAGGAACAGAGGGCAGCGTAGAATCCTGCATTCAAGGGTCCCTCCAGGAATTAAGTTTAACATCCCAGTTAGACCTTGTATCTCTGAGTACTAAGCCTCTCACCTCTTAGCTCAGTGTGCCCACCATCCAATTAAACCCAGAAAGCTGTTTCTACAGCTTGGGAAAAAAAAGGACCAGTGAAACAGTCGTGCTCAGCATGCTGTTGGTGTGTTTGACATTTTGACTTTGCCCTCATAACAATTACTATTACTTAGGCAAACACTAAGATCTTCTTTTTCCAAGTGTAGAGTCGGGTTTTTGGGTTGTTAGGGGTCTAATTGTATCTGTGCCTGTGCTTGTTTGTGCAAGATTGGTTTTGTGTATTCTTGTGATTGTGGCTGTGTATATTTATATCACTTTGTTGATATGCTTCATTATTCTGTGTGAATTTTCTAATCAGTTTCGAGCCCTAGCTGGTCTCTCTGTGGGTCAGTAATGAGAGTTGTTGTTCGAAGCTCACTCATCAGAGACCCTTTGTTATAGTCAGCGTTTTTCTAACAAGTTTGCATTAAACAAGAGGGAATAATCCACAGAACATGTTTGCTGTTTCAGTTTGTTAGTATTTTTAGTTACTCTCTACTTGCACGGTGATAATGAGCACAGAAGCAGTTTGTTGATGTTGTGTAGGTTCACCAGACACACACATCCTGTTAGATTAGTTCACTACGTTCTGTATTATTGTCAGTGACGGTTGAAGGAGCTAAACAGCATGCATATTAAGACTGAGGGGGCCACTGAGGATGCTCATGTTTTGATTTCACAAGAGGAAGCTCAACTTGAAGGCAGATGTTCATAAACAGCTCAAGTATTTAGAAGTGTGTTTACAATGATTTAAAATTCCTTTGGACAGCCCTCTTCCACCTCCGCACGCACATTTATTCTCAAATACAAATATTTAGTCATCTCTCATCATTTACATCTGCCCTCGCTGTTTCTCATCTGCTACGCTTGTTCATTTTGCAGCAAAAATTTCATGCCCAGAGCTAAAACTCAGATGATCCCTCAGAACAGAAGACTTCACGAACTCTGCCGGTCTTCCTCTGATGACGTCTATACGTTGCTCAATAAAGCTTAGTGAGATGTTTTTGTAGATCCAGTGCACCGTGTTCCACCCCTCTGGAAACCCCACTGCGACACAGAGTACAGAGCTAATGACTGATGAGCCCTTTGACACGGAAATGCTTGACATGCTCCTCGGGGTCCGGACTAAACACTTCCCTAACAAGCTCTCGCACGCTCACCCAGGGCCGTATTAAATCCAAACTTTGGCACCTTTCCTAATTACTGAGAACATACCCGGAGCCAAGAGCCCCTTCTTAACCTGGGCTGAACTCCCCTCTGCAACGCAGTGTCCCTTGAGTATGGGATGATATATGAAATGCGGAATTCAAATTAGGCTGACAGAGAGCAATTACTGGGGAAAGAAGATCCCTTTCTCTTTGGGAAAAAAGCATCAAAATCCAGATACAGTGTGCATGAACATTTTTATCCACCTTTTCTCATTCATTCGTTCTCTGTCCACCTCCCTCACCTCCCTCTATTTCTCGTTATTATCCCTCTTTCACTTTTCTCACAGGAAAACAGATCTCATGTAATTTTCTGTATATCTCCGTTTGTCTCCCTATAGGTGTCCTCTATCTCACATTTTACCTCTCTGCTTCTTTTTCTTTTCACTCTCTCTATTCCTTTTATTCTCTTTCTTTCTCTCCCCATAAGTGTTGAGTGTGTGAGGAAAGAATAAATGGTTATTTCCACTACATTGCCATCAGTGGGGTCTAATTTATGATACCCATAGAGTAGAGAGCCCTATTAAAAGCCTATTTACAGTCAAACGGCAGGATCACCAAAAGCGATGCTTTAAATGTTGTTGACATCGACTAAACAGTTATGAGATCGCATTTTTTTCTGAAGCACACAAGGCAGTTGGGAGTAAACAACCTAAGCACATTTAAAACTGTTTTTTGTGAATTCCTGTTTTGTATTCCCCAAATGAATATGTCGCATTGTGCTTCATGCACAAATAAAACATCTCTGCGTACATTCATATTAGTTTACTCGGCAGCAAACAGGTGTCAAAATATAACAGGAAAAACATTATTAATGACTTTTCCTGCCTTTATTGACACTGATGTGCTGTGTTTAGTGCATCCATTAATCAATGTTGCCACCCACCCATTTATCTGTTCATTCATTCAGTCAATGCCTCGCTTGCTTATTAATGTATAGTACAACAGCCAGCAAGGTATGATGATAAACATGTTCATAGCATCAGAACTATTGTGATGCTATGAGTTTATGATTGCACTGCTGATGGGCTGGGTTAATTATTCTGAGGCTTCCTGAATTTAATTTAATTTAATTAATTAAGCCTTTATTAGTCCCACAATGGGGAATTTGGTTCTGACCCATCCCGGAGGAGCAGTGGGCTGCAATGAAGCGCCCGGGGAGCAATTTTGGGGTTAGGTGTCTCGCTCAAGGACACCTCGGCACGTAGAGGGGTTCGAACCACCGACCTTGTGGTTGCGGGTCATGTGCCACAGCCGCCCCATTAGGCTGTATTAATTGAAATCTCTCCAGCATGTCTCTCTAAGTGTCCGTCCAATCGGTTAGTCTGTGTCCTCTCATTTCATCTCTCCATCCGTCATGATCAGCTGCTGCAATCAACTGCTCAAGTCTCCTTTCCACTCTTAAAGCTTTTTCCATTTTTATATGTCTCGTATCATTAGCTTATCAACCCCTTTCTCCCCGCATTATAGCCGAATATGTTTGCTGAAAACCTTCATTGTAATGTACTTGGAAAATCAATTATAACTCTGCAACACAATACTGCACATTTCCCCTCCCATCACCACTTCTTTGCTTCCTTCCTCTCCTCCACACACTCTTGCTATCATTCTGTTTGTGTGTAAGCACGTCGGAGCCATCGAGTGGGCTTTGTGTGTTATGTTCGCCCCAGGACATCTTTTTGGGTTGAGCACCAAATTCAATCTCAGCTCCCCAATCAGAGGTAGTAAAAACCCGTCCATGCTGCAGCCTCAAAAGCGGCTTCAGTCCTGCTTGGTCAGATAATACTTTGTAGCTCATCCTTCTCCTATTTTCTTTTCATCCTGGACCCCCCAGTGGCCCACATTAGAGCCTGCAGATGGCCAGGGGAGATTTTGGATCTGCAATCCATCAATGTAATGTAGCCTGAACCACTGGACAGCCGCTCCGCTAACCTCTCCTCCAGCTGGACCGCACTAGCCCCCCTTCAGGCCCGCTTCAGCCAGGTTTGGCCCACTTTAGAAAAACTTTGGCCCCGCTTTGGCCTCTTCATGCCCAGTGCCAAACTCAGTTCTTTTTTGATTCTCGTTGAACCAACATCAACAAAGCTGCTCCCTCCTGACGAGGTCCAATAATTGTCTCATATCCTGCCTCTAAGGTTTGAAGTTTGTTACTGTAGCATAAGTACCAGATCTAAGTACATTCTGTCTGCCTTTTCAGTTACTTACACTAACAAGACGGAGTTTGCTATGCTGGCAGACATCTGCTGTGGATCATTTATCCACTCCCCTCATAGAGTGCAACGATTAAGAAGTTCAATTAATGATACAATGATGTCTTATTCTGATAGGAGTCATGAAAGTTAATGCTCTTATTATTCGAACAAAGAATGGAAGGTTCTCCCATGGTGGCCTGTGCCAAATATAAAAAGAGACACTATTTTGAACACCTACATCTGTTAAACTCAGGATATGTATCCTAACACCTTGCCTTTTTATCAGAGCACCTGCTACATTTTACCTTCTTAATACTTCTAAATGAAAGCCCTGGTTAACGGAAAGCAAAGTTTAAGTGTGCTTCCGTCTCTCTGTGAGGAGGTCACGATATCCTACTTCTACTATTCATCAGTGGCAGTGAGTTTCATTTTTATCTGACGTGATCTCAAACCACAAAGTCATTCATTTTGGGGGTTTGCTTATTTTTTATCCCCCCAGTTGTGATGTGATCTGTTGTATGTATCCCCATTTCTAGGATTGATAACATGAGATGCACCACTTGGAAACAACACAGCATCTCTAAAATAAATGGTCTTTTTCCTGCTCCCGGCCGTCTGATAGACACAGAGTGAGATTGGTTCTGTTGAATAAGAGATGAATCTCTCTGGGTGTCACCATACCGCTACGACCTCTGAAATATCATTATCTACAGGGGAGGGAGGTTAACTTCTCTAATATAGGCGGAATACAAGAGAGGGGGGCCACAAATGAACATGATCCTTTATTACTGATATATCTCAGGAAAAAGTGTGTTTTCTTACTGCCACTGTGGTATATGCAGTATCTCAGAACACCTAATGACATAATCTGTTTTCCACAAATATGATGTGTAGCCCGAGGGATAATTGCAATGTTTCAGTTTGTGATTACACAGGAGAAAAGACAACTTAATCTTGTACTTGAACCATCCAATAAGTGGATCATACAGCACAGCGTGGAGTATTTTCCTAGTCCTTGACCTTAGCACATTTTGGGCAGATATTACAGTATTTAGTGTTGTTTCCCAACAACCAGTGTTCACATCAATAAGTGCTCTTGTCAATATTTTCTGAAGGACTCCTGTTCGCTTTCCAGCCGTCTCATTAAATTAATTCCTTTATTAATTAAAATTTCTTCTTGATAGTTTATCGTGTTTTACTTACATTTTAAGTATAGCAAAAACTTTACAATTATTATATCTATAATATCATGTAACTCGCTACAACAATTTGATAATGTACTTATATTATAATCACATCATAATATCACCTCGAAATGAATCATTTATTAACATCCAATTTGAAATCATTGCTTAATTCATTCATATTTCACTCAAGGTCTGAAACAGACAGAATCAATAATTCAGTCAGAGTGGATGCGGGCTAGCTGCAGGCATCCCTCCCGTGGCTTTCTGTTGGATGATATTGAAGAGTCTCCTTTAGCGTTCAAGTCTAACATTTGCAATGAACTCCCAGACGGGGAGAAATGCACGGATTATAGTTTTATTTGTTGATCGTATGTTGCAGCTGAGCCAACTGTAAACTATATCAGAAGTATGATGTTGAGTCAAAGGATCAATGAAAATACTTTTTTTTTATAAAACTGTTGCGATTGTATCTGATCCAGGTTGTGTTTGCTTAAAACCAATCTCAAAGAGAGAAAGAAAGCACTATAAAGTAATTATAAACAGCTCATTCCTCTTTGGAATTACATGACTGACATCTGTTTTTCATTTAAAGGTTCACTTAAGTGACTTAGTTTCCTCTCTTCTTGTATACACTGACACAGGGATGCTCACAGTGGCGCCAAAAGGTTTCCACTGTGTCGACGCCGAAAAAAACTGCAACCCCTGTCTTGATGCGGCCAAAGCCTGCAACCTCAATAGCAGCTGCAAGAGGCAACGCTCCGCCTACATCGCTACCTGCAGCAAGGGGGACAACAACAAGGGTGAAACCTGCAGCAAGAAGCGCTGCCACAAAGCGCTGAGGCTGTTCCTGGACCGTGTGGCCCCTGAGTTCAGCCACCGACTGCTTTTCTGCCCATGTCAGAGTGTGGGCTGTGCCGAACGACGCAGGCAGACAATCGTGCCTGATTGCTCCTATAAAGATAAGGAGAAACCCAACTGTCTGGAGCTACGGAGGCTCTGCCGCCAGGACCCTCTCTGCAGGTGAAAGAAAGGGAAATGTGGGGGGTGGAAGGCATTGGGGTCTTAAGGGCAATAGAAGAGTTTCCTGTACTGTATGTGTGTATTTTGAAAAGTGACAGGGCGGCATTCATTTCATGTGCTTGAATGTCATTTTGTTTTGTTGTTTTGATTGACAGATTTTAGTGCTATGCCTTTGAGACAAGCAAACACATCTGAGGATTCATTAACGTCTTTTTATATTCATAGAAAATGAGAAAAAGTCCATGTGTTGGAGAGAGTTCCTGTTTGACAGCAAATTCCTCCCTCTTATGACACCCTAAAATTGTATATTTCTCTGCTGTAACTTTGTGAGTGAAGTAATTAGTCATTCAGGGAAGCTGTGGCTATTAAGCACAGGATGAAGATGTGAGGCTAAGTTGAAGGGACAACGCTCAATTAAGCTAAACAAAACATTAGTGGATCACGTTAGCTGCACGGGGCCTCTATTGGATTCAAGCAGCTGGATTCAATTCACACCTACCCAGCCGTGACATGTTTCCTTGTGTTAGTGCTGCTGAGAGCAGGTGAAACACAGCGGTTGCACTATCGGCCAAATCAGCTGTCAAGATCTTTATACCCCCAAGAAACATGTGCTGTGTTAGGCCATCAACAGGCTACACATGCAGCGGGTTGAGGGAGATATGCTCTGCGTTCATTAGTCTAATAGCGTAAAATTTGGGGCATTTGAATCATTTTAAGCATTTAAAAGCTCATTTGTGAGCCTAATGGAGTTCGACACAGTTTCACACCCTTGAAAGCTCAACACTAAAAATAACACTCACGTGAATTATAAGAAGGGGACAATTTTGGCAATTTTTTCATGCCCTAGTGTGACAGATGATTAGGCAGCTAATACAATTTAGTGACAATAAATGACGGGTCTTGACACAACCACCAGTAGCCTGCATTGCAGAATATTTGTCATCTCATTGCATTCATACCCTAAAATGAATATTATGTTGCACAATATGAAAGAGGGTGATAAAGAGCGCTTTGTTCAAACATTTTGTATCACTTTTCAATTACTCTGTCTGTTTTTTTCTTCTTTGGATAACTAGCCAGAGTTGTTTGCTTCTGTAAGAAGTAAGAATGATTTACACTCCAATGAAATTCAAATTAGTGTTGCTGGCCATGCACAACAATTCCTTGTGAGAAGTATATCTATGGCACATCACATTTATCCTGCTTCTATAGAGGTTAGCAGCCTGAGCGTTAATGGCGAAAACCCAATTCCTCTCCACCAACACTAAATCCAACCACCACACTGCTAAAGTAGGGAAACTCTATTGCCTCCTCTCCAATTTATGATTGTCTTGATAATTACCTGCTTGCCTGCATTGTGTAATCTGTTTTCAGGCTGAGTTGCTTTCTTTGACCTTTCGGCCCTCAGGTGTCTGCTGTGCACCTCCTTATTGAGAAAGATGAAATAGAACGTTAAAGCTCATTATCTGCGGCTGGGTAATACCCCATTGAGGTCAACAGCTCGATGAGCACACCACACACTCATACAGAATGGACACACGCTGGCCTGCGCGCCAACAGACCAACAAACATTGAGCAGTAACACACACAAAACCACACACTCATACATAACCACTTTGAGCCTGAACGTGACTCTAATAATCTGCTGTTTGGGTGGCGCGTTCTCCTGCAGTGAATAAGTGCTGCCATGCAAGAGAATGTCACTACGCTTCAATTAAAGTGGGATGAGGTGCTGGCCTGACAGTGTTCTCTGATTGGTGATTTTATCCAGCCTTGAGGTGTCCACAATGACCACCATCCTGTGAGATATTCTCAACATGTCCTCGATCTGTCTCAATGTCCTCTATCCGTTACATGATGTCGGGCATGGTAACAGGACATGATGATGTCCTTAAAGACCTTGGAAACACTAACTTGTTATTATATTTAATCTGATAATTTATGAATATCTTGCACTGAGCAACACTTTATTTTCTTAATTGGTTCTGCACCTTCAGTTTGTTGTTCAAGCTAATTTATTTTTAAGTGTATTTGTCATGCTAATGGCCACACACGCCACAAATTAGAGTTTGTTTTGTGTAAGCACAATTGAACAAACCCTAGAAAAAGCCCTCACAAAACTTTTTAAACACAGAAGTCACAGCACACTTAAGTAAAACACCGGAGGAAACTTTCCTAGGCTTTGTTTTCCCCTCTCAGAGATGTGTTGATAAAAGCAGGGGAAGATCATTCAATGACAGGCGTGGCTTCTCTGGGGACGCCTGTCTGACTCCAAACGGGGGACACACCGCTAGTCCAAGCCTATTTCATTTTAACACAAGGGACTGATCGAGAGAGGAAGAAGGAATGGGAGGGGGAGAGAGGGTAGGAGAGATAATGAGACAGAGAGAGAGAGAGAGAGAGAGAGGGAGGGAGGGTCGCAGAATCAATCTGGCCCGTAAAGCTACTGCAGTGGGTTGGTGGTCAGTGGTTTGGTCTCACAGCTATGGATCTCTGCCGCAGACTCTGCAGACCAAAGACAAGCTTAGCTCTCGCCAACATACTCTGATGAAGAAGGGGTCACGGCTCAAAACGGATTTAAAAATGTATACTCATATATTTCATTATTTTGACTTTGAAAGACCAGCAGTTTCTTGCTCTATCTCAGAAAAAATGCCTTGAGATACTTTTTTTTGTTGAGTTTTAACTGAAGCACATTGGATGCCAGATTGGCTGGGATTTCACCTTTGGAGGCTGTTCAGATTGTTCCAGGAGGAGCCCAGAGCTCAAACAAACAAAAAATGAATATTTGAAAGGATTTCAAATATATCATTTTGGCTTGGGCATCGGTGGCATATTGCACTGGAAGATTTCATTCTCTCCCTGGTCTCTGTGGAGGCAATTGTTGACATACTCTAGAGATCTAGGGACTGTAGATGGACAGAGAACAAGCATTAAATAGAGAAGCTCTTATTTTTTACACCTGGTTGTACTTCTGCTGCAGTTATTATGTTATTTCCTTCCATAATCCTAGACAAACAACAGACAATTAACTCATGTTTGTTACTGTTTTGCTATTTTCCTCTCCTCTCAGCTTCTCCACTCTGTGTTCTCACCATCCTTCCAATGGATCCAACATCTATTCATTTGGGACTGCTGAGTCCACAGAGTGACAATAGGGCTATATTTGGATGGGCTGTTTCGGGGTTATGAGCGTGTGTGTGTGTGTGTGTGTGTGTGTATGTGTGTCGGCATGCATATATGCAAGCAGATAAAATCCCTATCCGTTTCTATGTCAGTTCATGCAACACCAGCCCAATGAAGCCTAACCCAAAGAGCACTGAGTTGTATATGTGTACTGTATTGATTGTCTGAGGATCAATGCAACACTTCTATCTATGATTAATATCCCCGGGTCTCCAGGCTCACTGGGTGCTCTTTGATTGAGTTCTTTGGCCATTGGTTATCAAAGTGGGGAGCTGAGAAACAATCAATCACTATACAGGTAACCTGACCCAGTTTGGGAGATGCTAGATCTGTGAGAGGCCGCCTTTGCTCACAGAAAACTTGCAGGATACAGCACTATATCTTTCACACACCAACACACACACACACACACACACACCGACACACACACACACACACACACACACACACACACACACACACACACACACACACACACACACACACACACACACACACACACACACACACACACACACACACACACACAAACACACACACACTGCCCTAAATCAACAGTCTGCTCTGTTGTATCTGACAACTCAAAACCTCCACCGAGGGGGAACAGTGTAGGGAGACTGACTGGCCCAGATGGCATTACTTTGTAGCTTCTGAGACGAAGCTGAAAGAAATCATGTTGCACTTTTATCATCGGTTTTTCTCACTTTCTCTTTCTCTTTCTCACATTCACTCACAAACGCATACACATTTGGGCTCTTGTACTTGTGAGGTCCCTCAGTGTATTCCCGAGCCAGTCACACTAAGCTAACCTCGTGTTGACACATACGGCCAGCTCTCTATGATGAACTGTGACTTTAATGAGCAACTGAGACATGACTGTGTGGAAACAGACTTTCCAGGAAATTAATCAACATATAAATGCATAATCGGAGCTGGGAATGTAAACTACATGCTCAATCCAAATACACCCGAAGCTATAGACTCAACAACAACAGCCTGATACCCAAAGTGCTCTATTTGAAATTCAGAGCATATCGATTATTGATGGATTGACTCCAAACGACCCTCAACATGGCAAAAGCTGATGTTGAGGGTCGCTAGCAGCTACTGTTCTGCCTCTCAGCCTCTCAACTTAATCTCTACATAGCAAATAGATGTTAGCTGTTATATTGTTCTGAATTTAGCACCTTTAAAATCTGTATGTGAGAGCAAGGTATTAACCTACACAGTATTGTGGAGACAGCTGTATTGATTAAAGTAGACGCGTATCTGTTCCGACACGACAGACATGTAAGATTGACTACTGAGTAATGGGGCTGAAACACCTCTTATGTAGACAAGCCTTAATAGTCAATTGATCCATTGTTATTATAATAGTATTGACTGATAAACCACATTTTTAAAAATGTAAAACCTAGTCTTGAATCTCAAACACCCTGTTGAATAAGCAAGGGTTGGCCGAACAATAAAAGATTAAAAAAGATAATCTTCACAAATTACTTTTGAAGCGTGAATGCAATCGGCAGACGTAATAAGCTAACACTAACATAGGCTAGAAAGGAACTACAACGTCTTTTTTAAGGCACATACTGTTTCAAAATTTAGGAGTGGGGTATTAACTAACAAATTTTGTATTGTATTAAAAAAAACATTAAAATCTATTAAGCTAGGGTAAATTACAGACCCTAATTCAGGTATCTAAACAAAAAGACATTACAAAAAACAAGTGCTGAAATGTGAACTCTTCTCTGGGTTTCATGACTCATTCCTGCACCACTCTATGACAAAGGTATAAAAGCATACACTTTCCTATTGTTTAGGCTACCTTTAAAAGTCTGTGCTCAAGTTGGTAACAATAAAAGTTATCAAAGTGAAGTGTCTCTTCTGATAGTGCATCGCTCTGGTTTTGCAAGCAAAGCATGTGTCAACTGGTGACCTTTTCCTCATACATAGTACAGTTTGCTGCAGTGTGCGGCTTTAATCAGGCTTTAACTTCAGTGGAGACGTGCTTAGCTTGCTGGCTAAACATGAGAGCTGGAAAGAAAGAGTTGTGCATTTAATTCCAATTCATGGATTAGTATATGACCATTTACTTCCCTAACCGTAAACTCAAAGGGAATATGGTATAGCGGAAAAGTGCAGCCATTAATAGGCCTCATGCTTTCCTTCACAGTCTCTTCCGCCAGCGGTACTACATATATTATTAATGCAAACATTATCAATAGGACTTCAACCTTATCTACAGAATGGTCAATGTGTGGTTTCGACTGTGTCAATTAGAGCCTGCTCTTCCCCCTTCATCATTCTGACTCCGAACACCTTTCTGTATTTAATGAGTATCATTGAAGGCTGCAGTGAGTAGTTTTCTTTAAACTTTTCCCACACAATTGTTTGATATGTGGCTAACAGATATTTAATTACTGCTAGTAACTGCAGATTACTGTTAACTCTGTTATTTTTTTTAGGGACAGTTCATCCATTTGTTTGACATGTAAACTTTGTCTGGGGCACGGCTGTTTGCCTTGTTCCAGAGCATTTAGGGAGTTCAGATAACCTTGAATAATCTATTTGCAGTGTTCAGGCAGTATTGGGTTCTGTGTGTTGCACGCTTGATTTAGCATTTATTCCGATGACATAACATTCAGTAGGGGGTTGTAAGACATCTGCAGCGGGTGGCGAAGACAAAAGCAAGAGAAAATTAGGAAGTAAAACAGCTTACAAGCCAATTTTTGGGTCACCAAACAAGGAACACTGCAACCACGCATAAGTAAGTGTTTCAAAATAAAACAAAACACTCGGTTAATTCAATGAAAGGTTCAGATCGTGGCTTGTGTTTTGTTTTTTTGCGATTTTCTGCTTTAGAATGCAGGAGAGGTTGTGTCACCAGGCAGTTTTTGTTGGTCTCAATTCTCTGCTGAGTAAGGGGGCGAAAGGTTGTGTCATGTGACAGCTAAGCTAAACTGCCTTGTGTTTTGACTGAATGCCATCTGTCCACATTGCCCTTTTAGAGTATTGACTGGGAATCCCAATGAGTACAGTGCTGCCAAAAAAGGCAGGCCTCTGTCTAGGCACATTAAAGAGAAAATAGCTGTGGGTAAAATGGACAATACACTCTGACCAGACCAGCAAAGAAACTGTCTCTGGGTCACATTACATTACATTACAGTCATGTAGCAGACGCTTTTATCCAAAGCGACTTACAGGAAGTGTATTCAACATAGGTATTCAAGAGAACTACTAGTCACCAGAAGTCATAAGTGCATCTCCTTTCTTAAACAAGCATCTAAAAGCATAAACCAGAGCAAAAGTATAGTGCAGAAGCAAATTACTACGAAAACAATAATTGCAACAAACTAATACGAATACAATAAGTACAACTAAGAATACAATAAGTGCAATAAACTAATACCAATGCAATAAGTGCTACGAGGAAGGCTCAGGGTAGTACTTCATGAAGAGGTGAGTTTTCAGCCTGCGCCGAAAGATGGGCAGCGACTCTGCTGTCCTGAGGTCAGTGGGGAGTTCATTCCACCACTGAGGGGCCAGGACAGAAAAAAGCCGTGACCGGGTCGATCGGCCGCAGGGACCTCTGAGCGACGGGGCAGCCAATCGCCCCGAGGCAGCAGAGAGGAGTGGTCGGGCAGGGGTGTAGGGCTTGACCATGGCCTGGAGATAGGAAGGAGCTGTTCCTTTCACTGCCCTGTAGGCTAGCACCAGAGTCTTAAACTGGATGCGAGCTCTTACAGGGAGCCAGTGTAGAGAACGGAGAAGGGAAGTTGTGTGGGAGAACTTGGGGCGATTGAACACCAGACGTGCTGCAGCTTTCTGGACGAGCTCCAGAGGTCTGATGGCTGACGCCGGGGCTCCAGTAGTGAGTTGCAGTAGTCCAGGCGGGAGATGACCAGAGCCTGGATGACCACCTGCGCCGTCTCCTCAGTGAGGAAGGGGAGAATCCTCCTGATGTTGTAGAGGAGGAATCTGCAGGAGCGTGTGACCGATGCAATGTTTGCTGAGAACGACAGTTGGTCGTCCAGGGTCACACCCAGATTCCTCACAGTCCGAGTTGGCGTCACCACGGCATCATCAATGGTGATGGACAGGTCTCGGTGCGGGCAACCCTTCCCCGGGAGGAACAGTAGCTCGGTTTTGTCCAGGTTGAGCTTCAGGTGGTGTGTCGCCATCCACTTCGAGATGTCAGCCAAGCACGCAGCAATGCGTGCCTCCACTTGGGTGTCACCGGGAGGAAATGACAAGACCAGCTGGGTGTCATCGGCATAACAATGGTAAGAGAAGTCATGCGAGCGAATAACAGAACCCAGAGATGTTGTGTAGAGCGGTCACCAGCAGAAAGTGTGAAAGCAGGAGCAGAATGTCGCGGTACAAATCGTAAAAGGGCCTTTAAGTGGAAATCAAAATTATTTTGTGTCCTTTAAATCAAAATATATTCGTAGCGCTCCATGAACAAGGTCAGTGCTGCATTGTTAGGCTTTACATGTGAATTGTCATGATATAACGCACCCTGCTGCACAATGCAGAAAATTCTAAGTGTCAAAAGAGAATAATAGTCAGATTTCAGATTTATTGTTTGCTTTGTCATTTAACTTCAAGTGACAATACGACACACAGGCTATTGATTGAACCAGGGTCAAATATCCCTTGCCGTGAGTTTGCACATGAGCACTTAAGGTTGCAATGTTGAATGTCTAATCAGTTTATACAATAAGACAGTGACAACAAGATATTAATGAGAGGAGAGAGAGGAGAGGAGAGGAGAGATAAGGATCGGAGGAACACAACAGATATGAACACAGGGGAGGGGGGGAGAGCAACATCTTTTGTTTTTCTCATTTGCTTCATGTAACTGCAATTATGTTGGCAGCTATTGTGTCATGGTTGTTGTTATGCTTTCTGTAGACGAGGGAGAGATATGGTTTCTAAAGCCTCTCTAGGCTGAAGACTGGGGGAAGTGATAAGAGTGAAGAGGAGGACCATTTAACAGAAATTATCATCCGTAGAAGAACTCATATTTGTAGACAGAGCACAGAGAGGAAGTCTATACACCAGATACGGCTCTCAAAAGACTGTTGTTTTTAATGAAGAAAGGAAGCTATTAGAGTCTTTGGAGTCTGATAACTGTTTTCCTCCGCCCCTCCTCCTTCATGAGGAAATGGTTTCCAAGACTGACACTGAGTCACATTGTTTGTCATGGACATGAAATGATAGGAATAAGAATCCATATATAAAGCCATTAGTTTTCTATTACTGCCAAGTCGGATGGACAGGCACTCAACGCTCAGCCGAATCACTGTGTTTAAAGTGTCAGGTTGGTTGAAAGAAGTCTACCTCTGTGGGGGCTCCCCTGCCACTTCCCTGGGGGCTGAGTGGCTGAAATGACCATAAAACTCTGTTGAGCTAGACAGCCTGTAATTTCAGCAGCGAGTGGTGCTTCGCCGAGGTATAATGGAAAGCCAGTGGAAGCCATGAAATTTGCTGAATCCCGGTGTTGGAACACCATTGTCTGAACACTCAGGACACCTCTCTAAACTTTAAATTACTGTTTTTAAGCCATCATTGTCTGAAAGAGCTCGGCATCTTAAAAGAAACACAGTGCTTGTTCAGTTTCTTTAATCTTCCGTGGTCTTTGCCTTTCCTACAAAAAAAAAATCCCATAAATTAGCCCATAAGAAATATAAAAATGGAAAATGTGGTTGAAAAGGTTGCTTTGTGTAGGGACAAGTTGTTCTCCCTCTCTCTGTCTGTTGTGTCTTTTTTATTATCTGCGGCATGATTGTGGGTACAAGTGCCTTCTTTCACTCAGAGCAAGAATGTTTGAGAGAGGGATTTGTGGAGGACAGGTGTGGAGAGGGATAGCTTTGTGTTTGTGTGTGCGTGTTCTTTCTTTTCTGTGATATAACATTATGTACTGTGTATCACTACTTGGGTGTGTGTGTCTGTTTGTGTGTGTGCGTGTGTGCATTTGTATCAGTCTTTGCAGCCATGAAAGAGCAACCATGCACTTCCCGTTTTCTGAAGCGTGGCTTTAGATGTGATGTTAGCAGCATGTCACATCGAGAGACTCTCCGGGTGATTTGATAGGAGGGCGGATGGAGATGGAGTTGGAGTAATGAAGTGAGTCTGAGTGGAGTTTGCTGCTGGAGGCCCAAGCCCATCACACCACACTGGCTGCATCTCTGCTATAGTGAAAGACAGAGAGAGAGAGAGAGACAGATATATGGAGACAGAGAGATTGTAACCTTATAACCCCTATTCCCCCTCCGCCAAATCTGCTTGTCTCCGCTCTCTTTATTCGCAGTTTCGATGCAGCATATCTGTAAGCACATTGGTCTTTAACTTGCTGCAACAACAGAAGAACTCTCATTCCCTTCTCTCTCTCTGATATACTGTATAATGGCCAGCTGTACCCTCCTCTCTGAGTTTCCTGAATGGTAATGTCCCTCCTGCCAAAGCAATAGATTCAGTATTTGCAGTTAATACCCAGGTTAATGCTCAATATCGTTACACACATCTGATCTAATCTAATTACTTTAGAACCTTAAGAAAAAAGCACAAAATGATTAATGAGTGATCCATTGGCGCCACTGTATACGGTAATATATGTGATACAGCCGCAATGCATATTTAAAGACAAGGCAGTATGTAAATTTCTGTGGAATTAACATTCCACCTGTTCAAGTTATTGTGGAATGCAGTGGTGTGCACCATCAGCACTTTTTTGTTTTTATTTAACATGAATCTCTTGCTTAGTGCATGAATTAAATGCTGTAGATACATCTGTCAAAGTATATCACTCACTTCAATTAAATTCAATAACTAGATTAAAAGACAATGTCCTAATTAATCTTTTACAGTTTTGCTTATCAGTGATATGTGAATTAGAAAAACATCTTAAATACATTATTCATATATGTTGACAAGTACAGGTTAATATTCTGTGAGGAAATATGCATCTAAAGGTGTTTTGTTTGTAGCATTCTACTATGAGGTGATTATTATAACAGCCATTTTGAGACATTTGGATAATAACTGACCTGAAAGAGGCCGTCACCAAAAAATCACCTTGCATTAGCAAAAGAAAGAACAAAAAATAAGCCGAGGGCACAAGAGATGTGTCTGGTATGGATGGTTGCGTAGCTTAAAGTGTACCTGCTCTGTCAGAAGAATGAGAGCCCTGTTTAAAACATGTCTGACTCCAGTGTAGATAGGTTGTTAGTTTGTCAGAATAACACTGAAAAATTCTCTTCCTTTTCTCAGCAAATTCAAAGAGAAACCTTTCCCTAAACCTAGCTAAGTGGTTTTGTTGCTCTAACCTAACTTTCTTTGAAGAGAGACGTTTATATTGAAAAGACATTATGCACTTGACTTTGTTCAAAGGTAAAAAAAGAATCTGCACCTCTAATGCTCACTTATTATCAGATCCTATCAGAATAAGGCTAGATGTTTCCCAATGTTTCCAGTCTTTATGGAAAGCTAAGCTATCCATTTCCAGGATCAAGTTACATATGGTGCAGATGTGAGAGTGGTATCACCACAAGAAGGCTAATAAGGAGATATATCAAAACATTGAGCAATTATTTTAATTGTGAGAAACATGCAGTAACAAGCACTGGCTCGAGATAAAGACTGACACTCTTGATGGCAACACAGGGCTGTACAGAGTAACAGACTGAGAAAAGAAGAGGAGGCTGTCATAAATGCGTCAAATCAACTGTTGTTTATAAGTTGCCCAAAAATTAGCAGCCAATTGCAAACCAGCCAGACAATGCATTCTGGCAACTGCCCATACTAAACCTGTTTCTGTATTTTTGCATGTGCTTGTGTCTGTGCATGTTTGTTTGTGTTCACTAGGGACAAGACAGCCGGAGGAACATTACAGTACCTTTGAACTTCGGGTTGCAAAGAATTGGTCAGACCAGGTCAGAAAAAATGGTTATGGCAGAGAGAGAAACAGAGCGAAAGACACACAGAGAGAAATGTGCACTGGATTGTGATTCACTTAGTGGGCAGCTGTGATGTGAACAGTACAGACAGAGCAACTTTGCACACGCTACTCCCAATAAACCTACTTAAGTGGATTAGCAATGCCACCCTGGGGCCCTCCACAGACTTAAAGCTCTTATCACAAACACACACCGAAACAAAACATACTATTTTTATCTGTTCCTTCGGTTTGTGGGGAAGTGAGTTTGGGAGACAGTCGAGATGTCCAGGATAAGCATGGAAGTACCGGCCAAATGAGACACATGATATCTTTTTCATCCTTAAACAAATGAACTACCAGAGGGTTTATGTTGCAATCCGTGAAGATGGCAAATAACTTGTTGATACTGAGGCGTGAGTGAGACCAGGTTTGCTATTCAGGACACCTGTTGTAGCAGCCCGAAAACAGATGTTGCATATACTTTCCCAGTTTGATGCTGGTCTCAATTGGCATTCGCTCTAGAGTAAAGATGGTGCCAAAAAAATTGGCCCTGTGCTTTGAATTTGTGTGTGTGTGTGTGTGTGTGTGTGTGTGTGTGTGTGTGTGTGTGTGTGTGTGTGTGTGTGTGTGTGTGTGTGTGTGTGTGTGTGTGTGTGTGTGTGTGTTCATCTGTCATATGCTCGTGACTGAGTGCCTGCCTCTCTTTTTCTCTCTCTGTGCTGTGCTTCATGTTTGTTGTGCAGGTCTAGGCTGGCTGATTACATGGTGAACTGCTGGGTGACTCCGCAGGCAGTGAGCACCTGCCCCAACCAAGACAATCACCAAGCCTGCTTGGCCTCCTACGCAAGGCTCATCGGTCAGTACAGCCGGGGCTGTGGGTGAAACTGTGATGAAGTGAGAGTTTGTTTGTGTGTTTGAGAGAGAAAATGGGCAGGGGTTGAAATGGCGGGAGACTTACAAAAATGCACATTTACCTCCAAATCCACAATAATTTCAGATACATGGTGAGATAACGACTCATGGTTATAGTCCGTGTGACAGCAGTCTAAAATACCTTCACTTTTATCATGAGTAGCAGGCAGAGCAGTGAGACTCTTGTTTGATCCCCCTCCTGCCTGATATCTCCCCCAGCACACTGGACATCAGGTCACTACTAGAATTATTTAGGCAGTGGAGGCACAGAGAGTCTTTCTCGTTTACTTAATTAAAACACTTGATGACCATCTGTTTGCACATATTAAATGTTGCTCAAACAATGTGCCTGGACTGGCACATGCACATTTTTCCACCCCAGCCAACCTTTGATAACTGCACCTTGGTTGGATCACCAGGTTCATGAAGAGTTCCAAATGCAAATTTACACGAAATAACTTTTTTTTCATGCTGTCCATATTTCAGTATCAGTCACTGCCTCCCCACCATGTGTCATAATTGGCACAGCATGAAGTGATAATATGCCATGGCGCTTCTTGGATTTCTCTGGAAAATGCTACACAAAGTGCATCTAACACCTCTGACTCCAACTGAAAGCATCGACACAGTGAGGCATTTGAAAAGTAAAATGTTTTGGTACAGCAGCGCTATATTCAAGCTTCACACACACTTTCTAAAGCACCTACTTTGCAAAATATTCATAACATAATGGCCTCTTTACATCTAAAACAAAGCATTACAGAATGCTTCACCTTCCCATAACCCAAATAGTGCAAACCCATTCCTATGACTAACATCTTGTTGTCCATTTGATATACTATGTGCAATGAATGCAGTCCATTATAGTCCATTAGTGACCCATAACTGTTTGTCCCAATTTGTGTAATTTGTGTTGGTGTTTGTGTGTGGATACCCTCACAGGAACAGACATGACTCCCAACTATGTTGACAGCAGCTTCTCCAACTGGACCATCTCCCCGTGGTGCACCTGTAAGGGCAGTGGAAACCAAGAAGAGGAATGTATGAACTTCCTGCGGTACTTCACCAATAACACATGCCTAAGTGAGCCATCCCTATACACGTATACTCTGCATGCATCTGAAATGGGTTTTGTAAGTGATAGGGGTCCAGCAGTCATATAATATTGATAAGAGCACAAGCGTGTGATGCAGTAGTTACTCTTGCAGCCATTTGAGAGTAGTATGAGCCATGAACTTCAATATAATGCAACTTTAATGGTCTCGTAGCAGATTCTGTTTTTCAAAGTCGTAGAGCTCTTCAGTCATATAACTCTGGATGTGATGTTGTTGAGGAAATGGTGGTGGGGGGACTGAATATGGAAATAATGAGAGGTGGGGCTGGATACCATTCAGATATCCAGGTATTAAAATGTCAAAAAACAATTACGTTGATATACAT
Source organism: Anoplopoma fimbria (assembly GCF_027596085.1). Lineage (NCBI taxonomy): Eukaryota > Metazoa > Chordata > Actinopteri > Perciformes > Anoplopomatidae > Anoplopoma > Anoplopoma fimbria. Next base: position 678,735 of record NC_072461.1, read on the forward strand.
TTTTTTGTTTAAATTAAACAGAAAATAAGAAAGAAATTCCTGGTATTTGTTCATGAGTAGAAAGTAGGAAACAAAATTGAAAAATATTTATTATTTATTGATGGATGGAACTTCTTGAAGTACTAATGAAAATGTGTCTCTAACATATTTTGATATAACTCATCCACTGACGCTCCTTTGCCCACTGATTAAGTTGGAATTAAATGTTCGTAGTTTCTCTGAAACCAGTCATTTCTTATCACTTCTCATCCCCCCTTTGGGCAAGATCTGCCCGGACTTTAATACAAAAGAAACCATTTGCATGTAATTTTCATATTCAATCTGAAAGAGTTAAAGGGCTTATCCCTTGCAGGAGAAAAATGTCATGAAAAGGAAGAGATCTAGCACAAATTAAATAATTGCAAGTGCTAAAATACATATCTGCACATCTAATGCATAGCACACAGGGTGCAGTATGAGTGGTTACCTCAAACATCTTGATGCTTTTTTCACTGTGAAGAAAAAATACATGTTCGTTCCTTGCTATGGCGGAACGAGCAGTGTCAACAACGCTACAAGACACCATTGCCTTTAACATGTTTCATTGTGTGGATAATGCTTTCAGACCATTTCAATAGATTGCTGGGGTACCGTTTTAGCTGAGTGTGCAGGATGAGGGATGAGGCTGGGAGCTGAGGAGGCGTCTTGAAAAATAACACAAAATTCAGCATCTCCTCTCTGCAGTCAAGGGGAACAGGCGATAAAGTTCCACACACCAGGGAGGAGAATATACACAGACATACATAGACATATATGTGTGAGTGTGTGTGTGTGAGTGTGTGTGTGTTTGTGTTTGTGTGCATGTTAAATCTTTCAGCACCTATCTTTTCACTTTCATCGTTTCTGCAGAGTAAATCTTTTTTTTACATTGATTGACAAAACAGCACATTGCGATTTATACCATGTCTTAAACAAATCATTTATCATTTATTATCTGCTCTCTCTTTCCCACTCTCTCCTTACAAGATCAGGCAAATAAATAGTCAAACAGAAAAACAGTTTCAACATTTAGTCAAATGTGGGTGGAGGCTAACATAAAACATTCCAGCTGAAAGGATATTATAATAGTTGAAACATAGTCTGGACTTCTCTCTGTTTCTGCTCTTCTTGTACTTTCCTCCCTTTTCTCTTACTCCATCTGTCCCTGCAGGTAGGGCCATGCATGCTATGCCCAGCGGTTAAAGGAAAACTTATCCAGAGTCATTAAAAAATTGAATTGCTATTGGCAATGAGCTTAATCACTCAGTGAAACATTTGGGTCCAGTAAAACATCCTGTGTGGAGGCCCTCCAGCCAACTAGTTTGATTTATGGCTTTTTTCCCCCATCGTACAGCATCTGTAGGGGGAAAGCTAGCGATAGACGACCCTGACAAACAGATGCGTAACATCGGATGTCTCAGCAGTACTTCACCAGCTCTTCACTGCTAGCATTTTAAGTTGTTAGGCTTCACTGGTGAGCTCTGTTCCTCTCTGTGCTTTTATTATCTAGCAGCAGCCCAAATCGCCTGTGTAGAACAGAATGAGAAACATGAAGGGGGCTTTTGTATGCGTTAAGTGTGCAGGTGTATGTGTGTGCCTTTGTGTGTGTTGATGTACAGTAGGTGTGCAACACTGTGTAGGTGGACAGCGGATGTGAAGGACAAATCTCTGTTGCCATGTATCAGCAGTACTAAGAACTGTGTTTGTGTCCATCAGATTATGCACGTGTGTTCTATCCTGTTTGTTCTTTTTGTGGTGGTTGGAAATGCCATAGCTCCTTTGTTTGGGAATGTTTTGAATTTGATCAGTCACATGAATCTATTCAAAGTCATTGCTACATGCTGACCTTATAATGGAGGTGGTTGCCAAGCAATTACATGCCTTGCCTTCTCTTTGGCTGAACAAAGGGAAACAAGCCTCGTGTTTTAAACGGATGAGCAGTGAAAAGGTACTCAGCCCCTATTTTACCATATCTAGCTGAAAAGCTGACTGAACAGGGATTTATCATGTTTTTGCAGAGACTCAGTCGTGCACTTAGACACAAAATGACATGCATGCATACAGTACATCTGCAGGGAAATACAAAAGCACTAATATGCATACACAGTCTGCTGTCCTCTGTTAGAGTTGATTGATTTGCTACTTTTAGCAGATTCCATTTCTGAGTGTACGACTGTCTGCAAACAAATTGGGCTTCATCATCTCAAGTGCGGACATTTTTGCCACTTTTTAGTCAGCATTTGATAAATGTGTCCATTTTGTCTCTGCAGGATTTGCTCATAGAAGGATAATGTCTTTATTGATAATATATATGTAAACAGGTTAGTCATTTAAAAAAAGCCAAAACTAAAGATTTTTAACACGAGACAATATTGGTATTTTGTGAGACAGTAAAATCATGAGCAGCCTCCCCAGTGAGAGATTTTGCAAACAAATCTCTGATTGCTGTTTTTGGTTAGTTCAACTCTTAAGCTCACTGACAAAGCAAACAGACTGCTCTCTTTACTCTTTTTACTCCTTCCTCCCTCAATCACACTACGCCAAACCTCACTCCCTCGGCTGCCAAAGATTGGGCAGGGGACCAAGAGGTTGACTTAGAGCTGTCTGCTAGCTGGCTTCTTGCTTGGACGACATTGCAAAACAAATAACTACATATCTCTGTCCCTGCAGGAAATGCCATTCAGGCCTTCAGTTACGGGATGGACAACATGCAGAACAAAAATGTGTCACTCCCTGGTCCCTCAGCGACTACGAAAACGGGGTCCGATTGGTCGACAGGCACCTCAGAACCGCCCTTTGTCACCATCCTGAAGGTAATAGGTTTGCATTGATTGTTTGATTGCTTGGGATATCAGAGGGGCTCTTTTCAACATTCAGAGCATTTTTATAGCAGCAAAGAACTATTTTCTGTGTAAAGATATAGTGGAGTAAAGTCTACCTGAGCAGACAATGAAGACGCTTTCTCTCTCTCTCTCTGTGTTGTAATCTGAGATGATCCTTGCTTTGTTGACATAGCCGTGCCCCACACATGCTTTTAGTGCATGTTCATGTGAGCGTGGCCCACTGGTTAGCTTGTGGCCGACGCTCTGCACTACACTGATACGGCGATTATAGTTAATAACGCCATCCCAACTGACAGTGTCATTTTAGCAACCACCCTCCAGTTCCCCCACAGGTAACACTGTTGGCTCTGCCAGCACTTTTGCTCGAGTTTGCACTGTTATCGCTGTTAGCATCGTAAACTGCAACCAGCCAGCTCAGCTGTCAGCATGTAAAAAGCCGGCAAATAAAAAGGCTCCCAAACTCGTATGTAGTACCTTTAAATTGATATGCATTTGATATTTGTTGTTGTTGTTGTTGTTGCAGCACAAATACATTCATACGTTTTCCAGAAGTTGCCACCAACTTCTTTGCATGAATTTGTTAAAGTGGACAAGAAGACAAGAAGCACCACAAAAACACTCCTCCTCTCTGCTGCCATGAAAGGAGGATTCAAATTCAAATCACATTCAATCTCTATGCTTGTTAAGGCAATTGGCACATCAGAACAGACCCTTTATGATAAGACAGTGTATGCTACACCCAAGATGATGACATTTGGTTGAAATATATATTTCTCTCACACACAATGAACTAGTGAAATAAAAGGGAGGTGGAGGTTTTAATCTGGATTAGAGGTTCTAAAATACTGGCCCAGGGCCTGTACTTTGCTCAATGCCGTCTCCTCTGAAGTCTGCAGTGAACTCTGCTATAACTGGGTTCACCGTCCAGAGCAGAAAAACATCACTCTTTGCTGTGCTGCAAGAATGCACGCGTGTTTGTCTTTAGAACTGTACATCAATTTCTCTTCAAATAAAATGTGAAAATGACAGGACCATATTGTCCGCCAAAGACTCCCCCCCTCTCTCTCTTTCTCTTGAACAGGTCAAAAGTACTTCATTGCACTTTAGGGTAAAGGAGATGTTTTTCTTCTCTTTTTATCAAGCTGTTGAGTTTGATAAATTATCACAGTAAAATATTTTTCTGTCTTGTAGATGTATTTTAGATGTGCCGTGCAGCCTGCTGGTGTAGGACTAATGATGTTTTTCACCCTTGCAGGAGACCCAGTTACCAAGCTAAGCTGAATTAGACACTAAAACTGTCCCTTGTAAAACCTTCTGCTCCCAATGCTGCTGCAGATGTTATTGTTAATGTCATTTTTCAGTGACTATAACAGATATACACAAAATCGAAGCAGCGTGCAGTGTTTATGAATGCAAATGTGCGTGCTGAATGAATGACTCCCATTAAGACATCTATTTTGAGTAATTCTAGGGGCTTTCACAGCCATTAAATGGTCACACTGCAGCCAGGACATGCAGTATTGTATTTACGCAGAAACCCTCATTGTTGGGAAGACAGCAAATTAAAACCTTAAAAATGTTGTGAAGAGGAGAATTAATGAATAAGCACCTCTGATAACAATAACAGTGTATGTTTGGGAAAGGTGTCGGAGAGAGCGAGAGAGAGAGAGAGAGAGAGAGAGTGGTTGGTGGGGAGGGAATGGATGGTGGATTTCTCCAAAGGTGCTGTGTGTGTATGTCAGTATTGATGCACCACTATGTGCCTGTCTCACTGCAGTGTGGTGTTTAATTTATTGTAAAAATGGTAATTAGGAAACAATAAGACGTGTGATTATTCAAGCAGGAAGTTTATAATTAGAGAGGGAGCTGGTAGGGACATTTTGGGCTGCTCTGCGCTCTCAGACAACTATGCCTGGCAATTAAAACTTGTCAAACTTCCATGGCAGATAAATTGGGGGAGTGTAGTTATGGTATGGAGTCCTCTTGGCAGAAGACTGTCTGTCCAAGGCCGTAAATCTCATTGCAGCCAGCGTGGGCCCCACACTAGCACACACACACACACACACACTTGAATGCACACAAATGTACAAGTAGCCTGGGTAACAGAATACATCAGATTTGTGATAGACGGATGGATGATCGAACATGACACTAAAGGATAACCTATAATATAAAGCACGGTAAGAGAAGCGCTGCCATAGGAGAATCTGCGGTCCGTGACTAAGCCTGTTCATGTCAGTCATACTGCTCTCTCACAGTGTATGAGTTTTTTCAGCTAATTTAGATGCATAATTATTATAAATGTCACAGCCAGTGGTTGTGGGCTTTATCCCATGCTCAGTAAACATGTGGGCTGAAGCTTGGTCCTTTGAGCATTTTAAGTCAGAGGGGACGCCATCACAAGTCCTGCTTTGTTTATACGGAGAAAAAAAATATGTTTCACATTTACATGTTTCTGTAGAACTGATGAGGGATATTGTAAACCCCCAATGGGTTGGTGTCTTACAGATAAAATGGATTTTGTTTGTCTTTTGTAATCCAAGTTTGAATTTGAATGTCCTCGCTTAGCAGATGCTTGAACAATGAATTGTTTAAGTTGAACTGTTCATTTTTACTGCATTTCAGTTTTGTTTTAAATGTAATATATACCAACCTCTGTATGTGTAACCCCCAATGGTGTTGTCTGTGTTCCCACACTGTCACTGCCATGTGTTGATTGTCAACTAAATTGCATGAAAATGATTGTGGACAGAAACCACGCAGCTGAGTGTTACTCGATAACTTGCCCTGGGAAATGCAGCCCTGCACTGTTAATATGACAATGTGCTGATTGATATTAAAAACCGTCGCTGCCTACATGTCTACTAACCTTTTTAATGACAAGTAGGACACTTTCTTATCAATAGTTTAAATAAATACTCCTGGCTGTTTCCATCCTCTCTTTGTGCACGTGTTAAAGCATCAGTAAATAAGTGCGTGTTTTGACATTGTCTGTGTTCCGTCACGGTGAATGCATTTGAATGCATGCGTTTGTGCCTTTTAACCGTGTGTTTATGTGTGTGTGTAACATCTCACAAGCCTGAGTGTGTGTGAATATTGGCTGCAGCCGGAGATCTGGACTCATGTCAACAGGCTGCTGTCACACTTCACTGCCCTTGCTAATTAATTGGCTTTTAGTTGCGGATGTGTTTGGTGCATTGTCAAGCTACGGCTATGGCTTTTTTTCCCCCATGTTTTTGGCAACTGTCATTTAACCATTTCTTTGTAGAGCGTGAATTCACAAGCCCAGGTACCGTGATAAATGCAGCTATTTTAGATACCCCTCTTTTTCCTCCCACCTTCTTCCTTCTTCCCTTTAACAGGAAAGATATGCCCTCCTTTTAATACAATCCAACACAATTTTCTTGTTTCATTTTTTATTTTCTTGTTCATATGTTGCCTTGTTCTATCGGAAAATGAGGTGCTGGTAGATAACATTGGACTAGATGTTTTTCCTGTGTACAGGGAAATGGACCAAAGTGCAATTTCTGCAAAGGTTAAATTGGTAAAGATGAGTTGAGGGGATGGTGTTGGAGGAGGAGGAGGAGGAGGAGGAGGAGGAGGAGGAGGAGGAGGAGGAGGAGGAGGAGGAGGAGAAGAAATGTTTCATGTTCCTTATGATGTGCCTCTGTATTGCTGTGCTGGACTGAAAATGGTGCCTCCGCAAATTGAGCGAGACTACTTTAACTTCGAGGCAAATGGTTATGCTTTGTGTTACAAGAAACCAAGAAAATTGAAAAAGTATTCAAAATGCTTACAATTTTATGGAAAAGCACATAATAAGGCAATTGCAGTGTGTATGTGAGAATTAAACTCTGGAGGCCATGGAGTTTAATATCTGGACCGTGTTGCCTCTGCTCTCTGCCATTATGTGAACAGTTTTGTAAACTGCATTTCTCTCTCTCTCTGTTTGTACTATGTACATAAGTTTATTTTCTCTTGTGCATAAGAATAAACACTGTTGTGTTTTGATTGTGCGCAGTCAAACTCCATACAAGGGGTCTTGCAAGTGTTTTGTTCGGCTTTTGCTTGCTGTAATTTTTGCCTTTTTACTTGTATTGAAAGAAATCCACAGCTGCTGTTGGCTTCTGTAGAGTGTGTTTGGCTTCATAGCATGTTGTTCTTGTAAATAAAGTCGGTAATGATAGCTTTAAAAACTGTTTAGAGACTTGCTGGCACAACCTAAAAGAGTTTAAGAAAAAAGTCCTCACAAGAAGCTCTCCTTTGTTGCCAACTTGTTTAAGAAGCAGAGAGCATACTAAGCAGGGGCTTGAAGTATACTTCACATATCAAAACATTTGGTGGATCAAACACTTAATGTTCATGCCAAAGTGGGTCTGCCATGGATCCATGTACTGTCTTACTCTTACTCTGACTCTTTGTTTCCTTGTCTTCTCCTCAGCTCTGACCCTGTCCTGTCTCACCTCCCTCCTGTCGCCTCCTACTCCTTTCCCACATCAAATGCCAGAACAAGAAGCAACACGAGTGCCTGAGTCATGTCTAACCTTTACACGTCTCTCTCCCTTTGTGTGTCCCTCTATCTGCCCAGTATCCCGAACCAAGAGACGGTGACCTGGGCAAAACCCGAGGCCTGCCAGAGGATCACTCTGCCTGTCTGTGTGCCAACGTCTGGGCACTGCTTCCCAGCCTGGCTTTGGCTCTGGTCCTGGCTCAGCATGCCTTATAGGAGCGCCAGGAGGAGAAAAAGAGGTCATCCACCCACAAGCTGATCCCAAAAGCAGAAGGTGTTATTTCTGAGACTGATATTAAGAAGGCTGAATCTCTGGGCAGTTGACGAAAATGGTATTTATGAAAGCGAAAAAAAAAAAAAGAGTTGGAAACTATTGAAATCTTACAATTGTGAATTTGTTGTTTATTTAATGTAATGTTAGGGCAGACCACGACTGTGATAAAGCACATGGCTTGAAAAAAGGACCCTTGGTAGGAGAGGCCATGAAGGCCATTCTTCGGGAACGACTTTCCCTCAGACTGAGACACAAAATCCTGGAGGACTGAAGCTGATCATTTTCAACGCTTGCGCTTTTCCCAACAAAGGAGGGAGAGAGGGAATGAACAACATAATTAAAAAAAGACAGGATTGACAGAAAAGAAATTGTTGCAGAGAGAAAAGGAATGAGCAGGAGGTAAATTGGGTAGAGTTAAAGCGAAAGGACAAAGAGAGAAAGAAAAAGACATATTTCTGCTATCAGTCTCACTTTTTTTGTCCTGAATTGGTTCTCGACTTAATCTTCTCTTGAATGAACAAACCACAAATTTAGGGGCGGGTATAGGGGATGATTACATTCTGTCTCTTCAACACTAGTCTAAACTCTAAACTGTAAAGCCTACTCAGTGTTCTAAGTGTTGGTATAGTATCCGTGACCATAATCAATCTACCGTAAAGCTCTTTCATTTGGGTGCTACAGTATACTTTCTAAGCAGGCAGCGAAAGAACGAAAGATTCAGACATAACTAGTTAACGGTCCTTTGGTCATTTGAAATGTTAATGACTCAAGTGTGCGCCAAACGTCCACCTGCACATGTGTATATTTCTGTCTCTTTGTATATAAAAAACTCTTTTTTTTCTTTCATTCAACCAAATGACATCTACGGTACCTTGAATGGACATGACTGTACGCTAAGATGACTCTGTATTGGTACTAATGGAAGGTCTTCATTATCTGCGTTTATATTTGTCTATAAAGGTTTGATCACAAAGAATGTATACAGGGATGAGATTAAACAAGCTCAAACTGCTTGGAAAGCCATAACCTGTGTGTGAGTATCATGCTGTGTTCACTGAGTGTGTGTAGCAGTTATTACAATGTGTGAGCATCGATGTTTTCATACAGGGGAAAAGCAGCTTATAAAGAGCAGTTTAAAATGCAAGTGTAGGTGTTGGTTCTTCCCCCTCAGAGGGCAGAGGTTATGATGCATAGTGTAATTAACTGCAGGATTATTGAGAGTCGGGACAGCCACCACTTTTTAGATTGCTTGCACCCAGCCTTCTAACTCTGTAGTCCTTCTTTTCATAAAATATTTTCAAGGTCTTGCTCCTAATTTAATTATATATATGACCATATCTATTTACTTAAAAAATATACTGTTGAAAAGATGTCATCAAAGACATACATTTTACTATAAGGCTGCCTCCAAAACAAAAGTTGTAAAAATTAACAATGTGTTTTTATCAAACAAAAATCAAACAAAAATATTCAGCTTAAATACATATTTTCAAAAACAACATTAACACAGTGGTCACAAAACTGTTTGCTCCCGTGCTTGCTGCACCAAAGGGAGGCACAAGAGCTGATTTAACAAAAATAGACTGACTCATTCAATCTGCTCAATCACTTTATTCACATTTAACATATTGTTTGAAGACTGTTTTTTTGCGTGACGTCACAAAATATTAGGACATTGCCTGATACCACTCTCATATTAGGCTACCGCCAGCAGCTGGGCAAACAAGGAAACAGCTATAAAGCTCACTAATTAACACACAATATCTTATTTATGGTGTGAAAATGATATGGCCAGAGTGGACAGCGACTCATATCATCTTCTGTGAACATATGGGCATGCTAGTGTCATATTACAAAACTTAACCTAACCCTACTGACTGGATCACTTCACACGGGCACCTTTTATAGCCAGAAGTATTTTTGTATGTTTATACATACATCATACATTACTTGCAGTGAATGAATCAGTCAGTGTTTCCACCAAAATGTTTATGTCTTCAGGCGGTACATCAAGTATACTGTTGTGTAACATAAATGCATGCTACTGAACCAAACAGCTTTATGTTGTTAGATGATTTAGAAAAAAAGGTTTAAAATCTGTCAAGGGAACAAATGTCAAATTAAACTCTGCTCGGTTTGTTATTGTTAACTGTAGTTGCACCATACACAGTGTGGTCCGGTCTGGCATGAATTACAGGGATTTCCCAAATGGTGTGTTTACTTCTCTGGGATTCTTGGAATATGAAATGTCAAACAATTGTATAATTCTTCATCGAGAGTTCAAATTTGAAAAGTGACACCGTGTTTGATGTTTTGGCTTGGTCTTGTTATTTTATATATATCTATATATATATATAGATATATATATCTCCATTTTGGATGTCAAAAGATATAATGACCCCATGATGTTCAAAGTACAAACACTTTTTCTTAGTTTTTTTTCACCAGTCTCATTATAAAAAATCACGCAATTGTAACATCAGTCCACATTTCAAACTACCAAAGTATTTTAAATGACAAAATGATACAGAATAGTCAAAAGTTGCTGTCAAAAGTAAGAAGCAGCTCTTTTTTATCGGATATGTGCTGGCAATGCTGCAGTCCTTTTGAATTATAATGTACCTTTATAGACCTATCCAAGCTGCTCCAAATTACTCTCAAAGTTCAGAATACATTGTTTATGGTTTTCTCCGTAACAAATAATAGAAATAGGTTGGGTGTGCAAAACTGTTCAATTTAAACAAGACCATCCAATCGTCTATCTAAAACATATCTACAACTTCAACAGTAAAACTCATTATCGATGTTGGAGAATCAAAGATGATGCAGAGATGCCCATTCTCCTGCAAGAACCGCCTCACTAGTCCATAATTCAATACAGTCATGATATAGCGCAGACTCTTTTCTCCAACATAGACATCATTATTTTTTACATGCTTACATTTTTATATTAAATTAAAAAAGAAAGTATATTTGAGCTTATTATGGTATGTTGTGCTTGTCCTGTTTGACACTTGGGCCCTGCTTCACTTGCAGTCACTTACACCTCTATGTATTTTGCATTTTCCCTGAATAATTTAGAGCTCAGTAAAATCTACAGCAGGATTATTACTGGGAGAAGGTGACATGCAGACTGAAGCATTTGTACCTGGATGATAACAAGGATCTAGTGATGTTTCTGGGATGTGTACTGTGAGAAGTCACTGACTGACACTTCATGTTCTTTTGAGAACATCAAATATGGTTGTTGTTTTTTTGGGCTTTCACTCCATGTGGGATCAAATAGAGTTATTCACGCCTCCGCAGCGTGCCGTAGTCTAAATCACAGCATTTGCCTGTTTGCAGTTTAGTCTGTTCCATAAATGCAACATGAAAGTGAACTTCTGCCCTGCTGCGTATATTTTTACAATCTGCTCTATCAGAAAATATACAGCTAGAGAGCTCTCTGGGCTTCCTGTTGACGCAGCTGTCACCAGAACAATGCTGTGGATACCTCCCTGCCTATTAATCAAACTTTGATTTGGTCAGTTTGTTGCTTACTTTTCAGGAAAAATTGATGACCAACTGTGAGTTATTATACAGTCAGCTAAATGAGATCATAACTGGCAGATAAATTAGGGGTTTTCACATGTAGAAAATGCAAATAAACTAATCAAAATTCAAACCTCCCCTCTCTTCATTTTATCTCTCTGGAGTGGGTCTGAGTTCGGGGTGAAAAAGATGGCAGATCAGCAGTTCTTACACTGCTTAAGAATATGTATATGCAGGAGACCTACACAACACACAGCACAATTTAGAAATGTATGAGGGATTTTGTGGCAGATATTACCGGTGCAGGAGCACATTGATGGGACAGCTTGAAAAGAGGCCCAATAAAGTGCTTTTATAGAGGAGAGAAGTGAGTGGTGGCAGCTGGGTCTGGATGTTACATGTAAGGCCCAAAATTTACGGTAATCTGCCTGCGTGATCATAATTTAAACTGCTGAGACAGAAATGCGTAGGACATGTGTCAGTAGAACAATGAGCTAAGCTGCACAACTCTATAAAGTTCAAACCAGTTGCAGAGTTGTGAGACGCTCCTTTTGCCCCTATGTCCTTGCATTCCTGTGTTTAAACACCAAAGTGTGTGTTCACGCTTGTCTGTGTGTGAAAGCATGCGTACACAACGCTGTGAGCATTTGGATATAATTCGGAAGGAGGTAAATATCTGGAAAGAGGAAATGTGCTAGGAGAGCAATTTTCTTTTTTTTTTCAAAAGGAGTCCTTGTGGAGTCCAGTTTGTTTCTTCCCTTTGCAGCCGGGTAGAACTGGAGGAGGAAGCAGGTAGCGGAGGGGTTTTGGGGGCATGGGAATAAGAAAGCGGCAGGTAGCTGTACATTTCACAGTTGATTAATGAGTCAGTGGGATGATGTCTCTTATCAACATTCCACACATGGCGGAGAGTGAAGAAAGGTTTACTGGGGCTAGAAATGCTCCAATCATAGACGGCTCCCATCGCCATCCCATCATTCCTTTCTGTGCTCACCCACCTATTCTTGTTGGGCTTTCTTCTTCTCTTCTCCAGAACAGTTTGTAGCTGATGCAACTGAACCCTTTACCGGATGAGTTTTGTCTGAGAAATGAGTGATACATCTGCTACTGCGAAGTTCACAGTGTGTATCATGGTCTTTGTTTGGAGATTACCACAGGAACTGATGTAAACGCTTGTAATGAGTTGTTAATGTGGCTTATGTCATCATGCAAGAGAAAAGTATAGTAGGCTGCCTGCTGATAGCCGAAAAAGAAAAAAGATCCTCCAGTAAATATTGAGTAGTTACAGAAGTGCTTGAAAAATATTACTTTCACGCTTGACAGGACTGGATGTTTGATATAAACTCCTGTTTATCAAGTTTGATACACAGCCTGGACGTGATGATCCTTGATAAATATGTATGTCTTGCACAAATGACTCTCAAAACCATTGCGATATGGGCTGAGAATGATAGTTATGTCGATGCCTGGGCAGAAAAATCCGAGCCACATGTATCCTTAGCACGGTAAATCACTGTGAACAATCGCAGGGGGAAATAAAGGAAAACAGGAGCAGCAGACAAATAAAAATAATGGAGTGCTCATAATGTTGTGTATGTGTTTGTGTTTATATATTTGTATCAGTGTGGGATCAAATATTACTTTAACGCCAGCACAAAGCAGATGTTTTTTGTGATGGGCAGTAAATAATCTATTTAATTTTATGCTTTCATTTGAAGAAAAATGTGTAGCTAAAGGCGTTAACATTTCACTATAAGGTGAGAAGTACTTTCCGGTTGATTGATTTGAAATAGGGTATTAATGGCAGCTGTAGGAAATTAAAGTGATAAGAGAGAGACAGACGCAAGACCAGTGAGTCTAGCTTTCTCTGGATGGACTGCAGTGTTCACCTATTAAGTCAAGATGATGTTTTCCCTTTCTTAGGTGAATCAGAGAAGACAGAGATGGGAAACATAAAGAAAGGGATGTGAAAGCTGATATGCTGGGTGAAGTCCAGCACATCACAGAACAATAACATTGTATAAGTTTCTTTTTTGTGAAGTTTGCATATTATTTACTGTAGGAGAAGGATTAATTATACCTGACACTAAAAATTAAAAAGAGCATATCCACCAAGTCTATAGTGGGCATTAGAAGCTCTTGATAGATTTACTTTTCCACTATAGCTGATACTACATGTTTTTATACTACAAAATCTTGATTATAAGAACATTTATTTTGAATTTCATCATGTGTATTTTATTCAAACACTCATTAAATAAAACAAAGGCAGGCCCAAAGCAGTACCAAGTGATGGCGGTTCCAGATGGCGGCGACAGGTAATTGAAAATTGTGAACTTCAATCCCTTTCATTCATGCAACCCTGTGGTGGCTGTGCACACATATTTCTACCTTTCAAGTGGATTTTGTGCATTTAAAGACACATTTTAGTATTATAAATGACACATTTGCAGTACAGCGTGAAAAGTCGATTTTCTATGTGAAATATTTTCTTTTAGCCTACACTTCACATGTCATTCCTGAGAGACATTTGATCACAGTCTAATAAATATTGTCTAGTTAGCAGTCAGTCATGATATAATGACAATAGCGCGAAAAATAACTTCTTCACGTTGTGAAATCTAAATTCGAGGGTCAAATCACTGGCAAACTCATATGAGATGCTCAAAAAGCCTATGAATTCCTCAAAACAAAGTGTGTTTTTTAACAGACTGAGTTGAAAGGAAAGTTGGAATCCTTCAGATATTCTGGTCTTTAAATGTAAAGCGTCTGATGCATCTCGTAAAGTTAAATTGTCTGAAAAGTTGTAAGATCCTTGAGACTTTTGTATAGCTCTGCATTATTCTGACTGTTGAAACATAATCTTTCGAGAAGGATGACAACTCTGTGCTTTCTGTCTATTCAGTGTCCAGTGAAGTTGGTTGACCTTGCTGAGTCTTTTGTATGCATGAGCTCAAGTATCTCTGATGGACTGAAGTGTTACTAACAGTTTTTCATCAGTGAGCTTCAGCAAAATGCTATTACAAAACAATTCAGTTGTCTGTCAGCTTAGCACACTATGAACGTGTAGGAGATGCTAGCTTTAGAAGTGACGGATGGCAAAATCTTGTTTATATGTCATTGGAAAAGAGCCACCATGGGCCCTTTTACGCTGACATGCAGTAAATGAGCAGAACACATGCATATTGATTTATTTTTCAAGAACAAATTTTTTTTTTTTTCTATTAAATTATGTTGTTCTTTTAATGACTTGTTAAACTGTCTATGTTGTTGTCACATAAGAAATGCTGTTTAATACTTATGACATGCTGTTTGACAAGTGAAAATGTTTCAGTGAGGAGGACAGAAACACGGTGACAGAGAAACAGACTGTAATTGAAAACCAAAACATGGGCCATATATTCTTTTTAAGCAAACATCTTCATTGTCTGCAGAGGAGAGTGGACAGCAGTATTGAACCAGACCACTTGAGATGTAATTCCTTGCTCCAATGAAGAAAGACTGGACATTTCTGTTGTCAAGACAAAAGAAAAGTGAAGGTGAAAGAAAACGAGGGGGACCGAGAGAGAATGAAAGAGAGGCCTCAGCAAGAACAAAGAGACATCTGAGAGAATGCAGAGATGGAGGGAGAAGAAGACTCAAGCTAGTGGAGCTGTGAAACAATCCGATATGGATTCTGCCATGGCTGTGCGACTTTGACTGTGTCATGCTCAGCCCTCTGCCTCTCACATGTGGGATAGTTATTGATGGAGCCGTCATATCCAGGCTGAACATCTGTAATGAAATTCTACTCTTCTTATTGGATTTGGCGATGGGATCTCTGCCTCACTCACAGCTGTAGTCTGGCTTTTATTGCACAGCCTCAGCCATCCTGTGGAGGGCACATACTGTATATGTACACACACAGCTCTGCATGGAGTCCTGCCATAGGGATTATGTTGCTGCTCACCGCTGTAGTAGCTATTGTTAAGCTCCTCTGGATTGGTCCAACACTACATTTTTACAGTATTTTAATACTGTTTTCTTTATTCTCAGAAGAATGTTGTCAATTGAATCAGGAGTTACAATTGGTTTGCATCTTTTGTATTATTCTTGCAAAAAGAGATGGCAGAAGGCAAACATACTGGACACAGGCTCCCAGAAAATGAAAGATATGGCTGAAAACTCGAACCAGTGTCGGTATCAACAGAGGTTGCAGGTGGCGAGCAACAATAGTTCGATGGTTGGAAGAGCTCTGCAAGTGGTTGTATGTGAGGAAATGAAGAAATAAAGCAGAATACAATATAATTGAACAGAATAAAATAAAAGATATGGCATAATGCAAAGCAATTTTATGAATTATTTATCAATAACATACTAGATTGGATTCTAAGTATTACAGTGGTACATGAAGAGCAGTCGTGGTCATGGGAGAAGCTTTCAGCCGAATTTCCAAAGGGAGGAAAAACGAAAGGCAAGAGAGCAAGAAAGAGGGACAGCACAAACAGAGCGAGGAGACAGAGTATAAAATTCACATGACAGGTCTCGTTATCTTGAATGCAAATGCCGGCTGTGTGTTTGCCAGAGTGACACATTGGTTCTTTTATTGATAAATTGAGGACCGCTATGCTATAATGCTACCAATATACTTTGCAGCGGCCCGAGTAAAGGACCCACTCTAAAGGCATAGATGATGACAGACTGTTTGGACTGCCTCTCATTACTCTTGCACCTCCCTGCCCGGCGAGTTTACATGTTTATGACGTGCACACAGCGAAAGATTCATTATTCCTGCTGCCTGTGGTGATTTAAAATGGTATGGGTGGATTTTTGGATTACAGGAGCCCTCAAAAAAATTTGTCTTGGTTTTTCTCACTTTGGAATAGTTGAATTTAGAGCAGATGACCCAACAAGGCACCTTCTGCGAATGAATCAAAACACCAGATATACACCAACCATTTTTGTGAGTTTCACTTGGCTTTTTACAATCAACCATTTCAGAATTCTGATAACATGATTTCAGTATAAATGAGGTGGTGGGAGGAAGGAATTGTTAGACAGCAACCCCTTTGAAACTCTACTCATTACACTGTCTACACCCTTTTGGGGATAGACATTTATCTTGTGCCAACATTTTCCACCATATAGCATTGCGACATATTCTTCACCAAATCAAACAACTTCAACCATCTGAACCATCAGACTACATTCATATACTGTGAAATGTGAAAATCCATTATGCAAATATATCCAATCCATACCTCTGTGTTGAAGGGACCAATATAGGATTGCATTCTCTTTGTGGGCATGCACACACTTCATATAACCTGACGCGAGTGACTTGTAATCATATTAACATGAGCAGTACATACTCCAGCAGGAGTGCTGTATGAGACCCAATCACTGGGGAAGGATTTTGAAGGCCAAGCTCATTGAAACACCACTATTATAAGGCGTAAACAAAGGCGAGTCCAGCAGTGTGCAGTGTAAGAAAAACTAAACATTTTCATTGAAAATTCAGACACTCAGTTCATGCTGCATATCTTAAGGAGATTCACATTTCATTACATTTCTTTGCTCCTTTTTTCTTTCTCTCTGATCAGAAAGTGTTTCCCGTCACTGAGAGTGCTGCAGGGCTGCACAACAACTTGCTACCCCTCGACCAATTAGAAAATTACTCTGCATGTGAAATACTGGACGCTGTGCTTCATCAATTACCGTAAAACAGAGTATTTTGCTGCTCCAGCAAATCTGCCGCAACTGTGGTGGTGGCCTTATTTATGCTCTGGTGTTAACCTTCATATTATAACTTCAAATTATATTAATTAGTTATAAATATTAAGTGTGCTGCAAAACCAAAAGCACGGGGGAAACGTTTTGGTCTGGACTTGTTGTTTATTTGTTGGAAGTGGCCATCATTGGGATCACTCATTATGATTACATGTCAACGTATCAAACAGTATTGATAAATGTGCTTTATCGTAATGAATGTTACATTTGTCAGTATCAGCAGCCAATGATATAGGAGCTCCAAATGGGGATGCATTGTTTCACAATGTATTAATTAACTCAAGGAAAAAGGGGTTTAGTGTAAGCTTGTTGCATGGATTAATAACAAATAATTGAGTGCAGTCAGTCTCTTTCATTGTTATAAATATCGGTATTAATTAATTAATCCAGTCTCATAATTTGAAGATTGCTGTTATTTCATTTGTTATTGGGATATTTCATACATACACAATTCAATCAAGTTCTTTATAAATGAAATATTGACCTGCTAATTTGACAACTAAACTACTAAACAGAAAAATAAAGAGTGTGAAGTAGAGCAAGAGGAAGAACAGAGTGATCTGGTCATAACTTAGCATTCTTCAAGAGATCAGAATTCTCTGTTGCAGTCACCAATTTATAAGCTACAGTGGGAAGAAGGAGAAAGATGTTGACAGTTAAACACCTTGATGATTTGTAGTCCAGCAAAGAACACGACATAGTTAAGTTCATATCAAAGACTACAGTGAAAGTGTGGACAGAGATATATTTAGTGGAGAGAAAATCTGAGCACAGTCTAGCACTGTGCAATAGCACAGAGCAGCTCTGGGAATATCAGTGATATCGAAAACACATGTATGGGTGTGTGTGCGTGGGTGTGTAGTCTCACGTTAGGATGTGTTGAAACCAGTATTTTTAGGTCTTTGCCCAGGGCCGTTGTACTACCCTGAGTCTGTGTACTTCATGAATGCATTGAGGCATAGAGAGAGAGGGGAACAGAGAAGGAGGAGAGGGGATGAGAGGCAGAGAGCACCTGAAGGTGGGAGGGATGAATGGGTGAGAGGGGGTGTTGAACCCCCTCTCACCCTGATTCCTGTCTCCCCCTTATTCAGAGGTGAGCTCCAGGTTTGTATTCTGAACGAGGGTATTGGCTGGAGAACTGCACTCCACAACCAACAAACCCTCGACCCCAGAGGAGCCCACAGGGCCTCCAGCAGCTGTGGACTGACGTGCTGAACAAACTCAATGTCAGGTCAAAACACCTCCTCTTACAACCACACATCAGGCAGAGCTGAAATAGAGAGAGCAAGAAAAAAAACTGAGAAAATGAGGAGGGGAATGCAGGGGGGGAAAAGGGGGGAAAGGTGGAGGATGAGATGTAGACAGTGAGAAATAACGAGAGAGTTGAGAAAATGGAGGAAAAATGAAAGTGGTGAGGGGGTGATGTCTTACAGATAGTGATGAGAAGGGGAAGGCCTATATACAAAGTATGGATGTGTGTGTGGAGTATTGAATAAAGGGAGCAAAAGAGAGAAACGTAGAGGGGAGCAGAGACCAAAAGGAAAAAAACACGCAAACAAGTGAGAAATCACCAACCGTAAGATTTTATTTTTGCTCTCTTTCTCAGCGTCTTGGTGAATACTGATACAGCACAGACATAAAGGCTACCAAGTGCTGCAATTAATGTACTTACAACTGACAAATATCTGTAGATAGAGCTAAATAATAACTTGTGATTAATAGCTAGTAATAATATCTCCTTTTTCAGGAAAATGCTGCATTCTGTAAAGAGGGACGGATAGAAAAAAAAAACGCTGTCTTCTATAAATCTTTATATATTCAACTGAAAACTGAAAGAAATGTCTTATAGAATATTAACTGGGCACCCTTTGAAAATAGTTGAAATCGCTCGCCATTTTTGGATGTGCGCTCATCCACGTTCTCGCCGAGAGTTAGATGAGAATATCAATACTGCTTTCATGTCTCCACGGTAAATATGTGGCTGGGGCCAGCAGCCAGTTAGTTTATCTAAGCACAAAGGCTGAAAACAGGGAAACAGCTAGTCATGGCTGTGTCCAGGGAAAACTGGATAAATCTGTCTGCAGCACCTCTAAGACTCACTCAGATAGTTTGTTTAATCCATAACAATATATACATATATATTTAAAAACCCCTATATGAAGGGTTTATGTGCTGGATTATTTCTCAGCTGGGAGCAGCAGCTGGCATATTTTGTTACCTTTGGAGGGCTTCATATCTAATGGTAAAATATGGTATTAAGTGGTGTTAACCTTCTGATCTAATTTTCCGCTAGAAAGGGAATAAGCGTAAGTCCCCAAATGTTTAACTATTTAACATTAACAGTGCCTAATTAATGAGTTTCATAACAAAGATTTTTAGCACAAAGATTGGAAACAGGAAGAGGCAGCCTGACTCTCTCCGTAGGAAACATAATCCACCCACCAAGGATGTAACTGCTCCCAACTGAGAAACAGCCCACCATAAAATGGAAATTTAGAATTTTTATAGTTCGCTTTTTGTATTGATTAAACAATCTATATATAATATGTTAATTATTGTGCTTCAGAAGAGCCTGTAGACGGATTATGTAACCATCGGACAAAGCCAGGGAAGATGTTTCCCCGTTTCCAGTCCGTGAGCTAAATCTATCCGGCTGTTGGCTGAAGCCTTATGATTAAAGAACAGATATCAATCTTCTAATCTAACTCCACGCAAGAAAGCGACTAAGCGCATTCCCCAAAAATATTGACGTTGCGTTAAAACAGCACAACTCATCCATTATGAGGAGGATCAATGTGGTATATCTCCAAGAAATCTACATGCCTTTATCATAAATGAATGCTGGCTCTCAATTACCGACATGATGACTGCTCCATCTTTTACGAAGATATCACTGGAGACTTCGTGAGATGGAAAGAAATGATAGTGCGAGTAGGGCTGGACAGAGTGGAAGACGGTAAACATTTAATGGAAAAAGTAGGGAGGAGGGGTGATTAATTGAGGAGGTCAAGTACGCTGAAAGAGAAGATGGCTGCTTGTTGATGCTTACATCTAATGGGGGAAAGCAATAAGACAGTAATGGAGAAACACAAAGCTGATGATTTGTTCTTGTGGAAATGGTTCCTCCAAATGCTTCCTGTCAACAGGAGTGCTGTTGTGCTTCTGTTTTGCTCTGATTTTAAATCAAGATTTTTGGGGACAGACAGTAACATTAAGGCTACTGTTTAAGATCCAAGCATTTTCAAAGCCAATACACTGCAGATCACATCATCCAAGGCCGTGGCATTCAAAACCTTTCATAAGTCTTGATGGCCTTCTGATCTAAGTGATTCATTTATGTGATTAAATAGCCCTTAGAAGTGTGGATACATTGAATATATTAGTCAAAGCACAGCGAAGGTAGTCTATAGCTTTGGTATTTTCAGGACAAAAAATAAGACTAAATGTTATGATACAAACTATATGATGCATAATCAGAATGCAAAACTTTGGGCTAGAATTGTCTTTTTTGTGGGTATCTTTTCTTTTAATCTCCTGCCACTTGGGACACTCAATCCACTGATACGGGAATAATGATGCGCCTTTGGGAAAGGGATTTAAACTGTGAGGAGGTGAGGAAAAAATCCCAACACCCCAAACTATGGTATTCAAGTGACAGTGACAGGTTTAGCGTGACAGAGACTTAAATTCATTATGATATTTATTCTCACTCACTGTCTCTCCTCATTTTTCACTTTCCAAGCATCAACATCAGCATGCAACAATAACAAGTGAGTAAAGCTGAAGTCCACTATTAAGTTTAACTGTTTTTTTTTATATTTGAGATATTATAGATCTCTACTTGCAAGGTTGTTCTAAGAGTTGCAGCTCTATACGGCTCTCAGCTCCGTCCTCCCCGCAGCACTCAGGTCTAATGAGTTGAAACAAAAAGGAGACCAGCTGCTGACGTTAGTAGCTGAGCATTAGCTTGAACCAGGCCTCATGCAGACCCACTTATCTGTATATCACCTGTGTTCTGCAGACCGTGGGGCCAATTATATTGAGCTAAACCAGTACACCAGAAACAAATCACAGCACAGTGTTGTCATCCGCTTATTCCCAATCCAGAGAGAATTCCTGTTGTTTTATTTAACTTTTATCTACTTATAGATGATAACCCTATTAGGATGTAATGCATTTTTCAAGATCTGGCTTCTTCCTCACTTGCCTGCTAGGGTCAATCATCACTGCAACAGGGAACAGTGTGCAGTGAGTCTACGTCTGTGTGTATATGTGTGAAGCTTCTCCAAGACATTAATAATGTTCTTTTGGTTTGATATGATTGAATGTATTTGAGTTTACCGCACAGAACAGCTGAGCATCAATTCAATCTCTGCAGGATCTCTCCAACCAGATATGTAGTCCAGAGTGGAATAAGATAGTACATTTTACTTTTTAGGTTCATAGGGCGTATGAGGGAACTGAACTTCTCTCAGCACTGCTGGGTTTAAACTTCTGACAGCCAGCCTTAGTTTTAACCATTAAAATGGAGTCCCCTCAAACACAAAGGAATTGACTGAAGTATTAATAGGCATGTAAGAGGCAGAGATAACACTGACATGACATTATGTCGAGTAATTTATCTTCCACTTTTCGATAAAATGATTGACAGTAGGAGGGGATTCTTATCAGGGTCGAGTAGCCAACCTATTCATCGAAATTATAAGTCAGTGCATGAAAGTGAGAGTCTCTGTGTTGATAAATGGACTCTCTCAGAGCGTGTTTGATGTTGGACTTAACTATGCCTTCTCACAGAGACAATTTAAAGCAACCCACCCAGCCCCAAAGAAGCTGCCTTTAAAACAAAATAAATAAATGATTGACTCAACTCAATAGTGAGTGAAACATGTTACACTCCCGCACAGCCTCAACTCTGTCAGCGTATTCTCGTGTGCATTTCTGTGTGTTCACGTGTTTGCACCTGTGTTCACTGGTGTGCACTTATTTGTGTTTGTGTCCACTCTCCTGTTCTGCCTAGTGGTCCACTCAAATTACACACTTTATTATCCTGGTCTCTCCAGCCAGCAAGCTCATTTGGAAATTAGATTTAAAACAGCAATAAATACAGAATTATATGAAAAAAAAAGGAAAAGGGAAATGATTTTAAAATTGTTTTGTCGGGGGTTGGTCCAAATCACAACTGGGCGTCTGGAGAAAAAGCAGATAGAAAGACGTAATGGCAGTGACTAAATGCTAGCCAGGGTTTTTGTGTATTCAGGCCCCCTTGCTGAAAGCAGTATTTTCTCCACAGTTTGAAATCCTTTTCCCAGGATAATTATCTATTGTAGATGCCCATCCTCAGATAATGACTGCCTCACCACTGAGCTAGGAAATTAAAAGGGACCCAGTGTGCTGCAAGCACAATGGAGAGACTGCCCCCTGTATCAGCACTCAGCTAATTTTAAACAAGGATAGAAAAGACAGTGGCTGTTGTTAATACTCCCCTCCTGCTTATAAGGAATAACATAATTTAATTTCATGTATGATATCATCTAGAAGGAAGAGTAAAAAATGAAAAGTAATGTGTGAGACAATGTTTTATGAAGTGAATGGCAACAGTGCCCCCTTGTGAAGCAGATAAAAACCTCTGCATTCAGCAGCAGTACCAATAAATATTTGCAATGGCTCCACATTTTTCTTTTCTTTCATACACTAAGAAGCTGATTTGTGCGGTTCAGCCTCATACTGTCAACACACCTTAGTTACTTTAACCATACTAAAAAGGATTAAGTGATCAGGAAAGATCAGGACTGACAAAATGGCTGAGGAAAATGGGTTATGTGAAATGGGGTTATTTTAAGGCACCAGATCATGAGCAGTTTGAGGCACAGAATAAAAGATGGATAAAATAACAGTATGAACAAAGTGAAATCACAAGCTGGTATTATGTCTACAGGAGGAATTTTATAAGTGCATTAGTGCAGCAGGGCCTCAGTTTTAATTAATGTAGCGAGTATTAACACATTTGTCTAGCGCTGTAGTGTTCACAGAGGCTTAATTATATGATAGTGGATGCCATTTTTCACCAGCAATGGCCTCTTGGTGAAGTAATAACTACTGGCTTACAGACCACTATTTCCATGATTCAATTGAAACACTTGTTAAAGCTGGCATAAGGCCCTAAGGTCAACTATAGCTCAGCCATTATCACTATTTACACATATGACTACATTTATCTTTAGAAGAAACTTCAAAAACCAATGCACCTGGAGCTAACATAACCTGACTGTGTTCTGTGAGGGAGGAGGTGTTTAGTGTATTCTGCTATTCTGTTCACGCTGCCTGACTGTGCACCTTGTGACAATTTATAGCTTAGTTACACTCCATATAATCCCTATTAGCAGATGCTTAAGACTTCTGAAAGCAGTTAACTGTTGTTAGCCTGTGAAATGTTAACCACGGGGAGAGATGGATGACTTAATTTGTGAAATTTTTAGTATGCACGTAACACCTGGGGGGGCAAAATGGCTGGATCAGGGTGACTTTGGCAGTGATCCATCTGTACTACATATGGGCACAGTCACCCTGCGCCTCTTTTTGCCCCTACATCAAAAACTTAAATCATCAGCAACAGTTCTTCTATTAACCCTGAAACTTAATAGGATTATGTGCAATCTAGACTGAAAGGGAGAATAAAGGTGAAACAGCGTCTGTCGGCTTCAAACAGGGATTCAGTAAGTGCTAGAGGCGTCCTTGTCCTACCATTAACATCCCACTTCAACACATTTCCAAGGGGGTCAAGATGGATATTGATGAGCAGATCTGTACGTGTTTGACCCTATGCTTTTATCTGAAGTCAGTTAATCCTTCTTCGTCTGTGAAGACGATGCTTGCCCTGGCTATATGCCGAGCGCCTTCAACCAGGAGAGTATGTTGATGAATTAAAGCCTCATCAAACCGTGGCTTAGCGGAGTTGAGCAAGGTACATTAAATCAATACTAATAACCCCTGTATGTGTGTGTGTCTTAGTTACAACACCAGCATCTGGGTGTGTAAGGCATACTAGTCTCTCAACTTGTGCCACTCATCAGGTGTGTGGGACAGACAGACAACTTCATTGTCCTCATCTAACCTGACAGGCTGTTACTGTGGGCTCTGACCGCTTGGTGCCAGGCTTATTTATATGCTGCCGGTGAGAGAGATCTTGGGGAGAGCAAATTGCCTTGCACAGAGAGACAGCCATCACCGCTTTGAAGTGTGAGCATCTCTGCGTGTGTACGTGTGTCTGCATACCCTCACTTAATCTCTTGCAGCAAGCGGGACAAGTTGTACGTATTTATGCCAGGGGAAAATACAAATCTGTGCAAGGATTTTATTTATTGATGACAAGTTTATGTTGTCTGTTGTCTGGCAGTGCGCGCTTGAGATTTATCAAGTTCAGCGAGAAGCCATGTTCTTGCAGGTCAAAAAGCCGGTGAATGTCTCTTTTACTCTCTGTGGTTCGCACCAGCTCTCAGTGGAGTTGTGATGTACGGAGCTCGGAGGGATGTCTTGCCCCCGCTGAACCAGCAGCGTAATACGAGTTCCCTGTAGTGCCTGACTCCCTGACTTGTGTCCCTCGATGGAGCAGGAGAGGATGAAGCAGCCATACATCATAGGCCAACTGTGTCCTCTGAGGCGGTGGCCGACAAACCCAACAGAATCAATAAAGCTTTAGCTCGAGCCCTACTTCTGTGCACTCAGACCTCGCGTCTGCCTCTTTACCTCCTTTTCTCACTCAAATTCTCCTCTTCTTCCCTTCTTACATTTCATGTCCATTTTTCTCTAGACTTTTCTCTCTTTTCCAAGATGACATAATTTATCTGTGTCTGACTTCAACTTCTGTCACTATTATCTCTGTCTGCCCTCCTGCTCGGCCCCAGGTGAACATGCTGATACACCGTGGGGCTGTCAGCCTTGGCAGGAGATGAAAAAAAAGAAACAGAAGCACTTAAGAAAGAACGAAAAAGACCAAGGCCTGAGGATTACGGAAGGCCATTCAGCTTGTTAGTGCAGCAGCACCTACATCAGACAAATGCATACTTAATTTTTTCAGAGGGCCTGAGTGATTCAAGCTCTGGGTGGGTGAATGTTCCCCAAATAGACAGTTTAAATGATGGAGGGCCCAGTGTATTACCCACAAACCATTTCAGACAGCAGTGGAAATGCTATTAGAGAGATAGAAAGAGCACTGGGGAGTAGTTCATGGTAATTAAACTGGAGCGTCAATGTCACTGCTACCTGTTTATGACCCAAAAGGGTAGCAGTTTTCTTGTGGTGAAGAGGTTTGGCTTTCATTTATTACCGCTGATTATTGTTATGTAGTTCTCCCACAAAGGACTTGGATAATATTTTGGGAAATGGTAGTTAAATCTCTCTTGAAAATACTTCCCAATAAAAATGATTCTTCAGAGATAATAGTTGTGTTAAAGTTGTAAAGTGAAGATGAATGGTTCAAATCTAAAATGTTATTAGTCGATTCTGAAATAATTTTGTTAATTAATATTTTATAATCGGTGCTTATTCTGTGTGTTAGCATGCAAAACCACTTTAATAACAGCTTTGCTTTAGTGCCAGTGATTGTGCCATTTTGTAACAGTAGACATGTTTTACACTTTTTTTAAACTCGTTTGGTACAAGATGTAAAAGCTCAAACTGATTTACTAAAGATTATTGGGAAAACAACTTTAATTTGAAGTCGAAAAGAGCCTTTGTCAGACGTTATGGATAAAAGCAAGACCAATGTTTTAACATCATAGCTGCTTATAATTTTAAAATGACATACAGCTACCGTGCATGTTTGCTCAATCATACTATTGTGTCTTGACTGTGTCTATTTACATAATCTCCAGTGCAATATGGATTCATATTGGATTCACATTCAGCTGCCTACATCCACCAGTCTGCCAAAAAAGGCATATGTTCAAACATAGAGCAGGCTTACAAAAGAAATTGGATTTTGAGATCGGCAGTGTGTGTGTGTGTGTGTGTGTGTGTGTGTGTGTGTGTGTGTGTGTGTGTGTGTGTGTGTGTGTGTGTGTGTGTGTGTGTGTGTGTGGCTTTCTAGTTCACCATAATCCTGAGGGTCTAAATGCATATGTGACCATGTGTCCTATGTGTATTAAAAGTTCATTGTAAATACGTGAGAATGCTTTTATGTGTCTATAGATGTTACATAAATGAGTGCATGTAGTATGTGTGTGTGTGTGTTTTGTGTATGTGTGGGAGGGGTATACACACAACTCAGCAGTGTCCAGCATCTGGCCTCCAGACATTGACTAGGGTCAGCTTCTTGGGCCAGCTGGGTCAACAACATTATGCTCGTCCTTTATATTTAACTAGGTATTGATCTTCCTCCATGTTTTTATTTCTGTGGGGGTGTGTCTGTGGGGATGAGTGGAGATAAGCAGGGAGATGGGGCCAGGCCAATAAAAGGAGGCACGTTCTGGAAGAGCAAATTTGACGTAAAATCCAATAAATTGCTGCAGCCCATTTCCAGTCTGACAGCCTGAGCTGCTCCTTCAAGTACAGAAAACCCAAAACTCACATGAGTAATCACGCTGGTTCATTCACTTTGGCAGAAAACACAAACATCTCTTAATTGTTTTCCTGTAATGCAATCTTTAGAGACCTGCTATAAGATTTATATGACAGTGAGTATAAATAAAAAAGAACCTCCGCCACACATACACACACATGGACTACATGTACACACACAGGGTCCTGCAGCACATGAATGCTCAATAACTATTTTTTAACAACCCTGCACACCATCATTGATACTTTTACACTGAGATAGAAAAGCAGACTCTTTCAAATGCCACATGCTTATGAGATAACCCTGAAATTATTTGTGCACACACACAATCCCAAATGCACAGTCCCGCCCATTCACTCATGCACACACACACAGGCAGATGCTTTGTGAGGGCAAACAGGATACTATTCAATTTTAGGGCCTTCGAAGGCTGAGCAGACAATGACACACTAACTGGTCTACTCTGTCACAACAACATGACAGTGTGTGTGATAATGACACATGAATAACCTGGATGTCCTCAGCCATAGCAATGGGCGGTATACAAAAAGGGGGAAAATGATAGAGTCTGGTATTGAAATGAGATCATTCAAATACACCTTGGTCAAAACCAAGATTACAGGCTTGTATCAAACGCTCAAATCACACACAGATATACATATTTCTGGCACCCACTGAGTGTCAAGGCAACGTCTCTGACTGTGTTCCTGGCCGCTAAGTACTAAAGGGGGAATATCATTTAAAGAGAAATTGGCACTCCAGGAACTCTGAAGGAAATCTGAAACAGTCATTATATCTCCACCAAACATGCCCAGACAGCAAAGAGGAATATTGTACATTTTGTTCACGGCCAGCAAAGTAACTTCAAACTTAATTTTTATCATATTAACTGTGAGATAGACTGGACGTTTTGATACTTCTATTTGTGATGCAGCAGAGAGTTTTGGGGCAAAAGATTAAGAGGAGAAAGGAGTATAGACTGTAAAAGAGGAAAGAAAGAGGAAGATAATACGAACAAACGAGACAGGCGCACAGGGACATGATGGACACAGAAAGACAAAACAGAGGATGTACTTGCATGTCAAATGGATATACTGCAAAGACCGCACTGCGGGGTTGTAACCTGCACACTGCCATCCTGATCATTTATTCAACTCATCCGTTACATAAATAAACCAAAACGCAACAGATCTGCCCCTGGCTTCCTGTGTGTGTGAGGGCCAATGGAGTCAGCTAGAGCAGTGAAGCAGGTTAAATCTTCAGCAGCAGAGCATGGTGGGTAACAGCGTGGATGACTCATCAGCCCAGCAGCCACTTACTGGCTTTCTTGCAGGTGCACACACATGCACACATCAAGACTGCACTGGTTCACATGAATATAGTCAACAACAACTGGACACACGATAAAGGGAACCTTTGAAGCTGCACACACTCAAACATACAGATATTCAGAACGCTTACAGATATTGTGTGTGGCTTAGAAGTGTGGGCAGGGATGATGTGCTGTATGTAGGCATGCAGAGGCATTGAAGGGACTTAAAATGAATAGCAGAGCTGCTGGGCATGATGCCAGGAAAATAGAAAAAGAGAGAGAGAGAAGCAAGGTGAAAAGTAAGATGGAACAGGTAGAGAGGGATGGAGTGGTAAAAATACTCAAGAAATAGTGCACAACTAAAGAAACATGTATGTAAGAGGTGGACGAGGAAGCAGCGGCGGGAAGGGGGGGAAGGAGGGAGGGAGCGAGGGAGGCAGTGTTGGATGTTCAGAGTGAAGGCGAGAGTGGGAGGGAGTTCAGGAGGGAGGCAACAAGGCTACACTGTAAAGAGAGGGAGGGGAGAGAGTGAAAGAGCTTGTTTATGGAGGAATGTGACTGTGTTCAGAGTATGGGAGATGGGACGGACTGATTGCACGACACCTGGTGTCGATGAGGGGTGAGAGGGCGACCTAAAGAGATCAGCAACAAAAGCAGACATGTCCTTCTCTCCACACCAGCAGGGATAACTAGTATCCAGTGGTTTGTCCACTGTGATCCACACAGCTTTGGGAAACAGAACAGGAGAAGCAGTGACTGTGGGGGCAGGCCGACTATAATGGAGGTAGGTCACCTTCAGCTGGACTTGAGGGAAGGTTGTGGCTGTTTGATGTAATGTGACAGGGGATTGATGGTGCAGATTTACTCAGAGCTCACAGCTTTGCAACTTTAAACAGAAGTGAGCTTGGGTGTCACTAACAGATCCCACAGATTTGAGTGTGTGTGATTTGTCTTGATGTTAAATAGAGTGTTTTATATGTGTTTGTTTTAAGTGAGAACCTAAATGTAGACGTGGTTCATTTCAGAACAACATTGAGTAATGTCAGTTGTTTACTTAGTTCAACGTTCTGACTGAAACAAAGTTTCTCAGCATGGAGGCAGTCCCAAGTCTTTTGCTCCTTTTAATATGCAAATAAAACAACATTTCTGTGTTTGAGGACATGCCAGCTCTGCTTTCAACAGTTTCTTTGTTTCATTGTAGAAAACTGCTAATCATGTTCTTTACTTTCAACACAGACATTACTGGACACACCATTGTTTTTGACTTGGTGAAATAATAGGGTGCAGCATGGGGCTTTATTTAAATGTTGCACTGTACACAGCAATTTGGGAAAATAAATGGCATCAGACAAAGAGACGATTGTTATAAGTGTTTTAAGCATAAATTAAGTGTGTCAATATGCCCCGCCCTATGATTCTCTAAAGTAAGTGACCCAAAAGCTCTTAAATATTCTTATGATTTTGCATTATAATTAATAGCAACACAAGGAAGAGGTATGTGTGGGGAATAATTTACCCTTTGCACTATCTCCCTGTTTTATAAGGGTCACACCTGCGTACAGTAATGCATGTGTTGAGACCTGTGGGGAGCATTATAAACTGAACATTGTGTTGGTGACAAGGTGGATGGGTAAGTATAGGGGACCTGCTCAGGCATGTTCAGCTTTGCTCAACACTGTAACTTATTGTACAGAGAAAAACACAGGGGAGAGACAGAATCACAAGGAGAGGGTGGAAGATGAAAGAAGCAAATACAGGTCTCTTGTATTGTCACAGCAGAGAAAAGCTGAGCTATTTGTTTTCCTTACAGAATTCCCTTTGCTGATGTAAATATCTTGACTCCACAGGTCATTTTTATATCTTTTACATTTACAATCATATCGTGGGAATTAATGAAGCTCAGTTTCATATCTCTAGAGTGTGACAAACCATTGAGGCTGTCATGACCTGCTAAAGTAGACGCTTCTTAAAATAACTGTCCCAGATACCCAAATGCAGCATCCTTCCGTGAGTGAAAACTCTGAGAAGTGCAGCATCCCAACATCTTTGTGAATCTCAGCTCAGGATGATGTTGCAGAGTTTTCAACTTTTCAGACATGATTCATAAAAACTTACTTCAAAGAGAAATATATTCTGATAGTATGTGAATCAGCTGAGCAACTGTGCACAGCAGGTGAGTAGCAGACGTGACTTTTGTGAGTTATGACACGTCAAACTGTTGAAAGAAGCATGCCGAGTTTCCCTACAATGATTAATTTAGCATTTCAAGGTGAGGGGGCTTTTATTTTGGATCTGAGCACAAATATCGCAGGCAGCACATATTTCCAGCTGTGTTCACGTTATTATAGACCCCTGAAAGTGAGCTCATTATGTCTTCTCTTACTCCCACATTACACCAGCCACACACACACACACACACACACACACACACACACACACACACACACACACACACACACACACACACACGGCCACAGCAGATTAGGAGGATGGTTATGCACCAGAATGACAACCTTATCACTGAGCCTTCAGCTTGCAGGGTCAATGTGCCCCATTGCCAGGAAAGGCCTCATTCTTTTCCACCTACCTATGCATGTCATTCCACTCTGATACCGTATCAAACACAAATATATAAGACAGACGTTTAAGAAATGGTGCGGTGACTAAATGTGACTGTGAGAAATGCAGAGGTTAGGTGAGCTAATGTGAAACTTCTCTTGTGCTACTAAGTCAAAAACTTTTATCTCCAATTTTTCTTCTGGAGCCCAATTTTAGGATTTGAAATTGTAATATTGTTACAAAACCAGGACAAAGCATTTATTCAAATTGTAAGTTTTTGACAGCAAGTGTACCTTCTTTGCTGAAAGCTCAATTATTGTACAAATGATAAACTGACACCACAACAATTAAAGCTTTTATGACAATCAATCAGGTTTCATTAGGTTTTTATATCATGCATTAAAGACACAGCTTGTTCAAAACAAGTGGCGGTTAATGGAAAAGGTAAATATTCATGGGTAATGGATGGGCAATAATTCAAAGTGTCTAAAAATACTTCCATTTGTTCAGTCCATTTTTACTTGCTGTTTTTAGAGTGCGATAAAAGCCTTAGATGTAAATATTTCATGACTATGAAGCTGGCCGGCAAACTGCAGTATCTAACTGAAGACACATACAACTCTTTAATACCATTTCTGGACTCATTCCAGGGCACTAAATAAGTTTGAAGCATTACAGAAAAGTGCAAAGACATATTGTAATGCCATAATCAATCTTGGATGGATGGATGCAGCTTAATAAAAGGACATTTCTGATATTTAATTTTAGGGCTCCTTAAATTCATGAGCATCAATTCCAATCCTCGTCGCAGCACTAAAGGCTCCCATTTAGACTCCATTAAAAATACATTTCCTTCCATACTCCAACTGCCAAGGTTATGCAAATGCCTGTACTACAGGAGCAGTAGTTGGCCAGCCATACAAACCCAGTGAGCAGTGCACACAAGCTCCTTATCTATTAAAACCTAAGGAGGTTGATTGTTTGGTTGACCTAATGTCTCATTTGGATGCACATAATAGTATCTGAATGCAATCTAATTTGCACAGGGTGTTCTTCACTTAAATGCTGGTCTCTGGTCTAAGATGAGGCCACGCGGCTGCCAATAGGAGCCACCAAGATTGAATTAATGAGCAATAAATGTTTTACTTGCGAGATTCAAGTGAACATGCCTTTCTCTGATTCCAAACCCCTCAAACTTTGAACAGAGGAGACATTGACTGTTTACCAGACAATACAAAACAGTCATCATTGTATAATGCAAAGTCAGCTCCACTGAATATAAATCTCCCTCTCAGACACATTCAGTCTTTCCATGTCTTTCTCTTTCTGCTCGAGCCTCTCTCTCTCTTTCTCCGTGCCTGGTATTCCATCTCCTTCATCTGGGGCGGTAATGAGTGTCTGCTATTCTGCTCTTCAGCATTGAAGCCCTATTCATGCTCAATCTCCTTTACAATGCTCTAAAGGGATTACCCAATTAGCTGCTATTGGATGCCATTATGCATGTATGTCTGTGTGCATGTGTGTGTGTGCGTACATGGTCAGTAGATAGATGTGTTAGCAGTGACAGTGAGAGATGGATGGCTGTCTGTACCTAACACTTCATTCCAAGTTGATGTTCTCCTTGATGCCACATTATTTATTCCCACAACTCAGTCGCAATGAGTAAGACACAAGATGGGGAAGTGTGTGTGTGTGTGTGTGTGTGTGTGTGTGTGTGTGTGTGTGTGTGTGTGTGTGTGTGTGTGTGTGTGTGTGTGTGTGTGTGTGTGTGTGTGTGTGTGTGTGTGTGTGTGTGTGTGTGTGTGTGCGTGTATGGGGCCTCGACAGGCCACAGAGAGTGACAGAAAATAAGACAGAGTATTACTTTTCTATAATTTAACCAATCAATCAGACTATCATTCCCCCTTGCTTTAATTTGTGATCTTAATTTCCACTGTGTCATACCTAGGATAATGGGAGATGCCCGCTTCAGTTCATGTGAATCATCTGTTACTTTGTGTGAACCACAAATCAATTCCAGTTATCTAACGTGTTACATCAAACAAGGAGCAATATGTTCAGCGTACATTTAGAGGTTCGATCAGCATAATAAGGATTGATTTGGACTGATGTCCTCTCCAAAATTAAAGGTGCAATCCCGAATTTTAGCTTGCCGGTTTGATGTTATTCTTGGCACTTTGGGGAATGTTATTAACAGAATTTATAGCATGAACAAGGAAAATATTTGATCTGAAATAGCTTATGTTGGCCCACGTTGATGAGTCAAAATGGATGCGGGGGAAATGTCAATTTGGTAGTTTTTCGCGTCAGTAGTCAACTCCTACCGTAAATCTTAATTTACAGAAATCCCTGCCAACACTTGAACACACCACCCTGGAAGCCTTTGCAAAACAAACTGTTCTTT
This sequence comes from Anoplopoma fimbria, assembly GCF_027596085.1. NCBI lineage: Eukaryota > Metazoa > Chordata > Actinopteri > Perciformes > Anoplopomatidae > Anoplopoma > Anoplopoma fimbria. Next base: position 711,511 of record NC_072461.1, read on the forward strand.
CATCTCCATTATCTTACAATGATAACCGAACTTTGACAAAAATGACCATGATGGATTAGCTACCTAAGGTTAGTTTTAAGTCTTCAAGATGTGATGGTTTTATCAGTCAAAGGTATTTGCTGCCCGCAAATATGATAAACTGTTTTAAAATTAAAATTAAAATAGAATAAGGCATATTTGGTCAAATGGAAGGTGATGTTAAAGGGCAATTTACACAATATGGGGAATACTATTTGGCACATCATGTGGCTGTGGAAGCAGCACACGAAAGCCAGGAGAAGAAAAAACCTGGTGGTTTCATCAAGGTTAACTTTGGTTCTGAAACTTATTATTATTATTGACATAAATCCTGTTAGCATGGAGTTGAACAGACATAGGCATTTACTGTGAATGTAGGGTTTAACTATAAACTTAACAATACTATTGAGTTCCGTAATGGAAAGTGTTTCTGGATTAAAAGTCAGGATGACTTTTGACCATTGACAGGCTTTCCTCACAAGTCTTCCAACCTTATGTTAAAATGGCAGTAATTAAACCCCCAAAAACTTTATAATAAATGGGGTGAAACATGTTAAAACACTGTGTATGAAATAAATTCTTTGTGCGCTTAAGACGGCACACATGAACAAAGAACCCTAAGCTGTCTGAGACTGACCTAAAAAAACAGACACACTGAACTAGATAGATTTCACGTGCATCTGTTCGAAATTACCATAAAGACAGTGAGAATTAAAGAGATGCCATCTGGCACTGTGGCAGTGTGGAGGTACAGTGAGAACAGAGGAGAGTTTCATGGTCATTGTCAGACAGGTATAAATCCTGGACCTTAATAGCACACTGCTGCCTTCCACTGGCTGTGGAAATGGATTGGCTATGCCCTCGGAGTCTGTTTTTATGTGTGACTGTGTGTGCGTGTGTGTGGAGGGGGGCTGGGGTGTATTGTCAGCTGGTTCTGCGCGGGACAGGGCTTTGTGTCAGGCAGGTCAGCTGGGGCTCGAAGGCGAGGACGACACCCCCGCCCATACACACACACACACCACCCACTGCTTACACACAGATACACGACAAAAAAGTGCACACACTCTTTTGTGCATACACAGAAAAAGCATGCAGCCAATCTGATAGAAGATTAAATGTAGGCATGCATCCACACACCACCCATCCCATCTCACCTAAGGTCTTAAATCACGCTGTCCACTCAAAGTCGGCGTGGTCAGACCTTTCGTACTGCTCATTACAATTTGCAACAATGGAGCAATAAAAATATTTTCAAATTCCGTCAATATTTGCATCAAATAGAAGTGAAACTGACAGATTCTCTTAAGCAAGTGAGTGGGAACATAAAAGTGAAATGGCAGGATCATTGTCCAGACAAACAGGCTTGTGAGGCTGAACGGGACAAATCGAAGAACAATGGAAGTCAGCTGAAAGGATGAGTGAGCAGTGCTGCTGAAAAAGATTATGGTAGATCTAAAGAGATACTGTATACTATGGGTCAAAAGACTTTGTGAAAACACTTCATGGTAAAAACTTTCAGACAGTATGATGTAATATGATGTAAACTTTGGCGCAATGCTGTCTGCACATGTTGAAAGATCCCTCAGTATAGGGGCATGCTGCTTTCCATTAGTTCTATTCTAACAAACTGATTTTTTTATTGATTTTGGTGTGACATTAATGAATCAGTACTGTTCAATTGGTAGATGCGTAGTAAAGCTGTCTGTTTTCTCCACATAACGAGAAAGTATACCTTTACTTGTGACTAAAATGTGGTTTAAGATTTACACCTGTTTTGTCAGCACCAGAGCTTAGGGGCCATATCTCTTCTGTTGTTGTTTGTTCATTTGGAACACAGTACCTTGTATATTTTCCTGTCGTGATGTGTGATTGTATTTCATCCACAAGGTGTTTGTCATGTACTCTGTGGGTTGATGAACGCTCTACTGCCTTAGAGAGACTTGTGCGCCTGCAATGAGACTGTGTGAAAGTGTGTGTTGTTTGTGTAGATGTGTAAAGGTGTGTGAGCGTGTGTGAGAGTGTGAGTCTGTGCGTGTATGTCTGAACAAACAGTCTAAAGGAAGGATGGTGGTAAATCACTATAAAACTGAAGCTCTCCGGCCTTCTCATTGTGAGGACTAGTCATTTATTTAACACTCAAATATGGTCCTGGGCTGTTTGGGGAGAATACATCAACCGGCACACAAGAGTCCACACAAAGAGCGGCACACTTCAACAGACAAAGAGCGAAAAGAGAGAAGGCAAGCGCCTTTTTTTCTCCTTCACGTGAAGTGTTGTTTGTTCAGGGTGGGTGCAGGGCACCGAGTGGGACGGATGGATGGAGGGAGGGACTGATGGAAGGAGGGAGGGAGGGGGCAAGGATGAATGGTTATTACACAGTAAGTCGATGCAAAAACGGAGGGTGTCTGTGGGTGATAGTGGGGAGAAGAGGGGGGTACACGGGGGGGTGTAAAAGATCTTTTGTGAAGGCTGTGAGTTAATCACTTGAACGGCACACGCCAGTTCTATGGGAGCACATGTTGTACACTGGCTCCCCCGGGGGGAGCAGGAGGTCCCAAAACACACCCACACACACACACACAGAGTTGAATTTACATGTCAGTTATAATAATGCAAAGCTGGGTACGGGCCAACTAGAAAGACCCACCCCCTCCACGGAACAGTTAGCAGGCCCTCCTGAATGTGGTGATAGTATTTGGTTTGCATTTGCTGCTGGTTCATTCAAGGGCACACACGCACAGACACACACATGTCTGCATGCCTGTTCAATTTTTCCAGGACTGGATAGATGACTCTGCAGGGGCCTTGCTAGAGATGGATGCATAGATTGACCTGGCAGTAAGTACAATCTATTGTTTCATTACTTCGGTCCCATGTCAGTGGTGGATGCTAATATCTGAGAGTGATAGTGGCTTCACTGGAGTGTAGATTTGGCGGCAGACATCCAGGCACAGCAGAATAGAGGCAGTCACAGTCATGTCAGAGACATTTACGTCACTGGAACTGGGGGGACTGCTTTGTAGGTACAAATTTAACATTAACTATACCTTTGCTCAATATTTTCAGTGGCTGTTTACTTTTTTGAAAATATTTTAAATTTCATCCCGAATGAAACAGAAAAAGGAAAACTAAAGCTGTGCTGGAAGACTTCCAACTGGCTATGCAATTCTGACATGACTCATGCAATTTGGGTTATCTTTTCTTTCCTGTATTCACTTTAAACGTCTCTGTCTGATTCTGCTGTAAAAACCTTTCCCACTTTGTCTCACTTGCTGTCTTTCTCTGATGCTCCTATTATTCCAATCATGTTGAAACATCTTTTTTGTACATGTCTCAGCTCGCTTATCATTGTTTTCTGGGCAGTGAAAAGTGTCAGACTTGATCAGCTCTGGTGCCTTCATTTGGCATTTTCCCCTTCAAGCATGTCCGTCAAACACCTCAAGATAATGACATAGACAGCTATGTGTATCCTTACAAACACCACCGTTCAACCGATGATCATGAATGAGCCTCAAGCCAAATGCAATGTACACTAATATGTGACTTACGGCCGGCCATAAGTCCCATGCTTTGTTGGCGTGGCCATTATAAAATGCTTAAAGGCTGAGGACCAGGTGGTTAGGGCAGGGCTGTGTACTGATCAGTCAGTGTGGAGCCCTTTGCTACAAAGTCACCACTTTTCCCCTGTGGTTTGGAGATCATGACTAGCAGCATCTGGGGCCTAGTTGTCTTTAAAAGGGAGGTGGGGACAGCAAAAAGAGAGCATCACTAGTACCTCTGTGGATAAATGTCCTTGTATTATAAGTGAGAATGTTAACATAAATCCTGCGTGTTCTGTGTTGTTATTCCAATGGTTATTTCATTATTCAAGCCAATCACATTAATAAAAGTTCATATTTATATGTGGTCATACATGTGTCTAACTAAAATAGCAAATACAAAATGTTTATATAGTGTTATTCAGATAGCAGCACCGGCCAAGTGTTGAGTAGCCCTTAAGTAGCACAATTGGCAGTTTGTTTAGAGGAAGGGCACCCAAAGGGTTATTTGTCAAATTCAACGGCCCAGCCATAAATCTAGACACCAAAGCCAGGCAGAATGCCAAGAGGGACGGTTTTTTTCACGGTGTTTGTTTTGCAAATGTTAACACACCTGCTTCAACACTGCATGCCTGGACTGAAAAAGAAACAAAATAACTTAACAACACTAAAACAGCATCAGATGAAACTATGGGGTGGTTTTGTCCTTTCATGAAAAAATCTTCTGTTTAAGGATCAACAGTGTTTAATGTGTATTATCCCTTTCTTGCCTTGCAGAGGGAGCCGCTTACAGTTCTTTTCTCGGGTCATGAGCTGGTTCTTCCTTTCACTTCTGTGTAACTTGACCTACTGGACTTCAGCCCCACCCTCCCCTCACCTATGCCTGCAGGACCATGGGCAGTGTCAGCAGCCTCGTCAACGGCAACAGCCTTAGCAGCAAACACTGCAAGGCATCTGAACATACATTAAAAAAGAGAATAAGTCCTCATAGAAAAAGTGGAGGTTGCAGCCTCGATGAGTTACTGAAGTGTGGCTTCACTCAGGGCTCCTCGTCCACCACTCAGCCCTCCAAAGGCCTGTCGCACTCCCGGTCAGGTCGAAGTGAAGATTTTTTTTACATCAAAGTATGTGCCATCAGATGACATTAAAACTGTGATATTAGTTTGTAAGAAATATGTTGCACATAAATGCAGTTTCAAAGCATAACATGTTTATCCTGTTCCCTACAAGGTGAGCCATAAACAGAGGTCAATGTACCACAGAGAAGCATCCATGGAAGAACATGCAGGTGGAAAGAACAGAGATGGGGAATCAGATAGACGACTGCAACCCAAACTTTTGCTCATGTCTGAAAGGGTAAGCAAAATGTCCTTTGTCTCCTCTATCATGTTTCACCTAAATGGTAAAATTAGAATTTAAATGAAAGGTTCAGCGCTTATATTGGCTTTAATGCCACATGTTAGATGAGAAGATTGATGTCAAACTTACCTTCGTACAGTAAATGTGCAGCTGGAGCCAGCAGAGGGTTAGCTTAGCTTAGCATAAAGATTGGAAACAGAGAGAAACAGCTAGCCTGGCTATCAGCCACCCTTGTATTTGTTTGTACTGTACAAAACCAATACTTGATGATTTTATGTCCATTCATCATTGCCTCATCAAACTTAAATTTGCTGTGGTTTACTTGACTGTAACAGTTGCTATGGTTATTCTTACAACCATTAAGAAGTAAAGCCGCAGAACTGCAAAAGACTTTGAAAACCTCACAGCGAAGTTGAGGATAAAACATGCACAGCAGGTAGTTTAATTGGTAGGAGCCATTCCTCATAACCTGTGTTGAACCTTCCCATCTTATTAATCACCCCCTCCCAGATTAATGACCTAAGAATGCCTTGATCTTCTCAGTGAAGTCATTTCTGTGCCAAGAATACATAGGCAAATAGAGTCTCCTTCAATAGGTCTTTATTCCTCAGGGGCAGGAGGCTGAGAAAGGATAGGAATAGGAAGCAGCTTTATAAGAGATAGAGCGGAGAATAAGAGAGAAAAGAGAGAGAGAGATCGAGGGCCAACGAGAGTTTGAGGGATAGAAAGAGAGAAAAAAATGAGGAAAAGCATCCCAGTCATGAAGTCAGTGAGAAGGAATGCTGAGCTCACAAGCTTTACCTCTTACACTTCAGCAGTAGCTCATATTATTAATATCACAGAGAAGGGCTATTCATCTTCGCTCAGACAGCACATGGGGGAGAGATGTGGGATGCAGAGGGGAGGAGAGGAGGACAGAGAGGAGGGGAGGTATGGTACTGCTTGTGACGTTCTTGGACAGCACGGATGGGGCACGCAGAGCATAAGTTCATCTTTGCAATGAGTTTTCTCTTTTATGACAGTGTCGTGAATTTCACTTGCAACTCCTGGCTTTAAATACTGCCAACTTGTAGTGAAGCAATCCTTCACGCTTCAGTGGTTCTATTTCTAATATGAAAAGACTTGATAAAAAAAAATCTATCCCTTTCATTCGTACAGACTTCCACTATGTGACAATGTTTATCTCTGTGAAAGTCATTATGATTTTAAAGTTACAGAAAGTGAGTCATCTTTGGCTCTCTGTACTCTCAGTACAAGCTAAGAGAAGCCACTAAATATAAAATCAAAAATTGGGAAGAGCACCCCTGACTATGTGTCATTTCACTCTTCTAGACCTCTGCTGAGAAGTCATTGGTCCGTTCCACTGCCTTCAAGCCTGTGATTCCCAGGAGCACATCCTCTACAGACACAGGCCACAAAAGCCTTGACATCCTTTGTCCTCTGGAGAAAGCAAGGAGCCCCGATATCAGACACAAGCAAGACACCTTCTCAGGTCTTTATCCATATCATATTGATAAACTGTTGCCTTTAAATCTGATTATTCAATTTGAAATACATATTACACTAAAATAAAATGCCTTCTTTCTTCCTTTCAGGGACTCTCTCCGACTCTGGACGTAACTCTATGTCTAGCCTGCCCACCCACAGCACCAGCGGCAGTCTAAGTGCTTCCACGGGCCCTGTCAGTCACAGTGATGGCAGCTCAGCTCCCGCAAACAGCCTCAGCAAGGGAGTACAACCCAATTTCCCTCCATGGGTCAACGGGAATAGCACTAACCTTGACTGTAGCTACAGGGCTTGTCTAAACAGCGAAGGGTTGGCATCTAAGGCTAATGGGGACGCTGGCTCCCCGCTTTCTACAGATGAGCCAAGCGCTCTCTCTGAAACTGCAGGTGGGATTCGGTCCCCCATTACCACAGATGAGTCACTGATTGAACGTTTGGAACAAAGGCTGCTGGAGAGAGAAACTGAACTGCAGGAGTTACAGGTATCAAGCTGTCACTTTACTAAAAAAAACAGCATGTGCTATTAATCAAGAGCAGTGCCTCTCATCAGTAGTTAGACTGTACAACTGTGATTTTTTTTACTGAGATGTCATCACCTTACGTTAGGGGAGTTTTGAAGACAAGGAGGCAGACACGTGCCAGCTGTTTGAGGAAAGACAAAGGTACTGTGCAGAGGAGATGGAGGGGCTGAAGCAGCGCTGCACCACAAAGCTACGGCAGGTGTCCCAAATGGCTGCAAAAACCCAGCAATCACTCCAGCTGCAGGTCAGCCACCTCCAGGTCAGCACACCACCTCTTTTCTTTCTTGTACAACTGACTTCCCCCTTTTCAATGAATTTAAGGGAACATTTGGCACAGTTTTATATGGATGTCCAATCAGTTTTGATGGCAAGTGTAGCTATTTGAAGCAATAAATTCCTCATGGCATGCTATGTTGATGGAAAAAGCTGAGTTCTCCTGCGTGTTTACATGTGCTTGGATGCATTGAGGCCAAACTTCTGATGCCCGAAAGGTTCCCGCTGGCCATATCCTCTTGCATGGCTAATGCAACCGCAGCTATAGCCTCGGCCTCTCTCTGCTGCATTTCTTTGGCCGGATACTTTGGCTTGAACGAATGCGGCTGAATATCCTAGTTAGCCAAAACAGTGTAAAATGTTTCCTCCTTCATAACATCCTCCACACTCATATTTTGCGATTTCATTTTCGCATTTGGAAACGTAGCTAGTTTGCAACACCAGCAAAGAGAACAAGGATGTTCTTATTTTGAGCGCTTTCTAGAGCATGCAAGCCCCCTGGCTACCCAGAGGCGAAGACAAGACATCCACACTGAAATAGCCTGTAATTATTCCTTGTACAATATACAACTATGTCACTTTCACATCAAATGACGGCACTGGATGCACGAAGAACAACAGATTTTGACGCTGCGAACTCAATATGGCACGCAGTGAGGAATTTATTGCTTCAATCGACTACATTTACCATGAATACTGATTGTTGACACATACAAGATGGTGAATTTTCTCTTTAAGATATAGTATTTTACTTTTCAAGAAAAAAAGTATTAGCAGAAGAATATAAATTCCACACCTTAATGAGTAATATGAGAATTGAACTCTTGTACAGGCGGAGAAGGAGAGGCTTCAGGATGATGTCTCAAAGCTAACCCGAGAGAAGGATCTTATTGAACTCAGACTCAGGTCTTATGCGACAGAGAGCACACAGCTCGCACCGACACTGGAGGAAACTCAATGGGAGGTGAGTCATGAGTCGATTGATATCAGTTGGGTTTGAAACCTTGTAGCATACAATAAAATCTGGTAAAACCTTGAAGACTACTGAGGAGGTGTGGGAACATAATGCTCTTCCATCACTGGATGAAAAATACACCACTATGTGTTATGTGTAATAAGAAAAAGAAATCTATAATAAAAGAGTCAGAAATCCATTTAATAGATTTTTTATATAACCAATGGTTCAAATGACTTTGTGTAAACATGAAAGAGACCACTTGAAGGGATGAACCTACAGAGAATTATCACCAACTCTGCAGTTCTCCTCAACCCAATGGAGCTTTTTAGAATCTTTCGGCTCATTGTTTTGGTTTTATTGCCTGCAACTTTTCCGTTTAGGTTTAGTAGCACCGCTCTCATCGGACCAGTTTGCTGGATCTAAATAGGAAAGTGTTTGTTAGCACATTTGCCAACAATGCATTTATGTATATTGTGATATGTCAATTTTGTGTTGACAGCAGGTTGAGCAGCCTGCAGATTGTTTCAGTTATTTAAATCTGTAGCTTGATTTGGAAAATGAGGTGAAAATGTAAAAGTAGTGTTCTCCATGAATTCTATTGTCATATTATAATTTACAAAGGACTCGTACTTACTGTCCTTAATGTCACTTATGAACAAAGATTGTGCAACTCAGTGTTACTGTGCTGAGTAGTGTCATTATGGGTAATGCACAATATCCATAATTAAAATTACAGTATATTAAGCCTTGTACATATTTAACAGTATAAGAGTATTGGTTGTTTTTTTCCATTAACTGCCAGTGTGAGGTATATCATACATATTATTACTCTGCCTGGTTCATCTTCATAATTGTCTTTGTCCTAATGAAGGTGTGCCAGAAGACAGGGGAGATCTCATTGTTGAAGCAGCAACTGAGAGATTGCCATGCAGACGTCAACCACAAGTTAAACGACATAGTCTGCCTCAGAGCATCACTGAAAGAAAACACAGCAAAGATGGAGATGCTCGAGAGACAGAATAAAGACCATGAAAACCAACTGCGCTCTCGCACCATAGAGGTTGAGGTTAGTCTGTTCATTATTCAAAGGCCATTCATTCCATCATGACATTCAAATAAGATTGGGTTAATAAAATATAAACACAGTGCTCATAAGATGAAAGCTCTGAGTTAGGAAAGATCCCTGGTATTATGTGCTAGTTCTACACTCAACTGTGACCTTCAGACTGTTTTCATTGTCCATGTTTTAGCAGACTTATATATTCACAGTCTGAATAAGTGAGCTTATTTTACACTTCATTTGAATGGACTATTTTACAGCAGTCAAAATAGTCAGCTTAATTGCTGCCTATGTCTGAAAAGTTTCCATTTTTAATTAAGGTGTGCCAAAATGAACTCCAGCGCAAGAAGAATGAGGCTGATTTGCTGAGAGAGAAAGTGGGCAAACTGGAGGAAGACATTCAGGGAATGAAACAGGATCTTACCATGGCCAAAGAGCGGAGGCTGCAGCACAATTTGAAACTTGAGGCCCAGACCCAGGCCTTGGAAAGACAAATCCAAGGCTCCGACAGCCCCGCCCAGGGCCATGGGGATGAGAGCAGCAGACACAATGCCACAGAATCACTCCAGAGAGAAGTGGAGAGACTGAAGCTGCAGCTCAGTGAGGAGAAGGACACACAGGAGAGGCTGGCTCACAGCTTTGAGCAGGAGAGACTAACATGGAACAAAGAGAAAGACAGGGTCATCAAGTACCAGAAGCAGCTCCAGATCAACTACCTGCAGATGCACAAGAAGAACCAGGACCTGGAGAGGATCCTGAAGGAAGTGACTGCTGAACTGGAAAGCCGGACAGAGCTCGGCATGGATATAAACTACAGTTCAGGGTTACAAACGTATGACGACGTTATTGCAACAGAGATTTAATGGGAGCACTCACACACGTTCAGTAAAAAGTGAACTGGGCACTTGACAATTTTTTCACCACAGATATTTATGATATTATAACTGCTGGAGATTATTCACTGCTAATTAGTGGTTATTTAATAGGATAACCTAGTGTATTTTGTTTACAGGTCACAAAAAAACAAAATAATAGCTTTTGTGATGACACTGTTAGTACTTGTTTAAAAGTAAATACTAAGTTATTTAATGTTCAAATGAGATCTTTTTTTTTTACCATGTTGTCTAACAGTATCACTTATAGTTCAAATCATGTACACTTTTGTAGTTTAAACGCCAATTATTAGTTTCTCAGTTTCTCAGTGTTTCATGATTAATTACTGGTGATAACAGCTGATGAGCATGATAGTGGCTTAACATCTGTCCATTGCAGCATGGCAAATGGCAGTGATGTATCATCTGTATGTCTGGGGTCCTTAACCATGATAGACTGCCTTGTACACCCATGTTACAGCTTGCTCCCACATGGTCCATTCTAAGGGGATTTGTGCATGGAAAACAGTTTTAGACCATTTCAAAACAATTCACAGGTCGTATGATATGAATATGTGTAATGTCCACACCAATGTAAAAGTATTTTGCACCTCAAAATACATCTTTAAATAATGCATTTTCATTCAATTCAATTCAATGGTGAAAATGTAAGTCAATATGCACTATTCTGCAGTTGATATATTTTATTATATCATCTGTACGTTTTTGTAATTCACTGGATTAACTCAAACCCAAACTTTCTGTTACTGAGAACATTTCAATGGTACAGTAAATTAATTCTGCAAAGCAGTGCCATTATATGTGTCAATTCAGGTGCCATGATAGATCCTATTAACACTCCACCATCACTCCACTGAACAGAGATATCATTGACATAATATGTTATTATAAATTTAGGCTTGCTGTGTTGACGAGGTCAGATGTAATCTAACTAAAAAATTGAATTGAATCCATCTATGAACACTTTGAATCGTTGGACGGTGTTACTGCATTGTCTGAGTGTGCATGAAACCAGCACTTTGTTAAAGCAAACCTTATGCCTGTAGCTGTTTATTCCTGATACAGAAATGCACATAATACAGAATATACCAGAGAATATATCTGACAGAAACCAAGGGCAAATGCAAATTTTGGGATTCACTTTCTGTTCTGTGTGGGTTTAGAGAGAGAAAGAGATTAAACGATGCTGGACAGAATACAATAAAACAAATATTTTAAGAGAAAAACAAAGTAAAAAAGGGTGATCTCCCTGTAATGTCTATCTCTCTCCCTACATTGTTCATCTAACTTTGTGAGAGTTAGCTGGCACTGTTCCACTTGGAGACAAACAATCCTTCCTAGCAGCAGCCCCGGACATTTGGCTCTGCTATTTTGGAGCTATTCCACTTCCCACAAGGGCAAAGTAGTTTGTGAAGCAAAAGTTTAACTACTCCACCCACTCAATACTCAGGGGCTCACATAGACTATCAAGCAGAAATATATGCACACACTGCACTGGTCAAGAATGTGTGGCAATCTCTGTAATGAGGCTGCTTGAGATTGCTCAGCTATCCACCATTACATTACATTACCACAGCAGGTCAGGAGAGATTTGGAGGCAGACAGACTAAACGGAGCTATAAGGTGAGGCGCTGTAACTGGTGGCACTCAAACTCAAAAGTCTGATAAGTGTTTTACAGCCCTTACTCTAGTCCTTGGCACAGAGAAGTCGTCAAATAGGCAAGAAGCAAAAGAACGGCTGATAGTGCAGCTATTGTACTGGTGAAACATTCTTGGAATTTCATTTATGAAATCAAACTGTGCATCCTTGGGCAAAAAAAGCCTCAGTGAAACAGACAGAGATAGAATTTGTAATTAGTACCAACAAACATGCAAGGGTGCAAACACGGCTGATTTATTTATCAAGCAAAGGTCTGTCATTTGTGCATCAGTGCTCTTTTTTACACTTTTGCTAAATTACTTTCTTTTATTCTGAAACTCTGTTTATCTAAACAACCGAATTTGACATCGATCTCAGGAAACAGTATTGTTCAGTGAGGCTCTTTTTGCCAGAGAAAGACAACGGTCCGATCAATCTGTGTTCAAACATCAGCAAACACATTAATCTGCATTATGTTGGCTTATAATGATTGCTAAAACATTTAATGCACTTGAAAGGTTGAATGGTTTGTCAAACTACTCCTTTATTGGACAACTTCACAAGCAAATGCTGGATTTATAAATAAATATGAATGCTGTTGGTATATATTCAAAGCTGTCTTCAACTGTGCTCTTTGTCAATCCCTCATTATCATTCTCCATTCCTCTTGTACATAAATAATGAGAAGATTGTTTTCCTACTCCACCTAATCAACAAATTTCGGCCTTTATAGTGTTTCCTTCCTCATCCAGCAGCTCTTTCCAGCTCATCTCTTGTCATTACTGAGCAGATTGGACCAAATCAAAACTGAAATCAAATTAAAGCCCATTGTCATTGTGCGTGGCTCCTTCACTGACATGAATGGAGGACCACACAGAAAAGATAACAAGAAATTCAAAGTCACTGGCTTGACATGAAAGAAAACAACAAAGCTGACTGGATGAAGGGATTCCTTACTCAAAGTAACCACAGAAGAAAAATCACTGAAACGTACATGGCTGTTTACAATAAACATACATCCTTGCTGCAATGTTGTCATGTGCTTTATGCTATTCTAATGTGCTTTACCAGCAGAATAACTTATAAGAGACATTATAACTTGTACATGTATTTAATTCAAGCTTTCAATTTTTTTTATATTTTCTCATAAAACCAACTATTTTCAATTATGGAATGCAGAGGAAAAATGGGATTTTGGAAGGGTTATGATACACATCCCTTTGTATGGACTCAGCTGAACATACAGAGTTTTGGTCCAGCAGATGTCTCAGTGCGATTGGAAAGCAGCCGTCAGAAGACACTGGGTGATAATTTAGCCCTGCCCTGCAGTGACATGATAATAATGCACTCATATCCTGCTGTGATTCTCCTGATCGGCTGACAGTCAAGCACAAAAGGGCCTGAATTCATTAGTAATGGGGAGGCGCATTTGCAAAACCTGTTCAACATGCAAAAAAGCCATCCCTGCTTCAATATTCACGGCAAACAAATGTAATTCACAATTTTTGCACTCCATTTGATGGCGTGACCCTCACCTCTAACATTAGAATAAATATTCCATACCAGTAAATAATAGATGAGCCAATAACAATGTATCAGTTTCTACCTTGCCCTCATTACTCATTACACACTCACATACTCAAATGTGCTATGTACCCCTAAGCAATTAGTTGCTCTACAATATCAGGGGGCTGGTTATTCAGGCATGTATTTCATATTTTATTGGTTTATTTGGAGCCCTGCATGCAGACCAAGCTACAGCAAACAGCCTCAGAAAATCCCAGAGCTCCTCCACAGTCAGCAAAGTAATTGGGGAGGGAGTCCCAAAGGGTCCTCGCACACTGCTGAACCTTTTGCTACCGACAAGTTGAAATGGCAATAAAAGTAGATAGGAGTCGGTTTGTGTGCAAGTGTTTGTGTGTGTGTGTGTTTGTTGAGGATATAAGTACAGGAGGTGGCTGGAGTACTTTGTGTGAATAGGCCCGCAGTCTTTCGAGACTCGCTGGTTGGCTGGGAAACCATCTGGTTGCCCAGCCCCCCAGCTGCATCCCCATTTCTATGGGGATGTCAAATACTGCTCATGGGGGGTGGGGGGTTGGGGGGCTGTCCGGATGCCAATGTAAGCCCCAACTGCTCAAAATTAGTTAATTAACTCTATCTCTCACACAGAGAGAAACTTCCTTTGTAAGGAATTCTACCATTCATCACAATCCAACTCTTTTATTCTGAAGCTTTGCCAACTATCAGCTTGTGAAATTAGCTAGGAACAGTTGAATGTGCAATAAAAAGCCCTGGGAGTAAATCCATATCATTAAATAAGCACAAACACAGAAAAAGGGTTCAAGCTAATTTCAGAATTTGAGGGCAAATTTTTAAATTCACCATAGCTTTCAACCACATGCTTTGTCTGCCATTTCAACCTCGCTGATAAGATATAGATGATAACATTAATTTTGTTTAGACATGTATTAATTGAATATTCATGGCCCATGCTTATCAGATTCTAAGTTACTGTTGGCAGCTGTCTTCCACGAGGGACAAGATGTGTGTGTGTGTGTGTGTGTGTGTGTGTGTGTGTGTGTGTGTGTGTGTGTGTGTGTGTGTGTGTGTGTGTGTGTGTGTGTGTGTTATCTAAACAGCATATAATAATGAGATATACTCATATTCACACTGGTCAAATAATGCCATAAAAACACATTTTTATATATATATACAGAGCTTTAATTCGGGCGGCTGTGGCTCAGTGGAGAGCAGGGTCGTCCCCCAATCAGAGGATCGGTGGTTCGATCCCTGGCTCCGGCAGTCCATGTCGATGTGTCCTTGGGCAAGACACTTAACCCCAAATTGCTCCCGCAGGCTGTTCCTGCGGTGTATGTATGTGTATGAATGTTAGTTAGGGTCCTGATGGTCAGGTGGCACCTTGCATGGTAGCTCCTGTCATCAGTGTATGAATGGGTGTGAATGGGTGAATGATTAGTAATGTAAAAGCGCTTTGAGTGGTCGGAAGACTAGAAAAGCGCTATACAAGTACAGTCCATTTACCATTTACCATTTAATTCACAACAATCAATTGTGTCAATTTTGTACACCGACTCTGTGCACTGAGACGAAATGATCATATCCTGAAGTGATGATAAAACGAAGGTGGGTTGCATTGCTTCCATTGAGCTGAAAATAGAAATAAATAAACACAAGTAGTTGTTTTACATGTAAGCTCTTGAAATTGTTTCACATAATGATTATTTTCATTTAGACTTACCGAAATAGTATTTGACTGAAGATGTCCCTCTGTATGTTCAAATTCTATAAGACATTACATTAACATTTGTTAATACCAATTTAAATTCTTTAGCAATTAAACCAAATGTGCTGACCAATGATACTGTGGATGGATGATCCTCTTACCTTGCTCGGTAACAGACTCAAATTGAGAGACATTTTGTGCGGTGTTCTTTTCTAGCTTTAAATGCTTGACTGCAATAGAAAAAACACAACCAGATATCTTTTAAGGGTTTTGACAAACTATGTATATTTTTTTCTTTCAAAGAAAAACACATGATCTTGGTTTTAGCATATAAAAAAAAAAAAAACTGTAAAAAATGTGGTTTGTCATTACTGCCTAGGAACAGATTTATTTTTTAAATTAGCGTTTCTCTATGGTCCACCACTTTAGTCGAGACTAAAATGTCTCAACAAATATTGGATGGATTGCAATTTAATTTTCTAGAGACATGGTTTCCAAACAATGTATCCTCACTTTGGTGATACGATTCTTCACCACCATGAGGTTGACATTTGTGGTTTTGAATACAATGTGTCAAAAACTGTTGGATGGATTGCCATGGAATTTGCTTTACACTTTCAAAACCCCTCAAGATAAACTGTAATTACTTTGGTAATCTCATCTCCATCTAGAGCCAGTATCATAAAAAAAAATCTCCACTGGTCATGATATAAAACATAAGCACTTAACTTGTGTTTACAAACACTAGTGATAAAAAAGAGTCCCAGATAACTTTAGTCCTGACGTAATCTCACTAAACATTTGCCAGAGTAGTAAAAGTTGTGAGTTGATACAGTAGATGATCAGACATGCATACTATATGCCCTATAGTTTAAGAATGTGTTAGGTTGTAACTTTTATATATACTATATTTATATATATATATATATATATTTTTTTACTATATCTATGCTGCTGTAAATCCTGTAAATTTCCCAGCTGCGGGACTAATAAAGGATTATCTTATTTTATCTTATCTTATGTTACTTTGGAGTATTAATCACAATCCAGCTGTTAATGATGTCAAATTGTGGACTACTAGCCTGGGCACTGACACATATATCACATAAGACAAATAGCTACATAGTGATAATACCATCAAAATGAGTAAGAATATATTTTACCTGTTCATTTAGAGAGAAAAAAATACTCCACCTGTGTTTAAAGTACAGACAATAATACTTGACTGATCAGTATGTGTGACACCACCACAGATCACTCATACCGGCCATCTCCAGGCCATGGTCAAGCCCTACACCCCCGCCCGACCACTCCTCTCTGCTGCCTCGGGGCGACTGGTGGCCCCGTCGCTCAGAGGTCCCTGCGGCCGATCGACCCGGTCACAGCTTTTCTCTGTCCTGGCCCCTCAGTGGTGGAATGAACTCCCCACTGACGTCAGGACAGCAGAGTCACTGCCCATCTTTAGGCGCTGACTGAAAACTCACCTCTTCAAGAAGTACTTCAGCCTTCCTACGTAGCACTTATGTATTGCCTTCCGTTGCACTTATTGCATTCATATTAGTTTGTTTCACTTATTGTATTGGTATTAGTTTGTTTCACTTATTGTATTCATATTAGTTTGTTTCTCTTATTGTATTCATATCAGTTTGTTTCTCTTATTGTATTCATATCAGTTTGTTTCTGTACTTTTGCTCTGGTTTATGCTTTTAGATGCTTGTTTAAGAAAGGAGATGCACTTATGACTTCTGGTGACTAGTAGTTCTCTTGAATACCTATGTTGAATACACTTCCTGTAAGTCGCTTTGGATAAAAGCGTCTGCTAAATGACTGTAATGTAATGTAATGTAATGTAATGTAATAATGTAATGTAATGTACTGTAATGTAATGTACTGTAATGTAATGTAATGTAATGTACTGTAATGTACTGTAATGTAATAAATGTAATGTAATGTACTGTAATGTAATGTAATGTACTATAATGTACTGTAATGTAATAATGTAATGTACTGTAATGTAATGTATGTAATGTAATGTAATGTAATGTAATGTAATGTAATATAATGTAATGTAATGTAATGTAATGTAATATAATGTACTGTAATGTAATGTAATATAATGTACTATAATGTAATGTAATGTAATATAATGTACTATAATGTAATATAATGTACTATAATGTACTGTAATGTAATATAATGTAATATAATGTAATATAATGTACTGTAATATAATGTACTATAATGTACTGTAATGTACTGTAATGTAATGTACTATAATGTACTGTAATGTACTGTAATGTACTATAATAATGTACTATAATGTACTGTAATGTACTATAATGTACTATAATGTACTATAATGTACTGTAATACCGTTGTAGCTGTCCACCGTCACTGCAGACACCTGCGTGGACTCAGCGAAGCGAATGATGAACTCCTGAGGAAACATCCCGGTGGAGATCCAAAACGTGTCGCTGTTCCTGGATGTGAAAGCGACAAACACACGCTGATCCCACGGGAATACAATGACGTCATCTCAAAGCAAACAGCGTGAGGTCGTCACTCACCCGTCGGTGATGTTCTCTGGAGGGTGACTCTCATCGCCGGACGAGGAGACGACCACGGAACTCAGAGAGGAATCGATCATCTCCAGCGACTCAGCGACCAAGCTAACCTAGCTAGCGTCACCGCGGTTGCCAAGCCAACCGGTAAAGTCGCAGCATATGTACGTCACCCTCTCTGTGCTACGTCACTGTTTGCGACGCACGCTGCTCGTTAGTTGGTTGTTTAGCAGTTAGCAGTTAGCAGTGAGCATCTAAACACATCTAAACATGGCGAACGGGTGCAAAGACGTGTTGTTCTCACGGGGGACCGGACATGTAAGTTACGAGGCACTAGTGAGCTTACTGTGACGACACAGGAGAACCTCTGTATAATAATATATATATATATATATATATATATATATATGTGTGGTTGGTTAGTTGAGCTAGGAAGCTAAGCTACAAACCAGCGCTGGGTAGCAAAGACAAAAAGCAAGAGTGAAAAAACAAACAAAATGAAAGCATAAATGCACAGTGTGTGTGTCGTGTCTCTGTGGTCTGTTGCCTCATTGTGTACCATGTCTTGCAAAGGCATCACAGCAGTTAGCATTAGCTGCTAACAGGTGTTGCACTCACTGCAGCATCCCTTTTGTATAATGATCAAATTGACAGGTCTCCTGCAAAAAAAAGTATTATTATAAAGTAAATAAATGGGTCAAATAAAGAGCAGCAGTAAACAATACGTTTGCATCTCTTATGTCATCCTGTGCTTGGTATGCTGAAGACATGTGAGGACATGTGTCTTTCTTATTAACCTGTTCTCTTTTCCAGAGTGACGATTCGGACATATGGGATGACACAGCATTGATAAAGGCTTATGACAAGGCTGTTGCGTCATTCAAGGTAAAATAGGGTGCTTTGCCGTTTATCAGCATTGCAAAAAGTTTCTGTTTGCTTTCTCCACTCATGTTCTGCTCTTGATTTGTGTGCCAGACTGCTCTGAAGGGTGAAGATGAGCCGGAGACCTCCAAGAAAAACCAGCCGGGGAAAAAACGCAAGAGCAGCAAAAAGAACCAGAGCAGAAAAAGAACGAATGTACCAGCAGACAAAGAGGTGCGGAACTTGAATTTAAGAATACTGATGAATAAACAGGAAGTCTTATTGTTCAGCAATTTTATTGAAAGTTTCAAGGCGTTTTAACGTTTAACACATAAGGCAACACATTTACTTGTTCTAAATTCATGTTTGGCAAACTCTTTTTTGTTGTCCTCGATTTGATTTACTTCAGACAGGAAGACAACCAAAATTGTCCGGTTTTGGTCATGGTTACACTTTGTTATGTTGTGTCACAGTGGCAGGTTGGGGACTTGTGCAGTGCGTACTGGTCAGAGGATGGCCAGCTCTATGCAGCCACTATCTCCTTCATAGATGAGAAGAAGGGCACCTGTACAGTTGTTTACACAGAATACGGCAACGAGGAGGAGCAGAACCTTGAAGACTTACTTTCAGAGATCTCTGAGGGTGATGAAGAAACAAATGCCAAGGTAAAGCAATGCAAATACATTATTTTATTTATATTTATGAAATGCAATATATGTTGGGTATTTTATTAGATTTTATTTATTCTTACATGATTACCTCTTTATTTAACAGGTTAATGGTTATGTACATTGCATCTTCAATTTGTAGATTGTAGACTCACTAACTTTAGATTTTGCCATTTACTGTGAACAAGAGGTAGTCATTTTTCATCCCCCCCAAAAAAAATCATTTGGAATGAGCCAACACAAATATGGATATATTTCTTTACTCAATGGAGGCAGGCAGCATCTGTCTGATAAAGTCCACCCAAGGTTACATCTTTCACTCTGCAAATTTACACACAACAAATGAGTAAGAACAAAATTGACAGCATGTGAGTAAACGCAAAGTACGTAATAAACAAGTTACCTTGGACATGCTGTCATTTTTTTCACGTTTGTTTTTACTTGGCCACTATAGACTGAACATAATAGTAGATAATTACTGACAAATGAGGTCAGTTGAGGCAAAGTGACAGAAATGTCAATTATAATACTTTTAGCCAAATCCTGGAATTTAATGATCATAACAAATTGCTATGTCAGTGTAATCAATCCAAGGATTAGGTTCTAATTAGTAAATCACTTGCATTTTATATTGATTGTATATTATTTTCTTCTGTCTCTGCCTGTACCTTCTTGAAGAAAAAAATGTGTATTTATTCAGAAATGTCCCTACGTGCAGTCTCCAAGATCTTTAAAGAAAATGACAAATTAAGGCTAAAGTAATATGTCTCTGCAATTCAGGTAAAGGAGGTAGAATCATCAACAGAGGAAAGTGACAGGTCAACCACACCAAACCACCACAAACAACAGCCACACAGTAAACCTCAGAAGTCCAAGGCCCACAGAGAACCGCCTCCTATGTGGGCTCCTGGTTTCCCTGGGTTTCCTCCAGGTCCACCTCCCATGCATGCCTTCAGCCAGGTAAGAAAAAGACCCCCCCCCCCCCCTCCATTCCTTAAAAGTCAGCAAAAAAAATGAACTGGTAATAGACTATTTTTATACATAGTTCTTGAGTTTAAAATGTTAAAATTGAAATGTGTAAGACTATATGAATACCGTGCGAATGTTGGGTCTTTGGTGCAGCAAAATGAATAGTAAAATGAAATATAAACAAACTGTTTACAATGTGAACGGTAAACTTGAATATAAACAACAACCCTTTCAGAGTTTGCATTTATAGCTGGGAGATTGTATTGGATTGCAATGAATTTAACTGGCATTTATGTTGATAGGTCTAGCCTCTGTATTGATGTTATGTATAAAGTCATACAAAGAGAAATAGTAAAATATGTTTTAAGAAGTATATATATTGTCTTAAACCTTTTTTACAGGTTGGACATGATATATATGGAAGTTGGTGAGATGACACGAACAGAATGAGCCTCAGACTGAACTTATTTTATGTCGAGGAGTGTTTATTGAAGAGGGATGTTTAAACCATTAACCTCCAGTTCAAGCAAAATTAGTTCAGTGAGTTGTTTTCAACTCCTTTTTTTTGTTGTCTTTTGTGTCCTCTACCAGGGAGGAAGCAGACGATCTGGTGGTCACGGGCCTGTACCTCCTCCATGGCCTCCCATGATGCCATTTGGTCCACCAGTGAGTTGGAATATATTCCTGTACACTAATTAGAAATGCAAAAGCTGCAGCAGATACTGTTTTATTTTAGGAATTGGGTATGCAATCAAGATGTCAAAGGCACACATTTACTCACCCAGCCGGTAAATTGAGAAACACCTGTCAATTTAGCTTGTAATTGATAGACAACAAATATTGTCAGCTTGCAGCATCTGCATTGTGATCACACTCTCTCTGCCTCAGATGATCCCTCCACCTCCGCCTATGAGCCCTGACATGGTGGATGACGAGGCTTTGGGCAGCGTGCTCATCTCCTGGTACATGAGTGGATATCACACGGGATACTACTTGGTATGTGCACAGAAGCTAACTGATTTATTATAGGCTATAAAAGGGATTTACTGCTTCTACTTTCAGGTTCAGTTTCTAGCATTATGTACTGAATAGCAGTGGGCGTGTATGCTCATTTGGACTCAAAGTTACTCAATTTACGTTGTTATTCTTGGCTAGAAGAACCTTTTCATTGAATGCCTCTAGCTGAATAATATGTGGGAGTCATTGATTTAAAAAAAATAATAATAATTAAATTAAAGGGACGCTATATTAACATATTCTTTTTACAGGGATTAAAACAAGGACGCAAAGAAGCTGCCAATTGGACGAAACTGCACCACAAATGAAATGATCAACTCAACATTTCATAGTTTCAGTTTCTCCGGGCATCACCAGGTGCAGCAGTCATCCTCCCTATTATGCCTGATGTGTGTTTTTCTTGTTTCAATGAAATGTTATAAACTAAGTGTACACGCTATGAATAGAACGTTCATCGGAGCTCAAGGAGGAGAGTTTTGTATTCTTTGTAAATAGATTAAATAAAGGCTATAAGAGCACAGTTGATAACTCGCTTGCTTTTTTGTTTTTATTGCACTGTAGCATAGACACACTGTACTAAAATGAAACTATATTGGGCAACAGATGTGTGTAATTATGGCCTTTTTCACTCATTATACATATATTTCTCTCATTTGATTTTCTAATTAGAAAAAGAGGGAGTGGTTATCCAAATGTGTATGTGACACTCAATGACGTGTGGTTGTAATGGCAAGTAATGTCCAGCAGAAGTCAGACTAGTATAATGTATTCATGTTATAGGAAAATGTGGCATTAATACATAATGGTTAGGTGTTAAAACCGTTACAGAACCACGGTGAAAACATTATTCTCTTCTTATTGTGGGTCTGTTGTACACTTGTGTCTGTTGGCATGCTAAGAATTTGATCGCAAGCCAGACTTGAGTCCTTCAGTCCCTCTGGTGCTTTCCGCGCAGTTAATTCAGAGAATCATTACGGTATATGAGATATATATATATATATATATATATATATATATATATATATACGCACGCTCAAGCTCATATTTGTTTTTTTCCCTGAGGTGTTCCCTTGTCCACCACCCAACAGAGGATGGCATCCATCATAATGTTTTTCTTCACTTCAGATGGGTGTATATTTAGAGTGATAGCAGGAAAGGTTGCAACTACACACAGTGTGACACATTGGATCAGTTGTGCAGATTAAAAATTGATTCTTAAACAAAGTCATTAAAATATTAAGATCACTAAATTATATTATGTCTTAACATCCTTTACACTTGCACTTGTTTTTCTGCACTACCATTGTAGTAGATACACCAATGTGGTATATATTTTTTTATGGTACGTTTGGTTTGATCCAAGATTACTTTGGCTCTGCACACCCGTTATTTATTTCCTGAGTAGTCCTCAAAACTGATCCAGGAATGTTTTAAGTTGAATTATGTAAGAACAGTAGAGGAGGTAAGGTAATAGTTACTGTATGTGTGTATATTTAGAATATAGAAAACCACATGTAATTACAGTGGGATCAGCCACAATCATTCTGCTGAGCCTGTAGCGCTTTCATTCCATGAAATAGAAACTGAAAAGATTTCCCACATTTCATATACTGGTGATTTGTTGCCTGTAAACACCCACTCCTCTGGTTCTAAACTGGTGGGCAATTGATGATACACTGTATCTGTGTGTGAGGCAGAGAGAGAAACAGAAACAGAATAGGATTTTGTTGTACCATCATGTAACAGCATGATTGTCTCCTGTTTTTTGTATCATGTGATCTTCCTCCAGCTGCTCCATAGCCATTTCTCTCTGACTGAAGAGCGGCCCCTTTGTTTGTGTACTGACTGTGGTCGGCACTTTATAGCCCACTGTGACTGTGCCAGTGTTGACTGTTGTATTTGATTCTCACTGTAGCAGTCACTTTTGTTTTGTCCTGTTTGTGTGCATTTGTGTGGGCAAATGAGAGAAAAGAGGGGCGGTAACAGGAGAAAATGTAGTTTGAGGGATTTACAAATAGAATATGCACTATAAACGAGGGGTGATAAACCGGACCTATCTTTTCCCCACAGATGGATTTAAAATCTGCCACGGCAAAGCCTGCTCATAAGCCCCATGCTTGCCTGACTCTGCAGCAAACTGAGCTGCCCAAAGGGCTCGATGGAGCCTAGCGAGGAGTTAAAAGGGGGTCAGACCTAGCTTGGGAAAGCACTGCTCCCCTCTGTGACTGTCTACCCCCTACTGTCCAGAATGGCATGAGGCGTGTAAACATAATCTGCATTTCACATAGCCCCTCCTAGGAAACAGAGAGACATCCAAGCGAGATCACATTGTTGCATGAGTTACAGCGCCTTCAGCTATTTACTCACGCTCACAACATCAACAAACATCCTGCTTTTAAATAAGAGACTTCGGGGGAGATTAGAGAAACGGGCTACACAAGCCCCTTTGCCTTTTTCCGTATGACTGAGCACCAAACAGTCATTGCACAACTACAGACTTCATTATATGTTTAAGATTGTAATGTAAGCGCCCTTAAGAATTTGGTCTAAATCACTGGATGTAAGTGTATAGGAGAACCTTTTTTGGAGTGAGCATAGGGAACCATATTGGTTGAAATATGGGAAATGCAACTCTACTTATAGATTTCTTCTGTACGGAAGAACACAAACAAGATTTAAAAATGATCAGACGGACAACAGATTGCCGTATCAAGGCTATTTATGACTCAGGACAAAAATTAATAAAATGAATTAAAGCAGTTGTGTTGTAAATGGTAGGACATTCAGAGTGAAACATGGCTCGCAATTACACATAACCTGAAAACTAAACTAACCTAAACTGTATCTGAATGCATTGATATCAGCCATGCATCACTAAAGGCTTTTAAAGAGATGCTTGGTTTTTGTGTAGCTTCTGATTCCTCTCTTTATTTACACGCTTTATTTGAATATTTTCTGGCGATACAGGAGGTCATGGTTGGGGTTACACAGCATCTGAATTTACAGAAAATAGATAAATAAAGCTCTGTTGAACAATGGCTGGCTTCTGCTCAGAGGTTAGTTATTGTAATATAACTAAACTGCTCACCGACAAGAATAGAAAGGAAAGAGCTTTTCCATTTAAGTATTTAAAGATGTGCAAAGCTGGTGTGCGTGAGGATCTGATACAGTGTGTTGCTTACTTGGGACTTATAGATGGAACCGACACACACACACCTACCATGAGACGGGAAGACAGTTCTACCACTCTAAGGGTCCCGAATTTTGGGAAAATGTGCCTCCTTGTGGGACTTGACTAAGCTGTGTTGTGTTCTCACCTTGGTTCAAAAGCTCGGGACTTCCCGGCAATGTGGATGGCACCTCTGCCCTAGAGAGACTTCTCTTTTATGACCTTCTGACCTTTCAGAATTCCACTCACAGCAGGTCCAGTAAAGTCCTGGTGTAGCCACAGAGCATGATTCACATTCATTACAGATGCTCATAAATAAAATGTTATACCATGAAAGCAAAGCCCATACCCCCGACTTTACAGCCCCCCTTATAGGCTGCGTTATTATTATTAAGGAAATGGGGATTCTCAAAGGCCAAAGAGAAGCACAAAATATCACCTGAAAAATATTAAAAGTTCCTGGTTCTTTTTACAGGTCAAGATAATTATTTTAAATGGCATGTTCTTTATGTGATAGTCTATATAAGCTATATGCTATTAACCTCATCAATCCTACTGGACCCATCGGTGGGTTCAAAGGCACATTACTTAACCAAACATCAGCCATAAGTATTAAAGTGAAGACCTTAAGCTCTCCAATGGTATCAAACATGACAAGTTGGAATCTAGCTTTTTTTTTTCATTCAATAGAGTGGTACAGCTCTAAAAAATAATAATAATTTGCACTTCAATAACTTCTAAAGTACCTTTCATGCATACATTTAGCACATTTAAACCATAGCAGACAAATTTGTCAGTAGAAGCAGGATATACAACTTAAATTAAGTACGGTCTTACAGTGTAAAGTTATGCTCTCACATTTAATTCAAAGGGATTTTGATACTTTTAAACGTTTGAGTGCACGACTGGAAAAACACATTTAAAAAACAGCCCAAAATGTTTATAAGTTGAAATAATAATATGGAACTACAGTTAAAAGTCAGAATACATTAATACAAAAAGTGGTAGTAATTTTGATGAATGCTTTTGGGATTTTGTGTATTTTTAAAGTTATATGGCAGAATTAAATAATAGCCCCTTTTCACAGCAGCAATTTTGACCCGTCATTGCTGGGTTAACACAGGTGTCATTAATTACGTTAATTATGATCCCAATCTATTTAGTGTGTCAAAGGCAATCCAGTGAGCCAGCATGCATAATACCAGGGCCCTGGTCAACCTAAATGAAACAAGGACATAATAATAATAATAATAATAATAATAATAATAATAATAATAATAATAATAATAATAATAATAATAATATAGCAGCTTAATAATAATAATACATACACAGACAATAAATACACATATTACCTTTATTGATCCCCATGGGGGAAAATTACTAGTGTTGCAGCAGCTCAACTACACAGACACAGACAATAAATACACATACACATACTACAACTACACAGACAATAAATACACATACTATACAACTACACAGACAATAAATACACATACTATACAACTACACAGACAATAAATACACATACTATAAACTACACAGACAATAAATACACATACTATACAACTACACAGACAATAAATACACATACTATACAACTACACAGACAATAAATACACATACTATACAACTACACAGACAATAAATACACATACTATACAACTACACAGACAATAAATACACACACAGACAATAAATACACATACTATACAACTACACAGACAATAAATACACATACTATACAACTACACAGACAATAAATACACATACTATACAACTACACAGACAATAAATACACATACTATACAACTACACAGACAATAAATACACATACTATACAACTACACAGACAATAAATACACATACTATACAACTACACAGACAATAAATACACATAAATACACATACTATACAACTATATAATGTAATTCATTGTAACTAACCCTGCAATGACATGCACACTTTGACTGTGAGTAGAGGCCTATTAAGGCTACACATGTTGGTATATAATAATTGATATGCATGTCATTCTTTATCTCTGCTGGATGTCTTGCATCAACAGGCCCACCAGGTGAACGTTGTTGGCCGGTAGGGGTCTCCGGATACCGGACAGGCTCCAGCTCCACCGCATGGGTGTCACCGTGAGAAGTCAGCTGTGGAGACGGACTCTGAATCAGTATATATGTATATGTTTCCTTCCTCTTGCTTCAGTCACGGCTCCTACATCAGAAGACAGTCAGTGTTTGATTTGGGACGTTTTGTGCGCCTGGACTCTTGTGCTTGTTTTTCCTCCCAGCTGGTGATCGCTTTAAGTTCGGCTCATATAAATTGGTAAACCCGTCTGCACCAAGCAGAGAGCATGTTCTGCAGGAATCAAACAGCAAGAGCAACCGTGGCCCGCGGCTCTGCCCTGGAAATGGAGATACGACGAGGGAAGTTCAGAAAGAGCGTTTTCTTGGACACATCACAGGTAGACCAGCTATCACCACTGTGACTGATCTCTCTCTCTCTCTCTCTCTCTCTCTCTCTCTCTCTCTCTCTCTCTCTCTCTCTCTCTCTCTCTCCTCTGCAAACTAACTTATTTGTATTTATATCATCTGTCATGTTCTGAAAGCTTCTGAGTGTGTCCACTGCTTTGCTTTGCTTTGCCTGCTACTTTAATTAAACTGGAGAACTTTGCTGCTGCATCCACGTCCTCAAATTGAAGCTCTTAATTGCAACACTTTCAAACTACTTTGCATTTTTCTTTTCTCTAAATAAAAAACAATAATATCCCTTCTGAGGCTAAAAATGAGTCTGCTGTACTCTCGGCAGTGTGTTTAGAGTAATTTAAATGGGCTTTTTGTTATGTTCCATCTCCCATGGGATTGTTTTAATGCTGCTAGTTTAATATTGTATAGTTCTGTTGAGATGCTGGTACCTTCAAGTGGTTATTGGATGACATTTGTTATTCCATACTGGCTCATTTTTATTTAAAAAAATGCATTATGAGCTACATTTTGTAATTTTCCTCTCAAGTGAACTCCCTTGATATTCCCCTTGAAACACTGTTCCCACACATAATAATGTTGCAAAATAAAAGCCCCTTTTATAAAGCTCAGTGGCTCACCTGTGTGTCTTTTAACTGCTTAGCTTTGGACTGCGGCATGTGGACAGTCACCCAAAGGGCACTAGTCAAAAAGTCTGCATCCAAAGTTGAGAACTAGGTCAGAGCTGTAGCCTTTGCATCCCTCTCAGCTGTTTATCACTGTACTCCAACCGGTACACTTCATGTATGTTTTCCTCTTCCTCCTTGCAAAGCACTCATGTCAACATGTGCTTTATATTAGCCACTGTTTGTTGGCAAAGCAGACTTCAAATCTAACATCAAATTATTTTTACTCACGGGCCATATTAATGCTGTTTTGATGGAAAGTCCTTCTGTCTATCTCCATTCTCATCCTCACTCACACACAAACAAACACACACACACACACACACACACACACACACACACACACACACACACACACACTTGCCCGTGAGCTGTGTGGCGGTTTGCATATTACTTTGATTTCACTTGAGAGTGCTGGTATTTGGTTATTCTGTCAGAAACACATTTCCAGTTTTAGGGGTGTTTGTGTGCGTTTTGTATACAGTTTTTGGAAGGTCAGAGAATTGTTTTGGTGATAGTAGACAGAAAGAAGAGGGATGTGGGTGCGTGGAAGAGAGTATCAGGGAGATGGAATAAGGTTTGGGATTCAATTGTAAGGGGATATTTAAGGAATGTTAATGGTGCAATACAGCAAATGGAAAAATAAGAGTATTGATTCTGTCTCTCTCCTTACCTCTCTGGGTTTCTCTTCACCATGTGTGTGTACCAGTTGTTTATAATTCAAGTCACAGGAAAAACAGCACTAACACCCAGTGAGTCAGGCACACACGTATTGATGTGCAGTCAGACTTACTGATCTGGTGTCAGAGCAGCGTCCGTTCATATCTGACACACAAGCTCGTAAAGGCCAGTAATACATAACACCTTCTGGAGGTGCAGTAGTGCTAATGTGGCGAAGTCTGTTCAGTATCTCAGGCAGAAGTGAATGATCTCATGTGTTTTGCAGGGTTTATTTTCAGATGGCGTGAGATGATGTTATCCCCAGAGCAAGCAAACAGTGTTGTCTTATATAATATTTATTTATGTATTTATTTGGCCAGTGGGGTCGGGTGAGGTTTAGATGTGGAGGGAGCAGAAGTGGAAACAGGAGGAGGAAAAGATTTAAAAAGGGCCTGACCAGGCATACGGCGAACTATTACATTCATCATTGAAACAAACTTCACGCATATTCCACCTCTAACCCATATTACATTCCCCTGTATTGTCTCTGTATTAGTTATTTATCAGGGTAAAGACCCCCCTTATTCTCACAACAACAATCATTGCTTCCTTAACTGTGTAATCTGCTTTCCGCTGGTTCTCATACAAGATTAATGTGTGTCTTTGCCTTTGTTGCCAATGCTAATGATCCTCTTTCAGAGACTTTCCTCCGGCTGTGTGTGTTAGGACTCTCTCAATGCCGCTGTGGAACTGCTCTGTGGCATTTCAATGAAGCAGGCTACCTCAGTGTGAAAGCACCTCATTTTCCCTGTGCCAAGGGATATCACGTCTGTTTGTGTGCGCGTTCATATGTGCCAACAGTTGAGCCTTTTGTGTGTAGATGTGTGTATGTGACGGTGGTTTGTCTGGAATGTCTGTCGGTCAACAACATGTTATCAGAGAATGAAATGCTCAAACAACTGATAGAGAAAGTCTCCTTTGTTGGACTGAACCCAAAGTGAGTGGTGCCAACTTTGTTTTGCAAACTCATTTGTATGTGAGCAATGGAAATGTGTGATCAGTAGAGACTTTTTTTTAGGATTCTCCCTATGTGCCCCAGTTATCAAACTTAAACTCTTGCATTAGACAATATTCCCAGCAGTGAACTATGTGTAATTAGTATTTAATATGTTTGTTGTTAAAAGGATGCTTATAATATATTTTAAATGGAGTAAAATGGTCTAAAAAAAAAAATAAAATGCCCTCACAGTCTCCACTGTGTGTGTGTGTGTGTGTGTGTGTGTGTGTGTGTGTGTGTGTGTGTGTGTGTGTGTGTGTGTGTGTGTGTGTGTGTGTGTGTGTGTGTGTGTGTGTGTGTGTGTGTGTGTGTGTGTGTGTGTGTGTGTGTGTGTGTGTGTGTGTGTGTGTGTGTGTGTGTGTGTGTGTTAACGAGGCTGAAGGCAAACAAAGCCAAGGCTGCTATTATTAATCTAGAGACCGCAGAACCAGACTTTGGGGATTTATGTGGACTATGTGCCTAATTAAGGCAATCAGTTATGTAAATGAAAGATTTGAATGTTACAAAATATTGCCAAGCGTCCAGTTTGACGCTTAGACATATGATATCCTTGGCTAGTTGTTGTTTCCTTGTGTATGTGATTGTGTGTCAGCATCATAAAGCAAAGTCCTGCCAGTCTGTCTTGCCGTGTTCCGACTCCACATCCTCTGAGGTCCGGTGCTGGATCATTCTGCTGTGTGCACATCACAAACTGACAGGGCTATATGGTCAGAGAGTGGAAGGAGAATGAGAAACCGAGCAAAAGATTACGTGCTCGTATAGCATATGTCCAGAAATCCATTTCGCAGCCGTCTTGACAATCCTGTGCCTGCTGGTCTCAGTGGGAGCAGAGAAGACATCTGCTTTGTACATACCTCCTCTCTGATCCACAAGGCCACCACTGTGTCCCTGCGCTCTGTTCTGTCTCAGTCCTCGTCCGCACTGCTGCTTTCAGCCGAAGCCACCCAGGCATGCAGTGGGAGCCTGGGTTTGTGCGGTTATTATTATGGAGGTGGGAATGGAATGCCCTGTATTTCAATCCTCCGACTTATGTTTAACTCAAGGATGGTCCCCACTTGTCCACACCACTGTGGCTACCACTAGCTACAGTATGCAGGGCCAGGAAGTGGTTAGATGTGTGTGTGTGATGACACACCCATCCACCCACACTCTCTCTCCCAGCCTGCAGTAGTGTATGGCAAAGTCTGGGTGCCTGCCATTTGTGTTGAGTAAAAGCTTTACAAGCTTTTGGCTGTGGTTTGGTTGGTTTTGGTGCTTTGCCCTTCTCCACCCAGTAGATCCACAAACTCTCACCAGTAAGTATCCAAACTAAACATACTTGTGGCTTAAGTGACATTTTTGGATACTATGGGTGTTTCCCTTGCTCATCATGTATTCACCCACCCTGCTGGTCACACCAGGAGTGCAGTAACTGTTTGATTTCCCCTCCATATCCTCTTTCAGATAGGGGGAATATATTTGCTTTAATCAGTAGAATCCTGTGAATATTTCTTCCAAGTCGGAGATAATGTCTAACTGATATGTTTTCTCGAGATGCTTGGATGATTGCCTGGTTCATAGTTCACAGAGGAAGATCATGCCCTGTAGGCAGCCTCCCAGTGTGGCTTCTGCTAGTGTTTAATGTGGCCTGGCAGGAAAAAAAGCAATGAACTAAGCCTGTTTATGTAAGCATATGTTTGCCTCTCCACATACACCAAGGGAGAGAGGTCATATAGATGTTGCCAGGACGACACTTTTGCCAGCAAGAGGAAGCACCTCCGACCAAAAAAGGCACTTTCAAAGAATGCCAAAACTTCCCACGAGACCCCCTCTTAAGGCATCACTGTGTACTCACAGAACAATGAGCCATCGCTGCACTGGAGCCCAAAACCAAGCCCTGTTCTGGGGCATGAAATGCGGGATAAGGGGCTCAGAGGCCTGGGGGTTCTTAAGAGCGGATGCATTCTACCAGATTTCATGAACAACTACATTGTCAAAGTTGCCAAGGCTGGCCTACATAGAGGTCTGTGAGAGAGTTATGATGGGAGATTTGTAGCCCAATCTTCCAAATTGGTTTGGGACTGCCCAATAGTGCTTAAATCTGTATGAACTCTTAATGTGCAGCCTCAGGGCATCTTGAACACTGCAGGGGGGATACCAGGGAAAAGTTTACCCCTTCTAAGACCCTTCCTCTCAAACAAAGCGCGGCCACTGGAGCTTTCTGCTTGGAGGCTTTCTTGGTATGCAGAGGGATATTTGAACTAGCAAATGTTTAACTTTTGTTTTATTACACAGGCTTTGTGTACACGTCAGTGTGGAGCACCGTTCCCACTCAGCCTCTTAGTGCTAGCACAAATGAAAAATTGTTTAATCTCAGCTTCTTCAAGCTGTGAGTAAAATTCAGCCAATGTCCTGCTATTGTTCCCATGGGAATGACTGAACTGTTTGCCTAATAAGTTTAGTGAAAGAGAGAACAAAGCTTTATTGTTCAAATACAGTATTTATTAAAAGATTCTTACTTATTTCACTATTGAATTCACATACACACATTCTTTATCTTATTATGCATTTAGGCAAGGTTATGTTAGTGTATTATTCAACACAATAGTTCTATTGTTTGTAGGGAAATTTCATACATCAAATGTGATTCACGTAATGTCCTTGCTGTGAGGTGGTGATAATCTCTTTCGCTCTTCAATTTGTTCATTTTCACCGCGAGCTATCTGAACAACAGCTGACGATCCTCATATACTGTGGGTTTGTTCACTTGTTGTCGGGCCTCAAAATGCCTGAAGGTCACTGTTCTTTCCTATTTCATATGACCAACACACACACACACACACACAACATTAGTCTCATAGCTAGCGGACATCCTCCTGCACTGGCCATTTAAGGACCACACATTCTTTCACTGCCGTATCTAATCTGAGTCCCACTGACAAGACACGCTGGACAAACCATTAAATGCTTGGATTGTAGCAAAATTGGATCATGAAAGTCAAATTGTTAATGTTGATTTAAATTGCATATAGTAGTTGATAGTTTTTTTGCATTTATGTTTTTACTGTCTTCTTTTTATAGTTAATTAATTATCAGCTTCTACTTATTGTTCCAGTGTTCTGATGCCATTCGGTGATTTATTCCTGGTCCTCCTTGCTGCAAATGGATACAGAGGAAGAGTGGACTAACTCTGTGTGACGACCATACATGTTTTTAGGCGTAATGTGTTTTGGGTGTGGACTGTGGTCGGTGGCCTGCGTCTCTATGTCGCAACTGGAACTGGTGTCAGAGCGAGTTTAACAGCTGAGGGTCTTTTGCTGATGCTGCAAGTGAACCCCACCCAAACAAACCACAGATACAGTACACTTTATTTTATGTCTTAGGACTTCACTCTGAAAAAGTAGTTAATAAAGAGAGCCAAGAAAGATAATGGACGTGTATATACACATAGGGATGAGCAATAGATTGATATTATTTCAATGTTGTGATAGGAACCTAGATATTGTCTGGATGTCGTAATTTGGCATGAGTGTTGACTTTTCCTGGCTTTAAAGGCTACATTACAGTAATGTAAAGTCATTTTAACCAGACTGTTTTAGCTGTTCTATTATTTTCCCTTACCCACATAGTCATTGTATTCACATTAATGATGATTATTATATTTGTTTAACACCAATGGTCAACCCTACAATGTCGAGGTATTTGGTCATAAATATCATGATATTTGATTTACTTAATATCTCCCAGCCCTATGTACACAACCACACTTATACAGGAAGTGAGTCATAACATACTGTCAGTATCCAGAACATGGATGTCTGCATCTCCATGTATGCCTTCACATTTACAACCCTCTTTCCTGTTCTGTGTTATGAATGAAAACTACTGTTCTGAACTCTTTATTAGTCATTCATGATAACTGCGGTTCGTCAGCGTCTGTTTCACACACACACACACACACACACACACACACACACACACACACACACACACACACACACACACACACACACACACACACACACACACACACACACACACACACACACAGACACGCACACACATGTCTTCAGACAGTGACTAAGCAGCAGTGTCTCCTTGAGCCAGGTCCATATTACCACACATAGACAGGCTTTGTTCAAACAGTGTGCGCTGCCTGGGGAGAGGCTGTCCCTGGCAGTCACACGGTTAACTGACAGATGGAGAGATAGATGGAGGTGATGAAATCACTGGATACATTCCCACTCCTGCAGATGGGAAACTTCCTCCATGCATCATCAAACATGTCTCATCCAGTTACCTCCTTGGTTGGTGAAGTGGATAATGCTGTTGAATCAAGAGTAGTAACCCAGAACTGTTGCCATGCGAGTCCGTTCTTGTCTCACTATATTTACTGTGTACCTCTGGAGAATATATGACAATGGAAGGATTTGGGGTTCAGCTCATGTTGTAAACTAAGCTGTCTCAAACACTGCGTAAACAATGTAATACAGTAACACAATGTGCTCTTTCTTCCGTATTTAAGATAAAATGGTTGATTTAAACAAACTTTCCCCGGTTTTATTCTCCACAATCTATCAAAGTCAACGCCTCCCTTTCCCAGGAGAGCCATATTATGTGGGCCACACCACCTTTTTGAGGCTCTGGTCTCCTGACATAGCTGGAACATTGCCGTATACTGTAGGGCTAACCCACTTTCCTGATCCAGATTAAACAAAGGAAGTCCTCCTTTTTCTTTTTACCTCTAGACAGCCATAGAAGATTACTGTTTGTTTTATGTCCCTTTATCTCTCAATCTATTTTCACTGTCTCGCTGTTTCGCTGTCTTTGGATTCACACCCCACCAGAGACCTAAACCTATCGAGCCTGGCCCTTACACACTGTTAAACAGAACTTGACTTCCCCATGCCAAAGGTATCTTGTTCCTGTGAACATAAGACCCCACTGTGTACTGCTCTGTTAAACATTGACAAAAAGACACCCACATACACACTCCCGGATTCCGATGTGTATGTGGTTTCATTTACAGTCCAGGACACTTGTTGTCAGCCCTCTTTGACTTATCGCAGACGGCTCAGAAACATGAGAGGCTTTGCCTCTATGTTGAAAAATGCCATTCGCTGACAGACTCGCTATGCTGGAGACTTTGAGAAAGAGTTGCAATAGTTGAGCTTGTGAAACAGATTACATTTTTTTTTGTAAATCTTTCTGTTAAATATAGACGGCTGTTTTGTTCCTCTTTTGACCCCCGGTTCTAACACTGGTAACACACAAGGAAGATATGTCTGTGTTTTGTGAAATGACATGCAACAAAACAGGTCGACGGTGGATACAGTCGGAAAATATAGGTACATCTTCCCAATAAAGTAACACAAACCCAGATAGACAGTGAAAAACAGTTGCTTTGCACTCTCTGTGAATCCGTTATGACACTATGCTCTAAGTTTAACCTGTAACTTCTCCAGGGATGAGTCATTCAATTCCACATGGCCATCAAAGCTGAAGAATATATGGAGCATTTCTATGTCAGCCTGCTATGCTACCTATTTTCTGACGTTCTTTCTGTTTTGGTCTGGACAAGGAGGCTTTTTATCCCATGTTCGTATACATCACATAACTACCTGACTTTATTGTGAAGTGGATGGAGTCAGGGCCCCTCTTTCATGCAGAGGAATGTGCTGTGAAAGGAATCGATACAGAGGTATGTTAAGAGGTGCGTGTGGTGGGTAGCTGTGCTGTGTATGCCTGCTCCTACACTGATTTGGACTAATGTTTTCCTTTTGTGCAATCTGAGTTAAAGCAGTCACCTACACGCTGTCTTTGAACTGTGTGTTTGGTTGATGGATTTGGCTATTGTGTTGCAGTTCTGTCCTTTTGTACGGTTTAAAAAAAGACTCTGTACCAATTAATTTAGCAAAGAATTGAGTCTAAATTCAAAACAGTATCTCGGAGGAAAGAGGGAAAGGGCAAAGGGGTACAACCAGCAATGATGTTGCTCTTTGTTTTAATGATGCCGAGCAGGTGTTTGACGTTATGAGAGCAGATGGGTCTATTACGCATGTCTGCCTTCCCTGCATGTTGCATTGTGTACTAGTCCCTGCCAGCATGCCTGTGTTTTAATGTGTTTGTTTACTGGGCCCAGTGGCAGACGGTGTGGTGTCAGATCTTGTCGTATCGTTGTGTTGTTCCTGCTGTCTCAGCAATTACTTTTATTGTGTCTGTTGCTAGTTTTCCATTATTGCTCAGCTCAAGAAAAAGAAAGATATCAGCTTGTCTAGATGTGTATTCAGGTGGATTTGGATGCTTAATGGCCCGTACTGAAGGTGTGAATGATGCCTCTATGAGCATACCATGAAATATACAGGGTAGACAAAATACACTTTTGTGAAAAAGGACTTCAATTTTGAAGTAACAAACATTTTACCAAAAAGTAGGCGGATCATATTGAATGCCAGTTAGTGCCATTTGTCGGCATTAAAAGAGGTCTGGCAGTCAGCACTTTAAAATATGATTGTAGCATAACAATAATCATAAGTGTCTAAATAAGGTGCATCAGTTTAGAGCTGTAAAATATATTTTTGTTTAATTGGAAACAGTCTCCGAAATCCGCAAATCAAATGAAACAGGTATTTCACTGTTGAAAACATTTGACACACCTTAGTAGCGGTGTTTGCAGCGGTGAATTTCTATATATCACACCGACATACAACCTAATTACAGCTGAACCAATTGATTAAAAAACATCTATGGCCAGTTAAAAATGTATATATGTTTTGCTAAAAACCTATTTCTGACATTTAATAGGCTAATTGATTAATAAAAAAAAGAATTGATAGTTGACCACCTAACGAGCCCTGTAAATATACAGTTTGTTGGGCACATTATAAAACCGTTATCAAGTACAATATGCATTAAGGGTGTACTGTATGTGTAAATGTAATACAGATTCAGCTCTCCCAGGGGATTCCCCAAAGTTGTGACTATCCAGCCAGATGAGAAAACCAGCCGACTAAAGGATGTTTGTGGCTGATGATTTGTGTGATGTCATTTTTAAATTGAATTTAACCTACAAAACTCAAACGTTTGTTCTTGAAAGCAAGACAACTAAAGTACCACCAATAAACTTTTTTATTAGATTTAAATTCAGTTTTATAATACTTTAAAACCTCAACACAAACATTACTTCAAAACATGTTGTGGGTACATTCAAAATTATTTGAGGTAAAATATCTCAATTAATTTCGACTAAATCAATGACCAGAGTGACTAAACGCATATCGACCTTTCTTCTGCCTCACTACTTTCTGACCAGAAATCAGTAACCTGTAAAGATGTTATGCTTGTCAGTTTGAGATATGTTCTCCCTAACGTCTCCTCTGCAGATGTTTACATTCTTATATTGTTTCTGCAGATGTTTACATTATTATACTGTTTCTGCAGATGTTTACATTATTATATTGTTTCTGCAGATGTTTACATTATTATACTGTTTCTGCAGATGTTTACATTTGTGGCTCCTGTCTTCAATTTTACCCAGACAGACTTTTACTACAAACAGCAGCCTCTCAGGGTGAGCTCCTAAAATATTTATTATGTTCTGGCAAAAGTGGCGTCCCAGCAAATAAAAGTGCAACATTTTTTTGTTTTATTTTATTTTTTAGGTTGACTATTTATATATGGAACAATGAGTTGTTTTCTATCTCTCTTTATTTCTGTCTTTCTCTTTACTGATCAGTCTCATGTCTGTGGAGCTCTTTTGTGTCATGTCTAGGTCGACTTGGAAAGAAATTACTAGCACATTACCTTCTTTCTCAGTCTATTATTCATAGGGCTACCTACTCTTAGTCCACTAATCAGTCATTTTGAGAGATTTCTATATTTCTAAGATTTCTATAATCGTTTTTAGGATTTTTTTCATGCTGAATCACTTATTTTCAAGAAACCTATGACACATCTCTGGTTAACAAAAGATTTAAAGTGGTGATTTTATGTGCTACTTTGTGGAGAAACTCACTTTTATGGATCTAACGATTAAATCAATGAATTGAGTCGACAAAATAGTGTTAGCCGGATAAGAATTTATTTGGTTGAGCACAGCCTTGTCATTCAACAATTATTAATCAACAAATTTATGTGGACTCCCATCTCAACTTAATGTTTAATAATGATGATGATAATAATAATAATAATAATAGCTGTTATTATTGTAACTTGTTTAAAGCACTGTGAAACTTCCAGGACTGTTGAATTGTGTTTCACATTGTGGCACATCTTGCTGTGATGCTGTTTCTGCTCTGCAGAGGGAGCTATTGCTCCATTTTAGGTCCTGCAGCAGCCCAGGAGCCACTGACGCACCTCTCTCTCTTCTTTATCACCTTACCTTTACAGATTTGACATTCACTTCATATTCAAGTCATTAATAGTTGTTTAAGAAAAGCATTCATATGATTAGATACTCAATGGATGGCCTCCGTGTACATATCCTCTTAAATCCACTCATATCTGTCTCTGATATTGCACAGCCTGCACCCCTGAGGGTAGAAATCAATGGAGATGAATTGCCTAACGAGTGAGTTTCTCTTTCACTGAGCGGCCCGCTTCTTCAGAGCGATGAGATGCTGCAGTCTCCTGTGACAGGCTGAGGTAGCGTTCCTGAAAGTCAGCAATGATTCTGGAAAGCAGCCAGAGTGCTCTGCTTACCGCTGACATGCTGCACAACTGTCTCTATAGGTATGTTTGTGTGTGCCTGGTTGTGTATAAGTACTCCAGCCTGTTTTTCCTTCAGAGGGTTATGTAGAGAAATAAGATGGCCCCTCAAACCAGGTGCTAATAGGAGTCCCTGTTCTGTTATTGTTGTGTGTGATGAAGAAGGCTTCTCCCCCCAGTTTATCTAAGCTAATCCACCGTCTGTGACGCATACATCCTTTTTCTTCAATATGGAATTTCCTGTAGAATAAGAGCACCATCTGGATGATGTGTGGGTCCATGCCCGACGTTTCATTTGCAGTATTACTCAGATTCTGATGATGGATATCTAGTAGAACGTTCTTTATGGCATCCACATAACATCCCCTGGATGTAATCTTACAGAAGAAGCTGGATCACTCAGACATTACAGACTGAAAGTGATACATCTAATAACAAGGTAGACTGTCGATGAGATTTACAATGTCATTACTCCGTCTCTGTGTCTGACTTATGACTGCGTAGCTGTCAGCACAGGTATTCAATGCTCTATAACTGAGAACTGACCTCCAGGGGGATTTCTCCACGATGCATCTGGTCTCACAGCTCGTCACACCTTGCTGTCATCAAGTCAAACAGATGTGACCAAGTGCCTGCGTAACACTGCCATGTAACTGAAGCCCTGTGATATTTAAATCTGTTGAGGCTGTTGTGATGCACATCTCACAGGAACAAATGTGTAACCTGGCACTTTGGAAGATCCCATTTTCAGTGTGTGACTATAAATCAGTTTAAAAAAGCCTTTTATTCTTTCACCGTCCTTGTGCAATCAACTGTCTGAGAGTGTACAAACACACAGAGAGAATAAGTTCTGCAATACTTCTTATTTGGATTTTTTGCCCTCTGTGTGAAACAGCAGGGAGGACGTTTGCTTGACAGGCCATAATCAGACAGACAAACCTCTATCAGCTGCATTAGTCTTGTGTTTTGGACACTTCTGCCACGTGTGTGTGTGTGTGTGTCTGTGTGTGTGTGTGTGTGTGTGTGTGTGTGTGTGTGTGTGTGTGTGTGTGTGTGTGTGTGTGTGTGTCACACATGGTTCACAGGGTGTTTGTTTATGCCTGGGTGTGTATTTTATATGTAAGTGTAGGCTTGTGTCTGTGTGTCTATGTCTTATTTGGCAAGTGGGAGTCGTGGTGTGGGCGTGGATCAGTTTTCAGATTGGGTCTAGATGACAGTCATGTCTCTTTGTTGTGGTTTGGGGCCCGGCTGGCCTGGGGCCCTCTCCTGTTTCCCTGCCCTGTTCTGCTGCCACAATAAGAGTTAAACTAAAGTCAGCTTTTAACCTTCAGCAGATGCTCTATAATTGGAAAGATAAAAGATGGCGTTGGTATCTGAGGCTGTAAGATAGTGCTGATAAGAAGATGAAAATGACATTTGTGTGATTACAATCAGTGTGTTTGTTCTCTTTACATTCTGCAGAGTATCATATAGATCTCCTCAGGGCTCTTTTTCCCTTCTGAACACCGGGCATACTCTTTATTGTGAAGCATATGAGTCTGGTGATATTAAAGTGTATTAGGATGTATTACAACTAGTTTCTGTTTTTAATAGCTTTTGCCCTTAATCCTATAATATCATTAACAATGACATTCAATAATCAAAAAGGGAATTGCAGAGATCCAGAAGAATCCAGGTTAGAAAAACTTACTTGAAAGCAAACAGTAAGAATATTAT
This sequence comes from Anoplopoma fimbria, assembly GCF_027596085.1. NCBI lineage: Eukaryota > Metazoa > Chordata > Actinopteri > Perciformes > Anoplopomatidae > Anoplopoma > Anoplopoma fimbria. The sequence goes on from NC_072461.1 coordinate 751,043, forward strand.
CCAAACAGTTCAATCTAAATATCAATCATAGTTTACAGACCTACTTCTGGGTTCAACTTTGACCTTTGCCGTAGTCTAAATATATTGGTTCAGATAATCTGGTGAAATGTTGGCCTGTTTACAACCTGTTTAATCGTCTGAAAGCTTGTTTTTCTTGCACCATCAGATTTGCTCTACTGCGTTCCTTGATCTTGGCTAGTACTCTGCTGATTAAGGTATTACAGCCAATAGAAAATAATGAACAACACTATAAATATGTGACAAACAAAAATCATCCTTTGACTTTCTTACATTTGCAATAACAAATGTGTAATTTTAATACACCATTCATTAATACACATATTGTATGGAGTCCATTTGTCTCTAAAGGCTTTCTTCCCCAAACATCGGCACTGTCAGCCTGATTGAAAAGATCAAAATATAACCCAGCCTTAAAATTGATACCCTTTCTTTCCTCCACTGCAAACACTACATGTATAACACTAGTCTGTAATATATCTTTTTTTTTTTTTTTTTTGCTGAGTAACTCTCAGCTCCGACTCCAGCGTGTTTTCCTCCAGCTGATTAAATTTATGGACAGGACGTTTTCTGTATTCCTCCACACATCCGTTCAGAAACAAGAAAAGCACCGGCTATTGTCTTGAAAGCTGTCCAACCCTCTCACAACATATTATGCAAGTGTTTGTGTGTATGTGTGTATGTGTGTGTGTGTGTGTGTGTGTGCGTGCCGGCTGTGTGTTTGTATGTGTGTGTTTGGGAGAAGGGGATTTTATCCAAATTTTCTAATCTGTTCATGGAACAAGTGATTCCTGTTGGTGTTACCTAATCACCCCTGCTTTGATCAAACCTCGGAGTTAGCGCTGGATTAACTGATTGTGTAATATATTGGTTTCACTTCTCCCTCTAGGCAGACAATTAGCACATCTGGCCCCGCTACAGTCGGACCGAGCTGGTAATCCACCATCCCATCAGTAGGTAATCACCATTAAACATCGCAGAAATCCCAGTCAGGCCTAAAGCAGTTAGGCCTCTGCACTACCTGCTGATCAACTGTCCCAGAGTAGCTGAGCCTCCCTCGTCCTCCGTGGCTCCTGGCCAAGAAGCAGCGATGCTCAATGTTTGAGCGAGTCGCCTGCCTGCCTGCCAGCGTGCCCTGTCATCGAGATAATAGCTGTTTTCTGTCTGTTTTTGTTCAGCCTCTAGGCTTTTGTCAAAGGTGTCAGTCTTAGTGTTTTACTGCAGGGAGATTTACCTGCAGCATGCTCTGCTTCACAGAACTGCTGCTGCTGTAAAGAGAGGCAAAAGAAAGACTAAACGGATTAAGTGACACTGGAATAAAACGTTGTTGTCCTGTAGCTTGTTAATTCTTTTAACACACATCCATGTATTTCAATGAATAAGTGAGAACAGCTGTGAGAAAAACTGTATCACTTCATTAAAGGCTTGTTTAAACACAATTCAGTACAGCGTTCAAGGCGTTTGAGTTCTTGTTAAGTGAATATTTTCTAGTTCAGCAGCATGCCAGATCGACTTTCCGAGGGGATTGACTGTGTACACACTGTGAATTGTGAATTGAATACACACACACACACACACACACACACACACACACACACACACACACACACACACACACACACACACACACACAACACACAAATCCCTGAATGCCTTGTGAGCACCTATAACCCTTCCTCTTTGCGCCCACCTCAACTATTTCTCTTTCCACCTCGAGAGCAATAAATCTCTCCTCTGTGTGTTGGTGCACAGATTAGCCCCGTGATTTAAACTCTTGAGGGTGGAGGCTTTTCTTGGGTAAATGACCGGGCTCCCTACTGGCACCCCTCTCCTCCTCACCTCTGAGGTGAAAGGGGTTTTACAGCTCCTTTTGTTTTCACTGTTTGTAGAAGAGTTTGGAGGACATGCTTCAGGGATGGAGTGCCATATGGGCATGTGTGTGGAGAGGGGTGGCCCCATGGTCACACCAAAGGGACTTGTATCAAGAAAACCATCCTTATTCTTAATAATAAAGCATTCGGATGAATTAAGAGTGATCTTCTTCGTCATGATGAGCTCTTGAAGTCCCGCAGTGATGCTCTGCCTTCCCCTGGTCCTCTCGTCTGCGTTGGTGTTGACGTATATCAGAAGGATGGGTTTTAATTAGAGCGCCTCTCGGAGCGGTGCGCATTGTGATGCCGGGTTCCTGTTGAGTTGTCTGCGTGGTTTGCGCAGCGTGGTCTCACAAGCGCCACGAGGGAGGATAGACTCATCACACAACAGCTGTATGAGGTCCAGGATTAACGCGCCGGAGAGAACAGTTGGAGACTCGGTGCTCCTAAATTAACCGTGTATGTTCTGAAGAGCAAAGGCAGATCAACCGTAAACCTGAAGCGGATCCATCAGTACTGTTTATGGCTGAAAGTCACATGGAGTAAACTTTTGGATCGTCTTGTTTTGAGAACAGAAGTGTCTGGACACCAAACAGCTGCCGTGATGGGAAGGGGACTAGTGGTGCTCGAGGACTTTTAATGTTGTTGTTTGGGGAATATTTCTCACTTTTAAAAACACCTTCCTCGTATTTTTGTGACACCTTACTATCCCATTGAATGGGAAGTTGACGCGTCTTTTTAGGAACCAATATTTTTGTTGGGTGTGGTAAGAATTGCCAGGAGAGACTTGCATTAATATTTAAAAGGCGAAACGATAAAAGATTGAAAGATCTGTAACACTGGGGGTCTACCCTATGAAATATGCATTTGACTTTGACAAATGCTTGTGACCCTGTGGCCCACTAAGATATATATAACCATGGTATATAATGTATTCCTCAAGTAAGTGCGTTTTCAATGTATCCACGTTAACAGCAGCACACGTTTTGTTTTTTTACATTACATTACATTACATTACAGTCATGTAGCAGACGCTTTTATCCAAAGCGACTTACAGGAAGTGTATTCAACATAGGTATTCAAGAGAACTACTAGTCACCAGAAGTCATCAGTGCATCTCCTTTCTTAAACAAGCATCTTAAAGCATAAACCAGAGCAAAAGTATAGTGCAGAGGCGAGTTACTACGAAAACAATAATTGCAACAGACTAATACGAATATAATAAGTGCTACAAACTACTACGAATAGGATAAGTGCAGTAAACAAATACAAATTCAATAAGTGCAGCGAACTGATACAAATACAGTAAGTGCAACAACTAATACGAGTTTTTAAAACGAATCCCTTCTTTTTCTCAAAGTTAAAAAAAATGAAAGAATTGTAATTCCCCTATGATCTCAGTGTATCACACTTTCTAAGGTTGCTGCTAGATAACATCTCTGGGTGATTCTTTCACTCTCCACATGAAGCTGACACGTTATATTTCTCCATTTATTATCACGCCAGTAAAGAGAACAAAGCTTCCCATGGTATGCTTGTGTGGTGCTGTGGTATTTGCTGTTTATTTGTTTAAAAGGGGCGTTCGGGCTGCTACAGTAATCCCCTCCTCTCTCTCTCTTTCTTCTTTTTTTAAAAAGTTCATTACCATCAGCACCGACGCACTAGTGTCGCTCACTCCCGAGGCGATGCCCTTTTGTGGAGAGGTTCTCCTGTCTCACAGAGGTTCTCCTGTCTGAGGTCTGTCCTGTCTGTCTGTCTGTCCTGTCACAGAGGACAGACTGCTTTCACATTCGGGACGCAGAGACACAAAGAGAAGAACTGCATTTTAAAAGGCTCCATTCTTTCCTGACTGTGGGTGTTGGAGAGGAAAGTAGAGAAGAAGAATACGCGCAGTGAACGGGTTGGGGGTTTTTCTTTTTCTTTTTTTAATGGACAGGGTTGTTACAGTGCAGCCATGCTGTCATCTGCTCCTCCTCTGTTTGCTCTGCTGGAGGCTGGTTTTGCGTGAGGAGCCGAACTTTTTACGCACTTATTGAAGGAGACTCTGTCAGAATGAACTTTACCTGCGGAGGAGCAGTTTGATCAATAACTTGAAGGAGAAACAGTGATTTTGTGGATATCTGCCGGAAGGATGCCAGTTGATAAATTCGCAAACATGGAGGAAAAACTGTGGATATTAGAGGATCTCAATATGATGTACATCCGTCAGATTGCACTCAGTTTACAGGTAAAAGTTCCTTTTCATTTCTAGTTGACCATCACTTGTCTCTGACCTTCTGATTACGTTTTTTATGCTGTTATTTTTGCTGTTGTCACAAGTATTTACATAGTCTCATAGCTGTGGGCTGTGTGGTCATGTCTCACACTGTTTAACTTTATTTTTCTTGATTGACTGACTATCCACATTGAGAACAAGCAGATCCTTTTTTTAATCCCTGTGTATCAATGTGTTCGCTGTGTTTGCAGCTGTGCTGTGTTGTAACGTTTGCAGAGGGGTTGGGTGAAGGATCTTTCTATAAGAGACAAACAAGTCGAGCTGACACTAGTGTGGTCTCCCCGTTACAGATGGCAAATCTTACACTGACAGTAAACTGAAAACAAAACACTGCACGCCATCCATCTCTGTGTCTCCCCTTCCAACTGGGGTTCACACACAGTCCACAGCTGCACATATGGGCCTCATAAGTCTGTGTGTGTGTGTGTGTGTGTGTGTGTGTGTGTGTGTGTGTGTGTGTGTGTGTGTGTGTGTTAGTATTGTGTGATGAATGTGTCCATTTCATTCTTAACAGAGTTAAAAAAAGGAAGAGACACATGGCCACTGGAAATGTTACAAGAATTTCAAAGGGAAATTCTATTTTCTGGCTCAATAATCTGCAAAGATATGAGCTGTCTGTGCTGCAGCTGTTAAAAAGGCAGACTGGTTCTCTTCCACTATATCCATCCATCCATTTTCCGTAACCTGCTTATCCAGTTAAGGGTCGCAGGGGTGCTGGAGCCGATCTCAGCTGTCATTGGTTGAAGGCAGGGTTCACCCTGGACAGGTCTCCAGTCTGTCACAGGGCTGACATATAGAGACAAACAACCATTCACACTCACATTCACACCTACGGGCAGTTTAGAGTCTTCAGTGCACCTAAGCTGCATGTCTTTGGACTGTGGGAGGAAGCCGGAGAACCCGGAGAGAACCCACGCTGACACGGGGAGAACATGCAAACTCCACACAGAAGGTTGTCCAGCCCGGGAATTGAACCCATTGCTGTGAGGCGACAGTGCTAACCACTACACCACCATGCACCCCTCTTCCACTATATGTCAAATTAAATCTTGTCCAAAAAGTGTTCCAAAAAGCCTTCAGCTGTGTGACACAAGAGCTATATGAGAGGTGATATCACTCACTGGTGTGTTGTACCTTCTGGTGGTTTGGCATCGTTTTCATGTGCAAGGTGTTTATTTGTTTATATACCTGTGCCAAGCGCCACAGAGCAACACAAACTCATGCCAGCTTCAGCTTGTGTGAGGCTTAATACTATTCTCTTTCTGAGACATTATGGTTCCCAAATACTTGAATTTGTCTTTAAAACTCCACTTTAGAGACCCTTGTGGTGCCGTGTTTTCCTGAGGCTTATGCAACACCTGTAGCCTGAAATGTCACAAAGCAGCTGTCACAAGGTGTTTTTTACCAAGAAGTTGATCGGGAACTAATCAGGTTATCAGTTCTTGTCACAGAGCCTCCTTTGATGAAGACCGTTGTTTACAGCAAGGACTAAGACTTGAAAGTGGTACTTCGTCTGAATATTGAATCTGGGGCATTATGTTGGTATGTAGATAACATCTTAAGCATTTAGTTGTCTCAGTGTTATTTCTGTAAATGCAATTTCAAGGGTAGGAATGTATAACAACGAGACGAAGAGTCCATATTTAGCCCAATGGGGGAAAACGTGTCGCTTCTGCTCCTCCACAGGGAGTTCAGAGATCAGAGTCGGCTGCAGATAGGCATTACTCTGCAATAGCCATTGATCATTTCAGATCGTTGGATAGAAAGTTGTGCTCGTGTTCAGCTCATATAAGTATTTTTTGCTGGTAAACACGGACTTGTTTGCTCACTCGCTCTTCCCCTCCCTCCCCCCATGTCTCCTCTGCCTGGGTGGGTTTATGAGACAGGGATTCTTTGTATGTAGCTGAGCTTCTCGGCCCACAGTTTAACTGTAATTCCGGCTAGCTATGGATGTTTTTTTGCTCCAGGGTCTTTCATAAAGGTCCTGCTGGATCATCACGACTTGCAATTATTACACTGTAAACCCTTTTCTCCTCCTTTTTGTTTTTCCCTGCGGCAACATATATCTGAAAGCCACTCCCACCCAATGCACACACATAGTACAGAGTATAGATTTACAAACTATACAGAAGAACACCTTGTTTGCTGCTGTTTTTCTGCACTGGTCATCTCAGAAGATACGATCGTATGTCATTTTGAAAATGATTTATAAAAGTGAAAAGATCATGCATGTCCCGAGGTTCCAGCATTCCTTAGTCTTGTATAATTGCTGTGTGAGGAGGGGAAAGAGAGCAGCCATTGTGTTGTTTGCAAGCTCAGTAGGAAGACATTTTTCTGGTCTTCAGGTTTTAACAAGTCCGTTTATCATGGGAATGGCTGCATTCTTGGCTCCGTTGTGTTTTCCTCCGTAAGACAGTCGCAGCAGCTCTTCTTCTTTAGTCACATGCAAAGTGTAAAAAGCAATTTTGCCCAAATAAGAGGAGAGGTGGCCAATGGGAAACAGGAAATGTTCTTGTGTAATTACTGTTTCCCAGTGGGAGCAACAAAATGATGTAATTGAACTGGCTACCATTGATAGACGCAACGTTTCCTGTCACTACAAACCCAAATACGCTTTTTTAATGGCCTGTTTGTCTTCTCCTATCCTGCTTCTCATCCCTCTTCTCATTTTTGGACTGTGTCCCCACCGTCCTGTCCCGTTCTCCACATGGGTAGAGCCCGGGGGGCTGTAGATAGACACTTTCTCCCTGGTCTAATTTTAGCCTGCAGACCAGCTTTGAATTCATGGATCGTGACATTTGTTGAAAGGGTTTCTGAGGTCGTTCATTTTTTATTTTTTTTTGCAAGTTATAAAAGCAGGATTTGTGTTGTGCCCATTGTGTAAGTCAGTCATTGTTTGTGACAGTACAATACTTTCTCTATGAGTGACTGTGTGTGTGTGTTGACCTCACTGGGTCACAGTGGCCATGATTAACTGAGAAGGGGTGCAGCCTGGGGCATTAAGCTGCTTCAGCTCTGGCTGCTACCGATCATACCAATAATATATTATCTAATAAAAGATTTAAGAGATCCCCTTTTTAGGCTCTGCTACAGTTGTTGTATTTGTTGAGGTATTTGAACTGTAAGAACTGAACCTTCACTACTTGATGAACCTGTGGAAAACACCAACTGGGAAGTGTGGTTAAATTAAATAACATGTTATAAAGCATCTGTGGTTAGAAAATCCCCAAATGATTTGCTAAAGAGCAACACTTAAATAGCCAAACAGGATATCATGCTTGTAATAAGGCTTATATACTGCAACTATGGTTTTTACTATTAATCAACAAGTTGTATGGAAATCCTTAAGCAAATTGACAGATTGACCATAACATGTTCTGGAAGCTCTGACCCTTGTTGACGACGAGCTCTCGTGGGGGTTTCAGAAGGGATTTTCTTGCTGCCTCACCCTGGGACTCATGTTTGACCTCTCACACGCTCCCAAACCCTAAACTTAGCTGTGACCATGCCTCAGATAGTTCAGCAGATTCTAGACAGCACAGGCAGGCGTTAAACATCCATTGGCTGGTATTCATGTAGGCTCCCTTCTCAGATCACTGTTGTCACCGTTTAATTGGGTTGGATTTATCAGAAGTTGATCTGTCCACCCAGATCAATACAGTCTCTGTTTCTATTTGAAACTGTGCTTGCACAGAAATATCATTTTTTTTATTTGATTCAGTTTGTTCCCCTGCACATATTTGTTGTCATGTGTCAGAAAACATTCACTATGGCTATTCTGCCATTTCCATTCTGTATATAAACCCTTCTAAGTATCAGTCCTGGTAACCGATATTTCAACCCCGACCTCATGCTTTCTAAATGAAGCAGGTCTTGGAGGGTAAAGGCCACACTGACAGCAGTTAATCCCTGCCTGCTCGGGGACAGTAAAGCAGTATCTTCTTGTGCACTTCAGCTAGACTGATGAATCCCAACCTGAATGATGATCTTTTTAGAAAGAGCAGAGGTTAATCTTATTTATACTGGGACTGCAAAACCGTGCATGTGAGATTTAGTTTCAGTCCCCTGTCTTACGTGGACCTAGACTTGGAGTTGCATACATTTTTTTATTTGCAATGTTCTTATCCTATTTTTTCTGTTCTTGTCGTCCTCAGTTACATTCTTCTTTTATAGTTGTCATTTATCTGTAAAATCTTTATTTTATTGCCCTTTCTCTCCTTGTGATGAATTCATCCTTTTAGCATTAAAGTTAGTAGCAATATATCTTTCCATGAAGGTGTGTGTGTGTGTGTGTGTGTGTGTGTGTGTGTGTGTGTGTGTGTGTGTGTGTGTGTGTGTGTGTGTGTGTGTGTGTGTGTGTGTGTGTGTGTGTGTGTGTGTGTGTGTGTGTGTGTGTGTGTGTGTGTGTGTTCAGCTGTGAGGTTGTTTAGGTAGCCTAAGTTACACCAGACCTGCTTGCTTCAGTGGAAGGTGTGCTAAAGCTAACAGCGCTCGCTCTCCTGTGATACAGGATACACAGTCACATCTGAGCTAACTGACATTCCTCCACAACGCACTACTTCATCGCACACACCGCTAACCCGCTGAGCCTGTGTGCCTCTGAGAGTTTATGTGAGTAAATATTTGCAAAGAGTTATAAGCCAATACTGTAAGCCACATAATCAAGCCGAGTGCTTTGCTTTGATTAGGGACATTAGGTTTATCACCCTGGATTTCTCTGTTACTGGAAGTTCTTTTAATTTGGCTTTTTGCATTGGTTTTGAATTAGATAGAAGCAATTCTACAGTATTGCAACAGCCTCAAAATGAATGGAAATAGCCAGGTTTATTCACATGTAAGTGTTCTGCACATGGGGTTTAGTCTGTTTGCTGTGTGTGTGTGTGTTGTGTGTGTTTGGCATCTATATCACGGATGGCTACAGTGGATTCCAGTTCTTCCACTGCTGTATGCCAAATGCAGGCACAGAGTGTGCGAGGTAGAGGAGAAAGGGGGCTTTGTATCACATCACACACACCCGTCTCTCCCTACCAACCACAAAACTAGCTCCTAACTCTAAGCCATCTCTTCCAAGCCTTCCTCTCTCCCCTGCCAGCCTCAAGTCTACTGACTTCAAACCATCTGGCTCCCCACCTCACCTCTGCACGCCCCCCTGTACCTCAGTCCTCACCCCAGCCATCGCCCATGCAGCGGTTAGGAGGAGCAGTACAGGTCTGAATAGGCCCACTGTGTGAGCAGGAACCAGTTAGATGCCATCGCCTGAACCAAGCTTCCTTTAAAAAACAGCAGGCATGAGCCAGGAGAGTGAGAAGGAGCAAACACAAAGCCAAACCCAGATATGCTGTTATTGGAACATCGACCTGACTCCCCGCTCCTTCCCAGCTTGTTTCTTTTTGTCATTCACTTCCCTTTCCTCACTATCTCCGCCTGGATCCCTGATGATTTCACTCTGCTGTCCTCTCGTCTCTCTGCCGCCTCTATCTCTGCTTTTGGCCTTTATTTCCACACTCTTTTATCTCACCCTTCAGCATCTACTTTCTTTAATCCTCTTTCTCCACTCTATCGGCTTTCACCTGGGCACGCACAAAGACACTTTGGCTTTTTAGTTAAAGGGCTTTATTTTGCAGCTGCAAAGAAAATTTAAGTCACTTAAGCTATTTGAATAGAGACTGCAGGCATTATTCTAATAAGCAGAACAGATTGGATTTAAAGCTATGTTTGACTCCTCATGTCAACAGCTCAGAAGTCACTGATTTGAAGTGGAAATGTTAAAAAACACAGTATTCCATTGTTAAACATGTAATTAAGATCGTCTGAACATGTTCTGGCGATGCAGCTGGTTGCACAGGCTGTTTAATCAGATGGTTGTCTTTGAAAATGTGTGCAAGAACACACTGTGTTTAAAAAGAGCATTTGGTAATGTGTTTAATTGAGCCTGTAGATGTTGCTTTTGTGTTTGTCCATATGGATGCAATTTCTGCTCGCATCTTTGTGTTCTATTTGTGTGCTTTGCGGCTTGTGAGATAAACTCTGCACAGTGTACATGATTGTGTGAAAGTTTATGGTTCATGCAGTGACTATTGACTTGAGCCTTTGATGAGGTTAATGTACAGTATGTGGGGGAGTTTTGCAGTATGGGTGAATAAATTCAGTCTATTTCTGTGTGTTTCTAATCTCTCTATCCCTCCCAACACTGTTACCATGCAAGGTTAGTGGCCTGAAACAGAGAGTCGGTGGGAGTCAGAGAGGCGGAGGACGAGTGAAGCAAGAGTTACCTAAACAAGCAATTACCACCATTAAAACAATCCATTCCTCAGTGAAGTTGAAAGCATCCTTAGCATCACCAGCATCCTTGTCACTCCACAGATTGTACCTTTTGGGGCAGCATGTGTGTGTGATGTGCATTTGAGCAGCAAGCCAAAGTGTCTGATTGAATCACTGCACACTGCAGGATTCTTGGCCACTAAGTTGCTGCTCATGTATGTGCGTGAATGAGTGTGTATGTGAGTGTGTCACTGGTGGTGGGTGTGTTTGGCAGATGGGACAACTCAATGTAAGCATTTGGAGGGCCGCCATCTGACCATCTGAGAGTCCATTCTGCTTCCATCAAGGACAAGAGACGATATCTTCTCTCTTGCATTTATGATGTAATGATGTTATTTTCTCGTCTCCATCTCTCTTTTTCGCAGCGTCTGTAAGAGACCCATTAACTTCACATAAAGAGCTGTTTGGTTATCTTAATGTTTATTAATTTGAGTCATACACAACTTAAGTGACACAGAGAAAGCAGATGGCCTTGCAGCATTCGCAGGAGGCTAAATTATCACAGCAACAAGAGACAACTTGAGTTTTATGTGACTTCTGTGGTTGGACGCCTTAAGATTTAATGTTTGTGCTGCTAAGGAAAACCTAGATGCCATAGGCAAACCTTCACGGGGGGGAATTCCAGGGTTTAGAGTCGGGTCAGCAGGAGATGGGCCTTAAGGCTGAGGTAGATCTGAGGGCCAAGGTTGCTGAAAAGGGGGCCTCTTGTTGTGGTACGAAGGTGTTGAGAGGCATGGCTGAGCTGTTCCACCCCCAAACAACTCCCCCTTTCACAAAAAAAACAACATCTGTGCCTCACCGTGATGAGATCAGTGGAACAAACTGTCCAGCCGGATGATGTCATTTTTGGGACTTGGGGTCAAATTTCAGGGTCACATTAGGGGAAGGTCTCTCTGTGTGTGTGTGTGTGTGTGTGTGTGTGTGTGTGTGTGTGTGTGTGTGTGTGTGTGTGTGTGTGTGTGTGTGTGTGTGTGTGTGTGTGTGTGTGTGTGTGTGTGTGTGTGTGTGTGTGTGTGTGTGTGTGTGTGTGTGTGTGTGTGTGTGTGTGTGTGTGTGTGTGTGGGAATTATGTGTGCATAATAACCTTTGAGAATTGTACACAGGCTGTTGTGTTCGTACCACAGTCTTTTCGACTTCCTGCTGTCTCCTTGCAAGGGGATGGGACAATATAGAACACTCACATTAAGTTGATCGGTACCAAATTTTCTATTATCGGTATCATTTATGGGAATATCGTCATTTTTCATTTTGTTATCCTTATGACCTTATGATTTATGATTACCTTATTCAAGATTGTTTGTTTGTTTGTTTTTCACTAAAAAAGAAGTGGGATTGAAGGGAAAATATTAGGGTTTTTTTTAACAACATGTTATAGTTTTAAGCAGAATTTAATTTTGGACGGCATAATCGTGTTACAACATTTTCATATCCTGCCATGTCTACTCCTTGCATTACAAAGACACAAATAAGAAACACACACACACTATTTAATCTATTACCTTCTGTATCCTCCTTCCCCTTCAAGTATTTTCAGAAAAAGCTTGCAGAGCTTTCGTCAGAGTTGAAGAGTGTCCATATGTCTGTATGTGTCTTCATTCGGAGATGAAAAGGTTAATCCATCTTATTGTTTGGACAGACTCAGGAAGGGGACAGGGATCCCAGTTGGTTCTGGGGAGAGGAATAGCTCGATATGATTGGTTGAGACAAACCGCTAACCGCACTGAGACGCCTATTCATCCCCCGCCACACTGAGCCGCTCTGAAACACTGTGCCACTGATCCGTATGTCACTAAACACTGGCTGTTGGTCGTTATGCAACTTCATGTGTAAGTTTATTGAGGGACTATTTGGCCTACATAGAAACACACACACACACACACACACACACACAACTCTCGTCCTCGCAGTTAACAACCGCAGCTGTCACTGTAAAATCCACCCAGATTGACGGTCAGTATATATAACTCTGAATAGGATCACTGTTTATTTAACTTACATAATACTAAGGTATAGGTTGCAATAGCTATGCATCACTGATGACATGTGTACCATGATGTTTGTTAGGTTTCTCATGTTGCAGATATTGATACTGTTGATATTAATGAGATATGCAGTTTTTGTCATTTAGATTTACAGATAAACTCTGTATTAGTGTGTAAACTACACAGCTATGACATGTGAATAAATATCCCCTTTGTTATAACAAGCTTGAATCAATCACTCTGTGATGTTGATGTCAAGTCTGTTTGGTGTCAGGCTCTAGTCTGCTCCCAGCATCCCATGACCTGTTCCCGGGCTGCCAGACACTGGGAGGAAAGCTTGTCACTATAAATGCTTCTTGGTCCTTGCATAAAATAAAACCATGACCAGCACATAATAATACGGACACAGTTTCTCAGACTTGAGGCACAGTTCAGCAGAGTGAAGTGAATGATCCTGTTTGTGTCCAGATGTTGCCATGCCCTCTTATGGCCAATAGGGGGCTGATTGGCTACCCACCATAAAGCCAGCATAAAATAAATATTGGTCTAAGAATCGGCGGTAACAGGAAGATGAGCTATAAAATGTCTGTATTTTCACTCTTATTACCGGCACCATTTAATACAGCAATTGAAGCTCATCCATATACTAACTAAACTGTCCTTTGGGTCAGTTTATGTGAAATTACCCAAATACCTTTATTCAAACAAAGGGCTGTCAAAAAAAGAGAGAAACACGGGCCTGTCCCTTAACAACTGCTATGATCAGAGGCAGCAGATTAAAATCTGCACAAACTCAATGTTTGAATTCAGCTAAGCTTATTTTCTGCAAAGGCGCTCCTTCAGGCTGTCATAGGAATTAAGATTCCATTCTTATTTACGCTTATAAAAAGATAACAAATTAAACATGGTTTGGGAACATGTGCTATAATTAGACACATGGCTACAACAGACTCTGCCTCTGCAGAGGGAGGAAGGGATCTTGGGGATGTACAGTAGCAGCAAAAAGGAATGGAAACACTTGTTTGGGGAAAACACCCTTGTCAGTGAGTCAATAGGAAGTGTTCCAGTCTCAGAGGGAGGGGGCTGAGTATGTTGGTCTGTCTGGAGGGATGTCCTCTCATCCTGTGAAACGCTGTGTTATAACACTGAGAATGATGGTAATCATTCATTCAGCTGGTCCCCATGAGTCATTCAGCAAGAATGTTCCTTATCTTATGTCCAGATTCCTTGAATATGTAATGTGTCATGGTTTGGCCCATATTATTTTCCAATTTAACAGGTGACAACATTGTTTAAGCCACCACTGTTTTGTCTGTGTATGCTGTACATGCTGGCATCGGTATGGTTACTCACGGGTGTTGTTTCCCGAACCCTCCAGTGAACTGTGAGTGTAAATTCGTCTCCAACAGCACTGCTCCTGCTGGCTCTCTGGCACGGCTTCTTGCTGATGAAACCTTAATCTGATTAACTGTAGGATATTTACAGCTCTAAGTCCTGAGTTATCAAGGCTCATCTTGTTTTTGTTGCACACGTCTGCTCACAAGGAGAGATCAGCAGAGAGAGAGAGAGATGGATGGATTAGTGGGTTAAAGGCAAATTATACTTCGTTAACGTTCTTGTCGGTGTTGATGAGGTGAATGCCAGGACAAAGCACCCCCCGTCCTCCTCTGTTGTCCTAGGCTTGAGGTTAGGAGCTGCATTCAGCCAGCCAAATGCACAGATGTATTATTGTACCATTGAGGTGGACGTTGTTGCTCTGTTGCCATTAGCCAAGGCTGCCCACAGACTGACTCTCTCCTCCTCCGTCCTGATCCTCCCACATGTCATCTGCTGCATCTCTGGACTGTGCGCTGTATCTCATTCCACTTCTCAACCCACAAACAACACACAACAAAACAAGTGTTGTGTTTTTTGTCTTCTTTTGGGGATGTTCCAGCCATTTTGCTGGATATTCAGGAAAATGTTAAAACAATAAAAGTGTTTGAGGCTTTTCAGTTCATTTCTGCAGAGGTATATTTTCACAACATTTTACTTCTGTTTGCAAAATATATCTGTAACACTCAAAAGATTAGTTGTCCAGTGCTGATTTCCTGGAGCCACACACTTTGTTCTAGCTGGACTCATCCGTGTTTTCCGTTTCCTCTTGCCCACAAATCACTCTCATACATCACCGCTCGACAAGGCGATGCACTCCGCTGCACAGCAACTTCCCAGTGCGCACATTGGGGCCATGCAATAAGCAGAGGCAGGAACAGAAAGCGTGAGGGCAGAGAGAGAACAATGAAGATTTTTATTTTTCCCTGAATGATGAGTTGTTATGTCAGTAGAATTACATTTAAATGCACCCACTGTAGGTTGATGGCCAATATTGTTTGATCACGCTGTGATGTTTTGATATTGTAATTTATGTTTCTTTCATTAGACTTTTGTCGAATTCCAATAATGAAAATATGATGATGGCCATATTTTACTGATTGCATACATTATCCCTGTGCCAATCCTATAGGGACTTGAAATGTAGCAGTAGAGAGTTTATAGTCATCTACATGCACAGCATCTCCTCTATGGGGTCACCTGACAATGCAGACATCAAGGGAGAGGTTTTGCTGTGACTGTCTTGTGAATCTAATTGTAGCATAGAATTATTAAAATTACAAAATAAAAAATAGAGAAAACAACTCTGTCCTCAAGACAAATGCAGAGATGTTTTTTTGTTTGTTTCATAAACTCAGTATTCAGCTGCTTTTTAAATCAAGCAAGGATGTGTGGGGAAAGTGGGTTGTTTTGCCTTCACTGTTGCAGAAATGCAAACGGCGTATTGGCTAGTGCCTTGTGAAAAAAAGTTGAGTCATAACTTAAAAAAAAAAAGAAAACCGTGTTTTTATCCCCCCACTGTGGGCAGTGTAGGCACAGAGCGAACACAGTGTACTTTATTGACACATAAGCATCATAAGCATCCCACTTCAAACTACGGCCAGTCTCAGGGCTGCCAGCATCCTTCAGTTTCCTCCAAATAGCTTTAGACCATGTGCTGACTTTTTTTTTTTTTTTTTTTTGAGGGACCCTTTAACCCCATGGGAAAGTAAACACAAAAATGTAATTTTAGTACAATCTCATTAACTGTTGACAATTAATACCATTGCAGCCATCAGCCCATGGATCCTCCTCAAGGACCACTGGAGGTCCCTGGACACTAGATGACAGCTCGTTCTCCTTACACACAGATTAGGAACACACACACACACACACACACACACACACACACACACACACACACACGCCTCCTCAGAAACAGCTCTCGGTTGGTCCATCAGTCGGTCAGCCTTTATCCTCCCTGGTGCTGGTGCTGCTGGTGGTGGTGGTGTGTGTGTGTGTGTGTGTGGTGTGTGTGTGTGTGTGTGTGAATCCGGACCGGAGCTCTGGAGCGACTCGGACGACGACGCACACATGACCGCGGTCGTTCCCAAATTGCGGATCCATAAGAACTTCGGAGGTTAATAGACGGAAGCTATTTTCGGATTTTATTTTTTCGGTTGTTCCATTTTGCCAGTAAATGGAGCTGCTTCAGAGGAACATCTGAGTTAGGGTGTTCCACTGTGTGTGTGTGTGGTGGACGGACCTGGTGCTGCTAGTGGGAGAGTTGGGAGAGTGCTGCTCTATGACAGGATGAACAACTCAAAGAACCAAAGGGTAAGATCTGTTTGGGTTTTTATTTTTTCGAAAAGATTCTGAGGACTTTAGGCTGACAGTCAGGCTGCATATGATCCTAAGAGATTCCTCTCATGGGATCTGAACTAATAATGTGCTGTTTGCTCTTTAAGGACAGACAACATAACTATTATAAACACCCACATTTTAAAGTTGCCTTGTTTATCTACCAAGTCTGCATTCCTGATTGGTCCTAAACATATAACCTGTAAATATATATAACCATAACGTCTTTTTTATGAATGTGGTCCATGGCTTATTTAAGCTTTCTTTTAGAATTGGTTCACAGCTCTTTACTGCCCACAGGGGAGATTGTAGGAATAGATTTACCAGTTTAATTGTTTAATTGGTGCATAAGATAGAAGCCGAACTGAAGACTGGTACGTATTGATCTTTGAAATATTTAACGTCATACTCTACAAGTTAACGATTTCTGCTAATAATCATGATTGTTTTAAACGGAAAGAATACTAAGGGAGTCTGGTTACTTTATATCGTACATTGTGTCAATGCCTATGACTGGTAGGTACGCCTTTTTACATCAGAGGACAGGTATTGTTGCATTAATTACATTCGATGTGGCAATAATGACCCCAATTCAATAAAAGCAGCTATTGATTTTGTTCCTTTATTTGTCACCTTTAAACAACTCCCTCTCTTTGGCTCACTCTATGCTATGCTTGTGGTTTGCTTGAGGTTACTTTATTAGGGGGATAGTAACCCTAAATCCCATGTTGTCTGACTGCACTGAGCAGTATCACCCATCCTCTCTGAGTTGTAACAATGTAACTATGTTACTGCAATAATGACTTACATCTCCCAGTCATCAGACTTTCCTCTCTCGTCTGACTAAAATCTTTCCTTAGCGCCTTGAATTGGCAGCACAAAAATAGCTGTAGCACAAAAATAGCTGTAGCACAAAACGCCGTTGAATATTATGCTTTTCATTTCTTTATTTTGTATTTCCCACATCAATAAAATAATAACTTTCCGTGGTTTTTACATACAGCTGTTTTACTCATAGGATGCCAGTCCAAGTAGCAGAGGCACGTCTGTCTAGCATTCAGATTGCTATTTCAAGAAACAGTTTGCCATGCTTTCCACTTAAACCCATGTACACCGAACCACAGAAAACTGCTGAAAAGAAAGGACAGCTACCAAACAATGTTTTCCTCAACATGCTAAACCCCTTATAAGAGCAGTGGCCAGATGTCCTGGGTGTATGTGACTGGCAGTCCGTTTGGTTTCTTAGTTTAAGCACATTTGTCTGATGGACCATTTCCTATAATCAACTGTTCTATCACCATTGCAACTCTATACGTGAACCAAACAACTGGCTGCATCTCTGTATGTTGATTGCCTTCACTTCACTTAATGACTGGCTGCTTCCTGATGTGAGAGAGAGAGAAAGAGTTTAGTCTCATGTGGATTTAAAAGGTCACCAGCATCAACATCAGTCAGAGATCGAACGAGCCAGACAGATGTGATCTTTCCATTCCTGGAATACAGCCTTCTGTGTGTGTCTGTATCTCTGTCTAGGAGCTCAAAGCGTTTGGTGTGTGTGTGATAATTGTGTCCGTACTACTGTTACAGCCACAACCATCTCTGATCATTAGTAGTGAAAAGGTTACTTATGTGCCAGAGCTCCTCCTCAATGTGACAAATGGCATCCTCAATATACAGTCTTTATGCAACTTTAGCTGTATTCATCCCATGCTGCAGTTAAACTGATCTTGTTTTTTTTTTTTGTAAATGCATTTCTGCTTATGCTTTTCATTGCCTTTGCAATTATACATGGGGGGGGAGTCAGCATCCTGTGTCAGTTCACCCGCTATGGAGTCCTTCGGCCCGTGTCTAACAATCAATAACCACTTACTGCAGAGAAGCTTTCTGCAGTCAAGTCTCTGTCCACACAGCTTTCTGTCTCTCTCCTCCTTCTCTGCCTATCTATCTGGATAGGTATCTCAAGTGTCTCCTCTGCTTGTGTGCGTCTGTCTCCCTTCCCTCTCTTTCCTCCCCAGCCTTCACTCACCTCTGCAGTCACGTGTGTTTTCTCTTGCTGCCTCTCTCTGCCCTGCTCTTTGCTGCAGTAGAGGTCATTCTGTTTTCTCTGCTGATATTGTCCATTGCTTTTTCCTGGGGGGCAGCTACCGGGACTGAGATAGGAAGGACTGCCCTCAGCCTATGTACTGTACGGAATGAAAGCCCCTTTGGAGGAGGAGGGGGGTAATTGGATTTTATTTCGTGTTTGTGTGTGTCTCCTTGAGCCAGTTGTCTTTGGACTAGTATGAAAAATGAGCCACTTACACCTTGCTCTGCCACAGTATTGCCTCACCGCCCACCCAATTATAGATCTTTTAACTCACACTTATTCATACAAAATCTTCCTCCCTCTGGGGGTTTCTTACTTTTCATATAGAGTCTCTTGCCAGCTTTGGTCCTCCTCTCCTTCTTTCAGTTTCCAGCTTCATGACTCAAGCAAACACTTTACAAAGCCAGCTCAAAATCCGCCCCAACATGCCATGGCAGAGCTCTTTTAGTAAAGTTCTGTCCTATTTTTTTCTCTCTTTTTAGACGGCAATGTTGTTGCAGGCAGAATGGCGGAGGTCTCGATGGGTTTGTCCTGGCATGAATGACTCAAACTAGAAAGAAAATAAAGGGAGAGACAGAAGAGAGAGTGGGGAGAGAGGACAGAAAGGGTAGATGCAGGATGACGTATCCGTGTGATCATACGTGGGACAACATGTATATTTATGAAGCATCAGATTTAGAGTGTGGCCTTACGATGCTGATACAGTGGATGAAGAAATGAGTGATGGACAGGCAGATACACAGACAGACAGAAAATTAGAGGAGGAGTGATGACCTGACGATGCAGAGGGAGATTGTGAATGGATGGATGGTCATGACGGCGAGCGCTCAGTCCCACAGACAGATAGTCAGACAAGCAGCTAATGCAGAGCTGCTGGCAGCGGATCACAATCAGACCCGGTCAACGTCTATCTATCATGTCTATCCGAGGAAGCAGATGCTGAGCTGTCAGTCATTTATACTGCGCTGTTTGACAGGCTGTCTAACAGGCTGTCTAACACCTGCTACCTGTTTTGTGTGTGTGTCTGTCAAAGTTTCCCTTCATTTTACAATGCATCCACACTGCCAATCCATGATTAGGTTATGTTTGTTTAGCGGAATTGCTCTGGCGTGGAGAGATATGTGCGAAGCCTCAAAATTTGTTCACAGACAAACACTCACTTACTAGAATTGTGGAAATCGGACATAATGGGTTATCCATCTAGACTGCCCTTTATGCTGCTCCCAGGGCCCTCTGATGACATGCTGGCATGGCCGTACAGAATCGATAATAATAATATCAAAGGCAGGGCTTTGCACTCATTCACAAATGCACACACACACACACACTCAATCCGTGCACACACATAATGATGCTCAATTGATACTTCATTGTGGGTTGGGGTTAGATGTTGCGGACAGTGAGGTTTGTATGTGAAGCATGTATGTGACAGATGACAGGAAATAGCTCATGGATTTGCTTAGCAAGAGAATGTGAAAGGGTGCGGTGCACATTCAACGCTTGACTGAATGATCTGCTGTCGTTCACAATGAAACACATTTACTTGGGTTTATTTATCCGGTGTTTCTATGTGTGTGTGTGTGTGTGTGTGTGTGTGTGTGTGTGTGCATGTGCATGTTTCCATAGACTGACTAAAGTAGAGCCTCCATAAATACCACCACGCTGAGCAGTCAGTGAGTGTCAGACCTCCGTCATTTGTTCCACACTAGAAAAACTTGACCATCTTGGGCCTGTTCTGATATTTTTTGGCCAACTTGGTCAATAGCCAATATTTTGAAAGCATGCCTTTTTTTATGTAAAGGTTCTCTACACGATATTCAGAGAATTAATATAGCATCCAGCAACTAGAAGCTATGTAAAGATATAGTGGAGTATTGTCTACCTGAACAGAGAACGATGTCACTCTCTCTCCTTGGGTTGATATCTGAACTTCTCTTTGCTTAGTTGACATAACCGGGGTGGACGCTCTTCTGTTTGTGCATGTGAGCGTGCCCCACTGGCTAGCTCATGGTGGCCGCTCTGCACCAAAGGCATCGTAGCAGAATTGTATCGCTGACCCTTTGGTTTCCCCACTAGGTACACGATGTTAGCTCTGAAAGCACTGCTGCCGTTGTTTTTGCTGCGAGAATGGATGTATGGTTGTGAGCCGCAGCCTCAGCCGTCGCCATGTTGAGAGCTTTGCGGTGACCATAGATGCTCTGATCATCATATTGATCAAGTTTTTCATTTGAATTGTCAAAGACAATAATCATATTAATTCTTTTGCCCTTCTGTTTTTAATTCTGGGTTAAAAATCTATTTGAAACAGCATCTAAATCTGCATTGACAGTGAACCTCTTTCCATTCAAAACCAGGCCCTCATGAACATCATTTAAGTGATTAATATAAACTACCATATTAAAAAAATGACATTTCATTGCAGCTTTTACACACTGCTGGGTTTATTGATGAACTTCCATCACTCTAGCTGCCAGACTGCTAAACTGAATGTCCAATAGGTTTAATGAAAGGCTATTTTTATCTAATTTGATCAATTTCACCTTTATTAAAACATGCTTCAATATTGGCCCTGTAAATGTCCTAAATGTGTGTTATATGACAGCTTATCTAGCCTGTATGGAGGAATGTTTTGTACTCTCTCCCTCACATCACAGCCAGAAGCAGAAAAGACGAATGGGGTTCACTCTGAAATGTAGACCATGTGAGACCCAGCTCTGTTCGCGTCGGCCTGCTTATGTTGCATTTACATGTCAGCAGATAGACAGACACACACACACACACACACACACACACACACACACACACACACACACACACACACACACACACACACACACACACACACACACACACTCACACACACTTTCTTGGAGGCTGTCCTGGCCAACAGTGTTCTGTTGTAGTTGAATACATATGTTGAACTAGTGTCTGTCTGTGCAGTGTAGATAAGCTGTGGAGTAAATAAGTGTTTAGAATAAATGTGGCTCCCCAATCTGTTCTGGAGGGCAGATAAGAACCATGCACACACACACACACACACACACACACACACACACACACACACACACACACACACACACACACACACACACACACACACACACACACACACACACACACTTTTCACAATTAATTATGTTCTTTTTCGCTTTTCAATCTCACTTGCCCTTGCCTCCTAGTTTTCACGAACTCATTTTCTCACTGTCTCTCACTGAACTGTCACACATGCTTGTACGCACACGTATGAACAACACATACACACACACACACACACACACACACACACACACACACACACACACACACACACACACACACACACACACACACACACACACACACACAGAGACTCCAAGGGTTAATGAGAACCATTAGTAACCAGAGCAGGCTGTAAGTGCTGTGAAGGGCCAGAAGTGACATATTCAGCGACTGTGAGTGGATCTCACCTTACATGTGTTCCTCATTGCATGAATATGACTGTCATTAATCAAAGCCTTGAAACAAAAACTACTTTCATTATCCTGTGATAGAAATATTCCTTGGGTCTTAATTAATGGCAGTTATTGATAAATGGCATAATATTCAAATTTCAGAAATCTTTAAACCGTTACAAAATTCAAAATAAGCTAGCATCCCCCACACTCACATGCACACGCAATCTAACCTTCCAGACGTGCCTCATCTGACCTTTTCTTTGGTCGTTTTGTCCTAAGGGCCGAGGGTCAGCTCAGTGATATCCGGCTTTGCTTTAACTCAGCTCAGAAGTCCCTGCAGCTTCATGAATATTATAATGAACCGTTCTCTCGCTGGTCGATAGTGATTCAAGGACACACATGAACAGATACACACATACATTGCACACAGCTCCGCCATGGAGTATCTGCTGTCTTTGCCTCTCTGTCGCACCTTCCCTCCAAGGGGAATCACATGGGGGCAGCACATGTGATTATATATACACATGTGGCCATATAGTCTAAATAAGGCAACGGTGATGAATAATGGAGAGTGATAAAAGCAGCATCAACAGAGCTCTTGGCTTGAAATGGGGCTCAGGGCGAGCACACCGAATATAAGAGAGAGACAAGCAGAGAAAATTGCTACATTTACATGGTTTGCAATAACCCAGTATTGATTGAAACAATAGAAGCTGTAAACAACATTGTCTGATTGCTTTATCCTAAATAAGGCCTAAGTTGTAATAAACATAATTGAATTGTGGTGAGAAGATAAGTAGAGGAGTGGACATACACAGTATAAATATTTAGTATGATGGTCCATCTGTGTACTTACAAGGTATAGATACCTTGCTAGCGATGCTGCCAGTCAGAAAAGTTTTTCATTCAAATTTAAATGTATGTAAATAACAACAACAAAATATCTTCCTCGTCTTCTCTAAATGGCAGCTGGCAAAAACTAAATCAAATGGTTAGCAGCTGCAAGTTTTATCACATGGCAATCACTTAGTAGAATTTAGTAAAAGCTCTATTTTGCCAATCCATGCTAAGCTGCAAGACAATTGTTTTGAAACACAGTTTAAAGTGCTCTTTTCAAATGTGAATGGAAGGATACAATTGAGAAGAATAATGCACTTTCCGATTTATCCGCATTAATATGGTCTTAGCCTCACATGCTTTGCACCACTCCATGTGTGTCTGTAGTATAGCAGAGAGAGCAGAAGTAATAGACAACAGCGAGGACAATTTGGCAGGCTTTAAAGCTAGTTAGGCCGGCTGAGCTAATTAGCCCTGATTTCCTGATCCTGATTCAGACAAGGAGTAAAGCCTCAGATTACTGAGACATGCATTTTGTGTCAGTCTGTTGAAACGGTTCATCAGCAGGGGGGAGGGGGTTGGGTCTACGAATGAGAGCTTTACAAATGTGTTGCAGTTTGTTGCAAGTGTTACAGTAGGATGGGCTTTTGGTGGTGAGATAACGAGCCACCCCTCACCCCACTGAGGATGAAAAGGAGCTTAACGGTACAGGACCCAGCAGGGAGGCTACTTTCTATCCAGAACTGTGGCACTGTGACCTCTTGCCCTCTAGACCCTCCCTTTGTCACTTTAAGCTGTTCGTCATCTGCCATTTATCTGTCGCTCTACGCCCACTCCTGTGAGTCAAAATGCAGTGTTTGTACTACAGAGGTTCATGTTGATTGTTTTTTTCTTTGTCCATTG
Organism: Anoplopoma fimbria; assembly: GCF_027596085.1. NCBI lineage: Eukaryota > Metazoa > Chordata > Actinopteri > Perciformes > Anoplopomatidae > Anoplopoma > Anoplopoma fimbria. The sequence continues at coordinate 774,484 of NC_072461.1, forward strand.
GAATTCTTCCCTTTTTTTTTTTTTCGCGAATGCCAACAGGATGCCCCACATTAATTTGGCATTTTTCATAAGCAATAATGTGCTGTATAGAGGCACTTGCACATATTATATTCGGGAAAACTGGACGCAAAATACTCAACCAGTCATGTGATATCGTTGACCAGTCACAGCCAAACAAGACTTTTTGGGCTTGCCAGTCTGGACCCTCGGCGGAGGTGGAATCCAAAGCCTGTCGTTTCATACCCGTTTCCTACTTCCCCACGTCTACCCGAGGTGTGAGCTAGCATGTCATGCTGAGAGCTGTCAGTCACTATGACACACTATGACTCTTCTTGGAAGTCAAATGAGGGTTGTTGTTTTTATTAAGAGAAAGTGATGTGCTCCGCCCAGCCCCTTCAAGCCATATCAGTGTAGGCGATAAGCGACACAGCCGACTTCCGTTTACAGACTAACACCTCTCTTCAAACAGTAGTTTCATGTGGGAGAGAAAGAACTGGCTGTAACGACATGTGAAAAATTCCAGAACAGAGTGGATTACAATGTCACATCAGTGCATTTTTGCTTCATGTGTATAATTTAATGTGATTAAATCCCCTTTACCCTATCTCCACACTTAGGGATGCACTAGCAGATTGCTCTCATTGGGAGAGATCACAGCGGTCTTTGATCAGGGGCTTAGAAGGACCTGCTTCATACCCGTTCCTCTCCTAAACCCTCCTCTCCTTTCTCTGTATGGGCCTCTTGCTTAGAGGAAAAGCTGGCTAATCAGATAATAATACAGTATCAGCTTGTATAATAGTCAGTGGCTGTGTTCCAGGCCTGCAGTGCACAACACTGACTGCCAGTAAAAGTTCACTGATGAGGTTACAATTTGGCCGCTGTGTGTGTGTGTGTGTGTGTGTGTGTGTGTGTGTGTGTGTGTGTGTGTGTGTGTGCGTGTGCGTGTGCGTGTTTTTGTGTATTTGTTAACTAATTCATTAATTGCCTCTTGCAGCCCCCAGATGGTCCAGTCTGCCAATTAGTCTCATTAGGGTTTCTCCATTACTGTAGAAACTGTGGCTTGTGCTTTCTCCACTGCAAAGCTGTGAAACATACAAAACTATGCTGAAGAATACAATTATTATTATCACACAATTCAAACAGACAGTCTTTTTTTGGTCTGTTTGGATCCTTGAAGGAAAGAATATGTTTTGTTGTGCTTCTTTTAGATTCAACTTTACATGTCAGAGAGCGTTTACATATTCAGTTTATTATATCTGAACATAGCATTACTGTATTTTGAATGCAGCACAGTTTTTTCCCCCTGGTCCTCTTAGAGGTGAGATGGAAGAGGAACAGCAGGGGGTCCTGCTGTGATTAGTGTTTTCTGTGCTGTTGTTACTCATAATAAACTACCCTGCAGGTTGAATGTATACATTTTATTCCAGCCCTCAGCTATTTATGAGTCTGCTCTGGAACCTGTACACAGCGTTTCATAAATCTTAACTCTCCAGGCCTGTTAGTTATACGCTGAGAGACCACACACAGTCATACAGTAGATAGGTATACCAACACACCTTCCTGTTATTATCCTCTATACATAACCGTCAAATGATTATGAAGTTTTCTTTGCCTTCCCGCAGCTCCTCCCAGCTCCCACTCTGCTACTATATGATAATGCAGATCCAGTATATTAGGCTGAGTGTGCACAGCCGTGTAAGAGCCATCACGCTTTAGTGTGCCTATAAATTGCTGAAGTGATCACTGCTTGGCAGACTGTAAGCTTCCTTTGCTCTCTTGTAGCTCTTAACAATTTGTTTTATCGCTTAAAATTCCCTCCTCTGTTGCTCTCTTTAGGGACGGTAGCCAAAAGAATAAATGCACTCACAGAGCAGATATGCACTAACGTACTTGCCATGCATTTGTTTGCATGCAAATGCATATTCCAGCGCCTCCTGAATGTCCATAAAACATGATTTAAGACACAAACAAACGCATATCATTTCTCTCATTAGCACTTTCTGCTCTGACACCGCCCTGTGTGTGCTGGGACCCAGCTGCATTTGAAACACATTGCCTTTGTGTGAGAACAGCTGGCTGCAAAGTCATTTGGACACACGCTCGCACACACAGGCACATGTGAACAAGCACTCACATAGTTTTCCATGCAAGCAGAGCTGAAACGGTCGAGATTGTCAGCGAATAATTGAATGCATAAGCTGTCTGAAGGGGGGAGATTTCACAGAGTTCCAGCTATGAGGGCGAGTTGGTCCACTGTTGAATCTCTACAGCATTCATCTCAATAATGACATCAGCATGTTGGCACCTTGACCGGGGTACAAAGGCACAGTGTGTGTGTGTGTGTGTGTGTGTGTGTGTGTGTGTGTGTGTGTGTGTGTGTGTGTGTGTGTGTGTGTGTGTGTGTGTGTGTGTGTGTGTGTGTGTGTGTGTGTGTGTGTGTGTGTGTGTGTGTGTGTGTGTGTGTGTGTGTGTGTGAGACCTGGCACTGAACAGACTTGGACTCCTCTGTAGCCAACCTTGCTGTCGTAAAAGGCGAATGCAAACACTCCACCCAGTTACTGTTTCTCCCCCCCCTGCCTCTGCTCTGTCTGACCAGTACCAAACTATTTCCCGTCACTGTTACTGTGCCCGGGCTTCCCAGTGCCAGCTGCTGTCTGCGACACTGTAGGGACATTGTTGGGTGAATTGGATCATTGTTTTTGAGTGGGTCTTGTTGTCTGTTTTCTCCTGATGTGTTAGTGAATCATTGGACACATATTTGAATGTATTGCACGTAATGTTGGCTTAGTTATGTGTCTGTGGTCATAATATTACAGTGACATGTGTTGTGTGTTACTGAAGGTCACATTAGCAATGTGACTTCCTCTCCCCAACATCCGAGCAATTCACCCATTACTCCATTTCCTCCACTCACCCATATTGTATCCATACCATTATTCTTTCCACTCCCCTTACATTCTACTTACATCTTCATTTCCACTTTTAATTTTCTATAACTCGCTAACTCTCTCTCAGATAATTAGCCATTGATTTCTTTCCGTCTCTTCATTTATCCCTAACGCTTTCTGGCACTCTCAACCGCTCCCTCCATCCTTAACTGCATCCATGCTCTGGGTGTGGGAGGGGAAGAGGGTGAGCATAAGGGAAAGTAGCGGAAGAGGGTGGAGAGGAAGGCGAGGCACATAGTTGTGGCCGGCTAATTGAAAGCCGGCAGTTTGGTCAGTGAAGTCTGTATGGGAGTGGTCAGGAATTTCCAATTCTTGGTTGATGTTTGTGTATGTGAAATAGAGAAAGAGAGCACATTTGTGTAAATCTTGGTGTGTGTGTGTGTGTGTGTGTGTGTGTGTGTGTGTGTGTGTGTGTGTGTGTGTGTGTGTGTGTGTGTGTGTGTGTGTGTGTGTGTGTGTGTGTGTGTGTGTGTGTGTGTGTGTGTGAGTGTGAGTGAGCAAGACCTTTGCCTTTGTGTCTGAGTGTTTAAGTCCTGCTGTTGTTGTTCTCAACCGTCTTGCTACTCTCTTTTTTTCATCAACCTCTTTCACTCTGTCTGTCCAACGAGCGGTCAGCTGTGGCGTGTTGTCTGTTCAAAATAGAAAAAAAAGAAAACAGTGGCACAGGTTTATAGTGGTTAGAGATGTCAGCCTTTAACTGGAGGATGCACATTTCATGCAAATGCTGAAAGACAATTTCTTTACTGGTATCAACATTGATGTCTGTTGTGTATGTTAACATGTTTCAGAGGTGCACATGTTACTGTGCACATGCTTGCAACAGTAAACTTCGATCTTGTCCTCTGAACTGGTATAATCTAAGACTGTATTCTGTGAGCCTCACTGTTCTGTAGTAAATGCTAATGCCAGCAGGCCAGAATGCTCACCATGACGATGCTAACATGCTGATGTTTAGCAGGTGTAATGTTTACCATGTTTACCATCTTAGTTTAGCATGATAACATACAAACGTTTGCTAATTAGCACTACAGCAGCTGAGGCTAATGTCATTAGCTTTTACAGGTATTCAGACATACACCAAATTGTTGGACGAATTGAAAACTTTACATGACAAAGGCTCTGGATGGAAACAATTCATTCTAAGGTGGAACATAAATGTCTCTAAATGTCATCACATTCCATCCAATAGATGTTTAGATATTTCAGTCAGGACCAAAGTGAACTAACAGATTGAGCCACATAACGACACTTCCATCCGTACATCTACGCTAATATAAAAAATATGTTGTTTAAAATATGCTTACTATTTTCAGCTCTAAAATAAGTTACTATTTTTCAGTCTAAAATAAATATATAAATGATTAGCTTTTTAAATGTAATCACAATTAAGTAATAACTCCTCCTCCTGCTCCCTTATGTCATTCTCAAGTAGTTTGAATTAATATGGTTCTACTGTACAGAGCAAACTGTGTTATTTTTTGCCGTGTTTAATACTAGCTTATTCTTAAATCTAACCCCATGGACTATAACCCCATGCTGTAACAGCAGCCGCCTGGTCTGCTCAGGGCCTGAGGTCAGTGGGTCAAGGGTCAGTGATCTGAGCAGGAAAGCCTACTCATGGGTAACAACACATCGTAAACAAACCATTACACACCATCTGCAGCGGCGTCAAATCCCCAAACCAGCATGTGTGTGTTTGTGTAGGTGTGTGTGTGTGTTGGTGTCTCTGAGATCACACCCACAGACACACAAGTGGGGATCAACACACACAGTCAGACAGGGACAGAGAGGTGATGGAGGAAGTGACCATCTGGTATCTACTCAGGCATCAAATTACCCGCTGAAAGGTTACACTGGCATCATGCACAACACTGCGTGTGACATACAGTGATGCTTTCAAAATAAATCGTTTGAAGCAAATACTAATATTTACTATTTCTCATATTGTTCCTGACAATTTTATTCATTTTTTGATACACACACATTTGTTGTCTTGCTCAAGGACACTTCAACATGGGGACAGGGATCCACCAGCCCTGTGATAAACAGCCAACTAACTCTACCATGTTTATGATTTAGATTAAAAAACCTCATTAGAACAACAACAGTTTGAGTATGAGGTAACAGTATTCAGTTGATCCAAATTCTGTCATAACTCTCTTTCAAATTTAATTGACAGTAAGTAATTAAGAAGTTTTCTGTCTTTAGCCATTAGTGTAACTGTCGAGTCCTTTTTTTTTCCCTCTCAGAAAAAGACACTCTCCCACTTATTTCGCAGTCTGCTCATTTACAGAGCTTTATGCTTCGTTACCTCAGCAGCTGATTTGCTCATATAGAACCCACTTTCTCTCTTTCTGCTGCAAAATCTGTCTCTTCGTTTCCTGATGCCTCCTCCCCTTTGCCAAAATTGTCTTTCCCATCCTTGTTGTCTTCTCTTGTAAGTCTAGCACCTCCTCACCATCCCTCCCTCCTCATCCCCCAACACTATACCCTGCTCATCTCTTGACATTCAGCGCTTCCTCTTTATTTTCTTCCACTTGTACTTCCCCTTCCCGTCTCTTTTTTATTCCCAACTGTCTCTTACACTCACCCAGACCTTTCGCCCTGTCAACCCGTATCTCCTTTTTCTTCTCTCTCGCCCCCCTTCTTGTTTCCTTTGACAGCACCATCTCCCCTCTGTGACGCTGCTTGATACCCAACATGCAATGCATCCCTGTCGCCCATTCACCCTTCCTTCACCCTCTATCTGGCTGCTGTCCACGCTGCCACGATCACAGGCAGGCAGCCTCTCTGTCAATGCCCACTGGTCTAACACCTGCCACTCTGTAGACACTGTGTGGGGGAAATCACTGTGACCATGTGTGTGTTTGCAAGGTTGTATTTATGTGCGTCTGTGAGCATTTGTGAAAGATTATGAAGAGAAAAATGTGTTTATTTCCCTGCTTATTGTTTGGTGTGTTTATCTCTCACTTCCCTGTCTGTGAGTGTTCATGTCAGTTTTACCCTGTTAGCCCCACATACAACCAGACGCTTGGATTAGAGGTAGATCTAGGCTGTTAGTCTTCTATTCTGAGATCCCCCTTAAGGAGAAGCCTGTTAATTTAGCTGCTATAAATACAGGACCCCTCCTAGCAGGTCACTCTAAGAACCGCTGCATGAAACTGGACTGAGGTGACGGCTCCTTTACTCTTTGTGTGTTTGTGTGTGGATTGTATAAGTGTGTGTGTGTGTGTGTGTGTGTGTGTGTGTGTTCCTTCAAAGTTGGCTGGCTAGCCTCCGGCTCAGTGGTGCATGGACCATGGTTTGTGATGCCACCATTGACAAGGACATTTAGACACAGCCAGAGCTGGGATTTCTCTCCTTTCTCTGTTCACATTATCCCCCCCCCCCCCCTTTTTTTTTTTTTTTTGTTCAAATGTATTGCTAACAAGGTCATTTTTCTGATTGAAAAAAAAAACAATGCTTTTTTTGGGACAAAACAAGGTTGTGTATTCAAATTGTTCATTTTGTCCAAAGTCAATTTACATTGCTATAAAAAGAGGGACAAGCAGCAGATCTCGACATTTGAGATGCACAAATGAATATACTTGATGACGTGGTTAATTGGTTCAATTAGTAATTGATTATCTAAGTTTTCATCCATTCAACTAATTTGAGTTATCAACATAAATGTTTCAGCACTGAATCTTGTCGGCCTTTCTGTCAGGAGGGCTTTTGCATTAAAGATGTGAAAACAGTGGATAGTTTTCATGTTTGTTGTATATAAGTTTCAAACCTTGGGCTCATTATTGTAATATTGGTGATCTAGAAAATATGCATGTGTAGCTCTTTCTTAAGGTATCAGTTAAGTATTCACTGCAAAAAAATGTAAAACATAAATGCAGCCTTGAATGGGCATTCTCCTTTACCCTCAGTTAAAAATGCTTATTATCTCTTCAAAACTCTGAGACACTTGAATGAAAACCATCTCAATCGAACAATAAACTCTCATAAACAAACACTTGACCTGTAAAATTGAATTCTCCGCTTGTACCTCGCAGACATCCAGTAGCTAAGTGCTACTTCTTTATACCATTGCTGTAATTCGGTCTCCTTTCTTTGGCAGCCAAGAGTTCTGTAATTGCTTTACAGTCGGTGAATGCGTTTATTTAAAGGCAGGCTTATTTGTGTAGCTACATTGTGTTCAACAGCCAGTGTAGATTGTACACTACTCTAGACTGATCATTATCTTCATCAGTATAAGTACACTCATTCATGCTCTCATTTTGTTTAATAATTCTTCACTCTGGCAGTGTTTCTGAGGAGGAATTTGCTAGTAATCACCTTCATCCCTTTTAATGCGATACCATGTTATTGCAGCAAGTGATACTGTAATGCCTGCCAGACTATGACCTGCAGTCTTTCAATGTTTTGGTGGTTTGGTTTAGAGACAGAATAGTTGGATCTGTGTGATTTACAGCTCTTAGTGTAGCTTTCACCGCCATGCAGAGCAAATGTGGTTATATCCAAAGGAAACAAATGTGTTTTTCCAAGACTTCCAAGGTTAATCAGAAACCACACAAAACCTCATCTTGAAATGCACTGTCTCAAAATGTGGACTTTCGAGTTCAAACTGCATTAATTCCTCTCCCACTGCTCCTCTGTTGAACAAAGTGTTGGGCTTGTGCTAACACAGAGACCGCTAAAGAGAAGAAATAGGGATTGAGGACCATGAAGAGGAATGGATAGAGTATGAGGGAAGGTGGAAGAAAATGAGCAGTGAAAGTATAAAAGCTGAAATCAAAAGAATAAAAAATTCATAAGAATTGGCCAGAGAGAGACAATAAATGAGAAACATTGGAGTAGAGGAGGAGAAGGTTCTCATTTATCAGGCAGAGAGAAGGGTGGGAAAAGAAGGGCAAAGGGAGCACTGGAGCTTATTAATGTATCACTGACGAGGACAAGCACACACACTTACTGCCATAAATACATATGAATACTCCAGCAGTCGGGCAGATGCTGCACGGCATTTGTTCATGAATTCATTATAAACAGAAAGTAACCATCATATTTTCCTAATTTATTTCAAGCAGTTCTTTAAAGACGACCTTACTCGGATTGAAGCAATTGATGTGCTAATGATTCAAAGGTGTTCCAGTTTGAGAAAGAGCACTGGCACTAACACTCAAAGTCAACCCGGCATTGCTTTTGCTTGGTCTTTGTTTGATTCTTGGATCCCTTTGGGCTCTCTCATCCCTCTCACCTCATATGTTAGTTCTTCCCCTTACTGACTATTGTTTGAAGTTCATGCATACAGTGTTTTTGTGCTGCTGACAAAGTGGAGAGGGGCTTAGAGATTTGTTTAAACTCTGGACAGCATCAGTAGAGGCCGAGCCAGACAGTCAAGAGTTGAGGAACCTTTTATGTCTTCATGTGTTTGAGGATGTGTGCATCTGGTCATGGTGTGTGTACTCCTGCATAATGTTTTGCCCCAGATCAGCCAGGTCAAGTTTAGTTTAATAATGTTGTATTTTTCCTTTTGCGATAAACCATCTCGAGGAAAGGGACCATGTCTAGAGGTGTGTATGTGTACGTTTGTGTGGCTGGGGTCTCTCATTAGTGCTGCAGACGTTTAGTGTTTGACAGCTTCATTCTTTATTCTCTCACTTGAGATGTCTTGCTCATTCTGTGTGTGTGTGTGTGTGTGTGTGTGTGTGTGTGTGTGTGTGTGTGTGTGTGTGTGTGTGTGTGTGTGTGTGTGTGTGTGTGTGTGTGTGTGTGTGTGTGTGTGTGTGTGTGTGTGTGTGTGTGTGTGTGTGTGTGTGTGTGTGTGTGTGTGTGTTTTATAGTTTGTACTGAATGATTCAGCATGTATGTGTCTGCTCAGCAGGGGGTTGGAAAGAGGGCGAAAGGCCATGTGTGTCAGTTTTGTCCATCCCACCACTCTCTCACACGCACACATACACACTGAATGCACACCTAAGTGCTTTCAGAGACACATCTCACTAATGTATCCACAAGAGGCCTGTAATCTACTGCAGACTAACACTCTTGATGTCTTCTTCCTTTCTCCCATTCTTGCCAAAAAAAATCCCCTTCTTTGTATTGCTTTCTGTTAGAGAAGTCTTGCCTATTCTCATTTCACCCCTTGATCTCTAATAATGTCTTCCTACATTTGCCAAAGACAGGATTCTTTTCAGATGTGTCCTTATTCTTCATTTAAGACTTATTTCCTTTTTTTGCCCTTCTCCACCATCCCTTGTCCTTGCAGGACAGCGACATCCAGAAGAAGATTGACCATGAGATCCGTATGCGCGACGGAGCCTGCAAGCTGCTGGCCGCCTGCTCCCAGAAGGACCAGGCGTTGGAGGCATCGAAGAGCTTGCAGACCTGCAGCACACGTATCTTGGCCTACATGTCAGAGCTGCAGAGGATGAAAGAGGCTCAGGTCATGCAGAAGGTCACGCGGAGGTCGTCGGACGCAGGGCCGATGGACGACCGACTCCCCTGCAAAGGAAAAGTGGCCATCTCAGGCAAGTAAACTCTTGTCTGTATGTGTGTGTTGTAGGATTATTTTATGCAAGGAATTTGCAACTTCATTTATTTCTTATTGCAGATTTGGATATGCACCTGCAACATATAAGAGGACCTTGAATCTTTGTGATCCCTTTAATGTTAGCATTTAATGCAGAGCTCCTCTTGTCAGGCAGAGGATGAATGGCAGATGCTCCCAATTTCAGTATGACAGCGGGCAGTCAGATGAATAATTATGGAGCTACTCTGTTTGCATTGCAGATGCACAACAGGGAGATAATTCACAGCAGGGGCAGCAAAACAACCAGTTCTTGTTTTGGTTGTTTTTAGAACATGATGAGAAGGTAAAAAAAATAAAACATTAATGAGATGTGAGTGTTGTTTGGTATGATGGTTTATTTGCTGAATGTCTGGTACCCAGCTGGAGAGACACACACTCGCACACAGACGGTAATTAGCTGTGGATACTTTAGCCAGTGACAGAGAGCAGCATGGGTAAAGAGACACACATATCAGTTAGACAGTAAGGGTGATTAACATTTTTGTGGCCTAATCCCCTGTCCGTTGCCGTTACAGATCTTCGGATCCCTCTCATGTGGAAAGACACGGAGTACTTCAAGAACAAAGGAGGTGAGGAGCCACCTCTGTATGTGTGTGAAGAGGTTTATTGATGGCGTATTAATGATTTATGCCAGAAGGATTTATTAATGATTTGCTTCCGCGGGGAAATGGTATGTGGCTTCACACATACCATTTCCATTTCATACCATTATGAAATGGCTAATATTAAATATGTTGAATGTGTGTTAAAAAGCTTTGTATAACCACAAGGGTGAGTTTGGGATTCCTCATGACTGAAGAACAAAAAAAAAAAACTTTTATCATTGGCTAGAGGGTGAATCACTTCGTATTGAGAAGTGAGATTCATAATGAGATTCATATTTTAAAAATCTGCTGACCCATTGAACTGTGCAGGCACATCATACACTCTCTCCTATACGCAGGCTCCACAGCACAGTTCCTGAAGATGATTAATACAATCTGTTGCAGCTTTGCCAGAAATCTCAGAATTTTTCCAGGAACTGTTTTTAGTAGACATGAGAAACTCCTGGCAGCACAACCTGACCCAACCATTCAGCCCTGCTGGCTTTGCCTCTTGGCTCTCAGAAGCAGCAGCACACAGGTGCTGAACTGGGTCATTATTAGCAGGGCATGTGACGACAAGTCAAATGAAGTCATTTAAGGAGCTCCCTTTTTTTTCCTATTACTTAACATTTTTATGGCAGTTCAGAATTCATTGGTGAACTGAAAAATAACAATGGTAATCTTTAAATTGACTATTTGCTATCCCGCCTCCTCTTGATAAAGTCAATGTGGGTTAACCCCCGTGCAGTCATTATAACAGTCTCGGAGCTCATTCTTTCCCCAGGCAACTTGAATGGAATTAATCTGTATGGCCTGTGCATATAAATTAACCCAAGGGACAGGTAGTAGACTCTTAACAAAGCTTAATGAGGCTGTTAGTCAAGGTCATTAAGCACACCAAGACATAAACTGAGCCCAGGAGGTGAGGAGGAGTAAAGCATGTTCCTGATCACGTGTCCAATCACATACTAAGCAGAGCCCTGAGCTCATACTTGGAATGTGAAGTGTGAATATTAAGTGTCAATATGCCGTGTCTTAAGAAGCACATAAATAGGAGCGGACTACTTCTTTTCGCCTTTTCAGTTGAAACCTTGAATTTTGAAGTGGTAAAATAAATACATTTTTGTTTGGCAGTAGTGATTAAATAAAGATAGAGGACCATCAGGAGCCTCACTATTTATAGAACAACAATGATGCACAGAGTACTGTTATTTACATACACTTCTCACTGGTATCATTAATATGTTAATGTGTCGGCACAAGGATTCACCATAATTATAATCTATATTCATGCATGCCCATAAGGGTATCACAGCTTCTTAACAATGCATGTGTATTTCTTAACAATCTATATTGAAGGAAATAGTTGCGGTAGCTCTAATTGGCTACTGCAACGTTAAACCCCATTGTGCTTCAGTTTCAACCACAAAACATGTTTCATAGGAATTCTTAGCACAGCTGGCCAGTTCACAGATTGCTGAACTGAAACTAACAGCGGTAGAAGTACTTGTCAGCCAGGTGGATGAGCTGATCTCATTTCACCTTTAACTACTCAGGTCATAGTCCCTCTCTAGCCTCTGGTCTCAACATATTGTTAGAGCAGTTTCCTCCATCTTGGAGCTGAAGATGAGTTTTCAAGTGATGCAAATGAAAGACTTAAAGATGTCAAGATGTCACATTTTGTTTCTCTTTTGTTCTGCCGTCTACCTCGTCCTTTGTAGAGCTTCATCGGTGTGCAGTGTTCTGCCTGCTGCGGCTGGGAGGAGAGATCTTTGACACAGACATGGTGATAGTGGACAGGACACTCACTGATATCTGCTTTGACAACACTATCGTATTGTAAGTCATCCGTCTCACACATAAACTGAAATACTCACAAAAAGAAATGATATTGTCAAGTTCATCATGTGTATCCTTTTCGCAGTAATGAAGCCAGCCCAGGTTTTGAGCTGCGTGTTGAGCTGTATAGCTGCTGCTCAGAGGACGACTACTCAGCAGGCAGCACGCCACGGAAACTAGCCAGTAAACTGAGCTCGTCACTAGGGCGATCAGCTGGGAAGAAGCTGCGGGCAGCCATGGAGCCTGGGCCATGTAGTCCCGTAAGCAACGGAGGGGCGTCTCCTCTTCTGCTGCCAGTTCCTTCTGTACCGTAAGTTCAAATATAAGCTAGTTTACATGTTGATGTGAGGGAGAACGGAGAGAGATCTTTATGGAAACCATTTTTCACTATGAACATGCATTTTCAAATGCAAAATATATTTCTTTCCCCTCTCTTGTGTGTTGACAGGGGCCCTAAGTACCACCTCTTAGCTCATACCAGCCTGTCACTGTCACACGTCCAGGACAGCTTTCGCACACATGACCTCACCATCTCAGGCAACGGTGAGTGGCAGCCTCCGTCAATCTGTCTCCTCCCCATCTTTCTCTTTTCTCTGCCAAATTCAGCCATCTGTCTGTTTTTTTGTGCTTCCCTCACTCATCACTGTCTAACTTGTCTTCCTTGAATTCTAGTAATCTTCCTTAAACCAACTGAACTGAGCGTATTCTCTCCCCCTCCTTCCTTCCCCTCCTCTCTGTCCTCCCATGCTCTCTGATAGACAGCTATTTTCAAGGTCACAGTAAAAAAAAAAAAAGGCTGTGCTATGAGGTGACTGCTGTGTAAAGCTGTAATGATGTGGGCTAACAAGGGCCCAGACCCTCAGACAGACAGGCCCCTAGTGTTTTATCCATTGGCCCTTCAGCCTGCTATAAAGTTTCATTGCCACACTTCATGACACTCCCTGCAGCTGCCAGTCTTTTACACCCCTGTGCCTTGTTTTGTGTTCTTAAGGGGGTCAGTTTGATGAGAGAAAGAAGTGTGTGTGTGTGTGTGTGTGTCTGTGTGTGGATGCACATGACTATACATGTTTGTGTGTGAATTTTAAATGTCATGTGGGAATACTTTGATTTATTCATGGTGTTTATTTTCTGCCCATCCATCTCTCTCTCTCTATTTCCCTGCAGAAGAGTGCTCATATTGGCTGCCGCTCTATGGCAGTATGTGTTGCCGCCTCGCAGCTCAGCCTCACTGTATGACCCAACAGATGATGAGTGGATGTTTGAAAGTTAAGGTAAGTTGGCAGGTGTGTGTGTGTGTGAGGCAGTGACGTGAACAATGCCTTTCAGGTTTTCAATAGATTCAGTTTTTTGCCCTGGTTATCCTTTTCTCCTCCTACTCTTCTTATGTTGCCATCTTTCTTTGTGTTTCTCACCCTGTCTTTTACTCTGCACTTCACTGATCTTTTCCTCTACCCTGCAGCAGTTAGGTGGTGACCCTCAGAGTTGGACAAAAGTGTACGGCGCTCTAAAAGGAACAAACCTTTTCTGCTACCACCGGAAAGAAGATGTGGAGGCTAACATTGAGCCAGCCTTCACCATTGCCATCAACAAGGTCAGCAAAGGAATCACATAAATGGAGAAACTATATGGAATGGAGTAAAGCACTCCAGAGGTTGATCCAGCCCGACACAACCCAAATAGTTGTGTTGTTTTTGGTAACGCCTGAGGCATCGGTAGCATAGATGGAAAGGATTTGGGCTTGTGAATTGCTGCCAGTTTGAATCTCAAGGCAACTGGTTGACTCTAAGCCAAAGTAAAAAAGAAATGAGCTCTTCTCTTATCTACTAGTAACGGTGCCCTTGAGCAAAACACTCAGCAGTAAGTTTCCCCTGTAGAGCTGCTCAGAAGCCAAGCATAGAAAACTGTGGCTCTGTTGCTCAGCTTTCTGGAGTAAAGAGCAGGCATGTCCTGATAAAAGACTTTAAAGATTTCAAAATGTTCTTGAGTCTTTACAAACACAATAAGACAAAGCGGTCAGCCCCATCCAACTAGGAATCATATTTCTCTCTTCCAGTCAGTCAGACAGTCAGGTTCTTCATCATCTTATTTCCTGTGTCTGGGAGTTGATGCCCGTGGGGATTCTCATTCCTTCCATAGTTACGTGTTCAGACTTTTTTTAGCCACTGACCCCGATCCTCCAGCTGACCTAAAGCCAGGTCAGTCAGATCAAGTCTGTGTGATCCTTTGTCATACAGTTGTCTTTCCTAAAGTGGCGTGAGCTCAGTGTGAGGAATAGATGAATAGAACAACGCTGCCATCTAGTGGTGATAAACAGATGTAGACACCCTTGGAGTAGAACGAGGATGTGGGAATTGGGAGTCTGCACCCTTTGTTGCTTAATTGCTGAAGGGAAATGGCTTGGAAAAAGGACTAATTAGCGCCTTTACTAGTGAGGGCTTATTTTCAGAGGGGACTTACAATTACAATTGCCGTAATGACCACTTATTGCGGCACATCATTTTGTTAGTTCAGGAGTGCTGGTATTCATTCCAGATCGCATTCATTTTGTGGTAGATGATTTTCTTCTTTGTCGCTCCCGTGATTCAGGAGACCAGGATACGTGCGTCCGAGAAAGACCCTCAAAGTAAAGTTCAGAATATCTGTATCAGTAACCAGTACGGAGGTGAGGAGGTCACACACACCCTGACAACAGACAGCCGCGAGGACACACACCGGTGGATGGAGGCCTTTTGGCAACATTTCTACGACATGAGTAAGTACATGCTAAGCTCTAACACAGGAAGTGTGTGATACATACAGTCACTTACATATACTACAATAACTACTTGAAGGACTCCAGTTCAAGGACATTCACTGTTGTATATTCTGGATCTGCTGCCTGGTGCGTTGAAAGTGACAGTTTGTTTCCAATGTACAGGCCAATGGAAACAGTGCTGTGATGACTTAATGAAAATTGAACTGCCATCACCAAGAAAACCAGCTCCTGTCACACCAAAGCAGGGCTCACTCTATCACGAAATGGGTAAGAGTTCTCCCTGAATATATCACTGCGGATATGCATAAAAAAACCACATTGTTTGCTCACTCAAAGCCGAAGAAATGGTTTGGAAGAATAAAAGCAAAGGCAGGGAAAGAAAGCACTGTGCTTGCTTTGCATGTGACTGTGTGTAGCTTTAATTCCGTGGGTCTATGTGCATGAGAGATGCTGTCATAATTCAATTTTCCTCTCCGATATCTCAAACTCACACCCTCTGTACTGTAGAATAGAATGGAACTTATCTCTGACACGCTGACTCACTCTCTGTCTTCTGTTTCTCTGTTCGTCTTTGTGCTTTCCTATTTTCCCTGTGTCTCCTGAATCCATCACTCCCTGGCTTTGTCCTTTTTGTCCTTCTTTATTATTTCCTTGTGTCGTCATACATTATTCATGATCAATGTCACATTTTTCATCAACTTCCACCATTCATTTTTTATGGGGGAATTATCCTTGAATGAATCTTTTTTTTCTTTTCTCATCATGCCTTAACATTCATTTCCACATGCGTCAACCTTTATCAATTTCTCATGAACAATAAAACATAAAAACTAATCACAACCGGTTGCACACCTCCCATCCACTCCCTCCCTTCTCCCTCACCAAACTCCCTCTCGGTTTTCCTAACCCCTACCCTCCGGCAGCTCCTCTTGCCACACCCTCCTCTGAGGGTCTTCTGCTGCAGGATAATGCCGTGTCAGCTGAGATTCGTGCCCTGCTCTCGTCTTATTACAACGACAGGTGAAGTAACAAGAGTAGGGCTCCATGTTAATTATGTTGAGGTAAATGTGGCAGTCCGGGATTTACTGCAAATCCAGGATCAGAACATTACAGGACAGGATATTTTTGTTTTATGATCATTCATCATAATTAAATAGACATTAAGACTTGCAAAATTAAGATTTTCATTCGTTATTTTGTTGTGTTTTTCATTATTCTGCACAATATTTTGCAATGCCTTACCAGACATATAATCTGATTTGACTACAGTATTTCCTTTCAAACTCAAGAATACATAGTAACATTTCACGAACTACAAGTATGTCTCTGAATCTGCCCTTAATCCATTTTTCCAGGGAGATCAAAATGTTTCATTACTTTTGCATTGAAACCATTTCTAATCCCTGCCTGAAGAAATAAGATAATATTATGAAACAGCTGTTACAAGTTCATGTTCCAAATGGTAAAAACTTCCAGTTTGAAAAACCAGGCTCAAGCCCAGTATACAGCAGTATAATGAAGAGTTTTGATGCATCTCTCCTGCAGTTATTGAGTCATCCAATGACATCAGCAGCACTGTGTCAGACATCCTGGCTCGGAGAATGCAGGAGCTGGAGCTCCGCAGCCAGCTGGGAACCTCCCCCACCTGGATGACTGTGTTTGAGGAGAACAACCCCAAAAGCGCTGGTCGCCCCCGTCCCTGTACTTCTCGCCTCTCTGGCCACAGCCCTTGCACCCCTCATCGACTGCCCCGGAGTCCTGTGAGTCCTCACCGCTGCCCACAGCTGAGTCTGCTGTCCTCAGATGCAAGCCTGACCTCAGACAGCGACAGTCACTGCAGCAACAGTCCTTGCTCTCATCGCCATGGCTGGCCCGAGCCTTCCTCAAACTTCCCTCTCTTATCATCTTCCCCCTCTCGCATGAGGCCACGCACTCTGTCGCTGGATGCTAAGCTCAGCACCCTTCGAGGGAGGATGTACGGAGGAGGAGGGACCCTGCAGTGCCCCTGCCAGCCACCTCCCTCCTCGCTGCTCGCCCCGTTCCCCATCTCATCCTGTTCACCTCGGTCACAGCGCAGCACACAGACCACGCTGTCATGCTCCAGTTCCACTTCCAGCAACAGCTCCAGCAACAGTGAGGGCAGCCACAGCCTAGAGTCATCTGAGGGAGCCCCCTTCTCAAGGCCTTCTCCGGCTCGACGCAGCCTCAGGAACCTCAAAGCCAGACTTGATCCTCGCAACTGGCTCCAAAGTCAGGTGTGAACTTGTCCTGCCTGACAGACATTTAACACTGGCCTCAAGGCAACAGTGGTCATTAAACTATGGTTTAATTGGCTTAACATATATATGTGAACCAAGCTCAGGCAGTCAGCTGCCTCTACTGCCTCCTGGTGGAGGATGGATCATGTAAGACCCTCCTGGGGCAAACTGGAATGTCTTCTACACAAAGGACAGGTGACAGTCACTGCAGGCGACTGCACTTTGCTGGGTTGCCATCATTTTTAAGATGGTCCACTACTAAATGGGAGGTACTTTGCTTGTTTTGAGAAATTATTATGGTCATGCTGCTTGGGAGAAAGCGATGTTAAGAGCTAAGGACTGTTTTGACCTTAGCCATCCTGGCTACCCAAACAGTGTTTCAAAATCATCTCTGTTAATGCACTAGCAGTATTTTGACTGAATGTTTCCTGTCTGTATTTTATGGATAAAGGTTTGCAGTGGTTATGATATGAAAGCCAGTGAGCATGTGGCAAGATGAACATAAGGTATAATCAGTCAAGAGTTTTCAAATTTTAAGAAACTGTTACGTGGGGAGGTTCAAGGTTGGAGTCTGTTGTCTGTACTGTCTACTGTATCTACTTTAGTGTCTGCATCTAATTATTCATTTTTGTGGTTCTCGTAAAATTACTATGCACCATTTGTTTTTGCACATGATTTGACTGAACGTTAAAATGTTGAACTACTTGAGATCATTTCAACAATGAATCTTACAGAAGCTTAACTTCATGCAAGTGCTCATACATACTGTACTGGTTATTACTGTGATCTCTTCTGGGTAAAACTCTGTCCTCTGGTCTTAACTTTCACAAATGTATCTGCACACTCATGACTTCATCAGAAGTAGGTAAGAGATCCTACGTAGACAGGACAAACCCTATAATAAGCTGAAATTAACCAAAGCTTAAGTATTTTTGAAAAGCTATTCCTATAATTCTGCTACACAGTTCCTGATTTTGGAATTTCCAATAAAATGTGAATCATCCACCAAACAAATATTATGCAACACAGAGACATTTGTTAGATTTTATGGTGGCTGTACTCTCGGCAACTTTCTATGAAGATGAGTACTTACCTGAAAACCACCGTCAACTATTAGGTCACGATAGTAAGAGCAGGAATAAAATGGTGTATTTAAAAATTGCCATGTATTTATTTAGTTATGTAAATTAATTCCATTTAGACAACTCTTAACAGCAGTTACTTTTTGTCACAAAAAACCAATCATCTTATTCAAATCTTATAGGTGAGTCTGTGTCTCTGTCAGTGCAGTAACCTCTTCTACTCTGTCTGTACTGTTTACTGTGGATTTTACTTTGGTAACAGTATCCTTTTGGGCTCAGAACTCGGGCAATTTGACTAAGGATTAAAACTGTTAATTTTTAACAAATAAACCTCCTCTCTTTTTCTTCTGTTACATTTTTGATTTTGTTATAAATGCAGCTATATTGATACCTTAATATTATTATGTTAACAGATGATGTGCAGATCTGTAAGGGTTACATAAAGATAACATTGAATGTTATAACCTTGCAAGTTTCTCATGTTAGCAGGCTTTGTGTTCTGCATGTACACCGTCCTAGAAGGCGAACATAAAATGAGGAATGTGGAAATGTCATGTTTAAATAATATAACATTAATTATAATAAATGTTTTATCATTTCACTAATGACTCTTTTTCTTTCACAACGTGAAATAAGAAACTTTGAACTTGGACTAGAAATATTACATGCAAGTCTGTCTATGGAAATATTTCAAGTTTCATTAATCTTAATTGTATCTTAAATGTTGATTGAATATATTTCTTACTTATATTGATACTGTAGCACAGAATATAGGAGTTTTAACAGGTCAAACATGCAGTGTTTAAATTCTGTAGAGTAAACTAGAAATTGAGGGAAACTTTCTTCCTCTTTCCCCATATACACTTTCCAGTAAGTGCTCAGCACTCTGAGCATATGATGGATCATATTAAATCCAAATCTGTTCCTCACTTTCTCCCTCCAGCAACTAAATCCCAGGAGAACCGATCTTGTGTGAACGACTGAAGTGCAGTTGTCTGTTTTGTAGATGCATCAAGGACAGCAGGTAGAACAGAGGCTTTATTGTCAATGTTTCAGTACCAAACCCGTAGATTTGTCAATAGTACAAAGCACTGTTACAAACGTGGGAGGTAGTCGACACTGAGTCTTCACTGAGCATTGTATAATGCATAGAGAAATACTATGGCCATACTGACTCTACTTGCTGTTTGCAGAGCAGAGTTGTACCATTGTTGTGCTATTATAATTTCACAACTGCTTAAAAGTATAAAAAATCATACATAATCATATTCAACCCAACAAATACATATAAATTAGTATAGAACAGAATTACACTATAAATACTTTATATTGTATGCTTCATATGATGCTGATTATTGACTTATGTAACCCAATTGGGGCATTTTACAGAAATTTTGGCAATTCTATGATGTCTGTTGGATTACATAAGTAAATGAACAATGTTACATCAAGTTACAGATAAATAAGGGGCGTCTCCCCTCCATGTTTAAATATCTTTCTTTGTTCACTTGTGCTTCCTTCAGCGCCATGATCCCCTCTCATTAGCAGGCACACCGTGGGTTGAATGCCCGCAGCGCCACACCAGCCAGAGTTCCCCAGGCAAATGTGGAGAACTTTGCTGGACACGTTCCAGCTCTGCTGATATATGTGGTTGCAATCCGGTGAAGCCGCTTCGCACCAAAGGTGTTGTAGTGTCCTGGGAGGACTTGGTCAACCTGTTTGATGAATTTATGTATTAACTTTTTAAACATCATAAATCTTCAGTTGTGGCACAATCAAGCAGGGGTACCAATATGTTTCGACAGGTACATGGCACATGGCTCTGATTTAGGGAAGACCATAACATACCACTAAAAAACTAATTTGACTTAATGGATATAACTCATCATCTTTTATATTCTTAACATTCATTGACAAACACTACAAAAACACTGTTGTTGGTTAACAGTATAATCCAGTCGTCACTGAGTGTCATGAATAAAAGTTACAAAAAATGTACACACAATGGACAGCTCTGTCAAAAACATCATAAAGGACTATGATTTTTTCATTATAAAGCTAATAGTTTATATGCGATGGGGTTGGATACCTTGTGCATCAAAGCTCTATAAATCTAACCCAAAATATTGGTACTATGAGCTGTAATGGTTGGGCTACCCCCTGTTGTGTTTCAGTGGTACCTGTTCGCTGTCCACTAGCCCCACCAGGCGTTCACAACTGCTGATGTAGTCACTGACGCGGCTGTAGGGCAGCCAGTCAATCATGGCGCCGTCATACACTACATCTCCACTGAAGAGCAACTTATTGTCACGGTCGTGGAGGCAGATGCTGCCCCGAGAGTGGCCAGGCATGTGGAGCACCGTCAGCTGTCTGTCCCCCAGGTTGATGACGTCACCTAGTGAGAGATGGTATCATGTTTTCAAAATCATCACACATATATACACAGAATATAACTTGGCAATATGCATTCCACGCCCAGGCTTACATCCAAACTAAATCATTGTGTTCCTCATACTTTGGCAGGTTGGAATAGAGTAAGGATTATATTTGTGTTTCTCTCATGTCACCTCATATCATTATGATGTGCAGAGTCAAATACATTCAGTATATCATTGATTTGGTCCAGACCAGATATGAGTTGCGAATTGTGACAGAAGGGTGAAACTGAACCACAGCACTGCAGCAGTGGCTCGGACTCAGCAGAACAAGTCGGTGCATTGACTATTGCTGACTGCAGTATTTATTATATAAAAATATAATAAAAAAAATAAAGACAGGCAAAGTGTTGGTCCAAACCCAAACAAAGACATAGCTTCTCATCCCAAATGCACAGACCTTTGTGATATAAACTTTGTGCAACAATTATGATTAAATTAAAGGGAAAAAATGGCAGAGAAATGTGACAAAATGCGAGTTTCATGTATTAGTGAATTGATTTGGTGTGTATCTGCCAATAGCAGTGTGGGTGAAGGCTTAATCATTGCTGTGAGGTTATTAATACTCTATGGGAAGCCTTCAATAAAGTGCGCAATCTCTGCATTTTCTTCTCCTCTCTTTCTTGGAAGTAACAGTGTCATCAGCACACTGGCTTAAAATAGAGCTGCTCTGCAAAAACAAATAAAGAACATGTATTACAAATGATCAACACAGTTTGCTTAGAAGAGAAGTTGACAAATGAGCTGCCTCTGCACTCTTTACACAGCCCAACCAATGCTATGTAATAAGACATTTACACTTGTATAAGTGTTACACCTGACCTCATTTTGAACTACATCTTCCTTTGTAACATAAGCTTTTGAGCACATCCCATTTGGACCCTGATTAGTTGATGTTGTTAGCACCACTTTAGGCCTCATACTGCACCCCTGCACTATATAAATATATAAATATATATATATATATATATATATATATGAATACCTATGAATACCTATGTTGAATACACTTCCTGTTTTGAATAAAAGCACTTGACTGTAATGTAATGTAATGTAATGTAATCTGCTAAATGACTGTAATGTAATGTAATGTAATATATATGTTAGATGCCTTTATAACGTGCAGGAATGTGTGTCTGCATTCATTTAGCAAGTCATTTCTGGTCTTCTGCCAAAATCCATTGTGGGATAAATCCTCCTGCAGGGAGAGAAAGCATCCTGTGTTCTGCATAATGTACAACACACTGAGTCTAGGCCCATTACATGTGGTCTAATGGTATCGACCATGATGCTTATCCCGGGGCAGATGCGTTTAGTCCTCATGACCTGGCCTTGGATCGCATCCCCACCTACCCTCCTGCAGGATGTGTGTGGGCTGCACAGGCTTGACTTTGTAGTTCCTTGCCCTCCACCCTGGACTGGGAGCCTCGACTATCTCTCTGTCGCTGAGCCAGGTGGCCGTCTCGAAGTTGTCCCCGTTGGCCAGGGCATCGACCTCTGCGCTGTGGACGCCCACCTGTGTGAACTGATGGAGCCCACCTGAGTGGTCGAAGTGGGCGTGTGTGGCGATGGCCAGCAGCGGGTTCTTCCTCTGCTGGTCGTGGCCGAGCAGCCCGTTCCCGTCGATGTAGTCAGGTAAGCTCCTCAGACCCAGACCCGTGTCTACCACCACGTCCTGGTGCGAGCCGCGGAGCAGCCAGATGTTGGCCCGGTTCTCCGACTGGTAGAACCGCTCCTGGATCCAGAAGAGTCCGCCTCCGAGAGACTTGTGAGCGTACCAGTCGGCTGCAGACATGCCCGGTCATGAACCCGTCGAGGTAACCTGCTGTGGTGTCGATGCTGCTGGAGCTGACAGGTGTAGCTAGCTGGAGCTGACGTGTGTGTTGGTTTGTTTCTGCTCCTAGCTGCAGACACGCCCTTTTAGCAGGAGTGCCCTGCTCATTGGTTGAGCCGATGCGTGACGACAACAAAAAGCGCGCTACGCTATTGGCTGTAAACGCGCATGGGGCGGGGCCTGATGACGTCACGGCTACTCTGTGCAGAGAGCAGCGTGTGTGCGGAGGTTTCCACGCCGCTCAAAGCTTCTTTACATCCAGCTGCACGTTTGGATGATTAAACTGAGCAGCTGAATGTTTATTACAAGTAAGATCGGAAACCATGGAGGCTTAGTAAAGGCTAAAAGGCTAAATGCCAGTAAATAGCAGTGAAATACGTCTCCGCGTTAGGAGCAATTTAAAAGAGTCCCATAGTGAGTATAACAACGTATTACAAAGTGTGAGTGAGCATGTGGTGTGTCAGCGGTGGTCATGGCAGGCTGGGTCAAGGCTGCAGGCGGGGGAAGCTGTAGTTTGATGAACTTGCGTCCACACGTGTGTGACAGTGACTGACTGCATGTGGACTCTGTGTGCAGGTACAGAGCAGGCGTGCAGCCATGGCCGGCAAGGGTCGTGGGATAGGCGCCTTTACCTTCAACGTCGAGGCTCTGGGCATCGGCAGGGGCAGCATGCCAGAAGCCAGGGTGGGGCCAAACCCGCTGTTTCCAGTAAGTGCCGAGCACAGACACAGAGACACACACACACACACACACACACATACACACACACACACACACACACACACACACACACACACACATACACATACACATACACACACACACACAGATGCAGGGATCCCAGGATTACATATCACATTGCAGTGTATTAAATTCACCTCCAAGCCCTAAAAGCCGGTCATAGCACAACATTTAAGGGATGGTGGAAGTGCATGACATTTCAAAAGTGGACTTGTACAAAGAAAACGATCCATTTCCCATAATGTTTAAACAAGAGTACAAGCTATGGAAAAAGGATGTTGTTTTTGCATGAATGTAAAAAAAAAAAAAGACTATTTGTAATTCTCATGGTGACAGTAGATAAACCAACAGTTGTTCATAGATGCTTCTGTTTTTGTCTGCATGATGCAGCAAATATAGGTTCATAGAACAGAAATAACTTTTGTGCACTAATTTACATTTCTTCATCATACATTCTGTGCTTTGTGCCAGTATCATTTGCATGTATGTGCCCTTCAACAATATAACACCCAGCTCACTACTTATATGACAGCCTGATTGTATTTGCACACAGGCCCAGGCAAGGGTGGATTAAAGTACGGGCCTACTGGGCCCAGGCCTAGGGGGCCTAGGGGTGCAGGGGCTCAGGCCCCAAAGCAGAGCCTTCGCTAAAGTCTCTGTTATTAATTTTGCATTTCTTGACACATAGACGAAGTGCTTAGTCATTAATTTCAATAACAAAGCACCAAAAGTCCTTCCGCTGAACTGAAGGAACAGGCTGGACATTAACTTTGAAGCTGTCATAAGAAAGAAACCATCATGATACATTTTAGGTTAGCGTTTATCCCCTGAGTTTAACTATAGGGGCTTTAAAGGGGCTGAGTTTTCAATATTATGTGTCCTTGCCTGGGGGCCCCATTGTCTCATAATCCACCCATGGGCCCAGAGACCAACCCTGACATTGTGAGGTATATATTCCCAAACAATTTACCACAAACCAACTGACAAACTGATGCTTTTGAGACCACCGGGGGTCAGTTTTCCCTTTTGCATAATAAGCTTTACTTTGTATGTGACACCTGTGACCACTTGCTTAGGCTGATGGACCACAAAGGATGTTAAGTGGTCATATTGTTTGGTTTTTTTCTCTTAACATAAAATGTGGATTGTAAGTGTAATAAGAATATAGTTACACAATTTGTTGATTTTCAAGCAGAGCACTTCAGTACTTCGGATGCTTCGGGTAGTCCTGATAAAAACCTTTTTCACTGTAATTGAAGGATCAATTTGGTACTGTTTTACTGTAACTGCACTAATATCATTTCAAACTTAAATGTATTCTGTTGAAGAAAATTGATGGTGACACTCAACCTGTAAATCCATAAATGTACATATTTTTCACATTGGCTCCGTAGTGTAGGAGAAAATGTTGCAAACAAATTACCTGTGAAAAAGTAACATAACTGTCATACTAATAATTGTTGTTCCCTATCCATCCTCCTCCAGAACATAGACTTCAAGCCGGTGCCGCTGAAAGCTGGCGAGGATGAGGACTACATGCTGGCCTTAAAACAGGAGATGAGGGGAACAATGCAACGGCTACCACACAACATTAAGCCTCTGGCCAATAAAGCAGGTGAGGAGGAGAGTAGAACCCAAGAAACTTGACATCTGAGAGAAATGCTAAGACAGACAATTGGCTGCTGTGAGGGAAGATAATGCGGCACTTAGGAAGTGAGACATTTCATTAGGGTCATATCTGGGAAAAGGAGGGAGAGGTATGTTTATTGCAGAATATTGAGTTACAGCTGCTGCCTCATCTGGCAGCTTTAATATTGTTTCTGTGATCTGGTTTGATAGTGTCTCTTAAAGTTCTCTTGTTCAGTGATTAGCTAAATATATCCATAACAAGTAGTAAATTAAGTTTTCATAAGTCTTGTCCTAAATAGTTTAGGTGCTTTCTATTTTCAAAATAACGTGTTAACTTTAATAAGTGTATACATATGGAGCAAAGAACTGATGACTTGATAGTCAAACTATGATTTATGGTTGTGATAAAGAATCAGGAGTAAGACCCAGTGGTTTGTGTTGATCAATTCATGGTTCTGATAAACTGCTGAATGTGTTGTTTGAAGAGAATTGGGATTTGTTTGAGATTATACCTAAGCCAAACTTTCTCTTGTTTAAATGAAACAGAAGTGGAGCGATACACTGAGAGATACCTGAAGCAAAGACTGATAGAAGATCAGGATTGGAGTCCAGGTACTTGCATTATATACTGTCATTTGATAACAGCAAATTAAGAAAAAAAAAAGGACAATAATGTAAATACTATTCCTGATATTTTAGACTGGAACCTCCTTCCAAAAGAATTGATGCCCCAAAAGAAAAAAACTCGTCCTAAACCAGGTATATTAAAGCCATGATCTACGTAACGCCATTTAATTTGATACCTTTAAGAATAAAGACAAAATGCCTAAATCCAACAGGCCCAAAGAAGAAAACTGTGAAGATATCACCTAAAGACGCAGCAGATATGCTGACTAAATTAGACGTAAGCTTTTCTTCACTTGTTTGTTATTTTTCAAACTACTGAGCATTACATGTACTGTTCATTTTCTCTTGATGTGATTTATCAAGTATTCATTTGTGAAGGCGTGAAGTTGATGCAGTATATATGAGCTCATGATGTTTATATGTACTTACCAAGAACTATCTGTCCTTCTAATCTAGCAACATTTTTATTTAAATAATTTAACATTGACAATATTTCAGGACCTGGCAAAGAAGGATGACGGAAACCCTGAAAAATCAGATGAGGAGACTGAAAAGAAACCTGGAAATGAGGAGGAAGATATTGAAGAAGAATATGAAGAAGAGGATATTGAAGAGGTTAGATTACAAATCCCAATGTGAAATCGTTAATGGCAAACTTATTTATCGCAAATCTAATGTGGCTGGTATGTAAGAAGCAGAGTTGATATCTGACTTCATGTTTCTTTTGTTTCTCTATAGGAAAACGACTACATTGACAGCTATTTTGACAATGGCGAAGAATTTGCTGCGGAAAGTGATGAGAATATGGATGGCGAAGCGACCTACTGAGAAAGTATCGACCATGCGAACTTACTGTTGAAGTTAACAATCAGTATGTGATTGCCTCTATTGGTTAAATATTGTAGATACGGTGCAAATAGTGTTTATCAGAGTGTCAGTTTTTGTTGTTTTGTTTTGTGTGATCTTGAGGTGCTTTCCTTTAAAGACTTGTGTAAATAAGAAATGCCAAACTATGCGCACACTGGCAATAATTTATTCAAAATAGATTTATTTATTTAACAGCCTGTGGCACATTTCCACAGGTTGAAAGGCACATACTGTCAACACATGTAATGCTTGTTCATAAAGTATCAAGTGAACACGGATAAAATAAAAGGGCTATATAACAAAGTCTAAAATCTCCCATAATTACAAAAGTGAGTCTTTGTGGGAATAATGTGCATTTCCCATTTTCCTCCCCATGCTTTGAAACAAAGGAGGAAAAAAAAAAAAAAAAAAGAGTTCTTTCCAAGACTTTTATGGAAATTAAAAAATGCAATGCAACTGGTACCTCTCAATACTGATAGTGTAAATATCTTTATAGTCTTGAAATAAATTAATTATATATTGAACTCAATGGCAGCAATCCTACTTTCCAAAGGAATAGCGTTGGAAAATACACAATTTCCAATATGGCAAAAAAATTGATTTAATTTTCTGACATTGTTGAAAAAACACATGTTGAAGTTTAGCTGTTGGTCTCAGTTTCCTTTTGAAATCCCTGGGTATAGTTTGTGTGCAACTTACTGAGAATGCAGCAGCATAGATGATAACCAAAACCTTACCTCAAGTCTTTTGGCTACACTGATGATAACTGTTAAGCAAAGCTTAATGTTTTTATTTCATTGTTGCCCATTGTTACTCCTTGTTGTAAAGCGTTTTACTGTTAATGGACAGACAAGGAATGACAGTGGCCACACCCTTATTCCTAGTTTCTCAACCATATAAAAATGAATGCCCCCACTATAAAGTGACTGTCCTTGTCAGACAAATTGCTTTGATGTATTAAGTTTATAAAAAACTTCTTAATAGGAACATCCACCTAGTTTTATTCGGTCTCTGAGTTAGCAACACATTTGTAGGTAAAGTTATAATCCCTTATGTTTTCTCTTGCCCTCCGTGTTTACCGTCTCCTGCTTTGGCCACATGTGCCTGTGGATCTCTATTAACCACATTACCATCTTTGTGTCCAGGTCCAGCCCCTGCCTTGTCTTCTCCAACAGGGAGGTTTAAATTATTGCCTTGGAGAGGTTCATTGCCATGAGCTTGCGTAGGATTGCTATGATGGCTGACGTCAGCTTTCACAAGAACCTCGTAGTACAGCAAATAAAACACAGGTGTGACAATGCCAACAACCAGCATAATGGCCACAGCCGTCCACCATCTCATGCCCCAGTCTGCCCCATAATAAGGGTCCTTTCTCTGCACCGGTTTATACTCCACTTCTCCTAGCAGCGGCTGCTGTTGCGTTAAGGAGGACACAACCTCATTCAGACTGTTCCGAGACGGACCTGTGGATTTCACCAGCCGCTCAATGTCCTTGTCCTTCTCCATGAGAAATCCTTCCACACTGTCGGTGGAACAGGAAGAGTCTGTGGAGGACTCAGAGGGAAGGGAAGCAACAGGTGAGATCTGTTGGAGGTGCCTGGCACCTGAGGAGGAGGAGGAGGAGGAGGCAGGTTTGAGAGGTCCAGTGCTGTGAGTCTCAGTGAGGACACTAAAGCGCCTCACAGGAATCTTGACTGACCGCAGGGCAAAGAAGTCCTGCTCTGTCAAGAAGTTGTTGGCACGCTTTATATCAGCCACCTAACAAAGACACAGCAGAAAGATGAATACTTGATACTGCTTACAAAACTACTTTGTTGTATTACCTGTGGTCTGAATATTTTGGATTCTGAGTCAAACAGAGAATGCAGGAAATAATCTAAATGATTAAATACAAGAAAAGACTTAAATGTACAGCTAGCCGAATTAATACACAGAGTACTAAATATTGTGTTTATGATTATAGTGGAGATATGGATGGTATGCAATAACTTGTGTCTGTATTTTTCAAGGAGATTAAGAAAGACACACACACACACACACACACACACACACACACACACACACACACACACACACACACACACACACACAGAGAGAGAGAGGCCTGAGCAAAAACGTACTGAGCAATGGTACTGCAGGGCAATGCTGTTCAGGGTGTCACCCTCCTGGATATCTCTGGTCAGGTAGATAATGTCGTCCATCCTCTCTCTGGAGGTGCTTCTCCGCAGCCTCTCTCTGCCACGTGGCCGCAGCTCATAGCTCTCCCCATCCTCCTCTGACAAGTCATTCTCTGAGCCATTGTTTCCAAACAGATAGGCATGACCGCCATTGGCAGGCTGCACCATAGTGGCTGACTGGAACCCATAGTGCTGGTTTATACTGGACATTTTTTTCTTCACTGTACTGGGAAGAGCAGAGACAGGATTGGGTACCAAATACCAGCAAGGTATGATTAATTCTGAAAAAAAAAAGGAAAACTTGCCTGAACCAATAAGTCCCTCATTAAGTCACATCGAATTCTCACTTAACAGGGTATATAGCTTAAAATACAAGATGCTTGGGAAAAAATGATACATTCATGGCACATGTGCCACTGACAACTTGACAGATGAAGCATCTAAACATTGGCTATGCATACAGGTGACCATGTTCTCATTGTTTTCACGTGTTTTTAAAATGCTAAAGGAACTCTCACCTCATCCAACTGTTACAAACAAACCTACTAATAGAATCAAACT
Organism: Anoplopoma fimbria; assembly: GCF_027596085.1. Lineage (NCBI taxonomy): Eukaryota > Metazoa > Chordata > Actinopteri > Perciformes > Anoplopomatidae > Anoplopoma > Anoplopoma fimbria. The sequence continues at coordinate 803,395 of NC_072461.1, forward strand.
ATAAGAAAAGACTTGAATAAAAGCTTGACTATATAATAAATGTAATGACACCATTCAACAGCCATGCATTTATTTCCTAAAAACCTGAAATGAAGGTGCCAGTGAGGGTTCATGTCAGCATACTGAATGACAGACTCAAATCAATCAGTGACAGTAGATAAGAGTGACAGGTGATAGGTGACGTCACTCCACTGACCACTGACCACACTACTGTTAAATGTGACACCTGTAACAGGTTGTATCCTGGAGAACTACTTTAAAACATAAGGTAATGTTAGCCACGTTAGCAGCTGGCAATCCTATACATTGCCTTTAGAGACACCTACAACCAACACATCTTCATCAGGCACACAGGAGTGATGGACAAGCTAATCTCACAATAATCACTGTTAAAATACCATCTTGGGGGAAATGATCTGCTATGAAGTCGGCTGTGAAACAACACAACTAAGTGCTACACCTCCAGAAAAGTCCATCTCCATTTAAGAGGAATAACTAGGCAACTTTAGAAACACAAACCATCAAAGCAAAGCATTAAATGAGCTGATAAGACTGATATATGCATCTGCAGAGGCTAGCATCAGGCTAATGCTAAAGCTAGCTAGCGTCCACCTGATGCTGTGTTTGTACATCTGTTGTCACAGTTTCTGGCTGACACGTAAGCAGGATGTCCTCCACTGTCACCTTTACCTGAGGATGAGGACACCGATCAATCAGCTGACCTGGATAACATCCATACTTCCACCAGATTACCGTCGCTCTCACCTGTCTTACCTGCTAGCTACCGTTGAGTCGCTACCGCTCACGCCACGTCAACACAACGTCTGCGTGATGACGTCACCGCTGACGCCTCCAACAGGGGTGCTGACTCCCTTTGAGTCGCCAGGTGGCGCTGGAGGGTCTGAAGCTGTAGTGTTATTATATTCAGACATTTGTATTCATTGATTACCTAATTGCCACGTTAATTAAAATTGAACACATCCAGTCAGTAAAAAAATAGGCCAATTAAATGATTATTATATTCCTTTATTGATCCCCAGATCCTCACACAGACACAGACAATAAATACACATACTATACAACTACACAGACAATAAATACACATACTATACAACTACACAGACAATATACACATACTATACAACTACACAGACAATAAATACACATACTATACAACTACACAGACAATAAATACACATACTATACAACTACACAGACAATAAATACACATACTATACAACTACACAGACAATAAATACACATACTATACAACTACACAGACAATAAATACACATACTATACAACTACACAATAAATACACATACTATACAACTACACAGACAATAAATACACATACTATACAACTACACAGACAATAAATACACATACTATACAACTACACAGACAATAAATACACATACTATACAACTACACAGACAATAAATACACATACTATACAACTACACAGACAATAAATACACATACTATACAACTACACAGACAATAAATACACATACTATACAACTACACAGACAATAAATACACATACTATACAACTACACAGACAATAAATACACATACTATACAACTACATAAATAAAGTTTAATGAGTTTATGTTAGGTCAACTCAACGACATTAACTGTGAGCATTAGCTAAAATTACTTTACACATTTTAAACAAATGCTGCAGTAAATGTCATTAATGTCTATTCTAAATGAGAGTAAGTAAAAAGTAAAAATCCTATTTTTTTTCTTTTTTTCTTACTTACTTATTTAAAATACTAGTTTTTTTTTTTCTACTATGTACCTTGTTTGCTATCTATGCTGCTGTAATCCTTTATCGACTAATAAAGGATTATCTTATCTTATCTTATCTTATCTTATCTTATCTTATTTAGTGATACCTAGGGATATATTTAGCATTACACTTATTTATTAGTGACAGCTAACAACAACATGCCACCTGGGCAAGGATGCACCAGATGCATTTCGCATAACAAACATATATTATTATGTTATATAATTCTGTCTATTTAAAACATTTGCAGAGTTGTATGTTGAGGGGAAAACAAGAAAGTGGACGCCAGCCCTAACAGATAATATGACTTTAACTCTATTTAGTGTTATAAAAATGACACTTGTGGTGTTAACTTTTGACACTGCACAATAGTGTTGCTTAAATTTAACACTGGCCAGTGTTGTCCTGTGTTAACCCCAAGTTGCTCCTGAAGGCCATCGGTGTGGACTGGATGATGAATGTTAGTTAGAGTCTGATGGTGGCACCTTGATGGTAGCCTGTCATCAGTGTGTGAATGGGTGAATGATATGTAACATACTACTGACTGTAAGTCGCTTTGGATAAAAGCGTCTGCTAAATGACTGTAATGTAATGTAATGTAATGTAATGTAATGTGTTAAATTTCAACTATAGAGAGAGTTGCTGGAACTCTGTAAGAGTGTTAATTCTTTAACACTTTCAAACACCTACAGGTTGGACCTATACAAACACTTTGAAAGTGTTGTATTTGACTCTATGGGAGTTGGATTCACACTGCTGGTTTTGCTGTGTGTGCCTGTTCGGGTCACAGGGTGGAGCTGTCCACCAGCACCTCCTCCACACTGAGCACCCACGGGAGACAAATGAGATTAAAACATCTTGTCTCATTAGGCAGCGACCGGGAGACGAGCTGGAATCCCTGAGAAGCTGAGGACCAGTGATTGTGTGCACAGGAGCTCTCACATGGCTGCAGGAGGACGAGCTCTCTGCAGACAGAGTAGAAGGTCCTGAGCAGGTCTTTAGATGACATACACGCTTCACCCCATGTAGTTTCATCTGGGGGGAAAAACAAAAAACCGAGTTCAGTAGCAGTTTAAGGAAGACTGAAGCCTGTGAGAGGACCCACCGATGTTATCATCAGCATCCAATACATTATAGTAATTCATCTTGGACAGAGAACCCAAGGAAGCTGTCAGGTAAGTGCTTGTGTTTGTCTAATAGTACCGATGTGTGGCGACCAGCAAAACTTTGCCTGCTGATTTCATAGAAACACTTTGATGTAATGCAATGCATCTCATGGTTACACCGTCTCTGTAGGACAATGCAAACGTCTCAGATGTGTCTCTCTGTCAGCATTGATTGGTTAAAGTGGTATATTGATAGCGCAGATAATACAAGAAACAAATGAGTAGCGATACTCCTCATCAATTATGCCAGACAGCTCCAGCAGACATATTGTATAACACTATAACAAACCGATTAAAAGTGCTTTGGCCACTGCTAATTTCTTTTTGCATTGTGCCAAAAAAAAAATCCCCCTTGGAGGAGCTAATAAAATTGAAAAGCCTAAATATTGATTCAGAGCAATCAGTGAATGAATGGAAACAGCCCATTGAGGACGGAGACAAACGCTCCCATGGTTACATCCAGGATCTCCAGTGTGATCACTGGGCTTTGTGTGGTTCTCTCCCACTGAAATACAACAACAATCCAGGGGGAGCTGCCACACATGGTGGGCTGGAGACCCTCTCATAAAGGCCCCGATGACTAATCTATAGGCTTAGGCCATAAGTAATCTTGGCACACTTAAAGTTGCGCACATGTGCTGTTACTGTTAAATCAATGAGTGGTGACTGTAGCCTCATTGTGCTGCTTCTTTGCAGGCTCTATAGATTACACCAGTCTATGGGTTGGATGATTGAATATGTCCACCTTATCTCTAATTGTTTTTGACATGATGTCATCTTGGTGCGTCCTGTGCAAATCTCTTTTGTTGCCTCCTCTGTGGTGCCTCAGCCCTGTTAAATCCCTTTTCTCACTGGGGAGGAAGGGAGGGAGCTGCTTCTGTATCCATTCAACACTTACACCTGCTCTTCCTTAGCCAGCCTCCACTGTTTTCTGGACTGTATCTTTGTATAAAATGGTGACATTATTGGATCTGTTGAGCAGTTTTTCCCTCTCTGTTTTTAAAGGAGCAGCTAAACTTGCCATGAAATAAAAAAAAAAATTTAAAATCCTCTTAAACCTAAAATCTCTATTTCCATCATCCCAAAGCCGTTGGCCACAGTCCGTGTTTTTTTTTTTTTTTTTTTTTGTAGATGTAGATCCTCCAAGATCCACACTTGCTTGATGCTCCGGTCCTTTGTTTGTCAGGGTTTATGTCATCGCCTGGCAGGGGTCAGCCCCCAGTCGCCTGTGTGAGGGTCTGAATGTGATTCACTGGGCGGAAACTGTTTTACTGCCTGCCTCTCTCTAGTCCTGTCTCTCCCCTCTAATGGCTGTGCAGTACAAAAGGGGACAGTGCCATAAACGGAGCCTGAACATTGATGAAAGGTGTTGAAGTGTTGCACATTGCAGACAGGATGAGATTGATGTTTGCTGGGGACGAGAAGGCTCGTCCTCCCAGTTTGTTGGAATAGAGGGGAATAGTAGATGATGGCACAGTTCTCAATACTGCCTTGCAACAGGCTGTGCTGTGCCTGCCTCTGCTGATATGTGCCCCATGGATCACTGTTGGGGGCAAGAGGTGTAAAGGATGTCTTTGTCTGTTAAATGAAGGACATTTATAACATTAAATGGCTTTATAGATATTTACTCTGTTTAGATAGTATGCTCTTCTTTGTGATCTAAGGCAACTCTATATTACTTCCCAAATTGTTACTATTGAAACACAAGGTAATTTGTGGCTTTCTTAGATGTTTTCTGCAGCTTATTATATCCTCTTTAATAATCACATAGAAATGCAGGCCTGCATAGGACAACGTTCATTTAGGCCAATCCAGAACATGTTATAACTAGTACAGCACTGCAAAAGGATATCATTTGCCTCATTGAGTGTCCAGCGTTAACATTTTTCATGATGTGAAATGAGAAAACCAGCAGACCTACATACTGTTCACCTCTTATTAGTCATGGTCTGGTTTTCATTTCCACACCTTGAGAGGATAAAATGTTTCACCAACATTCCCACTTTTTCCCTCACATTACCATTTCCCTCAGAAGTACCATGCAGCAAAACATTTCATAATTCTTTGGTGGATAACAGATGTACCCCTTAAACCTGCCTCATTTCCACTGTGCTGTGAGCTGACTGGGCTCACTGAATGCTTATTTGAGTATTTGAACCGTAGGGATCAACATTTTTGAAACACTACGTTTGTGCATGCAGAGCATGTGGAAGGTTTCAAGGCTGCAAATTAATGAATTACCATTTTACATCACAGGGTTGCACAATTAAATATATGTTGTAGCCCCTTCATGCTCCACACACATATTACATGATACAAATATTTAAATTGGAATAGAATAAAATCAAATTAAATAAAACATTACAGTTACTTGTATATACATTATTTTATACCAAGAGAGGTAGCCCATACCTTTTGATATATTTAGGCTATATTAAAATGAGCCCATAGAGATTTAAAACAGCCATGATGCAAACTGGAACAAAGCAAAACATTCTTCCTTTGCACACGTAGTCATGAGTTATTGGTGCTGTTTAAGATTAAACATTTTAATGTGCTGTAGATTTTGACTGATTAGATTTTTAGAGATTTTTTTCTGAGATTAAATAATTCTAAATCAGAAGTTAGTTGTTATCTCATTGAGTGTTTGATGTAATTTCACTGTATTGCTTCTCAAGAATATGATATTTGGCCAATGTGGGAAAAAAAGTCACCACTGTGGGCAGACAGTATAATTGAGGCAGGGATAAGAGAGTATGCTGTAGGGGGCTAAGAAGAAATTGCAAATGCCACGAAAAATCTGAAGTAAGTTGTCTTTACCACTGTCATATAATTGAAAATAATTAGTTTTAGTGCTAAGACCTGATGAAGCTCATGTTGCATTTGCTAATTTCAAATGAACATACAGACAGGATTTATGCTAGTTCATGTATGTGTCCTTTAACTTGTTCTTACATGTCTGGAAAACCCTGATAAAGCTGATTTTAGATTTAGTGAGTGGACAAATTCAACTCGTAACTAAGTCTTTTAAAATGTTCTTTGGGATTTTAGTACTTTGTTTAAAAAAATAATTTGACAGTTCATGCTTACGCACAGGAGACCCTATCATGTTTTAGTAGTTGTTGTTCTTGGAGCTGAGGGACAGGAAAGTAGTGGGCCCTCAGCGATGGCCAACAATCCTGAGGTCTTTTCAGTGGCCCTTACCAACCGCATATTATTCCCGCTGAGAGGATGCTAGTATGGTCCCTGCAGCAAACCCGCTGCCATGACCTTGCTGTCAACTCTCATAATTGTACTCTTATACATAAACACGCATGTACACACACACACACACACACACACACACACACACACACACACACACACACACACACACACACACACACACACACACACACACACACACACACACACACACACTTATTGTTATATCTTGCACTCTGTAGGGGTGATGAGGTTCTCTCCCACAGCTGCCCAACATTTCCATTCAAGTATTAAACTTGAACTCTGACCTTTTTTTTTTTTTTTTTTTTTAAACCAGTGGCCTCATATAGGTCAGCCTCTCGTACCTGCTGTGATGAGTATGCTATCACATTACCAGTTTCTCTATTGGGTTTAACAATAACACAAATATGAATACATTTTGATTAATCAATAACATTAATTGAATATCTAATCTTTTTGCGATACGTTCATCACATTCTATGGTAATTGCATTAAACTGAAGCAGCTATGTTTCATTTCAACTTGCAAGCTGCATGGGAAATCAGCAGGAAGAACACAGAGCAACATCCCTCTCTCAAATGTCAAAACATAGTGAAAAGTAAAAGAACATTTAGGAAGGCTGTTTCCTCTGGTTCACATTAGCTTGGCTAGACTGTAGTTTGTACAAATTAGATTTAGTCTCATGCACTGTTGAAAGCAGGAATACTCTTTTAATCTTTTTCATCATTGAATGACTTATTATTCTGAAGCCATAAACCTGCTCCGCAGCCTTATTTGATAGATGAACAGGCTGTTTGGTTGCTCTTCACTGATCCCATATTTTAAATGCGCAGACCCCCACATGGGTCCCTCTGTAAGGCAATAAATCCCCATGACGGCTCGCTGAGATGTTTTTGGGGGAGCCACGTGGAACACATCCCATGATGGCCCCTGCTTCCTGTCCTAATTTAGACTGGTGAGGTTGAGTGGGTCACACTTCATGTTAGACTGGAAGGACATCTTGGCTATCCATCCCTATACCCTTCTCTTCTTTGTTAGTGCCGCCACCGCCTTTCACCAGGGTCTTTGTGTGGGTCTTTGTGTGTGTGTGTGTGTGTGTGTGTGTGTGTGTGTGTGTGTGTGTGTGTGTGTGTGTGTGTGTGTGTGTGTGTGTGTGTGTGTGTGTGTGTGTGTGAGAGTGTGAGTGTGAGAGAGAGAGAGACAGAAGGGTCGGGTGCGTATTTAAAACATAAACCTGTTGATGTAGGTCACTGACTCTAAGATCAATGTTCAGAAATCCTTAGTTCTCTCTATTACCCTTCAACCTTCTTTATCCACCAGCCCTATGTGTGTGTCTGACACATTCTGTATTATTTCATCCACACACACACACACACACACACACACACACACACACACACACACACACACACACACACACACACACACACACACACACACACACACACACACTCATCTCCAACCCCCCATCTGCCCCGTCCCTTACACCAGCCCCTCTTTCTTTCTTTTCTTGTCTTTCTCTGTTTATCTCTCACTTCCCTCATTGTACTGTAGTTGGTCATGGCAGAGGAATCCCTCCAATAGGTGGGGGTGGTTGATCTGAGCATAGCTGAGAGCTTGTTGTAAAAAGATGTATTCATCGACTGGCTCTGGTTGCCTTTTGTTATTGATCATAGCTTCGTGAGTAAAACATCTCACAAGATCAGGATCAATTGATGATGAATAGAAAACACACTCTACATTGTTGTGTCTTTCATTGTGTGATCTGTGAAGCACTACAGAGGAAACATGTTTAAATGTCATTCAATGCAAGATAAGATTACTTCGAAATTGAATGGTATGTTTATGTCAGTGCATGATAGGATCCAAACACATGTTGTGTTCTTTACAATGTATAAGCACCTGTGTGTGCACCCTCTCACATTCGGAGCTGGATAACAAACATTGATGCGAATGACTGGTTCTGAATCTATGGGACCCACAACAAGCTTGATGACCAGCTAGATGAAAGCAATGTGCAGCACAACAATTCTTATTATTTTTCTGTATGATAATTAGGCTCTGTTGACATCACTTGTTCAGGGATTTGCTTCCTCCTCAATCCTGCCATCTGGCCCTTAGTTTTCCAAAGCTGCAAAGGCCTGAAAGAGGTGCTCTCCCACACCTACTGTACCAAGCATGTGTGTGCTGTGTACGTCCTTGTTTAGGAGTGATAAAGTAGAGCGGAGAGAAAAGAAGGGATTCTGAATAGGATGGTTTGGATTCTGTTGGAGAGGAGGCCAGCATGCCAAAAAGTGGGAGAAACAAAAGAATAGAGAACTGTGGCAATTTTCGAAATGCACGGACAACACAGAAAGGAGCGCGAGTGAACAAAAGCCTGCTCCTTAAAATTGTGTGCTGGTCAGTGAATCGTAAAGTCCCGCTTCTTCTCCAGTGAAAATACTCCCCCGTTCTCTGTTTTGGGAACTCTTTTGAAATGCAATTAGCATTTCATCCAGGCCCAACTAGCTACATGAAATGAAATAATACCCTTTATAATTTGGCCCTTTGGTGTGCAAGCCTGTGGAGAGCACAACCTTGTTTAATCCCCTGAAAGTGCTTCTCTGTCTGCCTCCATCACTGTTTGTCATACAGGCTAATCAGTCAGCCAATGCTCAAACTGGAAAACGCTCTCAATTGCTCATGCACTGGTTCCTATTCAGTCGGAACCACTTTTCTTTTTCTATATTCTTTACTTCCTACTAAGAAAAGAAAAAAGTCTTGTTTTTTAGTTAGGGATGCGAGATGCCATTGGCTCAACTTAAGAGCAGCTGACAATGGCCCCGGGGACAATACCTCAGGAAAACTCTCCCTCTCTCTGTTTCTTTTTTCACAGTAAAATGCACACTTGATTGGCAGCCTCTTGCCCCTGAAGGAGAAATGCCTGGTTGAAAAGTATCTTCTAACAATAGCTGGAAGGCTGACCTCATGCGTTTTTGTTCTTTAGAGAATTCTTTCAAATGTTTTTTAGTTTCCCTTATGTGAAATGGCATAATTCGGCTGCATTTCAGCACATTGCCATACTCACTTCCCCTTAAATATTTCTCCCCCTCTTGTTGGACTAATGGTAGGTTTTCTGTTTTTCTCCTCAAAATAAATATAATTCTGTTTTGGGGTAGAGCTCTCCAAAATAAGCCAAGTGAGTAACACAGAGCTTTTGTCAGATTTAATGATGTATGTTTAAGCTCTACTCGCTTATTAAGTTTCTTAATTTCTTCTCCCTAACTTCTCTGCATGGCGAGAACATTCATTCTAATCTAAAAATACTAGAGGGAGAAACTACATGTGAAGTGCAATTATGGGCTTGTGAGTTGACCTGGTATGGCAGCCGCGGCTACGCCGGGCTGAGAACGGACTGTGGGTGGTTGCTGTGGTAGGGCCGGAGACACACTGGGCTGGTGTCATCGCTGAGCGTGAAGTGGAGCTCAAACAGAAAACAATCCAATAAACAGAGCAGACGAGGCACCATGTTTTATTGGCAAAACACGTATACTTATAAGTACAAACTGAACTAATGCAACAGCCTTTCTATATAAAAAGACAATGTTTTGGTTGTATGCATTAAATAACACACCGCATTTGTATTTGTTTTTAGTAAATTAGATTTGCTCTAATTCATTTTTGTGTTTAAGGTATCAACAGCTTTGGAAAGATATTTTGAGCAAACTCTGCTTCTGCCTGCATGCTCATATGAGGAATTTTTCATATTTAGTCTGATTTCTGAATAATAACTAGGCCATCTGACCACAAGGCACTTCCATTTTCAGCTGTTTATATTCCCAAAAAATGGGCTTAGCAGTAACAACATGATTTGTATATAAAGACAGATTGATATACACAAAGGCTTATTATAATTTATTTTTGTATGCTTTTCTGCCTTCCACACAATCCCTCTGTGTTGCTGTTTACTCATCTATTTCTCTCAGTCAGTATCAGTCACACTGTATGTTTGCGTGGTTAGTTTTTTGTGTGAATTTGTCCTGAGGAGACACACAACTGTTCCAGGAACACTGTTATATTAGCTAATGTTAATGACAGAGCAGTTTCTTTTTGTGGCCAGACTGACTCCAGATCACCGACCAGAGCCGTAAGATTGATGAATGAGATCCCACTGAAGGCCTCCCAGTGTCAGACAACTGGAGATCACTTTCTGTGTGTGTGTCTGTGTGTGTCTGTGTGTGTGTGTGTGTGTGTGTGTGTGTGTGTGTGTGTGTGTGTGTGTGTGTGTGTGTGTGTGTGTGTTTGTGTGTGTGTGTGTGTGTGTGTGTGTGTGTGTGTGGTGTGTGTGTGTGTGTGTGTGTGGGTGTGTGTTTGCGTATGCGGGTGGATGTGACTAACTGCCAGATATAACCACAAGCTCTTCACCAAGGGCGTCCAAGGAGCAGGGAAGCCTCAGGGCCAGGATGCCTCATGGGAAAGCCCTTGATTAAAACTCTACAGACTGTTATCCCACAGAACCTCTACCGAAAAAGGAAGTAAGAGTATTGCTTTTGCCTTTTAAAGCTTCCAATACAGTTTCCTCAGTGAAATAACAAGGATAAAAGCAAAGTCCTTGGCTATGATTATACAGAAGAGGCTGTTACTTTACCTCAAGAAGCTTCCTGAGAGCCAAAGTGGTAAACGGGATGACAGATTCTGTATTTAATGAGATAAAAATGGAGGCATTTGCTTTAAGTGAACAAGGAGAAATTTAAATCCCTCACTGTAAAACATGACTGCCTGTGACAGCTCGCATGATTATGTACTTATGTCAACAGTCCGGTTACCTGACTAACCCCAGACGACACATGGCACGTGCTATACAGTGAATCCTGCAGAGTCACACTTAATATCATCCTCTGACTGTTAAGTCTTAGGCTTGCAGTGAATAATTGATGCTAAAGATTGCGACACAGAGACAACTGTCAGGAGAAACCCTAGAGGCATCAACGCCGAGCACTGACCCCAGGAGCAGCCCTGCAACCAGACACCTCCTCAGCACCTCTGACAGGGATATCCAATAGATCAGTGAGTGAGTGAGTATGTGTGCGTGTGTGTGTGTGTGTGTGTGTGTGTGTGTGTGTGTGTGTGTGTGTGTGTGTGTGTGTGTGTGTGTGTGTGTGTGTGTGTGTGTGTGTGTGTGTGTGTGTGTGTCTGCAAGTTATCCAAAGTTGTGTTTTTTGTGAACCAGGCTCCTTACACGGATAGGCTGATCTTAGAAGGGCTGACCAGCACTGACCACTCATGTTATCACTGTTGACTGGTCTTGGTGCTTATCACGTTTGAGCCTGTTGGGAAAGCTGTCTGGTCATGAGCTATCCATCACAGAGAAACAGGAAAAGGAGTTAAGATCATCGATAGACATGAAGTCTACGTGCAATTTTGTACACAAAATTGTTGTGTTGCCTATGCATTATTCCCTCTTGCAGAACTGAGCTTAGCCGGTGAAACAAGTGGAATTGGTGGTAGTCCTATTGGAGCTCAATGCCCAGTGCTAAGAAAACTTTCCTGGCAAACAAAAAACCTGCTTGTGCAAGAGGACCCTAATTCTAAATGACTCTGCGTATTGAAAAAGTAGAAAGAAGTAAGCTGGAAGTTATATTTACTGGACAAAAATGGTTATGGTAAAAGCGGGTACAAGGTTATAGGCCTATTAAGATAATAATTCAATTTAAATGACAATTTTAGAAATTTGTAGGAAATTGTTTGTGAAGAATGATTCAGGTTGTTCCAGGCCAAAGGTTGATTTTCATTGGAGCTTAATTACTTATTTAAGAGTACATTAGACAATCCATTGTTTTTGTCTTACAATGATGTGCATCACATATTTAGCCAGTACTTTATATAGAGGGTTATACATATTTATTGATGCTGTGTGTGTTCCAGTAAATTAAGTAATGTTATAAAAGAAAAGTCAGCTGACCGATGTTCGAGTCTCAGAATAAGTCAATAAAAACAATTTTGGATGTTCAGAATGTGAAGTCTCTTTAGTTGTGGTATTGTCTGTGGCTTGTTAGAGCACAGAGTCCTGGCCCCAGCCATCATTTTCTGTTTGTTTGGCCCACAATATTGGTGATGGACAGTTTGATTTCATGCATTTCAGAGCTCTCCAGTGTCCTGGCCTATCACCCAGCTGTCTATCTTGCATTTTGGTTGCATATGCTGACTGTGCCAGCTCTGGTGGATGCATCCATGTATGCAAACGTGTGTGAGTGTGTGCACATGCGTGCAGCAGTGTCACTGGGGACCTCACTACATGGACTCTTACTCCCAGCCTTATCAATGTCAGAAATCTGTGCCAGGCACTGCATGCCACCTTTTGCTTTGGCAGACAGATTATTGGTCCTCCTGTAACCCCCGGGGTCAGGGTTGGCACAACACATGATGCCAGCATAAAAACTGCCTGTCGCTTATGAAACAGACCTGTGCCATCCACACAGCGTCTGTTGTGTATTGGGCCCTTTGAAGGAAGTGTTGCATCAGTGGATGCAAAAGGGACCAGCCCTCAGTTTTGAAATAAGGGGTAAGGAGGATGTTGTTGTTGTAGAGGGTTGAATGCTTGCTACCAAACATGTAGAAAATTGTTGTTCAAGCAATGTTTGTGAGGTGAGGTTTTGAGGCACAAAGATTTATTGAGGAAATAGTGTTGGGAAATCAGAGCTTTTATTCTACAAACCAAAAAACAGACATGCAATAGAGAGACTGAGATTAAAACAATATGCTGTGGTCAATGAGATTTTGCCATGACCTAAACAGACATTCCGTGCCTTAACTGTCCAATATGACTCAATTAGGCAGGCAAGTGGTAACTAGCAGATGTCCAGATGCTATGAAATTGCACCTACCCTCAGGTACACCATTACACATGACGCCTTGACTAGTGTGGATTTACACTGTAAGGCCTTTCCAGTGAGATGATGCAAGAGAGAGGGTTAATAGCTTTTCACTCAAGCTCTCAGTAAGTGGTACAGGAAGTCCCCAACCCTCAGGAGAGAGAGCAGGGCGAATAACAGGATTTATTCTCTTTGTCCAGCGACACACTCACCTCTTCCCCCCTTAGCCTAACCCTATGTTCCCCACTGTCCAGCCCCACCAGCTCTAAATCCTTTTTTGATGGATTTCCCAGCAATCTCTCCAGTGCTGGCGCCATGCACATGCACGCACACACACACACACACACACACACACACACACACACACACACACACACACACACACACACACACACACACACACACACGCACACACAAAGACACACACACACACACACACACACACACACATAACATCTGCATTAATTGATTCCGACTGTAGTCAACCAACAACTTTTAAAGCTGTGTCTTGTTATCCCAGCTGACAAACTGATTGATGGATGGTTGCTATTTAAACACCCGCCACTACTGAGAATAACTCAAATTGATATAACAGTAATGGAACATATGAAAAATGGGATATTTTCAATGTCCAACTTTCCTAAATGATTTTTGCTTTTGAAAAAAGAACCAAACAACATGACTTCATTCACCGTAGCTGCTGATGTTTTTTTCAACCTTGTAATTAAGAGCTTTTTTTTTAAAGACCTTACGTGTTTTTACTATTGGCAAGGCGCTGTGGTGCAGATTATGAATGGGATGGGTAAGAGGCAGCAGGGATGGGAAAGACAGGACAGAGTGGCTGCAATTTAGCTGGCTCCGCCCCATTTGTCATGCGGTGATGTTTTGTTGTGTTAACCATGACAACTGTCTCCATGTCGTCAACCAGCTTTAGGATTATTCTGGGTGAGAAAGCTAAGGGAATGTAGAGGAGACACGAAGAGAGGAAAAGTGGAGGGAATAGGGGTGTAGAGGAGAAGGGAGGATGATTGGAGGGAGCAAAGGAGCAGAAAAGATGATCACAGAGCAGAATTAACTGGGAGGCTGCCTGAACTACTGAAACTACCTGAAAGATCACATTTATTCTGGCATGACATTAAATGAATGTGGTCAATAAGAATAAACTCATCAACAACTGCTTTAACAGGCATCTGACCATCTTCCACTCGATAATGCTTGTAGGTCATATTCATTAAAATTTTTGTTATCTATACTGAACACTTTCTTAAGATATCTTAGTGGTGATGAGTAGGTGTGTAGCCGTTCTTATACGTACAAAGTATTAGAACAGATCACAAAATCTGTGTATTCATGTAGGCACTGAATTAATTAAAAATAAACTCTCTGTAGTCTCTCTCTCTCACTTTCCCAATTTGTAAATATCCTTGTATTTGCCCCTGCTTTATTTCAATATATGCATAATGCCAATCTTTACTGCTTTTTCTTTAAAATGTTTCCTCCATGTGCTTCCCCCTTTTTGTAGGAATGCTCCCTGTCCTCTTGCTAGCTGGGTTGATTCTGGCTCTGTCCATCCCTGGCACTACGTCTGAGTCAGCCACACTGCGGTTCCTGGGGCAGACTGACTTTGTTGTCAACGAGAGCAGCACAGCTGTGATCCGGCTGGTTGTGGAGAGAGTGGGAGACCCGGTCAATGTGACGGCTTTGGTTCTGGTAGGACACGGGACAACCTTTTCATTTACGGCTTATTCAGTCTGTATCTAAGTAAATGGTAAATGTTAATTGGCCTGTACTTGTACAGAGCTTTTCTAGTCTTCCGACCACTCAAAGCGCTTTAACTATACATGTCATTATTCACCCTTTCACACACATTCATACACTGATGGCAGGGTCTGCCATGCTAGGTGCCATCTGCCCATTAGAACTATCCAACCCTTTATACCCATTTATACACCACTGACACTTTCTGCGGGAACAATTTGGGGTGAAGTGTTTTGTCCAAGGACACATCGACATGGACAAGCGGAGCCAGGGATCGAACCGCCAATCCTTGGATTGAAGGACAACCCTGCTCTACCATTGAGCCAGAGTCGCCCTAAGCATCTTGCTGTATTGCTAAACTGTCACCTTTATGTCCAGTGAAGAAGATAATCAATGACCTCTTTATCTATGGCAGACAGAGACCAGTAAGCAGACCCAGGGTTACTGCAAAAAAAACCAACTTGTGTTTTGTAGAGTCACAGAGTGGATTTTTGCTTTACGTCCACGTTAGGGCTAGTGTCAGCTGTTTACAGTTGGTGTCTGGTAAGATGAGCTGGCTGCACAGTGCGGTGTGGTTGAGGGGATTTTTATGCTTCTTGATATTTCATCTTTCTTCTTACATGAACTATTATACCTGAGCCGTATGAATATCAGTGTTGATATGTGTAATATCAGGCTTTCATCTAGGAAACTAATAGGCATAGACAGAAGCACAACTCAAACTCAAGCAGATAAAGGCACCAGTTGAAGGGAAGGAGAGAGAGAGACATAATATCTCTCAGCTGTTGGGAGTATCTGAAACAGGCAAAAAACATCAAGTCCGGGGCATCCCATACACTCAGTTGTCTAAGGCACAAATGATGTACCTGCAGCATCCTGGGTTCAAAATCCTCTTTGATCTTTTGAACCTTGCTGTTTCCATCTCTCTTGTGCCTTTCCTGTTTCTCTCCATTCCACAATTTCAAATAAATGCAAAAAGTATTTCAAACAAAGAAAAAATAATAAATGAAAACACACAAAGAAGCCTGAATCTTACTTTTGTTAAAGTGGCAAGTTATACAATTGAATGTTTGCTTGTTTCACCCAGCTAGAGGGAGTCAACACAGGGGACTTTGAATCCATTAATGCTGCAGCCTTCCTGCTGTCCACTGAGTCCAATAAGACCATCTTCATTGCTGTGAAAGATGACGACTTGCCTGAAGCCGATGAGACATTTACCTTCAACCTGACACTACAGGTACATGCCTATTGTTTGTTGGCAATTGTATGTCTGTGTGTGCTTACGAAGTCTCTTTCTGGATTGATGATGACTCCCTCTCCTCTTCCTCCCACATTCCCTTCTCTCCTCTCTCTGGAGCTCCACGCTTTCTTTCCACAAAGTCCCACTGTTCTAATTCTGCCCTTGACCATCTTAAACCCTAACCCTATCTTCTAGCTTCTAAGCAATAGCGAGAGGGGGCGACAGCCATAGCAAGCCTGGGTGGCTCTGAGCTACAGGGTCTTTGATGTGTGTGCTCTATAGGACTTCTCCAGGACTGGCTGGGTGGGGCCGGATGCTGTGTGTGCCTCTGAGGTTCCCCACTAAAAGACACCTTTATGAAAAGAAACAAACTTTGACAGCCAAAGCACTACCACACAGTAGATTAAAGTGATTCACTCATTCACTATCTCCATTGATTTTGATGGGCATGTCCGTTCCGAGGATTTCATTTCTGTAGATGTTGTGTATTCACCATTCCAATTGACACACTATTGTTGATGAAAGCCCAGTCTGTTAAAATGAATCAATGGCTTCACAACTTAGTACATTCAAACATTATAAGCATTTTGAGACTTTTTACCGGCACTACCAAACACATCATATCATGAAAATGTGCAAGTAGCTACTTCAAGTCCAGTTACTATTAGATTTTAAAAAAGGCAGGATGGCTTGGATTTATTTCTTTTTTAGAATTGTATTGTGCTCTTACAATTATAAAACAGCTAAAGATGTTTTAAAGTTTGAAAATTATTTTGAATGGGTATACATTGTAAATCCTTGTCAAAGGAATCATAACCTAGGATGCCTTACGCTTAGAGACTATCTCCATGGTTTCATGAAGCCTTTAGCTGTCAAGGATGATTGATGAGCTAGGGGGGCCTGGTCTTGCTGTCTTATTCCTTACTAAAAGACCTAAGACAAAGGTCAGTGTGAATCACTTATTGTCAGCTATGTACATTTATAAAACGGCAACAAGTCTGAACAGCTGTCAGCAAGAGTGACTTTCTTCTCAACATTTTCAATGTGACGCTGCATTTTTGTGTCATCAGGTTAAAATCCAGTAGTGAAAGCCCTTATTTAGCCTGCTA
This sequence comes from Anoplopoma fimbria, assembly GCF_027596085.1. Taxonomy (NCBI): domain Eukaryota; kingdom Metazoa; phylum Chordata; class Actinopteri; order Perciformes; family Anoplopomatidae; genus Anoplopoma; species Anoplopoma fimbria. Next base: position 820,542 of record NC_072461.1, read on the forward strand.
CCAGAGTGAAAGGCCAGATGAGGCCCACTTAGCCCTTCTGTTTACACTACAGGGGGACAAAGCTTTGGCCAAATGCTACCCTATCAGCTTACTGAAGGACTGTCAGGAGGATGAATGTGCACTGCAAGGGGTGTCATAGATCAAGCGCAAGTTATAAACAAAGGGTTGATAAGTGTACATTTATCTCTCTGACAATTAAATCAGTTTCAATAGAAAATATTGTACTAACTTTGTTAAAAGTGAGTATGACAGAACAAAACGACTATATAGATATATAGTTATATAGAAACAGTGTTGAATTGTTGTGGACCAGAGCTGGTGCAGCCTGCCAGTGATGTGCAAGAACAGAAGGTAGAAACACACAGTGGGTCGTAGCATCTTGGCTTGGGGGGGGCAGGGTTAATGTAGTGCTGCATACGTATAACCAAGCCGGCTTTTAACCAACCATGATTTTGTTGTTGGGCACGGATGAATGTGCGTGTATGTGTGCAAGCTGTTTCCTGGCTCGGCCAGTGGCTTGGCTTTGTGAAAGCGTGTGGATTCTGTGTCTGTGAGTTGACCGCTACAAGAGCTCAGTAGCGGAAAGAAAGCTCTGTTACAGCTGTAGAAGGCCCTTTTTAAACAGAGTGATGAATGCAAGAGGCCTAAGCAGTTCCGTGTTTTCATTTTCTCCTTTGACTGTTCGCAAATTAACACGTGTACATGTTTGCATGCTATTTTACTGAAAACTATCATTTGGATTGTGTTTAGCTGAGAAACTGTTTTGGGGGAGAAAATTCTATTTCTGTTTGTCATACTATGTCAAGGCTCTCATAGCTGATCATTATCCACAATGCCTGAACATATACTATGTATCCTTGGAAGGTTACACCAAATAACAGAGCTGTGGTCATTCTCTTTAATGGCGTTCAGAAAGAGCAAAACCTTCCATTCACAGATCGTAGGTAATGGTTCTTTTTGTTGAGTTAAAAACTCACGGTATAAGCCTCCGTGAAGTTGCAGTGGGATTTTAAGCCTGGTGAGATCACTGTGAGTTTGTCAGGTCTTAGTGCCGAATCACAGAGAACAGCACAAGTCCTGAGGAGGCGTCCTGCTGTGAGCTAACCTGACAAATCAACCAGGCTGCGACCAGTACTTCCTGTCTTTGTGTCTTCTCATCAGGGCTCTCAGTGGGAGCAAAGAAATTAAGTGGAGACAATAGATAAGTAGGGCGTTCTGGTTTTCAGGGGGGGTGTCAGGGGGAGGTTAAGATGTGTTCAGGTACATACTGTATAACCGGGTTTTATCTAATCTTTTCAATTCTCCCTGCTTTCCAGAGCTCCTCTAATGGCGTGACATTGGGAAAACCAAATAAGGCAACCATCACAATCCTGTCCAATGACAATGCCTTTGGAATAGTTGGCTTCAACTCAGTAAGAAACCCCTGTCAAACACATGTATCTTGTATCCATTTGTTCATTCACTTTGGTCTCACAAACTACAGTCCACCACTTATAAATTCTAACTAATATTGATCCTTCATAAATGTATTGATCAGATTTATGCCTGTGGTCACCAATATTCTGAAACCTTGCTGTTGCCACACCAACCTGCAATTGTACCATAAGCATGCACTTGCATTTGTGAAAATGTACCATGTTAGTAAGTAGTAGTAGAAAGTAAAGGAACGGGGGGTGGAGTTATTTGGACCCACAACTGCTGAGAGTGGTTTAATTATGCTAGTATTGTAGTAGAAGTGACCATCTAGTGGTTGTGGGTTCCCAGAGCTAATTAAAACCACAACACACACTTATCAGTGGAAGTTTATAGCGTTTCCATAGTTACTGTGGAATAACTGTTTGCCCTAACACCCCCAGATGGTCTCAGATGCTGGATAATGATTTGGCTTGCTTAGAATCAATAAAGGCCTGCTTGCCTTGGGAGATGTGTTTATGTAGTACTAAATTGATTCCTGCATTGCATTTATTTGCTTTATTATCTTCTCCATTTGTATTCTACTGGATATCTTTGGTTATCGCAAATTGAAAAGAGAAACAAAAGGAGATTTAACTTCCAAATTTTAAGACCACGATAAGGACTTCCAAAAACAGTGAGATTGATTACGATCTTTACTCCATGTTGCCATGGAATGTAGTTTTTATAGCTGCATATACAGCTACAATCACTTTGTGTCTTTGTCTCTTTCAACTAAACTTCACTACTTTGTTAGCATGACATTTGATTTGAAGTACTGCTGCCAAAGCTGTACACACAGTAAAAGATTAAAAAAACATGAATTTATCAATTTAAACACATTGAGATTATAAATGATTTATTCCCTTTTATGTAATGTTCAGTATCTATACAAATTGTGTAGCAGTTCCTAAATGAATAAGATTGTTTTTTGTTATTGCAGCCTTTCAAATATGACATTTTGCTCTGTTTTGTTTATTTTCATTTATTGAGATTAAGAAAACTGTGTTGAAATTAATTAAATTGAACTGACTGGGTTTTGTCTGTTTCACTGTGTCAACCTTTTCAATCTCAGACTGAAGACATTGTAGTAGATGAACCAAGAGGAAGGAACCATTATGTGCCTTTCACCCTAACTAGAGAAAAGGGAACATATGGGACTGTGACCGTAAACTTTGAGGTGAGAGGGCAATGAACTGTACATCACATGAACAACCCTAAGACACTGTGCTTTATAGTATTTAAGAAGGACACCCAGTTTTTTGTATATGTTTCTGACATATTGGCTTGTTTTAGCATGTTGAAGATGATCTTGTTAGTTTATCCCACTGGCCAAACATCCAGTGAGTTTCCAAGAGTTTCGAGAATTTAGACCTTAATAGGAACTTGTAATTATTTGAATACATTTTATTACATTGTAAGAAATAGTCTTTACTCCATTATTAATATGCAGCATATTAGAGTAATGATAACTGACTTCTCCTGTTCAGATCTCCGGCGGTCCCAACCCTGCCATTGATGACGTCAGTCCAGACAGAGGGAACATCACCATTCCTGTGGGACAAGCTGTAGTACACTTTAGTATCCTCATCAAGGATGACCAGGTATTTAACAAACTCCTTATTTAAAGCTGATCCACATATGGGACCACATGTTACATATTTATGGATCCATTTATTGGTATATATCAAGCTTGTTCCGATCTTTCATCTCATCTGTCCAATCATCATCTTTTCAAGTTTGAAAGGGGCAAACTGTTTGTTTTTTTAAAAAGCTGCATACAATTTGCAACCGTATGTGAACTTGTTTCCTTTTCTTTGCTGACCAGATCCCAGAGGATGATGAGGTGTTTTCAGTCAGGCTAACGGCCGTGGCAGGTGGAGCCCTCCTCAGGCCCAATGCCAGCAGTGTCCAGCTGAGAATCCGACGTAATGACAGCCCACTGCGGTTCTACCACTCAATCATGGCAGTACAGGAGTCCGCTGGAGTCATTGCCCTCAATGTGACCCGTGGTCGGTTGACTGAGGATGGTCCACTCATCGGCTCTGTTGACACCGAGGTTCCTTTCTTTCAATCCAGTTATTTATTTACCTAAGCTTTTGATACACACACAAACATATATAGTATATACTATACTGTATGTATATAATTAAAGTTGTTGTGTACTATTCTTAACATTATTCTTAACATATATATATTTAGTATATAGTATATTGATGCAGAAAAAACAAGTATAAGACGGATGTATATAAACCATCTGTGCTATACTGTCTTCAGGTCTCTGTAGATTACATGGTGGTGAGCAGTGGAGGACAGGGCAGCGCCACACCAGCTGTGGATTTCCTCGACCTACAGCCAGTCAGAACAGTTATATTCCCTCCATTTGTCTACAAGACCAACCTGTTGTTCAAAATCATTGATGACATTGTGCCAGAAATTGCAGAATCATTCCATCTGGTCTTGCTGGAGGAGACTATCAGAGGAGATGCTGTGCTAGTATCACCCAATGCTTTGCTAGTGACCATTGAGCCCAATGATAAGCCCAATGGTGTCCTGTCAATCAGCAGCAGCGCAGTCATTCAGCCAATCATCGTCAATGAAGACCTGACACAGAGGTTTGCTAACTTAAAAAAGTTTATGAGTGTGTCTCAGTGTCATGACAAATGTATTCTCTGCCATTAAACGGGTACAATATGGGGGTAATAAATAAAATAATGAATAAAAAGAAAAACATCAAAGATTATTGCATCTCTAACCGTCTTTAATCATTTCCCCCAGATTTGACGGAATCATTATTGTAAGAAATGGAGGCAGCTATGGTGCCGTGTCCGCTAACTGGTCCATCAGCAGAAACTCCAGCGACCGCTCCCCAGTGTCGGATGATTTAAGTCCTGCAGCGGGGACGGTGAGATTTGCTGCTGGTCAGGTGACAGCTGTGATTCCCATCAACATTGTGGCAGACGATCTTCCTGAAGAAGCAGAGGCTTTTGTTCTCAAGCTGCTAAACAACACTTTAACTGGAAATGCAGAGGTGGACGAACCAATGGAGGTCAGTTTAGAGGAGACCTTTGATAGGTCAATGACTATTATTTAACATGTTGCTTTAATGGGTTTTTATCAAAGAGAGAAAAGTCCTCCAGATGTTGTGCATGTGTTATGCATGTGTAGAGTGTTTGTGTGTGACCGACTGTAAGGCACAGTGGCAAACTTGGCACATTCTGCAAAAGTCGACCCCATAGTGTATCACTTTGCTCTGTGGGTGTTCCCTTAATGTGGCTGAATCAAAACAAAGCGGAAACAGCGGGCACACTCTGTGTGTGGTGTCTGTGTGTTCTTTTTTAGAAAGCGTGGGTGAAGTGGTGACAGGTTTTTTATAACTAGCATCTTTGTCCAAACCTCTTGGCCATGTGTGAAAGCAGTGGGCAGATCTAAGTCTTGTTTATATTGAAGGCATGAGATGAGACGCATAAAAACTCTGCTTTGGTCACATACAAACGCACACCAGGACACAACCTTAAGTTGTGAGGTTATATAGTATTTAGTAGGACAAGTTAATCAGCGTTAATTGTTTTTAATGTTAAGATATATATCACAGACATTACACTGAGCTGTAAATCGGCTATTGTGAGCATGCCAGGCAATGCATCAGACAAGTGTAGGTTTTAGGGGAATGAATGAGTCTCAGTTGAAATGCTCATAAAAACTACTCTAGCAGTCTTAGCAGAGTTAATTAAAGAGGATGCCTCTAAAGTTAGCTCAGGGCTCTTTTATACTACTTTCATTCTCACTTGTTTTCTTTCCTCTCTCAGTTCCTCACCTCTCCTTTCTTCTTCTTGTGACCCAAGATACAGTCTTAGTAACACAAAAACAGGATGCACAACAACTTTCTCCAAAGTAGTTGATGGTAAATGTGGGCTTCATTGCAATTATTCCCTCACATCCTAAAGATCAATCACCTTCCTCCTAACTGCACATGGCCCGGCCTTAAGCAGTGCAGTGCAACTAAGGCTCATCTGTCAAACTTTTGAAAACCCATTATCTTCTAATGCAAAGTATACAAGTCTAATTGTACTAAATTTAAATATGAGCATATTATAATATTAATCAATCATTAGCTTCAACCCAAGCATTCATTTCACTGTGATTTTGGGAGGCAATTTGCAGACTAACAGGAACCTATGAGGGACTATTTGAAGCAATAAGTAGCACGATTATAGTTAATTAACATACCTTTCCCAGTCCACAACAAAGTTTTGTGTTTTCGACCAGATACGGATAATGTGTTTTTGATCATTCCCCCATCAGTCAAAATGTAATATGCCTACTTCTCCCCTCCTTTTGCTGATTTGTTGATTTTATTCCTGCTCTTCATCTTGTCTGCCCCCCAGATCGTCTTCTACATCCAGGACAGTGACAATGTCTATGGGCTTTTTCGGTTTGACCCAGCAAAAGAGCAGAGCATCCAGAGCCAACCCAGTGGTCGTTTCCTGTCGCTAAATTTCCTGCGAGAAGGTGGTACACTGGGTGATGTGTCTATGGACCTCACCGCCCTCTACATTCCCGCAGGCCCTATAGACCCAGCACTGGCCGGTGACCAGGTTCTGAATGTTAGCAGGTCCGTTAAGGTGGTGTTTTCCCGTGAACGAATGGTCCACATCATACTACCAATCAGGAATGATGCCTTTCTGCAGAATGGAGCTCATTTCTTAATACAGGTAACACTGCTGGAAACAAAGTACAGAGTGACACATACAGTAAGCGACACACATGTGGATGAAACTTATGTATGTATGTCTATATATATATATTTATTTTTTTCTCACAGTTTTTTAAGTTGTTATTCAGGCAACATTTTGCTAGCACGCTCAAAATGTGCTCTTTCTGTTTGTGTTTGCACTTGTGGCCAAATCCGTGCCATCCAGACTTTAAGTGCCTCATTTGCATGTGTGAACGGTTTGACACTGGCACTCAAATCTGGCATGTTGCTATGGGATTTGCCCAACTGTCCAAACTAACAACACCACCTAGCTCTTAAAGCAAGCAAAAAAGTTAAAGACAGGCCTCCTTCGCAGTCTTTAGAACCATAATCACGTCACACACTCTCAGTAAAACTTTAAATATAGGAGTGAATGGAGCACTGACAGCTCATTCAATGTATCTTTAAAAGCCACAGAACAGAAATAACTGGATGATGAAGAAAGAGCTATGTCTTTGATGACTTTAATTATTATAGTAACATGCTGCCTGTTTGAGCCTTCAATTAATTGTACTGTTTCTTCTATTTCCCGTAGTTGAACACACTGGAGCTGGTTGATATCAACCCCCCAATTCAGTCAAACAGCCCAAGGTTTGGGGGACCTCTTAACCTGACCTTGACTGTCACCCCTGACATTGCTAACGGGGAAATTGGCTTTACAAGTAACACCACGGTGGTGGTTTATGAACCAGAGGACAGCAACACCAGCACAGTAAGATATGACCCTGTTCTTTAGAAATGCAAATAGTATCAGTTCTATGATGCTTGTCTGTATTTACTTTCAGTAGTTCAATATCACAAAACAGCATTTAACTATAATATACCATAATGTATTTTTACTTTATGCTGTTTACATTCTATAGTTAAATTGTTAGATATCTCAACTTGGATCAAAACCTGACTCTAATCTTTGTTAAGAAAGTGATCTTCTTGTATGTGCACACAGTATGTATAGGTGGTTGATTCTATTGATGTTTGGTGCTGCAGGTAAGCCTTCCCCTGCGCCGTGATGGAACGGACGGTCAGGCTGAAGTGTTTTGGAGTCTTCAGCCAATTGGAGACAATATTGATGCTATAACTGTTAAAGACTTGGAGCCTCTAAGTGGCTCTGTGGTCTTCCTATCCGGGCAGAGTGATGCTTCCATCAACCTTACCATCATGGCTGACAACATCCCAGAAGTCAACGAGACCTTACTGCTTACACTGGATAGGTAGGGTATTAGAATCCAGGAAAATATATTGTTAACCAACATAAAAAAAAATTTTTTTGTTTATTACCTTCGAGGCATATTATATCCCTCTGTTCTGCCCATAAACATAACGGTAATACAAAAACCTTTTGGTGTTTAGAATGTGACGCTCATATGTAATGTCTTAGACCCATCTTATACAACAAACGAGTCCAGTGGAATTGGAAAGGCTGAGTGGGTGCTTTCTCATCCCATCCCTCGTTTGGTTTTCTCCTTTGGTGTGTGTTTATGGTAGTGTTTTGGGGGTTGGTTCATCTGTTAGTCTATGTTCTGATGAGAATGGCAGCTTTCTCTCCCTCCCACTCCTCCCTTGTAGGGTGGAGACTGCACGCTTTATAGTGTACTTTGGGTAAGTGGAGAGTGGAATGAACCTGGGCCTTTTGTGTGGCGTGAATCAAGACTTTGTTTTTCTGGAAAGGGCCTACTTCAGGATTTCTGGGGTCTTTGGTGGACGGGGGGACGGGGGGACAGGGGTGGGGTGGTAGATTCAGTGATGGTGTGAAAAAAGGGAACCCAAAGGAAAGTGGTTGTTGGGGGTAAATAGAGAATCTTCTTTATGTGTGTTCGCTCTAATTTAACCAGGCTTGATTGTGTACCACTTTAAGGATTTCAGTGTTTGTATGCATGCAGTGCCTTGGCTGTGACATTTTATTTGAAGTTGTTCATTCTGTCATGTCTTTGTCTCTAATTTACTCATTATGTGATGCTTACTTGGCATCTATTTCTCTCAACATACACACACATACACCCCACCCTCTTGGAGCAATAAAGATGCAGGCATGCTCTTGATTGACATTTTTATTAAAAGTGGCCTAAACAGCAGGACCACAACATATGGAGTCAGTCATGAATAGGCATCACACAATACAAGGAATGCATTACAAAGTTTAGATCAAAGTTGAGCTGTTTTCTCATTTGATACCACTTGATATTTCAGAAGCTCAAAACAAAAAGTTTTCATCTACTGCATAATGTAGGTGCAATGACTTGATTGGTCACTTGCTATTATTGTCTAATACTGTTTATTTGTGTGTATGTGTTCCAGGAGTAATGTTGAAAACCAGATCCTGAAAGCTGGCTTCACCAGCAGAGAGATTGTCATCATGGAGAACGATGACCCTGGGGGAGTCTTTGAGTTTTCCTCATTCTCCAGAGGTCCATTGGTCATCAATGTAAGTCTTAAAACTGCAACTTTGAGCTGTAAGATTTTGTCTACATTTCTTTGAGTAATTAAAATATCTAAATATCTATAAAGCTAACAAAAACAATGTGAGCCGACAACTTACATTAAATCCACATATTGTTATTTGGTCTGTTTTCTCTGGTTATGGTCACATCCCATATGGTCACGTCATAAAATTTTAACCTACCTAGGAGGGTGAGGCTGTGGAGCTGCATGTGGTCAGAGCAAAGGGACAGCTGCTGAAACAGCTGGTGCGATATGAAGTCATGCCTGTTGGCAACACTGAATTCTTTGGCGCCACTGGCATCCTGGAGTTCAAACCAGGAGAGAAAGAGGTGGTGGTGGCACTGTTTGCAAGGCCTGATGGGGTGCCTGAGGTAAGAACACTGTCAATTACATGCTGACCTTTCAATTTTATATAATAACTTCTAAAGGAAATCCTCTCCTTCTGATAGTTGTTAAAACTATCAGAAAAAAATAAAAAAGAACTTTGCTTTATATCTGTATTTGCAACATGAAAACTGTGTGTGTGTGTGTGTGTGTGTGTGTGTGTGTGTGTGTGTGTGTGTGTGTGTGTGTGTGTGTGTGTGTGTGTGTGTGTGTGTGTGTGTGTGTGTGTGTGTCTCTCTCTCTGTGTTTTTGTACACATGTGTGCTCATGCAGCTGGACGAGACCTTCTCTGTGGTACTAAGTAGCCACAGCACTCCACCCAGTCGCCTAGGCAACTACAGGGAGGTCAACATCACAGTGCGGAAGAACGACGACCCCTTTGGTGCCATTGAGTTCATCCAATCAGGACTGACAGTGGCCATCAATGAGAGCAAAGGGGACGAGATGCATCAGGGTACTTAGTAGTCCTTTAGATAATAGTGATACTTTACCATGTCAAGTGGTATCTCATTAACACTGATAATGGACCTAATTGTAGTCGAACACAGAATATTTATCTCCATGGGGAATGAGCTGGACTGTGATAAAAGTTTGTGTTTTAAACTTACCATGTTTGTGTAATGCACAGGAATGTGTTAAAGAACATCAACTTGTAGAACAGGAAGTTTAGGACCACACAGTGACGATGCAGTTCAATATTCAATCTGGTCCTGAGAGCAGGGAGAGGCAAAAAGCTTTGTCTCAGTCTTTAGTGAATGTATTACCAAAAATACATTATTATTGTGTTTTATACAACAATGATAGCCTCGAGCGCAGGCAAAATGTCAAAAGAAAAGTCAACGCAAGAGTTAATGAATTGAAGGATGGTTTCATATCTAAATGCATCATCTTTGTCTCTTCTGATTCGCCTTCAGCGGAGTTCCCTGTAGTGAGGAACAAGGGTAACTTCGGAGAAGTGTCCGTTTCCTGGATCTTGGAGCCAGCCCTGTCAGGAGACGTCACTCCCCTCCAGGGAAACATCACCTTCATGGAAGGGGAGTACCTCAAAAACATCACTGTCTTCTCCATACCTGATGAGGTAAAATTTTAAAGTAAACTCAAAAATCCATGTAGTTGAAATTTGAGTTACATTTTTTGTATCAAATGTTATCAATTTTCTTTATAAGGTTCCAGAGAACATGGAGAATTTCACCATCACAGTGTTAAATGCTACAGGTGGCGCCAGACTGGGAAAAATAGTCGAGGCCTATTTACAGATAAATAAGAATGATGACCCCATTTACTTTTCTGGTAAGGATACTTTTCAGATTACTGTTTATGAAGGATCGTCTGAAAGATTGGAATAATATATTGATAAATTAAAGCCACAGTATTTACTCACCTTCTCCTACTTGTCTCTCCCCCCACGCGTTGCCCTTTCCTCAGAACCTCTGGTTGTGCGGCTTCAGGAAGGGGGCCAGGCCAACTTCACTGTTTTGAGGGCAGGGCAGGCCAATTATGTTGCCACGGTGATGTATCGTGTGGATTACGGAGAGGCATCTCCAGGTGACCTCACCATGCTGAGTAATGACACACTGCTGGTGTATGACGTGGGTGAATGGATGAAGAACATATCTGTTGCTGTGGAAGATGACAACATACCTGAGACTGATGAGGCGTTTAACATTATTCTATACAATGCTACTGGTGAGTGTAATGCCTCCTTTTTTTAAAAAAATGGTTAGCACAGGGCTATACTGTGTATTATAAGGATATTTTCTGTGAATCACTGCTTTGTCAGGTAATATACTGGGTGTCAAATCTTCATATATGTTCGTCCCTTGAGATAATGAAAACAGTGAATCTGCATCCCCTCCAAGGATTAAAACAGCTGAAAGTAATTTGCATTTCTTATTTGAAAGCTCTATCCTAATACCAGTATTGTGTGTAAGGGATGGGAATGAAAGACCTGTGGGCCCAAACAAGACCTTAATTACCATACTCCAGGCTTTCTAAGACAAAAAGACCGGCCACTCCACTAGCCCCTCTCTGTTTATTGATTGACATGGAGTAGAGTGGAGTAAGGGTTAGCCTCTAGTTTAAGCCAGGGATGGTCTTTTATAGAGATTGTGTTAAAAGTCATTAATCCTCATGTTAGAGGTCAATCAACACATTCTGGGAGTTAAACGCTCGTTAACTTTACTGTTTAATTAGGAGCAGATTTGCATGCCTGTGACTCATAGTCCACAAAGTTGAAGTATGTGCTTGTAGCGCTTGATCCAACCTGACAATATGAATGTGTACACAGGTGATGCCGTTGTGTATGGAGCAAACACAGCTACTGTGGTGATTGAGGCCAATGATGATGCCAATGGGATTTTCTCTCTGGAAGAAAAAGAGAAACCTGTCGAGGAGGGCAAGATCAATAATCTTTTGTAAGAAACAGGCTTTCAATTCATGTTTCTTTCGTGCAAAACAAACCTGCTTCATGCTCTTATAAACGTAATTTGAAGAGCTCTGAAGTTATACATTTTCAAGATGCAAAGTTTTCTCATGTATTCTATTTCTGAAATGATTACTCTTTTCGCTCTCCCAGTATCCTGCGTGCTAGGGGGCATTTTGGTAATGTTACAGTCTTCTGGCAGCTGTTTGCCAATGACTCAGTGACTCCTCTGGAGGAAAGTCAGGAGTTTACCAACACATCAGGCTCCATCACATTTGCTACAGGGGAAGAGACCAAGCCAATTGTCCTGGAGGCCATCTCAGATAAGCTTCCTGAATTCAATGAGTTCTTCGTCCTCAGGCTGGTTAATATCTCAGGTAAATTCAGGATAAAGTGCCATATTTTTCAGATTTGAGAGGTAAAATTGAAAGATGCAGTGTGTAGGATTTGGCGTCATCTAGCAGTAATGTTGCAGATTGCAACCAACTGAAACTTCTCCTGTGTGTCAAGCGTGTATGAGAACTAAAATGCGAAAACGCAATTGTTTTCATGTGTTTATACACTGACTAGAACATACTTATTAATAAGCGACAGCTGCTATAACAAATAATTACTATAATTGAGCTTGACATGAAATTTTATTTTAGTCATCAGCTTTAAAATCTTGATACTGATAATTGTAAAATGACAAAGAAGGATTCATTTAATTTATAATGTTGTCTTGAAAACCATTAAGCTCTTGTCCATAATTTCTTTAAGGTGGTTATCCAGGGGAGGGTGGACGACTAGCCGAGACTTCTCTGACTGCCTCGGTTCTCATCCCTTTCAATGACGACCCATTTGGTGTATTTGCCATCAGTGACAGCAACTTGGACCAAGAAATAGCTGAAGATGTACTCTCAGAGGATGATATGGCTGATGTCACTTCCTTCACCATCCTCCGACAGCAGGGTACTTTTGGTGATGTGCGTGTTGCCTGGGAGATTGTTTCTGGGCGCTTCCCAGAGGGCCTTCCTCTGATGGATGACCTGCTCCTTCTAGCCTCCTTCCCAGACGAGGTTGAGCTCAGGCCTCATGCCAGGCGACACCACTCAGCCACGGACACATGGTTTTTCTCCGGGCTTCCAGGAGCTTATGGGACTATCTCCCCTGAAGATGGGCCTGCTGCTGTTGGAAACTTCACCTTCTCTGCTTGGCTTGTGCCCGGACCAGACACTGACGGCTTCATAGTCTGCAAAGGAACCAGGAACGGGACCCTGAATTATGGAGTGAAGGTCCACACCAATGAGTCTCATGTCACGGTGATGCTGTATTATACAGTGATAGGATCAAACAATTCCCAGGTTGCCCGGGCCACTGCTGAGAAATTCTTAGAGAATAATTCCTGGTTACATGTCATCATTACTGTTCATGATGGGATTATTGAGTTCTTCCTGGATGGGACTCCTATTCCTGGAGGACTGAAGAGCATCAAAGGAGAGGGCATCAGTGATGGTGAGCTAATTTATGAGATATTTATCAAACATAGCAGAGTGACAAGGGTCAGGTTGTGAGCAAACAGTTCCAATCATATCCCTGTTTGTTGTGTTCAGCTTGTGATTTTAGCTCTTCCAGTGCACACAGTTTGTCTGTGTTTAACATATGTTGTCATGATTTTCAAGAATGTAAGTTGTCTCATGCTGCTTTGAAAACTCATTATCAAAGGCCAAAACCTATTCAGGCCAAATAATGAGTGGCCAGCTTCTTTTCTCTTCCTGTTAGCCCAGAGTTTTTGTTTACCGCTGTCTCAGCACCATGGCCAGTGTCAAAGAGGAACAAATACCATGTTCATTGTCCTGTAATGATGATGTCTATGTGTGAGTGTATGAATCTGCTTGTGTGTGTGTATGTGTGTGTGAGAGAGAGTGTGTGTGTGTGTGAGTGACTGTTTGGGGAGAGGGTTTCAAGCTTCACTCTCATGTTCCCATATGGAATGAGAACAAGTCTTAACTTCTTACAAGCATAATGCATGTACGCTCTCTCACACACACACTAATGCACATTCACACATACACACACACACACACACACCTCTCAGTCACTTCCTCATTGTTCAGAACTACTGGAACTCTGCTATGCTTGAGTGACCACTTAGCCTCAGCACTGCTGGATATTGTTACTGCTAAAGGGAATCAGCCGGCAACTTCTTTTCTTTCTATTCTCTCTAATTAATGGAGACAATAGTCACAGTCTGTGTTGGACCCAAAGCTCACAGAGGGGAAATATTCTGATGCTTATTTGGCTAACTTCAATCACAGTAGATGTATACATTATCATCAATCATGTCAAGCGTTATTGTCTGCTACTGGTTACTCAACCCACAAAGGAATTGTTTTCTTTAAGGGCTTTATACTTGCTCACTGTGGCCTATTTCGTTTATTTAAGTACAGGAAGCGATAGGTACGAGACGTGTAAGTATAAATAAGTAACGAGAAAGAGCCTGATCTGGGCATTTGGTCGCCTTAAGCAAGATTCTGTTTGTGGTCCCAATACACTCCAACATAGCAACCAATTTTATTCCACCATTAACAATAATATGATTGTATGACGCTTGTTGCTGTAATGTAAATCAGCTTCTGGGTCAAATAAGTCTCATTAGTCAGTTGATAATCTCTCACCAGATCTCAAATCAATTAAAATGTTAGGTTACGACATCTCAGGTGTGAATTAAAAAAAATCTGATAATAATTGAAATAAGGATTATTCTATAAAACAAATGTGTCAATCTGTGGTTTTTAAAGCTTGCAAAGGATACCAGATATATAAGATATTACTATCGGAGAAACACAGTTGTTTTACAAAAGTGAGAGTTTCAGGAATAAAGAATCATTTTTCAAACCATGACATGGGTATGGCGGCTTTGAAGCTTCTAAAACTAGATTGAAACTTGTTCAACACACAATGTTCTTGTTTGACATGTAGATAACAGAAAACAGGGAATGCATCCACAGTTAAGGAATTTGAACTTATGATATCTATGGGTGTGTGTGTCAATGTTTGATGGCAGCTTGTGACCAAGCCCTGCATTAATCTATTGAATTGAATGCTTCTTTCAGCAACATGTCTGTCATATTATACTCTGTACATTGAATAAGGCAGTGATAGTGATTTCTATGACTTGTATATCCAACCATTTTTACAGCTTAAACATAAATTATATTTGGATACTTTCTGTACGAAATGTAATGTACTGGTTTTTCTGTGTCTCTTTACTCCAGGACCTGCGTCAGTGTTTATAGGGTCGGATCCAGAGGGCGAACAGAGATACACAGGCCTTCTTCAGGATGTTCGCTTGTACAGAACAAAGCTGAACCGCAGCCACATTCACGAGCTTCACACCCAGCCTGCTAAAACAGACCTGCGTAACATCTCAGGTTACCTACGGTACTGGCAGGATGAGAGGCAGAAGTCGTTTGTGGTGGAGGCCAGGGACGATAATGAGGAGGAAGGAGAGGAGGTTTTCTACCTACAGTTGGTAGCAGTTCAGGGTGGAGCACGCCTCCCTTTCCCCAGACCCACTGCTACTCTGCGAGTCATGAAGAGTGACAATGCCAATGGGCTTTTTGGATTCACTGGTGCCTGCATTCCCGATGTAAGTGCACAAATATTTAGTCACTGGCATTTTGTGGACCATTATTGCTGTATTGAGCACCTATAAGCACCTCATGAACACTGCATTTACGACATTTTGTATGTAATGTAAATGTGAACTAGACTGGTAATCAAATTCATTAATAATCCTTTGAATAATCTAGAGTCTACGTGACCACTGTTACAGTAGCATGTGTTAATGTCATCGCTCAGTTTTGTCTATGCATAGAAACACGTGTAATGTAAACCAATTGGTTTGTCAGTCCCTGTCCTGCTGCATATTTCATCGGTCTTCATGCATGGCTGCAGGGAGAGCATGCTCTCAATTTTAAGTTGGATTGGATGCGTGGGCTCTCATGTTGACCCCTCTCAGGTAGAGCGACAGCTGTTAGGCTGCAGAAGGTCTGCCAGTCAGGGCATTCCTGTAGAAGTACATAAGGAGTTCCAGCACTGGAGATGGGAGATCTAGTTCCTCGTCGCCATCAGCACAACAGGTGTCATGGCCGGGATGGCATTCCATCAGAACTAGGGGATCTTCTTTACATCTTTGATCCTTTGGAGATAAAAAGATGTAGGGGCATGTGGGCTATCAGGTGCTTCCGTCTAAATCAAATTATTACTGTTCTGGAATTAGACTGGGTCATTAACAAAGTTGATAAGACTATCTCATTTATGCATTCAGTATTTGTCATTTCAGCCAGCGGTTAAGGAATATATATAACTTTTGTATTCCATTGTTTGTCCTTACAGACCACTGAGGAGGGCTCCACTATCTCTTGTGTGATTGAGCGTATGCAGGGATCTCTGGACCACGTTTATGTCAACTACAATGTTACTCAACTGGATAGCTTGGACAGTGAGACGCCTGCCAATGAAGATTTTGTTAATGCCACTGGAGCTGTGATTTTCATGCCTGGACAGCGCTCTGAGGTGTGTTTTGTGTGTGTTGTGTGTGTGTGTGTGTGTGTGTGTGTGTGTGTGTGTGTGTGTGTGTGTGTGTGTGTGTGTGTGTGTGTGTGTGTGTGTGTGTGTGTGTGTGTGTGTGTGTGTGTGTGTGTGTGTGTGTGTGTGTTGTTAATGCCACTGGAGTGACTCAACAGGTGGACCTGTGTTAATGTGAAAACTGCTTTTGAGTTTACCCAGCGCAGACACTCTCAGTTGTAAAAAACAAGTGTGATGTACCTTGTGTGCACTGTATTTACACATCAGCATACTTAATAAATACTACATGTCCACTTTAACAACAGGATTTGTTTTTAGACAACCAGCTCCACCTAGTGGTTTGTTTGTTTGTTAATTTAATCAGTTAACAGATGCTAGTGGATAATGCTTTTGCGTTGGCTTCTGAAATATATACTTTTTTTTGTAAGGATGCAGCCTGGACTAGAAAATAAAACTAATGTATGCACATCTCTCTGTTAGGTTTTGAACCTGTTGGTGTTGGATGATCACCTCCCAGAGCTGGCGGAATCCTTTCAGATTACATTGGTGTCAGCAGAGTCCGGTGATGGGAAGCGTGGCTCCACCCCAACCAGTGGTGCAAGCATCGACCCAAATAACTCTGTTAACACTGTCACTGTCACGGCTAGTGACCACCCCTATGGTATTCACTCACATACCCAAAAAACATTACTGTTGTTGTTTCAACATTGCACGTTTAAGTGCAAAGTGGCGTAATGGGTTAGCTAAATATATTTACAATTTTCTCTCCCTCTTTCTCCCTCTCATGTGCATTATTCCTCCCCCATTCCCTCTGCCCTACTACTTCCATCACACCTCTTCCCTCCTTCTCCTTATATTCTCTCCTCTGTCCCCTCTATTTCTCGTAACTATAACACACAAACACCCCCTCCTCCCTAATTTAGGCTTGCTGCAGTTTCAGCCCAGCCCTCCAGGAGAGGGATTGATCCCTCTAGCGTTAGAACCTGCCCACATAGTTGTTAACGAGGAAGATGGACAAGTCTGTCTACTGGTGGCCAGGGCCCAAGGCCTTTTGGGAAGGGTCATGGTTGGATACAGGACTACCCCATTCACAGCATCCAGCCCTGAAGACTACGAGGTTTGTTTCTACTAAGGTCTTTAATCTAACAGATGCATAGACGCCGATGATGGATACACTAATAAACAGATGGTTAGAGAATAAATTATGCCTGCTTCCCTGGTTACCTCTATCTCTGTATTCCACTGACAGGACTCAGAGGGCATGCTCGACTTTCTTCCAGGGGAGAGGTTAAAGTTCATCAATGTGACCATCATAGACAATCCTGTCCCTGAGCTGGACAAGATTTTTAGAGTGGAGCTCTACAATGCTGATGGAGGAGGTGAGAAATTTGAGCTCATAATCATGACGGTACTGTTTTCATTAGTTTGAGTCACATTTTGCTATATTTTGAGCCTTAGAACTAATTTCCAAAGGTTTTTTAAATGTTTTTTTACATTCTTTACCTATCTTTATTAGAGCTGAACCGACCCTGTATCTTTCCTTCTGTTTTTGTGTGTTTTGTGTGCTGTGCTCCTGTGTGCTTCCCTATACCCACCTACCCACGTGACTACCTACCTACCTTCCTTCCCAATTGGACTTCGATCTCCATCTACTCTACTCTACTCTACTCTACCGGTGTGATTCTAAATGTGTTTGACCCTTGCTTGATCCTCGTGTGTGATCCATCAGTGGATCAGTTTCTGCGTAGTGAAGGAAGTGGTAGTGGGGAGAGTGACTCTGACTTCCTCCTTCCTTCCTATCACCACCATGGTAAGTACACCCCTCCTTTTCTCCCCAAACTGCCTCTTGTCTCTATTCCTTCACCCCCACACCCATATCCTTTCTCACTCCCAAAGTTGCATAACCCAAAGCCGCTGACAAGCAATGTTTTGATCTGATACCTATCCTGATAGTTTTAAATGTGACCATTTTATGTCTTCACAAATTATAAGTACTCTGTCCTACTTTCAGAATTATAATTTTTGCTGGTTGGATGGAATTGTTAGGACTCCCCTCTGAAAGCTCAGTCTTGAATGCATATACACGCATAAGTGTGTGCATAAGTGTGTGTGTGTGTGTGTGTGTGTGTGTGTGTGTGTGTGTGTGTGTGTGTGTGTGTGTGTGTGTGTGTGTGTGTGTATATGTGTGTGCATATGCATGTGTTCAGTTGTGTGTGGTGTTTACATTGTACTGTGAACCCTGTGAAAAGTACCTAAGGAGAGATATGGGAAAAACAAATAGCCTTTCACGGGCAGCAGGGCAAGTGGTAGACATAAAAGTCAGAGACCCCAGTGTTTTACACTAAGTTTAGGCTGCTGTCCCCTTATTTGATGGTAAGGAAGTTGCATTATTATTGGGTTATTTTTTTATTAAAATCACAGACTTGCTTGATTAAATGATTGTTACATTTACATTCCTTTCCATAGGATCATTCCATAGGAGTGTATCCCTTAAAAGCAATACATGGTTAAGAAAAACATGGTGATATCTGGTATTTTGTGTGTAGCCAGCTTGGGAGCGGCCTCCCGCATCACAGTGACCATCGCTGCTTCAGATGATGCCCATGGAGTGTTTCAGTTCAGTCCTGAATCCCTGTCTGTTAATGGGACAGAGCCTGAGGATGGACGCAGCTCTGTGTTACTGCAGGTCAGTGTTATATTAATGTAAAAGTAGGAGGTGCCCCGAGATACATGTTTCCTTATGTTTGCATTCACAAGTCACAATTTGAATGACATAATCATGTTATGTTTCCTTTTTGTTCTCTCCTAGGTGGATCGGACCTTTGGTGACCTCTCCAATGTAACTGTGTACTGGGAAGCTGATCCAAGTTCTGAGGGGGAGCTACTCAGTAGGTTTGGGAACATCACCTTTGCTGTAGGTCAGACATCGGAAAACATCATCATCAACGTGGCCGAGGACTTGATCTCTGAGTTGGACAAGAGTTTCAGTGTGTCCTTGGTTAACGTCTCCCATGGTCGTCTGGGTGTCCAGACATCCGCTACTCTGACTGTACTCGCCAGCGACGATCCTTACGGTGTTTTTGTATTCGCAAATGTATCAAGATCCATCCGACTTTCTGAAGCTGACTCAACTGTCTCCCTCACCATCCTGCGACAGAGGGGCCTGATGGGTCAGGTGTGTCTTCTGTAGAAGGTTTAGAAACTGAATAGGAAGTTCTGAAATAAATCCAATTGTGATGTGTTATATTGACTTTTGATAGATAAATAAATACCAGCATGTTGGATGCACACATGTAGTTTATGTACCAAATAATATGACATTTTCCATTTTTAATATCTCTAGGTTCGAGTAACGTATGGGACACTGACTGAGGCTGATCCGGAACCTTACAGAACCCCTGGGGTCGGCCGAGCAACTGAGAGGCGGGATTTTGTTCCCCTCCTGGATTCTGTTGTGTTCTTGGCCAATCAGAGTGAAGCAAACATCACACTCCACGTACTGGATGATGAGGATCCAGAAAGAGACGAGTCGGTGTTCGTGAAGTTGATTAGTGTTCAACTCATCAAAGGAGAGCAGGAGAGGCTCAGTAAGATATTGACCACCCCCCCTCTGATTTAAGATATAATGATACTTCAATAATTCCATACTAAACTGATGAAATATCCTTTTACTGTTCCTTTCAGTTTCCAATTCTCCTTCTCTGGGCCTCAGGACTGACATTGTTGCCCAGGTGATAGTGGAGGCCAGCGACGATGCTTTTGGAGTCCTCCAGCTGTCGGCTTCTGCTGTCAGTGTAGCTGAGCACTACGTTGGGCCCATAATAAATGTTACACGTGTTGGGGGGATTTTTGCTGACGTATCTGTCAAGTTCCGAGCAGTGCCTTTGACCGCCAGAGTCAGTAAGTGTTGGGCATGGATTTATATCTTTCTCTCTATGATTTGTGTGTGAGCAGGCAGGTCATGTCCATATGCATGTGCATGTGTGTAATCCTACAGGTGAAGACTACAGTGTAGCCTCCACTGATGTGGTCCTCCTAGAGGGGGAGTCCAGTAAATCTGTACCCGTCTATGTCATCAATGACGTGGTCCCTGAGCTAGAGGAGACCTTTCTCATCGAGCTGATCAACCAGACCACCGGAGGAGCTCTTCTGGGGGAGCTCACACGTGCCATCATCACCATACTGCCTTCTGATGACCCTTTTGGTGCCTTTGGTTAGTAGACATTATCCAGGACTTGTTTCAATCTTTTCTTCTAATTTATGTCCATTTCTAAATGTTCTTCATGTTATTTCTACGTAGTCTTCCAAGCCATTCCAGTTACCATAGAGGAACCAGGGTCTAACTCTATGGAGGTCAAATTGCCCATAGTCCGTAATGCTGGTACGATTGGCACAGTGGTAGTCCAATGGCAGGCCACTGTTAATGGTAAACTAGCAGTGGGGGACATCCGACCTACATCTGGAGAGGTTACATTTGCTCCTGGAGAGACCATGAAGACTCTCCGGGTGGAGATTTTAGCTGACGATGTACCTGAAATCACTGAGGTAAGAAGCTGACAGTGAAAACGCTGCTGGGAATTGTGTAGCATGATACATTCTTTAAAAATATTTTACATTATTTTAGTTTCAATTTTAATTTATCCCCTTCTGTCTTTTCTAGGTAATTAAGGTGGAGCTAATTGGAGCCAGTAATGGAGGAAGCCTCGGAGCCGATACAGCTGTTAACATAATAGTGCCTGACAATGACAATCCATATGGGACAGTGTACTTTGAACAGACTGTTTACCGCCTTCAGGAGCCACTGGAGGGAGTTTACAGAGCCAATATTAGTGTCCGCAGGAGGTACTTTAAATTATTGTTTTCTTCTGTAATAACGCTCTCATTTGAAGTTTTTCTGTACTCTTTTGTACTCACCTCTTCCTGTCTGCTGTCTTTTCTCTATCCTCCCCATTGCCTTTATTCCAGAGGTGGTCACTTTGGTCGCTTGGAGATATTGTACAGCACCTCTGAGATGGACGTTGTTGGCTTGGCTCAGGCTGATGGCCAGAATCTGCTGATGTACTATAACCTCCCAAAACCAGGAGTTCCATCCACTGCCCCTCTGAGGACAGTAAACATCACTGGTCAGAGAGACCCCTTGGCTGCATGTGCTGCTGCCTGTCTGAGAGAGCGTGCCTGCCAGGCCTTCTCTCTGTCATCAGGGATGTCCTCACCATCCTGCACTTGGGTGACTTCAGGGGTTGACCAGCTGACCCCTAAATCTCAGGTTATGACATATGTAAAAAACATCACTGCAGCCGCTGTCCTGTTCAGTACCCAGGCTGTGGCAGGAAGTGATTACACCCCTGTCACAGCTCAAAGGGCCTTCATGGAAGACGGATCAGGGGTCGCCAACCTCACAGTCCCAATCTTGACGGATACATTTCCTGAAATGGATGAGAGCTTCTCCATACAGATCTTAAAGGTAAAACCCCTGTGTTATCTATGGTTTAATTTGTATTTACATGCATTCTATTTGAACAGCATAACAAATAAAATGTTTTACCTTGTATTGTTTTAAGGTAGAGCTGATAAATCGGACTGTGGCACAGAAGAACCTGCCCTCGATTGGCCAGCCAGACAAAGCTGTGGTCACTATAGGGATGAATGGAGATGCGTTTGGTGTATTTTTGATATACAGCCTCAGTCCCAACACCACTAATGAGGGGCTCTATCTAGAGGTTCGAGAAGAGCCAATGGTTGTGGTGCCCCTGGTTATAGAGAGGAGAGGAGGGAATCTGGGCACTGTCACCGTAGAATGGAGGTTTGTTGGAGGAAAGGGCACACCAGATGCTGACTTCACTGGTACTGGAGGGATTCTGGTTTTTGATGGTATGTGCGTCACTCACTGATTAGCAGTATTATTTCGTTTTTTATAATTCTCTATTAGGAATTATTTAAAAAAAAAAACATTTTTTCATCCAATTAAACAACATGTCTTTATTTTTTCATCTCTGCCTTCAGGTGATCTTAAGAAAACAATTGAGATTATAATCAGAGATGATACTGAGCCAGAGGACAATGAGAGCCTCATGATTGGTCTTGTTAATGCGGAGGGAGGAAGTCGGATCCTGCCCAGCTCTGACACTGTAACCATAGTGATACTGGCTAACGATAATGTGGCTGGGATAGTAGGATTTCATCCAGCATCACGTTCTGTCATCACCAGAGAAGGTGGGTAGCTATCTTTGACGTTTTTGTTTTATTTACGTTGTTCAAGCACATTATCACACATACTTTACATTCCAAACCCTTTACACTGCCCTTGTCACTAGAGATGTTTGCTAATTATGTATGAATGCAAACATAAGGGAATGCACTCATAGTAATGGTAGTATGTAGCAACAGGTGGGTTCTGTGGTTGTCTTTCATTATCTTGAATTATGTATGCATGAATGGTTGAAGTCTCCCTCAGTGTAATCCATACAATAAGGGACCGTGAGTTGCCTCTACTGTCATCTACAGTATAAAAAAAGCTGTTCACATCAGAAGTCCATAAATGTATCTATCTTTACAAACCTATATTTGAATGTATATTTCATATTACAGGTGAAAGGCTGTCATTAACAGTGTTGAGAACAGCTCCAGGTCTGGGTAATGTCACTGTCGACTGGAATGTACAAGGGCCCCTTGTACACCGGACCTTTACCCAAACCTCAGGGACACTTTTTTTTACTGAGGTAAATACTAGATGGATATCATTGAACATCTTATCAACTTATTTATTGCACAATATGGTGATACAGACTTTTGCAGGGATCAGCATATTGTCATTGAGCTTAATCTAATCAACTAAAAGATTAAATTGAAATGGAACAGCTGTAATTCTGTATTTGGGGTGTTTCTCCTACAGGGAGAACTAAATGACACCATAGTCCTGCAGCTTTTCGATGACGCCACACCAGAGGACAAAGATGAATACAAAGTTTCCTTGTCCAACATACAAACGTTTGGTAATGCATCTGCTCCTAGTATCTTTGTGGTCGATAATCGAGTGCATGAAACCGTAAATGCCACAAAATAACCCTTGTCAGATTTCTTTCACAGATTACCTTTCCCCTGTCTTCCACACAGGTGTTGTGGTGACAGGTCATGCTACCCTGGATGTTCAGGGCAGTGAGGCGGTGCTAACTGTGGACACCAGCGATGAGCCATATGGGCTGCTAGCTATCGCGCCGTCATCCCTTAGGGTGACCACAGAGGAACGGGACCAAACTATCAACATCTACGTCAATAGAGAGTTTGGAGCCTCAGGTTAGCAGGCCAAGTATAAATACATAAACTTGTACTAAATGAATGGGTTCCCTTTTAATTAATGAATTCCATTATTTACATTGTAACTGGTATCATAGCTCAATGTTTGTGTACAGGAGCACTGAATATCACCTATGAGGTTATAAGAGGTTCTCTACAAGACATGGCCCAGGTGGAGGGTGCCCTTGCTGACCCGGGTCAAGACTTCATCTCTGGTACTGGTTCTGTAATCCTTCAAGATGGACAGACTTCTGTCGCCATCCCTGTCACCATACTGGAGGTAAACCTTGACTTTCTTCCTTTCTGTCATTTGTTCTCTGCAAATTCTCCTTCCTTGATGTGGATTTGTTTGAATCTGGTATTTAAAAGCTTTTCATTTTTTAGGACAACATTCCTGAGTTGCAGGAGTTCTTCCTGGTCAACATTACATCAGCAGTACTCATCACAACTCTTGCCACTATTCCCAAACTAGGTATTTATTAGCATAGAGCCTATCTGTTGTGACTAAATAGCTTCTAAATAGTTGTGCTATTACAGTGTCAAATAACATGTAAAATCCTTTGTTAATTCCTGTCATTGTTTCTCTTTTTTATATGACTTTATTTATTTATTTTGCTTTTTTTTATGCTGTGTTTATGAAATCTATCTTCTTCTTTCTTCTTTACAATTTCCCACCATTTTCTCTGTTTGATGAGTAGAAGTTGTGTATTGCACATTGCCAGGTAAAATATACATTCATGTGCTCTCAAGCTTAAAGTGTCATGTAGTTTGATGTACCATACTCCTGTATGGTACATTTGACTACAACATTGTAGTTGACTTTTAAAATGTACCATGGAAAGCCTGTTAGTTACTGCTACTGCTTTTGCCTAATCCCAAACCACAGTTTAATTTATGAATGAGTAACTTTAGAAAGTGATGAGTAGACTGAAAACTACAGGCACAGTAGCAGGTTCCCAGAATACTATCTTACTTCTGCGTGGAGACACTTAGCAAACACACAACCGCTCTTTTGGCAGCAGTCATTATGTGGCTTGGATGGGGAGATTGATGCTTTCCATGATTGAGGAAGCCTGGGGATTTGGTGTGAGCCGAGTAGCACTGCGGGATGAAGAAAGAGAAAGCCAAACTAAACCCGTAGCTGGCCTCCCGGTGTCTTGGCCATAGAGTGAGTGGGTGCAGACTATTCAGGGGGTCATAAATCAGTCCACCCAAAAGACTTGGCTGCTCAGCCTCCCAAGCCACTTACAGGAGATGCTTCTTAGCTGTAATCCTTCCCTCAAATGTGCCATGACGGAAGTTAGATTCTCTACAGTTTCCTCTTGCATATCTTTCTGTTGGTGCTTGTGCTGCAGTTACAGCCCTGAAGTCACAGCTGCCGCTAAAACTGAACGGGTTAATATAGTCATAATAAACAATTGACAGTTTTATGGTCATCATATGTTTTCTTATTGTATGATGTTATTTCCCCAGACACCCAGGGTTTGGTGGCAGAGGTTAGCATTGCTGCTAATGATGGAATTAGAGGAGTTATTGAATGGACAAACACTATGTAAGAAATGCACCCACAAATAACACATTTCTTATGTTGATTTGTACATGCTCTCATTGTTTTTCTCTTGCAAATATGTTTTGGTTTCCAGGTTTGAAGTGAATGAAACAATCGGAGTGTTTACTCTAGTGGCTTACAGGAACAAGGGGACATATGGAAATGTCTCTCTCTTCTTCTATGCTCAGAACCTAGAAGCTCAACAGGGACTGGACTACAACACCAGTGAAACGGTCAGCCATACGTAGGATACAAATATTACTCACAAAATCACAGACCCACACATATATACTTACTCAGTACTTCATATGATACTTGTAGTAGCATGAATATCCAGAGTATCTAAGTCATTTAGCTTCTCATCCAAAAGGACTCCATGAGTCCAGCTGCCCCTGACATGGCCACTCCACTGAACTGTATGACAGAGTGTTCACAGACAAGTATCAGCTTGAAGTTTTTAAACTAAAAAATAAACTCTGTCCACACAGATGCTCCATTTTGTTGATGGCGAAAGGCATAAGTTTGTAGAAGTGCAGATAATCGATGACGCCATTCCAGAGGGAGCTGAGAGATTCCAGCTCATCCTGTCCGAGCCTTCCCCTGGGCTTGAGCTGGGAACCAATACCACAGGTAGATATGAGGGCAGAATAGAATATATATATATTAAAAATATGTTTTTATGTTTGAGGACTCTTGGTAGAATAGGTAAAAAATGAATAATCTATGAAGGTAATAGTAAACAACAAGGTGGCCTGGTATTTGAAAACAACAGACTGAGTGGAGGCCTCTACTACATTCGTTATTTACATCACATCAGGTTAAATTAATACACCTTTTTGTGCAATACTGCCTATTTTACTGCATTCCTTACCATGGAACAATAAATAATACACAATGATTCAAGGTTGTGTACTATACCTATCAATTGACTTTGGGTCCTATCTGTCAAAGAAACTGAAAGGCCATATTACGAAAAGGGAAAACTGTGTCATATGGTAGATAAGAGAATCTCCCGTTATAGTTCCTATGATATTATCTTCCTAAACCACATATTTCTGTTTTCTTATAGCCACTGTGAATATCCTGGCCAGTGACGATGGACATGGTGTCATTTCATTTAACACCACCGAGCAATTCTTATTGAGGGAGCCCACATCTGTGTCGGGGCTGAGTGAGAGTGTGGCAACGCTGTACGTTGTTAGGAACCCTGAAAAAGGCACGTTTGGCACCGTGACTGTTCAGTTTACCATTACTGATGCCAACGGCAGTCTAGCAGAGGGCGATTTGATGCCAGCACAAGGGTTTGTGGTGCTAGAGGATGGAGCCAGATTTAAGGTGAGGGAAAGTAGTATTTTTAGTGGCTATCAACGTTAAATCACATACATGAGAAAACATGGATATTCTATTGTATTTCAGATGCTGGAGATATGGGCCATACTGGATGCTGAGCCTGAAGTGAATGAAACCTTCACAGTGACCCTGTCCAGCCCAACAGGAGGTGCACGGATGGGTGACCAATTCAAAGCTCTCATCACCGTCTTGGAGAACTTAGCTCCGTCTGGCTTGTTCCGCATTGGACCTACTATCAACAGGTCTTAATACAGATGTACTAAAGAATCTGAAACTTGAAATATCACACTTTCAGTATACAATGCTATTTATATGCGTAGCTTTGAAATGTGTACAAATACAAAAGGGCGCACAAAAACATGCAAAACGTCATGCAAAACTGTTTGTGTAGACTTATTCAATGTGTGTTTTCTTTACAGAACTAACACAGAAGTGGTTGTCGAAGAAGGTGGCAGAGCAGTCTTCCTCACTGTGTCTCGCAGTAATGGTCTGGAGTCATCTGTCAGTGTGGAATGGGAGACGCAATCGGATACAGCTATTGCCTCAGGTGAGACCAATAAACGTTTTAATTTAAAGTCACCCCAACTTCCTGGACACTCATGAATAACCCCTCCTTTCTTCTATTCTTACATTATATCCCATTTCCTTATAATTAGCAATGCAAATGTGAAACTTTTTTAAATTTATTTTTTCTTCTAGAGGGTCACCTCCCAGTGATGGGTGTGTACCAGAGCTTTGCGGACAACCCCACCTCTTCTTGGTGTTCCCTTCCTGAAGGGCCTTCCTTCCTGGCTATGAGGCTGGATAGGCGGCCCATTGTTGGATCCTCCCACACCTTGGCCACTCTTTATCGGTGGCAGGGTGTTTTTGTGCCGGTAGAGGTAGGCTAACAACAGTATTGTCCAAAAAAATAGCAAATGATGTACCTACTGTAACCACATATAGCATAGGAACTCGAGTAGCAGTGAGTCCCAAGCAAATTTTTGGCAAATTACAGATTGTTATGTGAGCATAACAATCTCTCTCTCTCTCTCTCTCTCTCTCTCTCTCTCTCTCTCTCTCTCTCTCTCTCTCTCTCTCTCTCTCTCTCTCTCTCTTCTGGTCAACACAGTCTGTTAGGATTCAGGACCCAAGCTTTTGTGTGGGGTTTGCAGTGAATGGCTCTTCCTACATAGGAGTTACACATAGTGGTCCTCCTTTTTACCCTGCTGCCAACCTCAGCATCTTCAAATTGCATATGGACCTTAATATCACATTGGTAAGTACAAACCCAATCATGTTTAAACATTAGCATCAAGTTTTTGTATGTTACTATAACACTGTAGTGTTGTCTTGTATCATTTTCAAATGGTTTGAGGCAATCTGATTTTTTTTTAGGAACAAACCTTACCAGTTGAAGCTCTGGATGTGAAACACTTCTCCATTGAAGGCAGAGATTATCTAATAGCATCAAGCCAGGTGAGGCTGTGTGTGCCACTGTTTGGACAGGTTTTAATTGTTTTCAGTAATGTCCAGATCATTAAAAGCAGGGAAAGACTTCTCATTGGAGAAATGTCAATCAAGCCTGACTGAACTCAATGTTTTGTCATTTTGTTTGTTTCATGCGACAGATTTTTGTTTGGACGGGAGGCTCCTTCACCCTCCTCCGGACTCTTGACTTCGAAGAGAACATCCTCAGTGTAACTCCATTCACTCGTGCAGCTGTTCCCTACCTGTTAGTTTGCATAGACAGACAAACTGACAGCTGCCTCCTGCTTCAATGGACCAGTGGGAGATTTCAGAATCCACAGCGTCTCCTACTCACTGGCAGAGCCATTCACGTGGAGACAATCAACACTAGAGCAGAGGACACTCTACTGTTGGTTGCTATTGAAGGTGACCTGACTTGCTTTGAAGCCACATAATATTAATGAATGCTGTTATGTTTATCTCGCTCATTTGGATAACTTCTGTCGGTAGTTTATTTTTGAACATCAGTTAACTGATGTTCAAAACAATATTTCTAAATTTAGGTAGATGAGTTGTGTTTGTTTGTTTGTTATTGTATGTTTTTAAAAAGACTATGAGGCTGAGATTGCATTTTTAAAAGTAAAGAGCACTTAGTCTACGGTATTCTTAGAGGATTGTTGTGTTTTTGCAATAATGAGATACTATTTTCTGTGGTTCTACTCTAAGTGTACTTTCTAGTGGATTTTGCAGTGGTTAGATGTTGGATAGGATAGTAAAAACAAATCAGTGATACTTTAGAGGTCACACAGAAACGGTTTCACACAAAACAGCCTTGTTCTGTTGTCTGTTTCATGACAAAATTTGCAATATAGGCCAAATCATGTATTTATACTACGCTCTGTATATTTTGATGAGACATAAACTCTCTGAGTCTGCAAAAGTGGTGGTTCCTGGTTTGGAGCTGTTGTGGGTTTACGGGAAAGGCCTTAGTGTGGAGCAGAGCACAGCCACAGAGGGACTTAGAGGTTGTAATTTGTCGATCTTGGGTGTGTCATTCAAACCAGCCCTTACTTTACATAAACATGCTATTCTAGCATGAAAGAACATAAATCAATGTGTTTTTCAGTGCATTCCTTTATCTTTCTCCAGGTCCTTCTCCATCTTGTTCAGTATTACAGTGGAGCTCAGGGCAGCCTTCACCACAGGTTTATCAGTCCATTCCTCATCCAGGCCTCACCTCTATTCATCCCTTCACTTCTTCTGGCATCAGTAAGCACAAATGTCATAAACAACTTTGTTTGTTTATTAAGGTAGCTTGTACATTTTTATAATTCAGTTGTGTATGAACATTTATCAATTGGCCAGACAACCTAATTAAATATTTTTCTTCCTCATAGCTTATGTCTTACTAGCTGGAAGAAATGGCTCGTCACTCTATACCTGGAGATCTGATGTCAACCTGCTCGCCATGATCCTGAGGGCTCCTCCAGCAATTAGCTTCTTCTCTCTTGTGGTCCCATCCCTCAACACCAACAAGACCCTCTTGGCTTCTACTGCAGAGAATAGCTCCACTGTTTATGAATTCACTTCTGTCTCCAATCAGTCTGATTTCATACCCAGGTACCCAAATTGTTTCACAGACAGGCCAGTTTTTGCCCAGAAAAAGTAAATCCTGAAAGTTAAATAAATGCATGTTGTGTCTTCTTTAATTTCTCACCTTCAGTTTTGGGGAGTTGCACTTTGCACCAGGTGACAGCGAACTAGAGATAGCAGTGAACATCATAGACGATGACATCCCTGAGCAGCAGGAGTACTTCCAGGTCAGTCTGAAGAATCCAAAGGGCGGGGCTGAGATTGGATTTGGTGGTCAGGTGACTGTCATTGTCCCAACCAACGACGATGCCCATGGAGTCATCGGCTTTGCTCAGGTAAGTAAAAAAACAGCAATTTATATGGCATTTTTTAAGCATAACCACTAGCTATTGTAATATGAAAATATACTGTCATTACCTATCTGCAGAATTCTCTATCTGTGGAGGTGGAGGAGTTGGAGCAAAATAATCAGATGTCTCTCAGTATAGAGAGGAAAAGAGGGACTTTTGGCAGACTGACAGTTCACTGGGCCGCCAATGGCAGCCTGGCAGACATTTACCCCAATTCAGGAGTGGTGAGTAAACCTTGCCCTCCTGCCATCATTAAGACATTACTGTATGTATTGATAACATGTTTAAAAATGAAATGCTTCACAAAATAAACTGTGGCAAAATGTGTTTTCATATCTGTAGGTAACATTTTCAGAGGGACAGTCGGTGGCCATAATCTCACTGACTGTGATAGCAGATGGTGTCCCAGAGCTGAGAGAGAGTGTCACCATCACCCTTGTGGATGTCACCACTGTGGGGCTGCAGGACCTACGACAGGCTGCAGTCATTGACAAGCAGCAGGCAGTAGCCCTACTCACCATCCTACCAAATGGTTCTCCCTACGGGGTGATTGGATGGCATCTGGACTCCCAGTTTACACTAACACAAGAACCACAGAGTAAGGGTAGAATTTATGTCACAAGAAATTAATAAATAAATGGTGATTTGTCAGTAAAATGTGTGTTTTTACGGGATCACAGGGCAGAGGAGACATATTTACCGTAATAGGTTTGAATTATTTATAAGCTATTCAAAGATTATACTCTAAATTTAGCATTCTCTCTGTTTCAAAAATGGTTGCTGTAAGTTTAGTTGGATACCAATCTTTTGCAAGCGGTTTCTTAAGTAGCCTTTACAGTAAGAACACTTTGAGATTTACTGTAAAGGCGATCTGCAGTGATTTCAAGCATGTAAATCAATTAGGATTTGTCTTAATCCTTGTGTTGGAGGCCAGCCCTAAATGTCAGAAAGTCCAAGTTGTGGAGTAGCATACCATTATACCTTCAAATATTATTCAGCTTAACTTTATGGGATTTTTACTGATTTAGGTTGCTATTGCCATCTTCCATTTCATGACAGGTCTTAGAAATAAGTGTTTAACATTGTTTTTTTCTCCCAACTCACAGGGGTTCCAGTCAATGTGACTCTCTCTATAGTGAGGGAGCAGGGCTCTTCAGGTGAGGTGGAAATCCATTACCAGACCAGGCCGGCCCTGTACCAGCCCCCATCCAACCAGGCCACTGCAGGACAGGACTACACTTCCAAAGACAACACCATCATCATGATAAATGGCGCTACAGTGGCACTTGTCACTGTAACAATCCTACCGGTGAGGAGACAGTGCTGAGTAATAGAGAAGTTTATTATTTAGAGTAAATGAGAATATGTCAGTAATAGGACTAATGTTTTGCTTCTACCAACATTAGAGTTAATTTGTCTACTAAACATGTAAAACCAAGAAAGAAAGTAAAGAAAATACGACTGACAGCATACAAACTTAAAATGCATTCAATCTCCCATCTGAGATAAGGGATAATTGATTTTCTTCCACATTTTTACACCTCCCACACTCACACCCATTCACAATGGTTATGCAGATCCACTCCTGTTTCTTGCCTTCAGGATAATCACCCCTGTGACTGTTCAAACACTAGCCTTTAAATGGCAGGTGCAACAGCCTACACACACCTGGCATTTAAAGGCTACTCTTGGGACGCAGTCTGGTTAGAGTTTGCATGTTTCATCCTGAAGGCAAGAAACAGGAGTTTATCTGCATAAACTCTGAATGGGCATGAGTGTGGAACCTTTTAAAACAAAATTGTGGCTGAGATTGTGCAAAAAATCTATTAATTTATATCTCAGATTAGTTGCATATAAATCTGTTTCAGACTCAGTCTTTTCTTTTTACATACTTTCTTGGATAAAGCTTCCACCTGGCGCTGCCCACATTCAGCATGAATATTGCCTTACCAGCTCATTTACTGTATATTCTGAATGCATTTCTACAATGGAGAGAAAGCATGTATGTTTTTTCCATTACTCAGTGTATATGTACATGTGTGTTTTCTAAGGATGACGTTCCAGAGCTGGCAGAGAGTTTCCTGGTAAATATCACCAGTGTGGAGCTAGTTAGAGGCTCAATGGGAGCAGGGCAGCCCAGTGTTAAGAGGCCTGGTATGGAAGTAGCAGAGGTCACCATCCAGGAGAACGATGACCCTCGAGGGATTCTGCAGTTCAATGTGTCTGAGGTGAGAACGGGTTCATCTCTTTGACTTTGACCTGGACATGAACATGAACATGATAGAGATGCAATCTTAATGATGATATAAGAATTTCCATCTTTGATGCAGCTTGCAAACCTTCGGTTATGAAACCTAGAGAGCCTCTTCAGAAACTACTTCTCAACTGATGCATTATAGACACATATTCCTGATAATATTCATTCTTAATTAAACATTATTCTTTCATATTTCATCAAGGATATCACTGGAAGTGTGCTGGCATATGAGATTCCACCACCAGACAATGTCCTCCATCTCTCAGTGGTGCGACTCGCTGGTACAACTGGAAGACTGGTCCTCTACTGGGAGGCTCAGCCAGTCACTGCTGATCTTAATGATTTCAGCCCGTCTTTTGGGAACATCACCTTTCAAGATGGGCAGGTAAATTAATGAATTTGAAATGAACCTGCCTTTGATAACACATCAAGCCATGATTTGAATCTGTCCACAAGTTATTGCATACAGAGCTTCCAGGTTGTAAGCTTTTGTTTCAACGTACTGATTTTCAGAGTAATGCCACGATTGCCATCACCATCTCAGATGACGAACGGGTGGAGACTTTGGAGACCTTCAGAGTGAATTTACTGAGTGTGATTGGTGGTGCTCGACTTGGAGAAGCAAATTCTGTTACGATCAGCATCCCACCCAACGACTCACCTCTCGGGCGATTTGGATTTCAGGAAATGAAGGTGATTTTAAATTACTTACTGTGTACTTCAGGTCACTTTCTCCGTCAACAGATTTTCTTGTCCTCCAGGACTTAAACAAACTTACCTCACTTACGTACTTACACACACAGTGATTCTCAACTAATCTATATCGACATATTAATTTATATTCATTGTACTTTTTCAATTTCAGAAATAATTATCTTACTCAATCCCCTCTTAGGTTACTGTCAGTGAGCCAGAGTTTGTGGATGATCCTGCTGCTATGGCGACACTTTCAGTGCTGCGTAGTCCGGGAGGCGAAGGGGCAGTGAGTCTGGGGTGGCAGCTGGAAGACCAGACTACAAATGACCTCTCACCTTCCAATGGAACTCTTGTCTTCACTGAGGTACAGTTTAAAAGGAGTCGAGTCACTAGCCCACATATTGTAATAATAACATTGGGCAATACTCCATCTTCTAGTAAGTTGCTTAATGGAGTCTGCTATTCTCTTCATACCACCCAGGCGGAATCTATGAAGACATTTATGATTAGAGCCCTCGCTGACACATTACTAGAAGGAGATGAGCATTTCAATGTCCTGCTGTTTCCTGCTGAGAGTGGAGCTGTCATTGACCCCTTAAATGGTCAGTATTTATGATAAACCCTCATACTGCCAGTGCATCAAGTGATTGAAGAAATGTACAGTTTTGTCTTTCAGGGTTGTCTTACATTAATGCAATAATCATATACATCTTCCTCATCTGTCTTCCCAACCATGGTGTCTTCATCTACTGCTCTAGGCATGGCCACCATCACTATCAGGGCAGACAAAGCTGCCTTGGGGATTATTGGAATAGAAGAGTCCTCCAGGAACATCCTCATTGGAGAACCTCAGGGAGATTACAATGGTAGTGCAGTGGTCAGGTGAGAAAAACATCAAACTGTATCACTAACCTGGAAAGACAAACAATATAGTGCTTTAAATTCTACTGACTTTTAATCATGAATGTAATGTGAAAATCCATGTTGTATATTGGTTTGTATTTCCCAGCCTTGTGCGAGGGCCAGGTGTGTTTGGAGAGGTCCAGGTCTACTGGAATATCACTCCAGCTGTGGTCTCTGAGTTTGAAGCAATCTCTGGCACCGTGACAATGAAAGACAGACAGTCTTTTGCCACCATTATTCTGAAGGTACTGAATAATATAAATTGTAGACTTCACCGAAAAATCCAGATATTTTCTGTATCAATACACTGCAGAATACGCATATGCAGTATCAAATAATAACTTTTGTTGTGCTTTCCATAAAAATGTCACTGTTATATCCATCATTTTGGCAGGCCCTGGATGATGATCTCCCTGAAGAGCGTCGTGAGTACCAGCTCACTTTGACCTCCGCCACCGCTGGAATGGAAATCAGTTCTATAGCAAAGCATGCAAAGATTATTATGGCAGCCAGCGACAACCCCTATGGCGTGTTCTCCTTCACCCAACAACAGATAATGGTGTCCGAGGAGGAGGGAATGGTGAGGTCAAAAACATGAGACTGATACATCTATAGATCTGCTTAATGGTGGAGTAAGCTCATTAACAAATAAGGTTGTGTATACAAACCTAACCCAAGGCCAAATGATTTTCTCTCTTTTGCCACAGGTGAATGTGACAGTTAATCGCTCCTTTGGCAGTCTGGGCGCTGTGTGGGTGACCTATCAGACCTCAGGCAACACAGCAGTCAGCGGAGTGGACTTTGCTGCAGCTTCAGGACGACTACTCTTTACTCCAGGCCAGACCTCACAACAAGTCACACTGCATATCCAGGATGACAGCCTTGCAGAGGATACTGAGATGTTCTTCCTCAACATCACTGAAGTGGAGCTAGTCAATGTCAGGTAAATTAACTTGATACATTGGAGCAGATTAGCAGCTTTGTTGGTTGATATGTTTATAATAGCTTCAACAGGTCAAAGGCATTCGTAAAATAGTCATTGCATAAGCCTTCATTTAGTGTTGATGTTACTGTGAAACATTTCATGACAGTGACTCTTCATTCTGTGTCTCCCTCTGGTGGTTAGTGCTGTTGTGTCGGGTCTCCAGCTGGACCAGCCTCCAGCTATAGGCAACATCTCTTCTCTTGCTGTGGTCATATTAAAGAATGACAATGCTGAGGGTATCCTGGAGTTCAGGCAGGATTATGTCAACATTACAGGTAAGAGGCAAAACAAAGGCAATTTGTAATCTATCTTCTGACATAATGTGAAATGTTCAAGCCAGGCAAACATGCAAATAGAACTGTCATACGAAATTTGCTATAACGTCACCTGATACAGAGAAGATATTAATAGATGATTCACCACATGTGAAATCCCTGTTTTCTGCTGGCTTTCTTTCTTGCAGTTGATGAGGATGTGGGCACTGTGTTGATCCCGGTTGTGAGGAGAGTGGGCTCATATGGGCTGGTCTCAGCTTTGTTCACTTCTAGAGGCCTGAGTGCAACCCCTGACCTCGACTACATCCTGAATAATGGCTCAGCAAAGTTTGTCCATGGCCAGAATACCAGCTACATCAATGTAACTATTATAGATGACCCTGACAGGTGAGAGAAGAAACAACTAAAATACATGTCTAGCTCAATCCCTAAAATGTTTTTTATTTATATAGGATGCACATTTATATAGAGTAACCCATTTTTAACACACTGGCTTTTATGTGATGTTGTCTTTTTACTGCTTCACTACTTTATTATTTATTTATATATTGTATTTTTTTTCTTAGTTTCTCAGTTTGCTTTTTTTTGGATTGGTTTTATTGTTCCATGTTTTGTAATGATTATCATGGTTTAACTCTATTGAGCTTTCTTTATATTGCCTTGCTTTTTCTGTCAAAGTACTTTATAAAGGGTTTTTTTAAAGGTGCTATATAAATAAAGTCATTATTATTATTATTATTATAATTTTCTGTGTTCACTACATCAATGTATCTTAATTTAATATATTATACACAAGTTACATTTTGGAGATAATTCATCAGGAATTTAGTTGCTGACACTATTCAATAGTTCAGACTTTAAAAACATGAAATCAAAAACTATAATGAGTTAAGACATTGTTGAATTCCAATTTAACACTAAAATTGTCTCCCCCAGTGAATATGCAGAGGTATTTGAGGTACTGCTGGTTGGAGCTACAGGGGGAGCAGTTCTGGGCTCTCAACAAGTTGCCAGGGTAACCATCGCCAAGAGTGACTCTCCAAGTGGGGTGGTCCGTTTCCTGAACGAGAGCCTCATCACTCTGGTCAATCCTAACTCCACTCTCAAACTGAGTCTTGTTCTGGAGAGAGCAGGAGGCCTAGTGGGCAATGCAACGGTATAAGAAACAGTCACTTCAGTTCTCTCAGCAATTGTTGCTTGCAGTTAACTCACATAAGTTTTTTCTATGTGGACATCGACTAATTCAAACTGTTTTACCTTTTGACAGGTTGCTTGGATCATTCTTGGCCCTAATAGCAGAGAGGTCCTTCCTCCATTGAATAAAGACATTAGAGAGCCTGTGAACGGGTCCTTCTTCTTCAGGGATGGAGATGAAGGTACACGTACCATAGAGCTGCGGATTCTCCCCCACGGGGAAGTGGAGGTGGAAGAGACGTTTGTTATAGAGCTCAGCATTCTCTCTGGAGAGTTGGAGGTTGACCCTCAGGCTGGTTCCATAACACTGAAGGTACTTCATTGTATAATGTCCCTAAGGTTGGTTTCACCATCATGAATCAGTGAAGATTGTTGAAAAAAGGATTAATTTGATTTTCAAGGCATTTATTGCTGCAGGGAATCTAATGGGATGTAAGCCTCCGCACCCTACTCACTCCTGTTCTCTTCTAATGTCTTTGTCTCCCAGATAGAGAAGTTTGGTGACCCAAATGGTATAGTCCAGTTTACTGAGGATGCTCTTAGAGAGCGTGTCTACAATGAATCCACAGAAGCAGAGGGCCCTTTCAACATTTCCCTGTATATTACACGCAGAGAGGGTGTCATGGGTAACATCACGGTAAGATTTCATTAATATACATTTCATTTTTTGTCAACATATCCAGTATTGTTGTGTAAGAGCAGAATAAGTATGACTATTCTAAAAAATGACCCACGAGAACCGTGTGGCGAGGTCTGTATCAGCAGAGTCCCTGCCCTCTGCAATTTATTTTCTTATTTGGCTGTGGTCGGTAGGTTTCTGGGCAAAGACCTTTATAAAAACGTAGCAACCAGGTGTCAGATTGTGAGCATGCATCCAAGTGGAAGCTACGAAAATGGCAGACACAGCGCCTCAAAAAACACAGAAATAGCATGTTGAAAAAGCCAAGCGGACAGAGCTCGTTCCAAAGCAAGAGTGAATGTGGGGTTTGCTTTCACCTATTGGTGAGCACCCTAACCCCAAACACAGTCAGAGGGCGTGAAGATCTGGTGTCGTTGAGCGTCATTTGTGTTTAGTGACAGACATATCCTACTCATTCTGCATAAACTAACTCAAAATGAATTCTTTGTTGCCACTGTTTAAGTTTAACACAACCCTACTTTCTCTCACACCACAGGTGCGTTGGCAGATACAGAGTGACTCGGATATAGAAGGTGACTTCCTAGCCTTAGGTGGCTCAGTGATGATCCTTGAGGGCCAAAGGGATGCAGAAATTGTCCTCAGCCTGATGCCTGATACAGTGCCAGAGCTGGAGGAGCTCTACACTGTCCAGCTCACGGCTGTGGAGGGTGGTGCCACTCTGGATGCCAACCAAAACCTGATCAGGGCGCGCATCAGGTTTGTCATATTGACTTCCAGGTAAAAAGTCCAAAATTGAATAACTTAAAATTAAACTTCTTCTATCACCCTTAGGGTACGTGCTAACGATGAGCCCCACGGTGTCTTTTCCCTGAACCCTGACCAACAGTCCATTATGATAATGGGGTCAGGGTCTCAGGTCACCAGAGCTCTGGTTATGAATGTGACACGGCTTGCTGGGCTGTTTGGCAACACTAGTGTGGGCTATAGGATCAGTGGAGGGATAGATGAAGTGATGGACATCAAGGAAATACTGGGAGGACAAGCTGAAGGAAGGCTGATCTTGATAGAGGGACAGACCTTCAGTACTATCACTTTGCCCATCAGCAGTCAGGTAAGGATGAGCATGCTTGTGCAGAGCAATGCGAACCTCATTAAAGAACCTTAGTGTATACTATTTTTAACACTTGTTTTCCTGTTTTTCTCTCTGTAGGTGTTTTTGCCAGTGGGTGAAAGCTTCACAGCAGAGCTGACTGATGTTCGACTAGTCAGTCCTATCCTCGGCTCTCCGCCTCGACTCCTTCATGAGGCCAGCATTGCTACAGTGATTGTGCCGGAAGAAGCTGCCAGCTCAGAGGTGAGTTGTGGTTGTGTTTTATTTTTATTTTTTGTCGATATATGATTTATCTGAGGAGAAAATCTTTTTGAATCGCTGCTGGAGATCTCTATAGTGATCAATAAACGTTCGGTTATTTATGTATTTCTCTGCCACCAGACTGTTACAGACTGGGACCTATTGCACCATTATACTCTGGAGTCTTTTGCCTCTCACTTTAATGTCATTTAAAATGTCATATAACAGATAATCTGTGGAAAGCATCATGTTCCTCTGCCTCCTTTTATTGTCGCTTTCTCATTTTACAGCTAAACAGTACACTAAAATATGTTTCTGAAAACAATTGATGCAAGAAAAAAGGAATCTGGTAACAGAATCTTGATTCATATTTGATCAGCCCTGCTTGGTTGGCGGTTTGATCTGAGTTCACAAGCTTCTTCGGGGAATCTCAAAAATGCCATTAGGAGCACTAAAAGGAAGCAGAAGAACCCCATAATGACTTGTCTGTCTCATGTACTACTGTCAGGATATGGTGAACAAATATGACAAATGTTTATTTTTATCAAAGTTACCAACTGGAGCTTTAATTGTAAAGGAGACAAGAAGATAACAGCATAATTAACGTCTTCTCTCACATATGTTTTGCAGGTTGGCTTTGCCTCGCTGGCTCTGCAGGTTTCAAATATTGAAACAGGGGCATGTGAAGCAAAGGTGACAAGAAGAGGGTTGTTTGGAGACGTCAGGGTGCAGTGGACAGCTGGGTATCCTTCAGGACAAGCTCCGCCAGGCCTCAGTGTAGGAGCTATCGCCCCAAGTTCAGGTAAAACACCCATAGAGGGAAGGATCTTTGAGAAACTGAATAATAGCAGTGTAGACTCACACATTATCTCAAACCACTTGCATTATTTCTTTCGGATGATTAGTAAAGTAATCTCAAACATTCAATGATTAGATACATAATTCGTACATATTTGAATGTTAGCCATGTATGACTTTCCTTTTAATAATCATGAATACCCTTTAGTTATAGCTGGATGGCAGTTAACCAATCCGAGCTTTCATCACTGTTAGGAAGAACTAACCTAAAAGTTTATAAAAAAAATTTCCTACACTAAACACTTGCAAATTGGTGTTAAGGCTAATATCAGAGACTAACACGGACTAACAACAGCCTGCATTCATAATGTTGGTAATGTGCTACTTTCTTCATATTCAGGCTCAGTGACCCTGGTCCATGGAGAGAAGACTAAAGCCATATCTCTGACGGCTGTTGCTGATGCATCTGAGGCGGCTTCCTATGCTA
This sequence comes from Anoplopoma fimbria, assembly GCF_027596085.1. Lineage (NCBI taxonomy): Eukaryota > Metazoa > Chordata > Actinopteri > Perciformes > Anoplopomatidae > Anoplopoma > Anoplopoma fimbria. Next base: position 859,737 of record NC_072461.1, read on the forward strand.
TACACCTCACTGCTGCTACCTCCAGCACCTCTGCAGCTAGTACTGTCAAGCTCAGGTAATGGTTTCACAGTGGTCTGAAGTTGTAATAGAATAAATACACTTTAACTTAAAAACCTGCTGCATGCTACAGTAATTAGTTACAGAGCAGGAACAAAGTGTTTATGTATGTAACTTCTTTTTTTTTTACAGATTTTCTGTGTTCAATATCCTTTCATTTTTTGTATGAACTGCTCCTTCAATTTCCTTTTCTTATTATTCCAACACCTTAGAGGACATTTTCCTGATGTTACCATTTAAATCATGAATACAATTCACATATTTGTCTATGTCAAATGTAGCCTCACTGTGATGTCTGTCTCCATGTACAGGTCAGGATTTACTGTGACAGAAGTGGAGCCATTGGGAATCTACCAGTTTGCCCCCAATTCTCGGCAGTTGGTCATTGCAGAGGACATCCAGACGATCACACTTTATGTTCAGAGACTCTACGGTTCTCGTAGCAACAGCACCCGCCTCTCCTATTCAACAGTAGCAGGCAGCGCAGCAGCAGGAGAGGACTTTATTGCAGTGCCAGATGGCCGTTTGTTTTTTGACTCACCTCTCCAAACCAACACTTCCTTCCGCCTTTCAATACTTGACGACTCCCTTTCAGAGGCTGATGAGAACTTTCACGTCAACCTTACAGATGTTCAAGTCCTTACTCCAGACTTAGCTTGGGCAGATACTCCTCCTCGCCTCAACCTTCAGCACAGTGTGGCCACTGTCACCATCCAAGCTAGTGATGTGACCGGAGGAGTGCTCAGTATTGGACCTGGACTGGTCCAAATACCTGAAGACAGGGATGAGGAGACCCAGCAAGAGCAGAGGGTAGTTCTGAGGGTGCGCAGGTCCAACAGTGTGGCTGGTGCTGTGAGTGTTCGGGTTCAAGCATATGGAGGTGTGTGTTTGTTTTGTAGCACTGACATAATGTTCCATTGTACTATATTATATTGTAATTTACTGTGATATTTACAGTTTTACTTTAAGTTGTTTTGCTGTGCACTGTCATCCAGATGGAAGTACAACACCTCTTCCCTTCACTCTGGACCCTGTTGGGACCCTTGCCAAGGAGGAACAGGACTTTCACTTGGAGTCCACCATAGTGTCCCTTCAGGCTGGTCAGAATGAGACAGAGGTTATCCTCTTGATCCTGGATGACCTCGAGCCAGAGGGACAGGAAGTATTCTTCATTTACCTCAGTGATCCAGAGGGAGGAGCACAGATAATAGACAGTCCATACCAGGGCTTTGGAGCCTTTGCCAAGATCACTATCCTTGGTAAAATATTTTTTAAAAGATCTTTGCCAGCTGTTAATTAAAGATAAAACACTAAGTAGAATTTAAAGCTGTTTTGCTCACAGTGTGCTCTAGCAAATAAAAATAATGCAACATATTTATTTGTTGGTTTGTATTCTGGATGCTATCTTATGCTGTTCATAGCTCTAGATTAATCAAATGGAACCGCAGACATGTTTGTTATCTCAATGAGTGATTCAATGTTCTTCTCCGGTTTCTCTTGCATTACGTCATTAGTCTTCAGCTGCTATTTTGGTCCTCACTTCTCCCATATTCACTTCAGTGGCAGATCATTTGATTATTCTGCATTTATGATTGCAAAATAGTTGATAACAGTATGTAATTATGATGTTATGGAGAAATAGATTTTTTACTGTTTTCTGTTTTGTTCTCTTTATCCTTCCCTCTATTCACATCAGGGAGTGACTTCCATAACGGCATTGTAGGGTTTAGTGTTAATTCCCTGTTGGGCCAAGTTCTGGATGAGGACTCGTTGAACAGAACTGCCCTCCTCTACCTTCAGAGACAGGAAAACAGGTAATAAAACAACCTTTTGGTCACAAGTTGAGTTCTGGTTTGTAGTTAGTTATTATGCTCTTTCTCCCGCTGTTCAGAGCCTTTGAGGATTTGAAGGTCTTCTGGAGAGTTACCTTCAGCAAGGCAGCTCTAACTCTTGTCAACAATGGAGTCAACCTAACCAGACAACTTCTGCAGACCTCAGGAACTGCGTTGTGTAGGAGAGGAGAGATACTCTGTGCTCTAACTGTAGAGGTCCAGGATGATGAGGTGAGCGAGATGCAGAGGCCTCTGCTTTTTTTGCTGATTTTTAATCCTCTATCCTTCCGTATGTCTATAGATTACAAATGTGGATCAGTGTTTTCATTAGAAATGCTGTGGTGCACAAAATAAAACAGTCACTCTTCTGTTTTGCCGCAGGAACCAGAGCAGCAGGCGTGGTTCTTGGTAGAGATTTATCAAGTGGGTGCTGGAGCTACCATTAATGAGACAACCCGTTTTGCCAACGTCACATTGGCCGAGAGCGACGATCCACAAGGCATTATGTACTTTGCCGTCGGTCACAGACTTCCCATTGCCACCCTGACGACCATGAGAGTGAGTCTCCAAATCTACAGACGAGCAAACACAGCTTCGGTCGTGTCTGTACAATATCGTACACTGGTAAGTTACAAGCACGTGTAGTAATTAAGCATAAGAGCATTTATTTTATACATTATAAATGGCAAACATGCTTTCATATAATACAATTGGGCACACATATGCAGAGTAAAATACACACACAATCATGTGCTCTACAAATAGTATTTGTAGTTGGTTGAATTAATGTTTAACACTGCTATTTGACTTATTTATTGGAATCCCTTTTGTTCATTCAGCTTTGCCTTGGAGGTTTCATTCTGTGTAGAAACAAGTCTCATTTTCAATCAAGGCCAATGTGAATCCAACCATTTAATAGCTGAAATAAAATAAAAAATTCCCCAATCATTGCAACATCTGAACGATGTTTATCTGTCTAATGATGAAAACAATCTAATGGCTTACTGATCTACATTGTCACTTTTAAAACAATTATCATTATTTAGGCCAGTTAGAAAAACTTGATAATTTGATTCTATCATACTCTGTGTGCTCTGAGCAGCAATTTGGGGATCTTACTTGTTTTTCCTCAAATGATGAGGAGCTTTGATTTTACTTCTTCAGTAAAATCAAGTCAAAGTTGAATTCTAATTAGAATGCTGAAATGATAGAAAGACACACCAAGAGTCACAACTTTGCCTGTTATAATCCTGATACTAGTCTTTTGAAATTGAGGGCCACCTAATTGCATTTATTAGTTTGTTTTTTTCTTCTGATTGTGAACTTCCCTTTCAGCAGTTGTACGGTCATGGTTATTTGATGTTCATGATGAAAATGTAATAAAGTATTTAATGGCACTCACATTTTTTTATATTGGAGATCAAAGTAAGAGAGTGTACTCAACAAAAACCCCACTGAGACAAATGGCCATGTCATCTGCTTTTATCTCCCCGAAACACAGCATATTGTCAGACAAAGGTTTTCATGCGTTGTAAAAGCCCATTTGGTTGACATGATACTCTCACAACATGGTCAACTTCACTCTTCTACATGTGCTGTTGCAGGTGGAAGCTGTTTACCAAATGAGAATTATGCCTTTAATCGTCCAAAGCAATTCATTGTTTTACATTTTGAGAGTACCTTATATGTGTTGATCATGTCTGTTGTTAACATAACTCCATCCAACACAAAACATTTCTGTTTTTCCTCTAGGAGCTCCGCAGAGAAGAGGTAGCGGGCCCCTCTACAATCTGGCCTGCTAAAGCAGGGATGGATTTCCCAAAACAGGAGGGTAGGCTAACCTTCGATGTGGGCCAGCGTAACACATCATTGGACATTTACCTCACTCCGGACCTTGCCTCAATATTACCCACACCGAAGCGCTTCCAGGTGGAGCTCTACAATGCTACAGGGGGAACCAGAGTGCACCCTCAGTTTGGGGTGGCTAATGTGACTCTGGTGTCAAATGCAGCAAGCCAAGCTGTGTGGCTCTTACTGGATCAATTACATCAGCCTCTCGACTCAACTATATTGAACCAGGTGCTGCAAGCACTGATCAATAAGGTCTCTACACCTCTATCTCGTGAGCAGATGGCCGCCGTGCTGGAAGCTCTGGGGAAGGTAAGACTGAAGACAAAAGCATTTCCTATAAACTACTACCTAACCCTTATATTCAGGCCATTTCATTCATTCACTTTGAAGGTGGAGCAGCAGATAAAACAGTGTGATACAATGTAATAACTTAACTGTTGTATCTACTTATCAAAATCATGGTATGAAACTAGAAACTATTGTCAATATTGGAGTGTTTGTTAAAGCTTTATTTTAGTTAAAAAAAATTGTAATATTACTTATGATTTTCTTCTGAAAGCAAAAGTTATATTTTCCATCATGTCATTGTCCAAAACAAGTAGTGATAGAAACACTTGCTTCTGTATGATTTTAGTGTAGTTGTCTGTGTCAGATAGATCTACGCTTAAGGACAGACATCACCCCCACTTCACCACTCTGACAGATCTGAGAACCAGTTTGTCATCTGAAAAGGCCTCAGTTGTCACTCTATATGAGCGCTGTTATTACTTCGCTGCTTAGATGTTAGAGTCTTCATATTGTGCTTTCTCAGCCCCCAAACAAGAGGAGACTCTGCTGTAATTTCATATGAAGGCGTGTGTGGGAGAAGAAGAGCAGAGAAAGCAGAAAAGAGTTCCACAACATGAGGATACGTGAGAGTACAAGGAAAGCGTAAGACTAAGAAAGGAGACAGTGTAGGGAAAGTGGCATTTATTCACTATATAAGCTGCATTACATTAAGGCTGAAACCAATATAAGTGACAGTTACAGAATCAGGAGGGGTGGAAAAGATAAATTCGCCAAGTGGGCATCACTCATAAATATAATCAGAGCCATAATCTTGCAAACAGGAGCAAAGTAAACAGTTTTTCAATACAATATTACAAAATGTCTCTCTCCATCTATCTCTCTTTCTATTTATCTCTGTTTCCTTTGAGCCAGGTGCTTGCAGAGGCAGAGAGGGCTCCTTTACAGGAAAGTAGCCGCAACTTGACCTACGACCTGCTGTGTAGCTTGGCCAATCCCAGCAGAGGCGACACCAGAGGCCTAAGCCACCTTGCTGAGGTGGCAGAGCGGTTTGCATTCTCCCTCCTCACCCAAAGTCAGTGTGAGATGTGAGTGTCCCAGTTCAAAAAGAGTGGAGAGTATAAGGGCGACATTCCTATTTTAAGATGTTAAATGTTAAATGTTGTGTTGACCTTATAGATAAACACTACCATATTATGCACATTACATCAAAACACCAAGTTTCCTTCTAATTAATGTATGAATAGTTATCATGCTTTGTATTACAAATGCTTTTCTTTGTGTGATTTCTCCAGAAGGGGAACCATCCTGGAAACATGTCCGTATATGACCATCTCTGCCTTCCAGTGGTATCCCACACAGATCAATGGACATAAGTTCAGGGGCCGTAATGCAGACTTCTTCCAGCTGCCAGATACGCTGCTGGCGGTGCCAGCAGTCTCGACTGCTGTCTGTGGCAACCTCAGCCGAATTCAGCTGACCGAGTTTAGAACTGAACACTGGTTCATCACCAATTATACAAACACTGCTCTCAATGGAAAGGTAGGGAAGCACTAAGAAAAGGTCAACGTCATTTCTGCCTCAAATTGTGTGTTTTGATCATAAACAGCAGGTGGCAGTATTACTCCAGTATAAACTAGCCGTCATTTTTTTTGTTGCACAGCTGAACCCTCTTCTTTTGTTTATATCAAGGTATTCTCAGCCAGCCTCCAGGACAGAAGGTCACGACCCCTAGAAGATGGCAATGAGGTGGTTTATCGTATCCACTCTCCTGGTCAGCAAGTCAAACCAGGCCGGTCTCTGTGCCTTCTCTGGAACCAGACCACTGCAAGGTAATCCACAACAGAAACACCAGTTCTGATAAATGCTCTATATAACAGCAGGTTGACACTCAGAATGCTTCTATTGTTGATGACACAACCCCGTTATGTTGTAATATCAGTGTCTGAGGATTTTTATTCTAATGTATGCCTACTGAAACTTTTATATTATTTTGCTAATAATTATTGATAAATCCCAACTAAGTTGTTTATAGCCTATCTCTGACACTTTAACACATTTATAACCATCTACGCTCTGAACCCTTGCTCACCCCGCTCTGTCATCATCACGCTTATTGGATAAGTGAAACCGGTTTGCTAAGTGACGGGCAAAAGTCCAAGTACAGCCTCTCAGTAAGGCCTATCTGTGGCCATGAGGGAAGTCACATCATTGTGTTTAATATCTGCACATTCAGTCTGCTACACGCTAAATCCTCCCACATAGGAGTCGGTTTGTTGAGGACATTCCTGGGGTGTGCCATTAGACTTGGCAAGAACATAACGTTACGAGTTATGAATTGGAAGGTTTGGTTGGGCCAGAACAGCGTCTTGGACGATGCATTGCAGAAAAACAGATGAGAGAACTGATATGGAGGCAAATGATGGAGAGAGAAGCAAAGTCACTGGGAAAGGTCAATGTTGCAGTATGACGTTCTTGCTGTGAATGGAAGGTCAAAATAAAAAATGTGTGAGAGATTTCAAAAAGCTTTTCAAAAGCTGCTCACTCAATTGCTGTTTGTTAGTTGTGAAATCTGATCCAGCACAAACATGATTATAATGTTCTGGTTTGTCCTACAACATCTTTTAAGGGTAAAGGTTACCATAGACAACAACCAAGGAAGCGAAAACACTACAAGGATATTGGACACTCATAAACATAATGATACTTCAGGTTCATTCATTGCCTTGCTTTGTTATTTTCCTCACCTGTGTTTTGTCACACTCTGTGTAAGTAACAGAAGTGTCTTTGATTTCTTCCTTTTCCTGCACCCTCTATTCTGTCCTCTATTCTCTAGCTGGTCATCAGACGGCCAATACTGCAGGGTTGTGAAAGAGAGTGGGAACTATGTGGAGTGTGCCTGCTCCCACTTGTCTATCTATATGGCCTACGCAGAGTTTGCTACTCTTGCAACCTACAACGACGCCTTCTATGCCTCAGGATTTATCTGCATCTCGGGTACAAAACACACCTCTCCTGTCTTTTCTTTTTTCATGTTGTTTTTCAATGTTTTTTCTATGTGCTGCCAATTTGCCTTTTCGCTTCAGCTCTGTCTCTGATTCATTTTGTCCATATTCCTCCCACATTGTTATAAATAGCCATTATTGATTAACATGACTCATTTGTTAATTTCACATTAATGTTGGTTCCATGTCTTCCACTTCTCCCTCCTCAGGTTTTGCATTGGCCATCATATCCCACGTGCTATGCTCCCGTTTCCCTATGTTTGCTGCCAAACTGCTCACTCACATGATGGTGAGCTGCCTTGGAACCCAGGTAATACAGTTCTGCTCAGATTTTGTGTGGTACTGAAGTGCTTGACTAGAAAGGCTACAATGAGCAACAACACCCACAATTCACAGCTAATGAAAGCTGAGACCTTCATACTCCCACACCATCTGCATTCATCTCTTTGGCATCTGCAGATTCTCTATATGGCACATAATGTAGATGGATAGGGAACCTTTATAAGTTGTTATAGAGGCATTCATCTCTCTATGCTATATGGATCAGTAGCTTCCACATATTGTCATGGCTGTAATGTGTGTAGTGCAACACACACCTTTACTTTCATGCTGACAGAAACAAGAAAAATATGTACTGCTTTATATAAGAATATTTTGAACCTTTACTGGGTGCACTCACACACACACACACACACACACACACACACACACACACACACACACACACACACACACACACACACACACACACACACACACACACACACACATATATACTGCATGCTGCCAACCATTTTTGCTAGCCACTAGACATGTCACAGGTATTTTCCTGGAAATGTGCATAGACGTGAACACAACACACACCATCAAATGTCACCGGTTGCGTAGTTTGCGGGCCAGCACATCCTGACAACGCAACCATGCCCCCCGCACCCTCGCCCATTAAAAACGCAAGCTGTCACATAAGCAATGAGCGAGATAGATATGTGGCTGCAGGTTAATCTTCCAGCTGGTCCTGGCCATGTATGTATGTGTATGTGTGCATGTGTGTGTGCGTGAGCGAGTGCGGGACTGGTAATTTTCCACTGGTCCCCCCTCTCTTTGGTTGACAAACACGAGCCCCTACTAAAGCAGACTGTCGTTGGGGGCTAACCACCTTGGGCTCAACCTGTTTATGGCCCAGGCAGAGCCCCTGAACCTAAAAGGGTTTTGGATGGAAAATTCCGTCCTGTTCTGTTTCCTCGTTGGTACTGTACTGCATGTTACGGCCTTCTTCCTTGGATCCGCACGTGTCTGAGATTGTGATATAGTTGATCAAATAAATGGGTGCCTTTCTGTGGCCTTCTTGTCAAGGCAGGCCGATGAAGGCCTGGTTGAATTCCAGACAGCCAAACTAAGGGCTTAACTGGTATTAAGATGCAGCTCTGAGTGGTCGTCTGTTACTGCTGGGAATACTTTGGAGATAATGATGGGCTCACAGTGCAGAATGTTCTGAATTAAAATAGACCAATGGACGTCATTGTCTTCACTTAAGTATGTACTTCGTCCTAGATCTGAGATGGCTTGCGTAAAATAGAAGAAAAAAAAGTTTATCCCATATTCGTTTTGGTAAACAAATAAGTAGGTAAATCAAGAAGACGAATTACGACGTCTTTATGATTCAATGTTGTGTTTTGTGCTTCTGCAAATCACCTCCCTTGCACAATGAACATTTTGTCCCCCATCCATTGTTTTAATAGGAAGTAGCTATATTTGAGAAACTGCAGGGAGAGGGTGCATTAATATTTCAGAAACAGTGGGTTGGTGGTGAAACATTTACTTCCTGATAGGGTTGCTGACAGGTTCCTGTATATTACATAAATAACTAATGAAAGCATCACTGTAGATCAATTTACATTTTTGAGCGGGTTTCTGATGCATTTAGAGTTTGCTGTTATAAGCCTGTATTATAAGAGTCTTATGAGCATGTATTTGCCTCGGACAATCATTCTGTCTTACCACAGAACCAAATCCCTATTGTGGTCTACATTCAAATATCTTTAAGGATTTACGTGGAACCACATCTCTGAGTCTATAACAGTTGTACAGCACTACACGGTCATTCAAGTTTTATGTCATTAGTAGTTTAAAGCGAAGTCCTCTGTTGTAGTTGAACGTATGCATACTTAGTTTTTTTAATTTGGGATGCATCCAAGCTTTATATTTACAGTTGACTGTAGACATTAGAAAGTGATTAGTGACATATTTCTGAATTAAGAAGGCTAAAGATCTTGCATTTTAATAGAATTGATATAATTATTAAAGAAATGTCCCTTGAACTTGTGTGTCTCAGCCTTACTCGTGCCTCACTATTGATTTGACTGTCAGGTCCAGTTCCAACCACCTCTGACTGAGAGGGCTCTCGATCTGTGGTCGCTGGGCAGTAATTAGTCACTGACGCTGCCCTCAGTGGGGAGAAAATTAAAGCTGCCAGTTTGATTTATTCTCTCTGCAACAGCTACAGTCAGCGAGAAAGAACAGTAGTAATATTCCACCCCTCTGTGTGAGGCTGTGAATTCAGAGCAGGTGGAAGTCACAGAGAAGGAGAAGGCGTGTGGTTCAATGTATGTAGTTTTTGATTATCTTACTGTCTAAGTATTCTGGCTGCCATCGTTTTGAACTCTATAGTTTCTAGTAAGAAAATAGTAGTGCGCTTAGCTGTTCATCCACTAACGAAAGGAAGGCCATTACAAGCAAGAGAGGAGGATGTGTGAGCTTGGATTTTTAATTTAAAGGATGGGAATTTGCTGTAACTCATTGATGGATTGATAGATCCAACATTCTTTCACATATAGAATTAGGTTGTTTAAGGTGTCAAAGGGTCAAACTGGCCGGGTTTTGGATTCAAGACACCCACAGGGTGACTGACAATGATATAGACGTCAGAACTCCTACTGAGAGATAATAATGATTTTTCCCATCCAGCGACTCAAAGGAGAGTTCCCCCACTGTCAACGGTAGGGGTTTTGTGTGTCTGCTGTGTGTGTGCTGTCATTGTCATATCAGAGGTTGTGCAGCGACAGTCTATTGCTCTGACCAGCAGTTTGTCCTCCCCTCAGCAAGACAACTGAAGATTGTCTGTGTAGAGTGGAAATTTACCCAGTGCATATGTACTTTGTAAGTGAGCCTCACCTGGTTCTATGTGTGTATGTTTGTTAATGTGCTTGGGATTTTTAGTATGTAAGTACAGTCTATATATGTGCAGATATACCCGCAATTTCTGGGGGGTTATTCCTTATTTCCATCCACATGAGCTTCATTGAACAAATACATTAAAACTGAGAATTGTATGTTCATTCTAAGTATGTGACAATTTATCTTACGTTTCTAGAACATTGTGAGTCCATAACAATGAATCCCAATGCACACTTCTCTCTGCACCATTCTCCAATATATCATGCTTTACTCCCCAAATGTTTTCAGTACTCTTGCTGTCATCAGGGTGAATAAACTTTGAAAATTAAGTTTATTGTGAACAGAGCAAAAACACACAGAATCAGATTTTTTGATAGGGACTACAGATGTGGCCCTAAATGCAATACGGCCACATTGTAAACACATAAATCAGTGTTCATGCAGCTTTACTGTGGCTTCAGGGGACAGATCACTGCCGTAATAAGTCCGCATTCATTTTACTAAAACATAATCAATGGCAATTGAGACCGCAAGGTTGCAAATTTGATGGATTAGAGACCTTTAAGACACAACAGATGGATTAATTTCTCTTTTTAGTTATCTATCTCCTCTTTCTCCTTTTCTCATGTTTTAGCTCCAAGGGCACTTCATCATCCCATTTTAAAAATAGTTGTTTGTATCTTAACAGTTAAGGAACAGAAAAACTGATTTAAAATTGTATTAACTATATTGCTTTTCGCCATTACTGGCGTTTTCCCCAGTAAGACCCTGCCCAGTGTTTTGGATATGTACTTCAGACCAGACATTGTGGGTTCTACTGCTGCTGGTTTTGGTTCACTCAATAATTCCTTCATTCCCTGTAAGATTACTCAGCATGCAAGATTGCTCAGAGTCTACACAGAAACAATCTCATCACAGACACTTCTTCCATCACTTTAGTTGAAGCATCTCTTGTCTGTTTACTTAATAAAAGATCCCTAAAAAGTATTTATTTCTGCCAGGATTTATCATAACCAACACTATTAGTCTTGGATTAATCAGTATGATTGTTACTCTCAAATTTGGTCCATGACCATTGACAGGGTGAGACAGTAATACACAGAAATGATTTTAGTTGTTTTCCAGTATAACTTAGCTGTTTCCCCACCTTCGAGAGCCTTAGGTCCGTTACAAAGAATTAATGCCCATTTTATGTGTTTAGGTTCTAGAGACCGCCTAAAATAAGTTCTTGTTTTAGTCACAGTATGTTACAGTATTGTTCTTGGTCCGTTGCCCCTCTTCTTCCTCGTTTTCCTCTAATTTATCAAACTTTTAGATTATTTTGATCTTACCCAATGTTTCAAGCATCCCAGCCATTACAAATGATGTACACTTGACCTTGTGCTCTCCTGTGGTCTCTCTGTGGAAAATGTGAGTTTGGTTGATATGGCTTTCTCTGATCATCAGGCAGTGCTCCTCCAAGTTCCATTCCTCTCTCCTGGCCCAAACAACCCACACTGATTTGCTACCGCCATTTAAAGTCACTCTCTTTTCCTTGTTTCTGTCAAGCTTTTACTGCCTCAGACCCATTTTTTAGTACCAATGAACACAAGGTACCAAAGGAGATTGTCAGTATCTTTAATGGTTCTTGTAAAAATATCTTAAATTTTGTTAGTCCTGTCAGATGGAAATATAAAGAAATCAGGAAATTAAAAAGACATTTAAGGAAGGCAGAGCGCAAATGGAAGCTGGATAAACATGGTGTGTCCCTGCTTCTCTTAAAGATGTGATATCTACAGTGTGCAACCACAGGAGCAAGGAACTCAATTATATGTTATACAACTGGTTGTCAAACAAGGTCATAATCCCAGATAACTCTCTCAAACCATAAACTCAAGCATGTTGAATCCTCCGCAGAGAGATTGGAAGAATGTCTGGATTACTTTAAAACAACAACAGAAAACATTTGGCAACACATTGACGCAGAATGCAGAACTTGATCTTGACTTCTGCCCGTTGTAAGCATCAACCAGCTTTAGTGAAATCTCTTTTTCAACCATAGAACGCACTGTTGCACTTTTAAAATCCTCTACCTGCCCTCCAGACTGAATTCCTACTCGGTTTTAGTAGGATTTAACATTCTGAAATTGACATAGCAAATAGTTGCTTGCTGCTATTTTAAAGATAGTGCAGTTATGTCCCTCCCTCTTGTGTGTGTTGTTATTTAAACTTGAACAAAAGTTTCCAAGGAAAGGAAAATCTAATCTCTATCTCGGTTGCAAATAAAACGCTATTTCATTTCTCAACCATTTTAATAAAACAGCTCTCCACATCCCAGACAGCCATTCCCACATGCTTAGTGAAGTGTTTACCCCAGTGCTCCCACTGCTTTATTCCAATATCCAGGAGGTGTTTAGGTTACCCTTTGCTATAGTTATAAAGGATTTCCTGTTAGCTCTGGGCCTCGATCCAGCATTCAGAAATCTGCGCCTCAATACACAAATACACAAACATGTATAAACACCAACTTCTGTCCCCCCTTATACACCACCCACTACCGTCACATCCGGTGTCTGAATAGAGATTGACTGCTTTTCCTAAGGAAGTTTATCTGGTCCCATCACGACCAATGATTCATTATATCAATAAACAGAGAGTTTATTGTGCGTCCATGTGTGTGTCTATTTACTTCTCTGTTTGACGTCAGAGAATATATCTTATCGTATTCTATGCTTATTCCCACAAGTGTTTGGAAACTAAATCAAAAAGCAAAAGAAGGGAAACAATGAGAAGAAAACATCGTATTTGTTTATTCCTTCTCCTGTCCACTCTCAGAAAAAATAAATTATTCCAGTATATTTTACTCAGATAGAGATGTATTTCATTCTTGCTTGCAGTTGCTAAAGTATAAACAGAGAGATAAGGTTTACGGCATGTCCTTGATAAGATTTTAATGCAATTCGAAGGTCTTTGCTGTCTGTTAGCCCGAGCTAATTTCAGGAAAGTGATGGCAAGGTATAAAGTATCAGCAGGCTTGTGTGTGTGTGTGTGTGTGTGTGTGTGTGTGTGTGTGTGTGTGTGTGTGTGTGTGTGTGTGTGTGTGTGTGTGTGTGTGTGTGTGTGTGTGTGTGTGTGTGTGTATAGACAGTCAAGAGGTGAAGACTGCCTCTTGGGAGACTCACATTACGCCCTACTGGCTGGTCCAACACTTTGTGCCTGTTGTTGCCCTGACCCCTCTCCTCTTTATCTGACCCGTCTGTGTTTAAGTCAGCAGCAACACTCACTGTTCACTGTGACCTTGTCTCTCTTGCCTGATTTTGAAAGTTCAGGCTAAACATTACAAAAGGCTAACTTTTGCAAATTATCTTTCGTGCCTCCTTTTTCCTCTTATACTTCTATCTGTCTTTTTGCGCTTAGGGCCTTTTCCTCTTCCTTTCACCCAACCTATATTTTTCATAAAATGATGAGTAATGTCCCAGTTTCTATTCTCTGTCGCCTTTAATATTCTGGCTGCTGCTTGGCTTAGCTGGGTGCTGTGACATTACGAGCTTCAAAAGGACTGTCTCACTCTGTCTCTCCCTACCTCTCTCTGTCTGTGAAATTTGCTAGGCACATCCTGCATGACTCATCAGTTTGACCGAGGACAACAGTTTCACATGTTTTTGGTCCCTAAACAGCTTACAGACACTCAATTTAGCCTCCTCGAGGAGATTTACCAAACATATGGATGTCTGTCAAGACCATTTATTTCAAAGTATAATAACACCATCAGCAACGGAATGACTGCTTGTCCCTAAAGTACCCTGTGGAATTTTTTTGTAAACTCAAGAGTTGCATAACCCCGTTATTTATATACCGCAGTGGTCAAACGTTAGTCTTACCTGTCCTTATGATTAAGTTGCCGTCAGGTTGAAACGCACATACAATCTTCTGCTAATGGGTCTATCCTTGTCAGTCCAGGGCAGGTTTTCTTGGTAAACTATTGACCAATAATACGAGACTAGTTACTCTCAGTCTTTAAGTCATTTTGTTTGATGATAAGGACATAGTGCCATTCAGCTGTGTAGTTATTGAAGTATTCCTAATATGCATTTCCTTCAGACAATTGACCCTTTGCTTAGCCCCGTCCCCAATGCTACTCCATCTAGCTGTTGGAGCTACCATTGAGCCAGTGTTAATGACACTAACTGCACTCCCTGAATCTGTTTTTGGGGAAATTAAAAAGCAATTTCAGATAGAAACGGACAGGAAGATAAGTCTAAGTCATAAGTCTATGGAGTACACCCTCATAGTTGTTGAACCCCGGTCGGAGCTGGCCGATGCTACACTATGATTGGCCAGCATGCGTTCAAGGAGCAGGACTAAGCGAAGGGTCAATTGATTTGCTAATATCTGTAATGTTAGTTGGATTAATGGTATTAGATTTATTACTTTATCAATGAGCTGCAGCAGACTCTGCTCTTTCTGGACTCTGGAAGTTACACTCTCACTTTTTGCCACATGTGTGTTGTCCTAACAGCTGGTGACCCTAGAAACACTTCCATGAACTTTCCTCTATTTCCTCTAGAAAAGCACAGTAAACAGCAACAGGAGGCCAAAGTAGCCATTCCCCTTCATCAGGGCTCTACAGTTAGCTCTAGTCTGCCTTGTCCGGCAGCTGTAAGACACGAGACAGCACATATTTCACTAACTGTCGATGCCAAGGGCCGTTATTTCTGAAGTGATGGGACATTCCGGTAACACACACCTTGAGACAGTATAAGAAGGCATTGTGTTAAATCTATAAACAAAAATTCACTTTAACATGGATATTCAGCAGCAGTGTGAGTTAAGTTACTTTAATATGAAATGTGTGTTTCAAAGGCTCACTGTACACTTACAGAATCTTTGAATTAACAAAATATGTATCAAAAAACAGATATGACCTACCACTTCCCTTGAGCTGTAAAACATTGACTTCCCATTCATTACCTGCTAAAGTGGATAAAGATAAAACAATCAGCAGATAGATTTCTTGGCCTAAAATCACTTGTGTCAAGTCAAGGGCTTTTATCATTTATCACTTGCTGGCATCTTATCTTATTATGACAGGCTCAGACTTAAAAATGTAAGACTAAGGTGTACTAAATGCACTGGCATACAGATGTTTTAAATGTACCAGTAGTACTTTTTGGTCTGCTTGAGTGCTTTAGTTTCTAAACTATCCATGCAGCAGCAGGCACCTTTCACCTGATTCAGTGGAGTGACACAGTTTGTCACCAAGGACTTTATCGAACACGCTGCTGACACAGTGAATGATAAACAAAGTGGGAGCCAGTAATTGTCAAAGTCCCCAGTATCCTGTTCTATTTTTACAAAAGTGTAGAGTGGAGTGAACCTTGGAGGTTTACCGAAGAGAAAACATGGTTCACCCTGAAACTGTTGAGGTCAGTGATGTAGCAATTCTAGCTTGATGTTTGCACTAGTTTTCTAGGTTAGGTTGACCAGGATGTTTCCCGGTTGTTATATATAATATGGCTTATTGTCTCTTTCTACCCATAGTGATCAGTTAAAATTTATATTGACATGAAGTAATTATTTGTGAAGATTCTAATGAAAGCCTTTAAAGCCATGAGACAGAGAGAGAGAGAGGAATTGAGCAAGCTCTGTGATGTCAGCTTAATGGCCTGAAATAGAAAATGCAAGTCGCCTAACTTCCTCAAACAATCAGGAAATGTTGAATGGAGGAAGGATATGGCTAATGGTAATTAAATATAATAATGTCTGTTGTTGTTGGCTTATCAACAGATTGTAATCAGCCTATGGTGTCAGTTTGTTTTTAGCCTGGTTTGAATCTGGAATCTCTCTTACCCTGAGGATAATTTGATTATTGGAGTTTAAGATGATGACTATAGCAGGCGTGCTGCTGATTGCAAGTGCATTAGCTCACAAACAAAACCGGTTAGCAACAAAAACATTAAACACAAGGCAAACATACACAGACAAACATACACATACATACATACATACACAAATATTGTTCACAACATTGTCAAGAAACAGGGCCAGCTCCACAATGTCATAGTTGTGAAACACATGCATATGCGTAAATTAAGTCACAAATATACATAAGCATACAAAGATGGCAGTATGTGCACATGCATGCCCACTCATTTAACCCACCCCACCCTATGCACACTGACACACACACACAAACACAAACACAACACACACACAAACACACACACACACACACACACACACACACACACACACACACACACACACACACACACACACACACACACACACCAACACATACACAGCATCACAAAAACAGCCCAAGCCTTCAACTCTCTTGGTTACTTTGACCTGTAGGGGTCCCTGTAGCTCCACAGCCAGAGCCAAGTTCAACAACAGATGTGAATGAAGTGCTTATCAAGGATTCCCCTGAGCTCTTCTCCTTTTTATGACTCGTCCTTTTTGAGGAAGGACATTGCTGTGCTGATATCCAGAAAGAAACTGTTTGAGGAAAATCCTCCATATATTATTCTTTGAACGAGTTCAACTCTAGAGATGTTTAAGCTGTTCACATCGTACAGAACCCTAACCAACAGTCAATAAGATCTCTAGTGCAGATTATTCTAAGTATCTTGATTTACTAAATTTACAACTGTAGGATTGGGCCACAGTCTTCCAAGCATTGTGCTAATTCAGTCTTGGTTTGGCCATCTGAGACATTATACTGTGCATGATAGTACAGCTGTGGCTCTGATTAAGTCTAAATTACACAGCGATGTACCAAAGCACAGTGTTAAGTGGGTTTGTGTCCAGGAACAGCAAGAATGGAGCGTGCAGTATTTAACTTGATCACACTCTTTACAAATTGATTAGCTTTACAGCTGCCAATTGACAGACACTGAGAGCTGCTGTAGATCAGCCAATTTGCACGGATGGGACCTCTCCTCGATCAATGGCCTGTTGGACAGCAGTGGATGAGGCTGCTTTTGTGGGTCTGTGTTAGCTTCTATAGGCTCTTTGATCAATATGATTAGATTTGCATTCGACATTCTGATGAGCTAGAAGTGATGCAACAGGTCACCAAAGGGAAAACACACAGATCTGAAGTTTTACATGTAATGTAACTCACATGTCATAATCATATCAGCATGAATATGTTAGAAAGAAATGTTACATATAATTTAGACCACAATCCCTGTGCCTCTGAATTTCACATGAAGATGGAGTTTTGTGCATCTTATTTACACTGAAAGGCCTTGATAGCCCTTAAAGTATTTCACTTTTGTGAATATAACTGAACATGTTTTCATGATGTTGCAGTAAACCGTAGAAGTCTATTTGTAGGGTGGTGCACACCCGCAACATGTGTGCACTAAAGCACATCCACACACACAGGGGTTTCCTATAGAGCAAAATAGACCAATTGAGTGTGTGTGTTTAGGGAGCTGACCTTGAGCAGCCGGCTACAGTGTTTTTATAGCTGTAGCTTGTCTCGTGCCTCGCGGCCAAAGAGTTCTCTGTCTGGTCTCCAAACTAGTTCACACCAGATGTTGAGGAAGGAAATTCAAGAGGCTCCTTGAAAGCAGCCCCATTGCGATCGAAAGCAGCTGCAGGTTTCCAGCAGCAGACGCTCTTTGACTGAAGTGCGAATGGGAGAAAAGAGAGGAGGCCTGTTGGAATGAAGCTGACTGTTGGTGGTACTGCTGAGATTGTGTGTTTGGGCGAGTTTGCATGAGCATTGGTGAGATGCAGCAACAGTAATCATTTATTCCAGGGGTTATGGATGTGACGGTATGAGAATTTCACAGTACGATAACTGTATCAGAAAATATCACAGTTTCACATCATTATACCATTACATCATAATATTATTATTATATGTTACCATTAACCTTAAGGGAATTAAAACATATTAAACATAATAAACTGAATTATTAACCTTATCAAGAAAAACAGCAACAAAAAAAAGCGGAACTAGCATGTTAAATTAACTACTAAATTAAAAAAACATCAGCTGTGAGCTTTTAAAATGATGTCCTATGATTAATAACACTTAATATATACTGTAAGAGCACAACAGCGCAGCTTGACTGCTGCTGTCTGTACCTTTGACTCACACACACACACACACACACACACACACACACACACACACACACACACACACACACACACACACACTCACACTCATGTTTGTCAGCTTTTTTCAATACTGTAGATAAGCAAATGTACGTGGTATGATAACTGTCAAATTTAATACCGTGGTATACCATGAGACCGGTAAACCATTAAATGGGAGTAGTTTTTTTGTGGGCCTTCATGTGCTCTCACTAAATAGGAACAGATTATGACGAGCCATAATACCGTTACATTTAATCTGCAAACTACACAGAAAACATCAGATTATTTCAGAAAACAAAACAGAAACAAATCACAGTTTAAGAAAGTTTATTAATATGCACTTTTTTGGGCATCTTTTGAATGTAATACAATAGAGATACATGTAGTACAGGACATTATGTACTATGTACAAAATCTTTTAGCTCTTAGTAGTTCAATTTATTAAGTTTTTCCTTCAAAGCTTTTCATTGCCAGAATATTAGGTACTTTTGATATAGTTCCTCCCTGATTCACAGATGCACATAGACATTATAACTGTATGGCAGTGTCTGCTCACGTAAGTTAATGCAGATGCAGTGTTGTGGTTGTTTGAATGTGAAACAGACTGAAGGGGAGCGGTTGTTTATTTGCCAACAGCTGGCTCAGCAAGTTAGCCTCAGCTTGAGGTTTAACCCAAAACACCTGTGAACTTTACTTCTACACTCTGACCTTAAGCAACCGTACATGCAGTTAGAAAAAACAAATACTTGAGGTAGCTGCTCTTTGCACGCAAGAACAGTATGGTGAATTGAAAAGTGAGGCTCAGAATGGTGAAAATATAGCAACAGTGGCCCCCTGAAAGACTGGAGCTTTTCTCTCAAAATGTGACATTGGACACTTCACACCAATGGAAATATTATCATGTGATGCAGCGGCTCATTCTGGTGTCGTCTGTTTTTGTCTTCTCTAATTTTATTTTTTTACACCCTCATATGTCTTGTTAGCAAATGTAAAATCTCCTTACTTATCTCTCCTCCTTCTACACACACATTGGCCTACTAACCCACCTAACAGCCATCCCCATATGACCTGCTTCTTGCAGCTAGCTGTCCCGTGTGCCTCAGCACATAAATAACACACACACTTCGACTGAGAGGCTGCGGCACGTGAGGAGACTGATGATGCTTGCACGTACTAGATAGTGTAAGGCAAAACAAATGACGTTGAATGGCACTGAAATGAATGCAGCCAGTAACATAATTAAATGTAAAGCAGCCATGATTGTACTGTATGCATAAATATGTACTTTGACATATTTTAAGCTGCCTTTGATACTGTAAGGTTAAAATATTTGTGTGAATTGGTCAGCTTTGAAAGAGGAGAGATGAAAAAGGACTGACGTCGCTAACTGTAATGGGAAGACAATGCTTCCGTGAGAAAATGATAAAAGGAGTGAGGGTTGAATGATATCATATTTCTCTCTCTGCCTTTCTTTTACTTTATCTCTTTCTGAACAAAGGCATAAGAGGAAACACCCAGAGTGCAGGCTGAGGCTGGAACCAGCTAGATCAGACCGGTAGCTGTTAGAGAGAAGGGGGAGGTGAAGGCGAAGGGAGAGGGAGGAGGAGGAGGGGTAGATGAGATGAAGGGTGGAACAGAGGATGGAAAGTTGGGGGTATAGGCAAAGGATGGGATAAGGGAGGCTGGAGGATGGGAGAGGTG
Organism: Anoplopoma fimbria; assembly: GCF_027596085.1. Lineage (NCBI taxonomy): Eukaryota > Metazoa > Chordata > Actinopteri > Perciformes > Anoplopomatidae > Anoplopoma > Anoplopoma fimbria. Next base: position 879,742 of record NC_072461.1, read on the forward strand.
GAGGTTAAGTGTTTTGGACACGAGTCTAGATGGATAGTCTGGCAGACAGACAACTAAGGCCCCATTCCCTCAGTGATGTAATGCATCAGGCAGATGCTATTTTTAGCCACAGTGATACACTTAGCTACCCTAGCATCAGCACACAGGGCCATCGATCAGCAGAAAAACTCAATGGGTGGATGAGAGCTGCAACCACCAGCAGCAGCACAAAGCAGCTGCACCAAAATATTATGTTTCCTGTGTGCGGTTTGTTTTTGCAGCATTCCTCCTGTCTCCCTGGTTAGTCATCAAACAGTGGTGAGGGTATTTCATATGGGTAACTTTATTTAGATTTTTACTGTATGGTGTTTTTTTACTTCATTATTTACAAATGGCACTTGTGTGTTTCAGGGTTTTTGGGCCATTTTGGTGTCATGCAAGACAGTATCTTTATCATTTAACACTGCTAGCTTAGATCAGGAAACAACAAACATTTTGTTTCTTGCAGGACTGCTTATCATAACAAAGTGAGGGTTAATCTTGTCTAATGATAAGTAGGATCATTCCTAAGGCAGCAGTAGATCTGGAACAAAAACAACAGCAGCAAGCTGACTACTACTACTCTTCTGGGTGCTCCAGGGCCACATAACAAAGGGGAGCTCTGTGATTGGATATCTAGCTTAGGAGATGCACCAATAGTTCAGGCTTAAGGTCTTGGGCCTGATGACAAGGACACAGCTGCTTTGTTTTCTACTTTTGTATATGTATTATTGAGGGCTTTATCATGGCTTATTTCTCCTACAGTATTACATCCCTTTTTATTTTAAGTGTATGCCTCATTTGCTCTTTGGCAATTTCCTGGATGGACAAATTCACATTCAAGTCAGACAGCAACTTAATATATAATCTTTCTACAACGGGGTAATTCATTCATTGCATTTATGATTATGTGCGTCAGCTTTGTTGGCTCCTGTGTTACCAGACACAAGAGCACAAAAGGATGCACATATTATGCTCTACACGTATTTGACTTGTAATTAGAGTCCTGCAGCACCACCCAGCCTCTGCTTTGAATAAGTCTGTAGCCTGAGGGTCTAGACCGGTCGACTTTTTGTATCTTACACAAAAAAGTAAGAGGCCTTGGGACAAAGGACGGAGCAGTAGATAGGGCTCTGATAAGCGCCACATCTGCACCAGACACCACCCTACTAACCTCTCCCTATGGTCGGTCATCATTACTATAGTGCTTTCATGTACCTGTTTTTTTTGGTATGGACTGAACAATGACTACATGTGTGACTGTGACCTCCATACCTACTTATCTAATCCAATGGGCCTCATACATATCACATACATATCAATCCCAGCCCTTTAACATAGTTTGCTGCTGACTTTAGATTCCTTTTAAAAACTACAGAGCTTGACCTTAACACAGATTTATGGCTGGAATCATAGATTGCTGTTTTCTGTATTTGTGTGTGGTTAGTGTTAGATGTGTAGTCTGTTTGTGTATAATTAGTATAATTAGCTTGAGGAAGGGAGGTTACTTGCGTCATCCTTCAGCCCATATCTCACAATTTTTTCAGAATAGAAATTGTTTTCACTTGTGTGGTTTAATTGACAGGTTCCAAATTATGCCATGCTCAGATTACAGAAATTTGGGATGATATCTTCCTGCAATAGTTGGTCTTGGGTCTCATTTGGAATTGTAGATGATTCCTCACAAGCAACTGCCCATGCTCACATTACTGCAGCGGAAAAAGTCAGACGGTTCTTTGATCGCCTCCGTGGAGTTTCTAACCCAAAACTCACCTTATTTATTAAAATGTTCTTTAAGACTCATAGCAAAATACAGCTAGATTAACATGAACATTTAAATGGCAATGTTTTGATGCCTCAGTACACACCATATCAAATAATATACGCTGCAGAGGTACAGTTTCCTGTGTGTATTGGGAGGCTTGTTTCTATCAGTTTGAGTGTTCCTACACTGCCCCAGCTAATGGCAACAGCAGCCAAACATTTCTGTCTCCAGAAAACTTGATGGTTCGGTTTCATTGGACCTACACTGCACAGTGTCTGTTTGTGTGGCTGGTAGATAGACATATAACCATGTCCATCTACCAGCCTCCCCTCACATAAAAGAACAAAAAAGCCATATAGAAGTTTAAATAACTATGTGATGTTAACAGTTTCATGCCCTGCCCTACTATTTAAGCCACATGACAGGGAGTGTGATAACCTAGCCAGACTGTAGTAAGAGGGGACAATGGAGTAGTATGTAATTGGCACAAAAGCAATAAAAATGTCAGCTCAAGTTCCTGTAAAAGTTGGTGTGTATTTGCCTGTGTGACTTAATTCAGGGCCTTATGGGAAGGTAGATAAAGACCAGCTCTAATCAAATGAAACTTTGTATGAAATCTGGCGTCTCACATGTTGACTCACCCAAACTGATTCAACATACCTGTTTTCTATCCTTGACCCGAGCCAGATAGTTGCTATCTCAGCTCCATGTAGTCCACAAACAAACAAACATGCACATGCTCAACATCTGGGTGGCAGCCACTAGTTAGAAAGTCCGTTCACACGACTGAACACAAGCCCTCTTTTCAACCCTTTGCTCTCCTTTCCATACAAGGCCATTTCTCTGTACCTGCTATGTCATTGTTTGACCACAGGTCAGCAGTTTCACTGGTTCAATAGTTATCCCTGTTATTAGGGTTTGTCACGGAAGGCTGCAGCAAATTTGGGTGGGTTCATTGCTCAAAGCCATGTTAAGACTTGTGTTTCAGTATTTCCAATGTTGTTGCATGTGTTGGAAATACAGCTGAATGTAGTTTAAATCAAGCCAAATAATCATTAAAAAGGGTTGAGCAGAGACAAAGGTATTGGCAGGAATTGTAAGTAGCCTCTAATACACATACTAATAATGTATCCCCCTTCAATTCCATGTATGTCCTTGTTGCACATAGCCACAGAAATGCATTGCCACCCCCTTTGTGCATGCTGCACTTCACTATGCCCTAGGCTTGATTTAATAAAATTAGAGCCTTTTGTGTGAAACCAACTTGTACTTCATGTTTGCTTATGATTATGTGCCTAGTGTCGTGCAGTTGATTTAGCATTTATCGCTTGGTAGTTTCCCCATTGTTTTGCTTTCGAGAGGATAGATGGTGTGTCATGCCTTGTCTTTGGCCAAATGAGGCCAACTCGCTGCCAAAAACACACAACCCGGCTGCGTAATCTTTGTTCCCATAAACTACATGAACAGCTTCTCCACTCAGGCACGATTCCAGGCAGGTCAGGCACAAGTTTCCTTCCTTTGCTATCCCTCCCACTGAAAACCTGCAGGGCGTGAAACATGGATGGGAAACTGACTCATGATTCTCTACAAAACATTTTTTACAGGGTGTGACTTTTCCCTTTAGTCAACAGGAGGATTCAGACAGGGTTAGTAAGAGCTGGAAAATCCAGGACTGGTTATTTAGGGATTTCCCAATGGGTTTTCTTAAAGTAAGAAAAAAAGAGAGAGGAAAAAGAAGAAATACACATCAAGAGAAAGCTTGTAGAGAAAAGACATTTGAGGGGTGACTATGTTGTTATCACCATGCTCAAACATGCAAGATTCAAGGGACCGGAACCCAGTGGTGAGAGCAACATAAAATGCATTCTGTGTGAAAGGCCCATCGTACTGTCATCCGAAGGGAATGCCACTTAATATCATTCTTTATCAGGAGAAACTTCAACACAAAACAATTCAAACAAATATAAGCTAAGTATATATGAGTGACATTAAAACAAACAAACATCAACTTCAAACCTCCACAGCCTCTCACAAACAAACAAACAGTGCAAGGGTGATAGTTTTCTGCTAATTTCTTGTTTTTTATGATTTGCACCTTTTTATGATTCTTTTTATCTTTCTTATTATTACTTGCTACATTGACAATATTGTCCTCATTACGGTCGTGCCAATAAAGCATATTGAACTGAATTGATTTGAATTGAAATTGTTTGGAAAACAGGTGATGTCACTGCTCAATTATTTACCTGGTTACTATAGAGACCAGAGGTCGGTGCCAACAGAATACATTAGCTTGTTTTGGATATATAAAGAGGTCATCTTCACTATTTGCATGGCTTTGTTAACTTAAATCAAAGGACAGTTGAGGTAACAGAGATAATTACTGTATGTGGTACGTTGGTAATAAGACTCTCTTAAGATGCTGCTCAAGACTCACAGCAAAGTATAGTCAATGTTTGTACCTGAAGATCTGTCTGCTACTGTATGTCACTGCCTGATGCGTGTAATGAAATAATCTAAGTGACATTTTACACCAGGTTATTATTCTCCCCACATCCCTCAGCTCCTCCTCTCTTCCACTCACCTTTTCTTCTGGCATTGGCATCGGGCCGACAGGCTGCAGGTTATGTAACAATCGCCTGGCTGTGTTGGCACCACATTCAGTGCCAGAGGTTAATGAAGCTCTCTGATGGACAGCAGAGCACTATTTTCTGCTGCCCTCATGAGTTTTCCACATTGTGCTGCCTTCAATGTTACAAATTGAATTTTGGCCCTGATGCGTTCCCTCCTCCAAAACTCCTCTCCCTCCTCTCCTGCTATCACTCTCCCTCTCACACAAACACACACACACACACACACACTGACCACGTGCTGTTTTCTGCAGTGATTCTGCAATGCCTTTTATTGCTTTATTTGGAGAAGTATCACAGCCACACATTTGTACAAATTGTTGTGTGTGTGGAATAATACGAGAGGAACATATTTATCAGTGTTGTTTATGTTGTTGATATTTTTATTTTTGCTTCTGTCTGCAAAGCTTGCTGCATGGTGATGTAACAGGTCTGCAGGATACGATGTCTCTCTTTGGGAGGAGGGCTATCTGAGCTCTGTTGTCTCCTTTAACAATCTATAGACAATAAAATAAGCAATAAATTGCCTCCTATGCAGTATGACCTGCTGACACCGCAAGGAGTACTGCACCTGTGTGTGCAAGTGTTCTAGGTAGTTATAAAAAATGTCACTGTGTTCCCTAAACAGAGCAAAGAGTGCATTCAGTAATTACCATGAAAACTTGCTGGTTCATAGGCTCATTTACACACAATAGTAGCAGAGTCTAAATTTGTCTTTTTCTCTCTTTCTCTACAGATCTGTTTCCTGGTGTCAGCTTTCCGTGGCCGGATGTTTTCAGAGGACAGCTGTGCTGCTCTGGCGCTCTTCTCTCACTATTTCCACCTCAGTCAGTTCTTCTGGATGCTAATACAGGTAACAGCAGGTTAACAAGAATTGAATATACATATTTGTACATACATTTTATCACTTACATGAGATTTCTATACAGGCATGACCACCAACAGTGGACATACCCCGACGATACGTCGTTTTTTGGCTGTAATTGTTGCCATTCAGTTAGATCATAGATTATTTTCCTAATAAGCAGATGTATTTAGTATTTCTCTATTCTTCTACCTTGATAAAGAGCTGAGGTTTGGAGGCTGTTTCGCTATGCTTCATTACCATGTAGAACTGTGACTGTCCAGTCTGTAAGGCAAGCTTCAAAAATGATGTCTATTCACTAGGCCTTCAACCAGACAATGGGGCCAAGTGTTGAGCTGTAACTCAACAGAGCCAATAAAGTCAGTCTATTTTTTCAAATGTATTTCTTATTGAAGGGCACCTGTAAGTCAAACCTCATTCCATTCTCCTGCTCATTTTCCTCATGACTTGGCATAAACAGGGTTCCCGCTCTTTCTTTTGGTCCTCATGTGAAGCATGTGTAATGCGTAATAACTAGTGAAACTTCATTCTTCCACAATGTGGGCTGAGGCAGGTTTTGATTAGAGGGTGAGATGGAGGTACCAGACTTCTGCATGATAATCTTTGGCCCTAGACTGGTACCACTTAGTAACACCTCACAGCAGCTCCTTACCCTCTTCTTTATGACCATCTGCCCTTTATTCCTGTTTTCTCTATTTTGTGACAGAACTGCTGAGAACAAAAACTGGCTCGCAAAGTCCCAATTTGCATCTTCACATACACAGATAAAGAAGAAATAAAGATTTGATTTATAAAGTCAGAGCCTACCTGACATAAAGAATGTGAACAGATGATTTCATTACATCTTAAACAACAAAATAGCATTTTATCGATTAATAATTATACAATAATAAAAAAAAACATCCCACACACAAATCCCCCTGAAAAAAATGATATGACTTTCAGCTCCCAGTGTAAACCTTTCCTAAGCCAACTTTAATCCTTCAGAGAGACTATAGATGACTTGTGACCTACTGATAGAGCTCAGGAATGTGGTGAACATGGGCCGGAGTACCTCAGTCGCCCCTACAGAGAGGAACTGCCCCGGGGACAGACCCTTTACCTCAACTGATACTCCCTTTCTAACAAAATCATTGACTTTATTAAAATAACCCCCTTTCTTCACATTCCACTCTTACGTGTGACGTTAGTACTGTGAGTGAACATAATCATTGTTTATGTAGTGGATATAATCCCTCCTGGCAAATACGTTATCGTTTGTGACTTTTATAAGATTAGCCCTCATTCACAACAGAATGTTTACCAGATGACCTGTGAGATATCTTAAGGGATGTTGGCTCAGACCAAAGGCTTTCATGTGGCTTAAGTAGTGTTAGAATTTGGATATCAAGAATTGGCAGTGAGACAAAATGTGTTTTGACGTAAAATAAAACGGGTTTGGACACACATGGTAGTCGTTAGTGTGGGGGTAGAGTTGATATGATCTAGCTGAGAATTCATAAAGTATGATTCAGCCCAGAAGGAGTGAAAAATTCACTGAGGATCTTCAGTTTCTTATTCAAACACTCTCTCTCTAATCTTTTTCTTAAATTGCCCTTGTTCTTCGCCATCCCTACCTAAAACAACCCTTGCCATTTCTTTATTGTCAGCAACTATAGCAGCTGACAATGAAAATATTGCTGCCACTCTGATTGATGTGTAACTTTAAAACCTTTCGGTCCTCACCAACATATCAGTATCGACCCCACTGATGTCTCACAGCTCAACTTTCACTCCTATGAGGGAGATGCTTTCAGCAAAGTAGCTGATATGAATGGATGCCAGCAACCTATCTCAGACCATGAAGAAGACTTCAAATCAATAACTGCAGTGTGTGTGTATGTGAGGACGTGCAGGCCCAATAGTTGGTCAGAGGGATAAGCTTTGGCATAATGCCAGAAAACAGCCGATAACTGGATCACTATCCAGACCAGATTTTTCACGACTGCAGAGGCAACCTCAGCTTTCTGTGAATCTGCATGATATTACATAACAATACTTTACAGCTCCTTCTGCCAGGAAATACCTGCTAAAGCATTAGTGCTGGCCTAAAGCGTATTTCTACCCTGTTTTATTGTACTATTTAGCCAGACAGGGTGCCACTTTAACTGATTTGTAGTCAGACGATACCTGCAAGTGTTGTAGACAAATGTATTTGATTGTGATAATGGATGGATAAGTGGCCTCTAAAGGCAATCAGGCTGGCCAGTCAGTCAACCAGCCTTGTGGTCAGACTGCTTCAATCAGACTTAAAGGATCAGTTAACCCCAAAATTACATAATAATCAATTACCTTCAGGGGTATCCAGCAATGCAGATAGATCCAAATGTATTTGTCAAGCTTTTGTCGAATGCAAAGTCTCTAATGCAATCTAATAAATCCACAGAACACGCTGTCAACTGTTTTCACAGAGAATTTCTTTCATAGGAACTAGTTCCAGTATAAACTATTCACTACTAAATCAGTATATTACTCTGACTAACCAGGACATTGTCTTTGAAAAGACACATTTCTGTTAAAACCAAAAGCAAATTTGCATGGCTTGTTACCACTGGATAAAAGGATCCAATCATCATGACACCTAGTCAGCAAGCAAATTGATATCTGCTTCATATCCATCCAAAGTCGTTTAGACTGGCCACACATTGCTTTATTCTTTTGCAGCTGTATCAACAGTCAGTGAAAGATGCAGCCGCTGCAGAGGCAACAGCTCAGCTGAAAGTTACACATTATCCATTACTGAACCTCAACGGCTCCAGTCTGCTCACAGCCAAGGAAATGCAGTTATTGAATCAGACTGACATCACACTACAGCTCTCAGTGCAGAGCAGTCAAGCTGTTATACAACTTGTGTGTTGTTCTGTGTGCCGCTCATGTGTGTCTGTGTGTGAGTGTGTTCATGCTTGTGTTGTGTGTATGTGCAGCCATGTTTGTTGTGTCAGGGGTTATACAAAATGGTTATGGTCATGGGGAGAAAGAGGTTATCTGAGGGAGAGGTCAGTGTCCCTTAACCTCTTTTCATTAGTTGCATCACAGTGCCCGCTGTGCAAATGTTCTGTTTAAGTGTTCGCAGACAGCTGGACAAAAACATCATCAGCTGTTATTCATTATAGCTGTTGTATGAATATGTATTGCTCTGAACAAAAGAAGGAATTGCGTTCTTGACAATGCCGACATTTTTCCCTGTTTCAATTTAAGTTAAATCCTTATAGGCTGTAAAAAGTTTGGTCTTAATGAGGCTAAATAGAGTAAAGGTCCTCGATTTGTAACCCAAGCCCACAAGATAGACTGGAAAATGGAGAGCTACTTCGTTTTTAACCTTTGCCCTTTGCTCTTCACCAGTGCAGCAGTTTAAAATTGCAATTTAAAATGTTACTGCCAGCCGAGGTCTTCACAAAGGGATAAGACATTGTGTTGCAACCAACAGGTGTTCAGAAAAGCTGCTTATGTAACAGTGCTGGGGCTCAGTGTATCAGATGGATGAGACTATCAAAGCCTGCTAGATAACAAAGCAAACACAGATATTATGGGTGTGATACAAGTGTGGTTATATGTGTGTTTCACTCGCTATGAAGACAAAATGTTCTCAAAGAAAGAAGAAAAAAATCTTCCAAACTCCAAACACTTTTTCTTTCCTCACAACAATATTGATTATTTTATTTTATTTTTATTTTTATTTTTATTTTTATTTTTATTTTTATTTTTATTTTAATTTTAATTTTAATTTTAATTTTAGTTTTTGTTTTTATTTTTATTATAGTTCATGAAGGTGCTTCTTCTGTTGCATGTTTCTGCTTTTGTGTTCACAGTCCTGTACACTAGATGTTTCTCTGTCTCTGTACACAGGCGGTGAACTTCTGGCAAGTGCTCGTGATGAATGACGAGCACACAGAGCGTCGATACCTGCCCTTCTTCCTGTTGGGCTGGGGACTTCCTGCTCTGGTCATCATTGTCCTGGTCATCGTCTTGCTCGGCGGCTTTGGATGGACTATACACACTGTATACGGGCTGGTTCAAGGAGATGTGTGAGTGGACATTGCAAAACACTTGCGTACCACAAATAAACCCACAAATGGTCTTTAGAACTGCTGGAAGGGGGTCGGAATTGACCCAACGCTGACGTGATCTGTTTTCATGAGAGGACTCATCAGTGTGTTTTATAAACCGGTCTGAGTCAGTTGCAGTGACTTCACTTTCTTTTTTAGGCTGAGGTAAGTTCAACTTCGGGCTAGAGTAGAACAAACAGAAAACACCTGAGCCAGTGACATCATGTGAGGAGGTAGCTCGCCCAATCAAATGAATGAATGAATGTGTCTCCCCACATAGAAACTTGATTCTTCAGCTTAGAGGTGGAGGCTTTTAAACTGCAGGGTGGAACGGTGGAAGGGAGGAACCTTAAATAACCCTTTTACTGTTTGGTTTTGTGTGTGTGTGTGTGTGTCTGTATGTCTGTGTGCTTAAGCTAAAAATAACTGGTTGCCATCTATGTATAGAAACCCTGAATCCTAGAACACAACAGATGAGGTCACTTTGTAAAAAAAAAACAACTGCTCATGGTTCCTAATCAGCTGTGTCTGTGCATTAAGAGTGTGTGTGTGTCTGCGTGCGTGCGTGTGTGTAGTAATTGCCAAAGTAAACTTTTTACATTGAATATGTGCTTTACGGGCCGTCTTATGTGTTTGATCAAGCGTGCGTGACAGGCAAAGTCAAATACTGATGGAGATTGAACCCTTAAATCACATCTAAAGTTAGCCAGAGGTCTTAGGCGTGGCTGTTATCCTTGGGACAGAGTGTGTACTGTATGTGTGGTTCCTAAGAGGGGGTGTGTGCGAGACAGTGAGTGTATACATGAGAGATTCAAGGATACAGAGGAGTATTCAGTTACCCAGGAAGCGTACCTTCCTCTTACAGGGAATGAGGCCGCCTTTGAATTCCCTCCCTCCCTCTCTCTCCTCATGTGTGTAAACAGGTCTTGTTTTCTCACAACTCAAGTTGCCTCAGTTTCACCCTGCCTGTGTACAAACAGGTGTCAACCTCAGACTTTGCGTCAGTAAGCACTTTTGTGCCATACATATCGTATTTGTAAGTATTTGTGTCAACAGAACCCTTTTTTTTGTCAAGATTTTATATCTGTGTTGTCACCCCTTCACAACTGCAGTGCTACAACCATGTCTTCCATATAGTTAGGACTTACAAAGGCTACCTCAAGGTTTTTTTCTATTGAGCTGGGTCTCACATTGTGTGGGTTGGACCTCATTTCGCTTTTACTGTGGCACATCGATTGTACCGCTTTGAAATAGATACAAACATGTCTTTAAATAAAAAGTGTGGATCAAACTGAAATTTAGAACATAAAAGTAGGACACTATTTAACTGTGAGATGAGAGTAAAATACAATGATAATTGAAGCAACAAAAAGTAGATAATGATTTGTTATATATTCATATATTTATTATTTGATACATTTATTGGTACTTTTTTTTACTTCCTACATGTTTGTAATTGTATGATACAGATTCAAAATAATTTCATAATGATTATCTATTCCAAAGCCATATTATTATTCTGATGCAACACTTCTACTTTGAATTTATTGATTTTCATGATACTTACTTAAAGTATGTAGTCCTATTTCACTTACGTCAAACATAAGTTGAATTTGGAGTTGACAAAACAATGTATATACAGTTTTATCTTACTAGTTCTTATTTTAGCCTTACATGACAAACAATGTTACCTGGATAGACTGATTCATGGTGAGTTTGACTACTTTAAGGCCAGGTTATAAAGTTGCTCAAGTAATTTCCTATCCAGGTGGAAATTTAAACCTGACATCTATCTATTTCATGCAGGCTGTTTTATAGTCTTACCTGTGGGAATTTAGATTTACAACTTAAATGTCTTGCGATCATATCATGTGAGTCAAGGCTTCCATGGCACTTGATTTATACTTTTATCTTTATATTAGGTGTTCCTTAAACCCTGTGCTTAAGTGACCCATTACACTCCACACTTCTATATGTATCGAAAAGAAAATCCCAGCAGTATTTCAACAAAAGGCCCCATAAAAGGCTTTACTCACTTTATTTCTTGTCTCCAAAACTATAAAGTTAATGAAATGGGCCCTTGAGTGAGGTTTTCTTCATTCACTACGGGAATCCCTGGGATTTCACTTTCTTGTGAGACTTTCAGTACAGTAAAATCTTATCCTCTCACAAGGCCACAGCCGTACAAATATCCATATTCCAGTGTGTTTAAATTCTCATAGTCTGGCTGTCTTGCCGGTACATGGTTATGCAATGCTTTATCTGGCATACCTCATGTTATGTTATGACTAGCATAGCTCAAATTATTTTTCTGCGAATACTCTGGCCTGCCGTGAAGTCCTATCTGTATTTGACGCTCCCACCAAACCAGGGGCTGAGCTTGTTTTGTGAAAAGGACAAAGTCACATGAGTGTTTTTGATAGTTGTTAGGCAGTTAACAGTTTATATGAGGATGTTGATTTTCCCAGAGAAAAAATATTCAGTTAAGTGTTTTTAATAAAGAAAAACATGTCTGATTGGACAGAAGCTGGGAAAGGCTCCTGAGAAAAAAATGACGCTGGCTCGCACCAATAGAGAAATTGTAGAAATTGAAAGATAACTTGAATGTAAGAAAATAAAAATGAAAAACCTTGCCTCTGTAAGGCAGGATCAGCATATGAACTCACATAACCACTCCATAATCTTCTCTCTTATTAAGCAGGAGACACGTGTATCGTGTTGTTTGTTTTTTTAACTGTTCTTACAGTCTTTAAATAGAAAAACACTTGCAAGGGTTTTTGGCCTTAGATATTATCCCACTGTAGCTGCAGAGTGACCTGGTTGCTCAGAAGATTTTAGAACATACGTATTTTGCTGTTGAAGGCAAAAGCCGCTGTTGAGCAAGAATGCTATGAGTCTTAGGCCGGATCAGAGGCCAGATCCTGTTTGTGAAACTTGAAGAAACACAGTCTTAACTTGAGTAAATATAGAGCAATGTCGACATGTGATATTTTTCTGTATTTTAGAGCTTACTTTTGTATTGAATGCCCTCTTTAATCCCCACCCCTTTTTCTCTTTCAATTTTTACATACATTATACTTATTTCTACATACAATGGAAAAAAAATACAATCACTAACATTTTTTTGTCCGTCGCCTCTCTAGGTGCTTCATCCCAAACATCTATGCAGCTCTGTGTACAGCGGTGCTGGTGCCTCTCATCTGTCTGGTTGCAGTCATGGTGGTGTTCATCCACGCCTACCAGGCCACTCAGCAGTGGAAGGCCTACGACGACATTTACAGAGGACGAACCAACAGCACAGGTACCGAATAAAGCATGTGTGTTAGCAAACATGATAAATGAACCCAGTTATGCATAAGAATAGATATGATTTAAAAAATATCTATGGACATAAAAACACAAGAACTCAAGATAAAATTGCTTAAGTGTTCAGTCACACAATCTCTCAATCTGCACCACAAAAACAAGTAACTTGCTGCCAGGATCCCCTCCGGAACTAGACTGCATCCACCCCTATTTTTGGCTAAAACTTCCAGCCCCTATGTTCCTCACCTTACAGGCTCTGTTTTTGTCTGCTGTCTTTGTACCCAAGGTATTAATGATACAGGAACAAAACAATACCTGATTCCCTGAATGAAATAATGATGACAGTCGCACTTTTGTTCGGCCATTGCTCTTAAATGGACATGTATTTATGTACTTTATGTAAGATTCTTGTTAGCTTTAGAATACCCGTCATAGAAATATTGTCTGTATGTATCAGTAGTATTTTTAGTGCAGTCGGTCACTTTGCACACATGAAGATCTTAACCAAACCACTTTAGTGCCTTAGTGTCATGGCTCTAATCAGTGGCCATTGACGAGATTCAGGAGGCTTTAGCTTGTTTTGCTCAGTCAAGGCCCTCCAATGACAAAGCAAAGCCTGAATTAGTGCCAGTTCTTTGGCTGGCAAGCGGTTTGCCCTAAACACTGTGTGTGGCCTCTGAAGAAGTGTGGGAAACTAAAACAGTGCTTTGCTGAGCTGCAGGTAGGTATGCATTATTAATGAAAGCCAAACTTTCTCATCCACAACCCAGACTGAGGCAAAAGGTCAGCCTGTAGAATTTTTGCATTACCGGAGCATTTTACTGTGAGGGACAGTGCAGACAACAGAGATCAAAAGTAGACAAGATATGTTTGGAGTGAGCTGAAGTATAGGGAGACTTGGAATATGGTACTGTACTGAGTGATAAACACAGAGGAAGCAGTCAATGTAGCAAACAAGGCAGCTTCTAAAAGTCCTCATTTACACTGAGAGAGAACGAGAGAGCTAATGCCAGAAAAGGTAGCACAGCAAATTCTATTCAAAGCAGCAGTCTAAAGTCCCGCCTGAGTGTGTGTGGCACAAGCAGAGAGGACAGAACAACCCTTGAGGTGTGAAGATGTGTGTTCATTTTGTGTGGAACAGCTGCAATATTGGACAGCAACATTCTTCCATGCATGGTTCAGGGCAGGTCACACCTTTAGTTTTATCTGCAAGCACAATGACACAGTACCACCAAAACAAAAACATGCACATACATGTGTATGAGCATGCAACAACATAAACAGTGTGCACTGCATTTAAACACTGTTTTCTTTTGTTGTTGTTGTCGTAGTGCTCTTTGCAGTATACTGTATCAGTATAGAGTCCAAAGCAGAATAAAACAAATCTGTTCTCTACAATTTAAAAGGTTCCACAGGTTTAAAAGCCACAGTTACTGTTACAACAGCCCGGATCAGTTTCAGTCCAGCAATGTGTGGTAGTCAGATAATAGACAAATCACAAAAAAAAAACGTTATTCAGATGTGTTTGGTTCATCTTGACGTTCCCATCCAGCTGAGATTCTGGCAGAACCTGAGGGATAGCTGATGTCATTTGGACAATGAATATTTATGTCAACAACATTTTGACAACTGATGAGATAAGCTGAGGGCTTCTCTGTGTGTATGTGTGAGTGTGTGCGTGAATTCTTGTGAGAAGCCCGGATGTAAAAACTCACAGGGCAAGATATAACAGAACTTCTGACCTCAACAAAATCAAGCAAGCGTGCCAGTGTCTGAAACTCCATTGTGCCCACTGTAAGGCTTGCCAGCAAAAAAAGAACATAAACAAACTAATCTGAACTTACAAAAGTATTATTCAAACCACATCAGTAAGCCCTTATCAAAGTCCTCATTGAACCCATAAGGTGTGTGTGGAAGACATGATGTTCTTTTCATACAGAAGTGAGCAGACTTTTTATTTTCAACAGACCATAGTTGAGTGAATAACTATTATTGTTCTATTTTCATGACCAAACTGTAGTTAAAATGCACCGCTGTATATACATTCATGCATCAGTATTAATAATCTAATTATGTAATATATAATGCTGCATATTTAGTGCAAAATGTGTGATACTTTAAAGACATTTTGTTGCTAATGCCTCTTTTATTTAATTAAAATTTAGAAAGCAAGGCTTTTACTTGTATAAGAGTATTCTTAATTTGTTGTATCGTTACTTAAGTAAAGGATCTGAGCACTTCTTCCACCAATGTTGGACTTATTTTCCTTTGTAAATTGCTGAATTTACTTAGAATTCCTTGTTTGCTTGTTTTCCTATTATGAAAGCACACAAAAAATACATATCTTTCCAACCTTAGTACTAGTATTATCATAACTCTTACCAGAATATTCTCCGAAATGAAGCAACATAAAAACACAGCTTTAACTGTGCCTAAATGTTCACACTTAGTTTAATATTTCTTGTGTGTGGGTTGTTTGTGCGTGCTCAACACACACTTCTTACAGCTTGTTGTTATTACAGCTGCTGACCTCTCTGTTACAGTGATGTCAGCACTGTCTCAAGTTTCTACCCCGGCTGTTTTTGTTGAACCCAAGTTCTCCTCTCAGTTTGTCTTCTCACACCAGGAACCAGCTCAGTTCAAATGTAAACTGGGGCCTGTAAAGTAGCTCTTTAATGTCCAGATACATTTCTACTAATGGTTTTGTAGCAGAAATTGCACTATTGGAGGTTAAACTCTTTACTTTCTTAGCTCAACCAGGCAGAAAGATGCCCATCACATCATTTAGCATCACCCTTGCAGAGAGATAAGACTCTCTCATGTGTTTATGCAAAGTCTTACATATGCATTCATGCATGTTCACACACATAAAAGTATATGCACACATACACTTGTATGTATGTAGAAAATCTGTGCCTGCTCTGCTTCTTTCTGCTTCTTCTTAGTGGTATCAAGACACGCAGACAGTCAGCATTTGGCTCTGGGAACCTGTTCTTACTGTGGGAGCTCTGCCCTGTCCACAGACTGAAATGTGCTTACATGGTTGGAAAACTCAAACCAAGGAGGGTGCAGATAGACAGATGTGCAAAACAGAAGAAAGAGTGATTTGCACAGAAAAGTGTATGTTGCTCCAACTTGAAAACAGAAGAAAGTTTAAGAAGACTGAGGAAAAAGAAACTAAGATAAAGGCAGAAAAAGGATGAACAAGCTTATGAAGCAGATTAATCAACTCTGAACAAACATATACCAAAATAACACTGAATGTACAGAGTGAGTGTGAATCACAAAGAGACTAGGTGTTAAATAATAAAACTGAAGCAGCGGAAACCAAGACCAGAGTATTGGCAGAATGAATAAAGACTTACAGGAAATACATCTCAAGGGGAAAGAGAGAAGAATGAGAAGGAAGAATATGAAGAGAAAAAAACATGGCCCAGAAAGTACAAGAGAGTTCAGCCAAAGGAAAGCTGCAGTGAGATGAGGAGCAGAACTTGGAGCAGTGGAGCTGACTGAGTGGTGGAAGTGGCACCTCAGTGAGGGCTTTTTGAGCAAAGTTGGGGCCAGTGCTCTGTGTTTCCATCCTACTTGTGAACTGAACTGAACAGTCTGCCCTACATAACACTAACCAGCAGACTACAGAGTGGTTCAGCAGTGTAATTTTGAAGTGGTACATTTTTCCTTTGGAATTGAAGCATTGATGTGTGTCTGTGGTACAGATGATTTTGAAGATGATGCCTTGGCCCTGTTTCCAATCCCTCTTCTTTCTTTACTCTTCAGTTTGGTCCTATTACTTCCAATATTCTGCCATTTAAGGCTTAATTCCATCTGTTAATTATGTATCAGAGCCAGGTCAGCAGTATTTTTACTTGGGAAACCCCTCATTTGCACCACACATTACAGCCATGTTGGGTGTGGTGTTTATGCTGTGGGTGTGTTTTGAATATTCTTTTGACTGTGTAAAACTATTGTTTTACACCCAAGCAGCAACCATCATCTATGAGAAAATGACCCTACTTCTGATTTGATGTATTACCTCAGTAAACATTGTAAACATGTGTGATGACAATTTGTAAATGTAGGTCCCATTTAGAGTAAAATAGACTAGGCAGAGTATTCTTTAGAGTGTGCGTAGCTACCTTCTGATTGACAGCTTACATGGCTTTGTCAGGTCTGTGTGTTGTCCGTGTTTTCGTCTTAGAAATTTAACCCTTTCAAGAAAGGTATTTGTAACATTTTGGTTGTCTAGAAATGGCTTTCTCAGCGTTTGGTTGTATTTAGCTCCACCCTATCAAGTCACTTGTGGTTGCAAAAAACAAGCAGCCAAGATGACAAAATCGTTGTTACAAGCAATAGACCACAAACCAAGCGGTGAGGTCACGACATCATGTCCACTTCTTTTACAGTCTATGATTACATCTGTAACATTCATCTGGCAAACAAATCTCTTCCCCTAATTTGTAAAGCGACTAACACAAAACCTGAACAAGCAGACTATATAGTTAATTCATCAAGTTGAGCTTCTTTTCTAATTGTATGTAAAACGCTCCACTTTATGAGGACCACCTTCATTTAAAAGATACAGTTTTTAGATTTGTAGTCATGTTCTTATTTAATATTTTCTCCTGAATGAAACAAGATGGATATTAACAAGCTCTATTATTCACCAGGCCTCTCTCTGTTGTGATGATGCACTCTTGACAAGTGACTCAGTCTCTTCCTGAACGGCAGTAATCATTTTGTTTGTCCTCTAATTAGCCATTCCAATAATAGGTGAGGGAATGATTTTTCAAGCTGAGAGGTACACGATGACCTGATATAGAGGAGGTGCAAGAATACATAAGTGGCCATTGTTCAGGCTCCACCTCAGTATGAGACTGAGGGTGTTCGCTTGAACTATCACACTATGAATCATGAATAGTACAATGGTTAAACGGAATATAAATGTATCTATCCTTACCTAAATAGATGAAATTTGAGGTGCAGTACACACCTCTATGTGTGTAGCGTGATGTACTGTACTGTATGCCTCACAGCGCTATATGGGCGGACGGAAAGTGGGTTACCAGTTGCTAGAGAAGAGCTCAGTTTAGAGCCACGTGCAGAAAGACCTCTCGCTGGTCTCCTCTTATCTTAGAAACACTTGACGCAGTGCAAATACAGAAAATGTGATTCAGCGTTTTTCTGCGTGCCGTGTGCAGATTGGTGAGTGTTCACTGTAAACAACATGCATGAGAAAGAGTGAGCATTTTTGCATGAGGTCAACTGTTTGGAGGCTTTTGTGGCAAGTGTGTGTGAGAGTTGTTTAGGGCTGTATTTACTAAAGTGAGTGCAAACTCAGACTCTCAAAATATGGAGAGGAGCACAGCTTTCTCCAGAATAGTGGTTGATTAATTAAAATCACCTATTCAAATTTTGTCACTTTTTCAGTCTAGCCACAAGGTTTGTGGTATCAATATTGTTATTATTACTATTATTATTAAGAATATTATTGTGCTACTTTTATTAATTTTAATGTCATTCTTAAACATTTAATAGCTAATTATTGAAATGAATATAAAACATAATTTGCCAGCTGTTTGTTTCGAAGCCTGTTGTGGCTTTGACTAAATAACACTGCAGCCATGTGGTTCCTAACGTGAGAACTTCTTTCACCTCTAGACTATGAATAGCAGCCACATATACATACTTTTTATTTTAGTGGATTGATGAGAGTTATTTCTATTTCTCTTTTCTTATTTCTATGTCCATGTTTATCTTAAGATATACAGTGTATATAAATGTGGCTTTACATGCTATGTGTGCCATTTGTCTGGCTCTTAGATCATAAACAGCATTATTGGCAAATGCTCAGAAGATGAAGTGGGTAAAAAGAGTGCGACCCTGAGTGCTTGCTTGTTGGCATACATAAGTTTTTTGCTCTCCTGCAATGTACAGCAAGCACTAGTTTGGGCTTTAATCAGCGTCCACATGACTCTACATTAGGACTACGTGTGCTCATTAAGACTTCTGGAGGAGAAAAGGCTATATTCACCAATGCTGAATTGGGGCAGTGAGGAGTGGTTCATTAAACCAGCTCCTGAGGCTCTAACACACCAATCCTATCTTTTTACTGCCGCACTTTGGAAAAACTGCAACAAATGAGGATCTCTCTGTACTGTATATCACCCAGAAACTAGATCATGCATCGACATCTGGATTCAAACATGAAGTGTGAATCATTTATATCAGCTTAACCTTTAAAATGTATAAAATAGTAAATGCATGTGTGTGTGTGTGTGTGTGTGTGTGTGTGTGTGTGTGTGTGTGTGTGTGTGTGTGTGTGTGTGTGTGTGTGTGTGTGTGTGTGTGTGTGTGTGTGTGTGTGTGTGCACAATCATACAGAGAATATTGTTTCTATTGTTAGCTTTGGAGCGGAATTGGAGTAGAGTACTATAAATATGATAAAATCTTGTATAAAATGGATTACATTCAGTTATGTATTTTTTTTAACCTTCGATGTTGTTATCTTTTGCTCCAGAGGTGCCGCTGGTCCTCTACCTGTTCCTGCTCATCTCCCTGGTCTGGTTGTGGGCAGGACTCCATATGAGCTACAGGTACCTGTGGATGCTCATCCTATACGTCATCTTTAACTGCTTGCTGGTGAGCTTATTGACTTGTTTATCTTTGTTTGTTTACGTGCTTTTTTACCTGTCTAACCTGTGCTTATTTATTTGTTCATTGATAAAGTTATTTTATTGCACACTCAGTCAACAGCAGTATCACCCCACTGGTATTGCTTTTCTTTTCCTCTCAGTGTACCAAAAAGATGAATTTACTGATTCAAAGTTAATTTCCATCCTTCTCATTAGTGTTGTCATTAATTTCACCGCTGCCATCAGCATAAATCTAAGTTGTCATCTCTGTTAATGTACTAAGTGCTGAGTTATGAAATATAACTAATATAAAGAAATCTTTTGATATGCATCCTCAAGCTTGAAGTGTGTTGGATTTTGAGTTAGCAATTTTAGCGGGTTAGCCCTGACACTCTCCCTATTACATCTGAGAAAATGTTGCTGTTTTATAACAATGCAAACTGAGCAAGGATAAAACGCAGGGATTTTAGGGTGTACCGCAGCGCAATAATAATATCAGAATGTGTTATTTTTGATTAATAGGTTTTTTCTTCTGTGTAGTAGTTTGTCCATCTGTTTGCATTTCATGGATTGTAATATCAGAGTGCTTCCTGGAAGATAGCACACATAAAGTATTGATGATTTAGGCTGGTACGTGTGTGTGTGTTTGTGGTTGTGTGCGTGCATGCGCTTGGATTGTTGACTTAAAGAGCGAGTGATGAAGGCTACTTCATCCCACTTTGAAGCCCTACTTTGATGTGTTGGCCGAGGCAGAGCGAGAAGAGCCTCAGGAGTGGAGAGAGAGGCCGGGTTATCACTGTGTCACATCTCTCTGAAGCCTCTCGTTGCCTTCTCTCACTGTCTCCACTTTCCATTTGTGCTTTTTATCTTTTTGTTGTCTCTCTTAATATGCTGCTCCCTGTCTTTATTCCAACTTTGTGCTTTGTCTATCAGAGAAGATAAAGAAAGCACAAGAAAACTCTATCACCAAATATCTCTTCACAGATGCAAATTCCCAGACCTTTATACTGCTTTCTACTATAACTTCAAACAGTTTTATAACAGACAATTATCAATAATTATAGGTTTAACTCAGCTTATTCCTCTGGTTGCAGCATTTGATAGCAATCTCTATTAAATACTAGATTTATCCATGGCCCAATCTGAAATACAATTTATAGAAGACTCACTGTTTTGATGACAGTGTGCATCATAATGACTATCAGGATTATTTTTAGTTTTTCTTTATAATCTCGAAAGTATTAGTTACATTTTGTTTATGTCATCAATAATCATCAGTATGACATATTGTTAGTTTTTTTACTATTCGTGTTGCACATGGCTGATCTGGTGTTGAGTGAGAATTTTTTTTTTTACTGAAAAAAGCCTAAAAGAGCTGACAAACCATCTGAACACTTTTATAGTCATACAGTGTCATTAGATGGTTTATTGCTGGTTTTAAAGCTTTAGGAAACCACCATCATTGGTGTAAATCCAATGTAGTGTCAGTGTTAACAGCGTTACAGGAATGTAGTTATGTGGAAATGTCTTACATCTTTAAAAAAATGTCTTCTTTGCAAAGATATCCAGGAAGCTCTTCCGACCCCACTCTCTTTGGTACAATAGGCTCTTTTCTTTCATGTCTAGTCTGTAAATGTTGTGGTATCTTCTGTCATCCTCTGTCATCCTCTGAAAGACACCATCTGCTTGTAAAGTGTGCCATAACAGGTCTGTGGTAACCGGTGGTGATATGTGGCATCCACATGCCAAAGACAACAGTGTTGTACCAAAGTAAACTTCTCCTGATGGTAAAGTGACTAATGAAGAGAAGTGATGTCAATGCCAACAGTCGATGTCGCACTTAACACTTGTTTATGAGCTTCAATAGAGTTGGCCTCACTCTGTGACATCATGTGGTCAGTTTCTTCCACTGACCAATAGTCTGCTGGTGCTGTTTAAAGTCAGTGGTCATCGGTTATTTGACCAAGTTTGTGAGTTCTGTGACACACTCTGTGACACAGATCGATGTCTGTTTTTTCTAGACCCAAGCTTTATTTGTCTTTCGACTTTTCCATTGTAGTGACTTTAATGTGTTCTTGTTTTGATTTAGGCCTCAGAGGCCTCACAGTATTCTGCGTCCAATCCTCGGATGTCTGCCTTCACCCAAATAACATACAGGCATGCACACTTACACGTTACCACTTATATAACACCCGTCCCCTCCTGCTGCCTCTATGGCAATCAGCTACATTTCTACAGAGAGAGGAGAAATACAACAAAAAGGACTAAATGCCAGCCTAATAGATTTCCTCCTATTACACCCAGTTTGAACTTGGTTTCATGCAAGACGAATTCTGGGGACAAGCTGACCCTCGTAGCAAACTTTCCAAACTCAGCGTCCACTAAAAGAAAAGAAAAAGCCCTTTAGAAAAATAACTATGGCAATTGATTTTCAATCCTAGCTCTTACATCGCAACCTCAAAGCTAAGTCCAAAACAGGAGCCTCTGGGATTTGGTCTGGGTCTGGAATAGGAATAAGGATGGATTCATCAGAGTGGAACAGACAGGTGAAGAGCCCCAAAGCCAAAGTGTGTCCAAGGACATTGATTAGCAGTAAACAAACTTGTCTGCCCCAGTTTTCACAAAACTCTGCCTTGCCAAGATACTCTGTCTAGATGGAGATGCTGTTTCCATGAACCAAGCATGGTTGCAATTAGATTTGTGTGTGTGTGCACATTTTATGTATAAAGCTTTATTTATTTACCTATGAAGGGGGAAAGAGTTGCAACAAGAGGGCAGACAATTTGTCTTGTGGTCGGAAGTCGTAACACTGTTGGTCTCTGCTGCAAAGTAAAGTGGAGCAGCTGTTGTTGTTTCCTTCATGCCGTGAATTTTCCATGAGGAGAATTTTCCGTGTTTACCTTGTTGTTGTTATTGATGTGGCACAGTTCCCAACAGCTGATTACTTAACACCATTAAACAGCTGCTGATTAGACAGCTGTGCACAACTGTGTTTGTGATGCAGAGTACAGATTAGGTTCTGCTTATTGAGCACTGTGTTCGTAGAAAGCAACCTTTAGTCTGGAGCAGGGTTCTCGTTTGAACCGATCTGTGAAACGGTTAGTGATAACGAGGATCATTAGACTTTTCAAACCATCGACCAGAGGTTTTTTTCTTCGTTTACTTATTCCTTCCATTCCTCGTTTTCCATTATGCCACGCTGTTTCTCTGGACCACATCTCTGCCACATCAGGCTGAATTAGATGACAATAATCGAATCACCGCAGCGCCACCCCTCATTATCTCCTCCTGTGGCAGCTCCTCGTCTGGTAAACCTTACCTCGATGAGTCGTCACAGTCACAAAGACATCCACAACAATGAAGCAGCACCATGCTCCATTAAGATTCAATTCCACCCATGCTTACTCATGCAACCTTTGTACTCGCCTATAAATAGGACACAGGATATTTATGTCATTATGGAGAAGAAGACACAGTCCAATTCTTGTCCAAACACGTGAAGCCTGGAGAGAATTAGGATGTAGGGGAAACAGACCTGTTGCTTCTATGAGTACACTTCAGGGAATATTGCATCAATTATGCAGTTTACAAGAAGAAGGTCCATTGTTTCCAAAAAAACAAAATCATCACTCTCATATGAGTCAGATCAGAGGATTTATTTGGTTTTTATTTCCCTTGAATTACCCTTGAATTACTTTTTCTAAGGGCAACTACCGCTTTGTGTTCTTTCCCTATTTCCCTGCTATGAATATACACTTCATCCAACTTTATTCTCATTCTTGCCCCCAAATGTTTATGCTCATTTATGTCCCCCTTCCCACCTTCCCACCTTCCCTGTCCTTCCTGCTCTCCTTATGTTCTATGCTTTCCATCTCTAAAGAGGTGGCCTCTCCAGTGATCACAGAACACTTACATAACAGGCCTTTGGCAGTAAAGCCTGTTCCTCAGGCTGAACAGCCTACTAATGACCTTTGCTAATCACCCAACCCGCTGCAACATACACACCCGTACATGAAAACACACCTGGCTGCTTTCGTTCACTGTTTCATGTTATCACAAAAGGAAGGTTCATTTATTTCTTAAACTTTGTACACAGACTCTGCACAACACTAAACCCAGCTCTTAACCCTGAAATGTCCCATATCTTAACAGACATACATTTCTCATTTTGAAGCTCATTCACACTTGTCCTCAAAGGTACATTAATAACGGACACATATACTTTTTTATGGATTTATGACACTCACAGACAGTTTATGACTCAGAAAGTTAACTGACTCTTTAAGAAACACCTGGCAAATGCACAGCTAAAGATCTCTGATGTGTTTCTTTGTGTTTTATTTATTTCCAGCCCTTTTCTTCCATGTTACAAGATGGATGTTCCTGTTTTACAGTGCACCCATAAACACACAGTTTCCAGTCACGGTTCCTGTTGTCTTCCCTCGTAATGTTTATTGTAACCATCAGCCCTGTTTGTATTCCCTTTTCTTTGTCAATATATCCCTCGGTTACATGCATAATCATGGTCACTTTACAAAGTTTACCGTCCTTTTGTTAATTGGCTGTTTCTTGTACTCTGTTAGACATAAAACAGGTGCATGTGTTTTGGAAATATGCAGTTTTATGTCGTTGTTTCTCATGCCTCCTATGACGTCAATTGCTCTCCAAACCATGTTATGGTTTTAGTGTCTCTCAGGGTGTCCAGAAATGTACTTAATACCAATTTCTGTCACTTTAAATCAACCATATTTTCATATGTCTTAAAGTCTGTATGTGATGCTGGGTTGTGTGTTTGTGTGCACCTGTATGCTCACACATTCACACGCTTGTGCCCTGCTCTTTGGTTCATTCCATCTCTGTCTGCGTTCATCCTCCAGTGATGGGTGTTGTGAAATACGGGAGGGCCCTGTGGTATTTGACACTCTGGTGTTTTAGGGTAATTCACAGCCCAGTGCTGTTGACCAAAAGTATTCGGTAATGACGGGGAAATGGAGGAAGCAGACATACCAGGGTGCCAATGATGTCATGGTCCATGATGGAGAAATTCCCCATTAATCGTTCTGGAGGAGAGGCTGCTAGTAATGATTGCTTAGTAGTATTGAATCCTGATGAAGTATGACTTGACATAACACTTTTTATTTTTAGGTTTTTAAATATTAACATATGTGCATTCATATTGAAACATTTAGTTCTTGGATCCCTGAGATTACAAACAACCATGAAATCTGCCAGCATCATAGACTTTGTCCTAACAAGGAATTGAATCCAACAATGTAACAGATTTCTTGTCTGAAACAGGCTTTAGATTGATCTTATATTATACTGAGGAGCTCTGACAGAGGAGCAGAGGCGTGGAGAATGTTCCTAATGCTGATTCTTTTGCTCTTTTTTCTACAGGGCTTGTATGTGTTTGCCGTGTACTTCGTCATGCACAACCAGCTGTGTTGGCCGACTAAAGCCAGTTACACAGTCGAGATGAGCGGCCATGACGGTCCTGACTCTACCTACCAGGGAGGGGGACCGACCACTGTGGGGGCGACATCAGCAAATCAACTCAGAATCTCATCAGCGCCATGGAGGAGGTATAAACACACACACACAGATCTTAATAGGCCATCAGAGATAAACACACACTTGACACTTTAGATTATATGGATTTACAGCATTTCTCAACACTATGTTCCTTACTCTGATGCTTAGCAGTTTTGGTTTAATTACATTACGCTTAATTTTCCGCTCTTAACTCTATTCTAGATATGGAAAGTTGTGTTTTTATGCCCTTCTGCTTGTTGATTGGCCCATAATTTCCACTGGTTATGTAAACATTTTTACTACAATCGTCTGGTATTCAGCAACTATTCCAAAATACACTTCCTGGTTCAACTTTAAACTACCATACCTACCCCAGTTGTGAGCACATGCTGCTTTTCTATGCAACGAGGGAATCAAACTTGTGTTTTGGGTGGACTCACTTTGAGTTCACCTCTATATCATTTCAATTAACCTGCAACCATTTAGAGAATCTGGCTAAACTGAGAGTATGTTCATCTGTGCACTCAATGTTTATGGTCCCAATGACGAAATGGTGCTGCATTATTGATTTAAAAATATCATATTTAATAGGAATGATAGAAAAACTATGGAATTTAGGCCCAGGTCATAAAAAATATATGTGTCCTCTTTTGGAAAAATACGTCTTTACCTTCCCTCACTGTGTTACACCTGTCAGGTTTCCTCTCTCCCCTCTTTTTCCCATGCCCTCATTCCCATGGCTCTGTTTGCCCATTCCTGGTCCTCCTTCACACATTTCTCACATCAGCTGAGCGTGACCCCACAGAGAACATTCGTACTCAGTCACTCAGTCACTCGCTTGGCCTGTCTGCTTCAGACTGATTCACATTATGTGTGTGTAAATGGTCAACCTTTATAATGCAATCAACTCCTCTTGCAATCTTTCTGTCAGGTCTGCACATTGCATGCAAACACACAAAACAAATATTGTAAACATACGTGCAGTGCTTTAGTAGTGAGTCTGTGTCCTAAGCAACTTTGTCCCTGGAGAATACCCTATAAGGACTGAGCTGGTAAGAGGGAGAGAAAGAAGGAGAAGAAAGGGGGCAGGTTTACCTTCATTACTCCTGGGAACTCCTCCTTCGCTCTCTCTGTCTCTATCCCTCTTCACACATAGGAATCCAGTAATCTTGTTTTATTCATGAGAGCACACTCGTGCCTCTCTGAGATTTGGCTGCAGCCCAGTGAGAAAATAAGGCCGCAGATAGAGACCGCAGTGTGAGTGTTCGATGAGTGACGATTTGTTGAGTGGATTGGTTGAAAGGAAATTGAAAGGAGATAAGAACAGGGATAGGAGCATTTGATTCGAGGGTTGAATAGCTTATTGAAAGGTTTGAGTCATCCGTTCACTGCGTCCATTTAAAGTGGATAAGACAGATCTGAGGTACCTGGTGGCGCTTAATTCACCACACTGGGACGCTGTGTACCGGTTACAGCCCAGCAGGTTTCAGAAGCTTGTACAACACACACACTAATCCATGTTCACTGGGAGATGAGGCAATTCATAATAAATAAACAGAGTGGAAAATATGATGGATTATCTGGTTGTTTTGGGAAAGAGAGAAATGAACACATAATGTGATATTCTTTTATTGTGAGAAAAATCCCTATTGTCAGTTTCCTCTTTTTATTTCTCTCTGCTATCGGTTTTTTTTTCTCATCATTTCCATCTTTTGTGAAGGCAGACTTTTGCTAGTTTGTATCCCCCCAAAAAACACTACGTTTGGACTTTAAATAAAATGCTTTCATCTGTCTAAATGTGCTGGCAGCATAATTTACTTCACATTAGGCTGATTCAGTATGAAACCCTAAACCCAATGACCGTGCTCTAACCCCATGAACCCACTGTGACCCTGTGCGTTGGCCTTAACCCTTCGTGGTGCTGGGGAAACATGCACTCTGCTTGACCCTAGCTCATCACAGACATGATTACACGGCTGACAGACGCAGCCATTCTCTGAATTAAGTGTGTGTATGTGTGTGTG
This sequence comes from Anoplopoma fimbria, assembly GCF_027596085.1. Lineage (NCBI taxonomy): Eukaryota > Metazoa > Chordata > Actinopteri > Perciformes > Anoplopomatidae > Anoplopoma > Anoplopoma fimbria. The sequence continues at coordinate 906,599 of NC_072461.1, forward strand.
TATTGATGATGAGAATGGTCGACCTGATTTTGCCCTGCGCTCGTGTGAAGTTAATGTTTTGGGGCGTTGAACTTATCTTTGTCAACAACACATGAAGACAGCATTGTGTGCAATGAAGAACTTAAATTCACTCTATATGAAATGTTTAATTACCTGGTTGCAAATCACATTATTTTTGAAAGGCGCTACATAAATTGATTTAATTAATTGATTTACCTTTCGTATTACTTTGCTGCTGTCAACGGAAATTATCACATCTCATAAAAAGTTTAAATCAAATGTCAGGAACTTTCTTTTCTTTTACAATCATGTTTTTTCAAGTTTTATTAAATAGGGTTTAAAAGAATGAATTATGTCAAACAATGCACAGCATGTGATTAAACATAAAAACATAAAAATCAAAAGTAAATTAAGTTTTGGCCAACAGTAACAGGAGTGAAGGAGTTCAGTTCGCGAGTGAGGGTACTATGGAGCGTGAGATTGGCCGGAGAATCGGAGCAGCGGGGGCGGTATTGCGTTCGCTTTACCGCACCGTTGTAACGAAAAGAGAGCTGAGCCGCAAGGCAAAGCTCTCGATAACAATAAGACATGCACATTGTGCATGTGCTCATAACGGATGTTTATGTGTATCTGTATGTTTCAGGTGTCAGCAGACTGGGAACGAACATCGCTGCAGCCTGGCATTCAGCCCAGCAGTGTGTTTAAACCCAGTCCTGTGATGGGGACATACACCACCGAGGGAGGCTTCATCAACAGCAATTTAATCAGCACAGATGAGGAGTCGCAGGAGTTTGACGATCTTATATTTGCCTTAAAAACTGGTGAGGACCCCAAAACACAAATGTTTGACAAATGAGCTCAAAAAAGTATCGTAATTCTTCCTCAAACAGCCTCAAAACTCAACTTCACTTTCTTGTTAACTATTTGTTCAGCATCTTTCAACACTTGAATTGAAATCCAGCTATTAGTTGTCCTAAAAATCGCTGAGATGCATACAAACTCTGATATTGTATCTCATTTATATTGCACATTGGTTTTACTTAATTTATTAGTTTTGCCTACTTTGGTTTATTGGGGGACTGGCCAAGATAGGCAGCAGCACAAACAAAGATCTTTCCAGCAGATTACACAGCAGTTAAAACACATGGCAGGCACTCAATATAATATTGAATTTCCTCTTTGGTATCAATAGTGCTATCACAAAATTGTTAAAGAGTTTACAGGTTCCTAGTTCATATTGTTCACTTTCCTAACAACTTCTCTCTCTATGTTTTTTTTTTATATAAGACTATTTACCAAGATGAGTTTATTACGTAATGAGTCAATCAATGTTGCTTTAGTTAAACTCTGACTAAATGCATAAAAACATCCTATGAACACTTCTGTCCAGTACTTGTCCATGAAATATAAAAATAAAGGCACTGTTTACTGTGCAAAATGGTCACCACAATCCACAATACCATAAAAGTAAAAACAAAACATCCTCCCAAAATAAAAACCTTTTTAATCAGGCATGTGGCTTTAGGCAAACAAAAAGAGATGTTATAAGTTTATTAAAGTTAGACTGAATAATAACACAGAGAGAAATGATGAAACTTTTGCCTTTGGTGGTTCAATGCCATTTTGTGTGTCAGGGTATTATATTATTCCATAGCGTGCATACATTCAGCCCTACTTAGTCATTCCTCTGCTTACCCTAAATCTCTCTGCTGCCATGGAAACTATTCTTCCTCAGTTGCCATCAATGTTTAATGAGCTGAGGGCCCAAACTGCTCTCTGATATATATCACCAACAGACACACTCAAACCGTCCTCTCCCCAGTAATTGCTTCACAGTGTCTGAATGAGATTCAGGATCAGCTGGACAACAGCCAGTAACAGCCTCAGTCCACTGGGACACTCTTCTGCTGTTAATGGGAGACATTACCAGAATGAGACAGACTCCACACCTGAAAAATAACCACTTTAAAATGAGTGCAAAGAAGATGTGATGCAGTGACGCTTACGTGACTGTAATTCGAGACTCTGCTGTGGCCTCAAATTTAGAATATACGTCTTATTTATTCAGCTATTTGGCACTGTCCCAACAATAGTCCATGCATCTCAAAGTGAGAGACTTATTTGCCAACATGTTATGTAATATAATGCATTTAACAGTTAAAAAGTATAACCTTTTTGATATTTTTTGACTGTGATGCTGGTGAATATGTAATTTGCTGACATGAAATCGGTTTTAGTTTCACGTTGCAAAATGAAGAAACTGTGAACCATTTGAGGCATGCAATCGTTTGATAAAAAAAAAATTCTTGAATCTGAAATCTTGAAATTGTCTGATCTAAAAAGTGACAATATCAAGAATGTTGTCTGGCTTTACCAAACTGAATTAAATACAACACAAGACAATTAAAGAAGCTATGTATGATCATTTGAAAACATCAAACTTTAGCTACAAGGCATATTTTACTTGATGTTTTAGGTAGCTAGCGTTTGCAGGATAGATTAAAAGCTGTACACTGTAAAAAACATAACATTCAAATAATGGAAATTGTGGTGCTCATCCCTGTATTTGAATGCTATTTATTGTCTTACATATCATTGTCAGTCCCTGTTACTCCCCACATCTAGTGAGTGCTCCTGATGATGGACAGCTGCCCATTTAAGAGTCTGTGAGCTCAGCTTTAGGCATATCCCAGTCAGCTTAACTCTCACGTCATGGAAAAGAGAGTCCTCCATACGTCGGTCGCTCCCGTAGAGATAATAGATATGTAGTGATTATAGACAGAACAACCTGAAAAGTCCATAAAGTTAATGGTACTGAGTCAGGTCATATTCAATGTCTGAGTAATCTCTTGGGATTCTGGAGAAGAGAAGTTACTTTAAAAATGACGAGAAAAGATAAATCATTCATCATTAACATTATTGAGCAATGCCAGGCTTCTGATGGCTTTGGGTCCATTAAAGCTAAAGTCCTGATGTTTGGTTTGACTTTGCAAAGATGTTTGACCTATTAGTGACACAGCAGGCTGTAAATCTCAAAACCCACATCAAACTTTATTTTGCTGGAGCCTCACAGAGTCTGCTCAGATACCTCCGTGCGGCGTAGGCCTTTATGCAGCAGCACTTGATACCTGCTAGCATGCATCCCAGAAAAACAGAACTTGTAGCCATGGAGATATCCAAATTTAAAGTCGGTCCGAGCAGGTGTGAGTTCTAGAGACTTAGGGTGTTAATGAATGTGGATTAGGCTGAGAGAATAGAGTTACACTTAGTGAAAAAGCTAACCTCTCACCCTCTTATTTTAATGTGGTGACAGCCTGAATCGGACCCAGAGGTGTGTGTTTGTCCGTGTGTGTGTGTGTGTGTGTGTGTGTGTGTGTGTGTGTGTGTGTGTGTGTGTGTGTGTGTGTGTGTGTGTGTGTGTGTGTGTGTGTGTGTGTGTGTGTGTCGGTGTGGGTGTGTCAGTGTGTCGGTGTGTGCGTGTTGTTCCCCATCAAGTAAACTGACAGTTGTCGCAGCAAGACATTTGTCTCTGATCTGCTCCTCTACCGACTTCTCCCCGCCGTCCTAAAGCTGGTGTGGTATTCAACCTTAAATAGCCTCAGGGCTGCAGCAAACAAGCCGGGGAATTTATTGGTCCCCTCGTCAGCAAAATCAGTAGTATGAAGTTATTGTTAATATTATTCAGTGCAGCAAAGAGGCAAGTTTGCAAGATTGCATTAAGTGAAATCAGATGGCTCCTTGCAGATCTCTGGACTGGCCTTAAAAAAATATATGATCGCTTCTGTATGGAATATAGAATGTGAACTCAAAACAATCTTCTGATAATTTTGAGATATAATATTCTGTATTTTGCAGTTAAAATGTAATTTTTCAACTTGTTGTTCCACCAGTCACAAGGACATTCTTCCATGTCCCACTTTCCCTGGTGACCTCTGACCTCACTGAGGTTATAGCCTGGTTTAATCTCAACCAGTCAGTCAGCAGTAAAGATAATTCTCTAACCAGAATTATATAACTGGGAATCATCTGACAGGGGTCAGTAAGTAGGGCTGTAATGAGGGTCTTTACACTTCATTTGGTAGTGAACCATTAACACACACACAGCAGCACACTTCTACTTCAGCACATGTACTCTATTTAGTACGACTGAGAGCTGATCATTAACATGTTGGTTTTACAGTGAAAGGACAGCTTTTTCTTATCACTCAGTGTAAGAAGGAGCTGTGACTGCACGAAGCAGCATAGGTCTGGATGACCACTCTGGTTATGTCATAGGAGTCCTACGTCATCTTGTTCTGTAAGTGAGCATTCAACCAAGTACGAGGAAGCTGAGAGCACGTACAAATCGAAATGTTAACACAAAAAAAGTTAATCATGTGAACAAACTATCAATACATTTTTTAAGGACGAGAAAAGTACTGTAGATACCTGAGAAAGAAATCACACAAAGGCTGCAAAATTGTCTTAAGTATGTTATCTAATAATATAAAATGTTGTGATTGTGTCAGGGACTTATTGTCATTAAATTGAGTGCTGTGGCTCATGCAAAAAAAAGTGAATATGTTCAACAGTTATTGGATCCTCAAACAAACGTGTCTCTTGTTTCTTGTTTGGCATGTTGCCAAATTTTTCACCTAAATATATTGAACTCTGGAAGTTCTCAAGAAATCCTTCAAACAAACAAACAAACAGCACTGCAAACATGCTGTAACCTTCTTGGTGGAGTAACCATGACTGATACCATATAGTATGCTGTTTGATAACACAGAGACTATGACACATAGCACATGAGAAATGTGACAAATAATCAATAACATGTACTGCCGCAATTTTTGCTCATGAAAAATAACTACACAGAAAAAAATCACCTGTTTGAAGTGCGATGTGACTTTTTCTGTCTGTTTTAGGGACCGGCCTTAATGTGAGCGATAACGAGTCCATCCCTGGAAGCCACGACGGAGGGAGCATAACCAACTCCCAAATAGTTGAGCTGAGAAGAATCCCCATCGCTGACACACACCTCTAACCTGTTCACCTCACACAGGTCCCAAGTCCTCCATTCCTCAGAAAAAGATTACAACACAGTATTTTTATATTGTAAAATGTTTTTGCACTAAAACACTGTTTTTTCACATTTTCATATAGATGTTTCAATCTGTATGGGATTTTTACTGTACATCTGTTTTTATATATATATGAACCTATACATAAATGTTTTACTAAATTAATTTTTTAAGTCCTTGATGGAGTTGTTGTCTGTTTGTATATTTGATTTTTTTTTTCTGTAATATCCTAGCAAATGTGCTCTCAGCAGAACCACTGCTGCTGTGGATGAACATTGTGTAACATTGTTAATAAACAATTTACCATATATTTTACATTTGGCAGTGCTGATTCCATTTTTACTTCTCATAAGCTGTCAAACAAGTCAGTTTACTACCGGAGGGGGCCTCTGACGCTTATGTAAGTGAGTCACTGTGGGGGTCACAGCCTCATGGAGGATGGTGTCAATTATAACTGGCTCTACACAGAGGAGAGGTGGGGCTGCTCTGCAACGAATCTGAAATTAGAGAGCATGGAGAATATTCAAAATACTGCAAAAGTAAAGATATATAAGCTCTTCAGCCATCTTTGAATCCGTTTCACTTAACAGCATATCTTTTTTTAAGCAAATGCTTGTCTTTGATCTGCTCTGTGAAGAATTGTGTGAACCGGTGTGAATGTACAAGCAAATATCACCCTTTTAACTTTTACGGAGCTTTGAGCCTCATGGAATCCAAAGTCTACTTGACCCTTGGACTGACATTCAAACTCTGTCTGCCATCAATTTGACTTCAGAACTTGGTTAGTGTTTGCATGAGAGGCTGTTACTTTTACTGCTCAAGAAAGTGCAAGAAAAAATAGACACATCCTTCCTTTTGATGCCACTGACGCAGTCGCTTTATCTTCACAGCTCCCCTCCCAGGTTTCGTTGTGGATGGTTGAAGTTGAGATCCCAACAGATAATGAGAAAGCTGCAGCAGCAGGAGATGAATGTGCTACTTGAAGATATTTTGACACTAAGGAACCAGCTAGAAATTGTTGTGTCTTGATAAACCTCCCTCCCACTGGCTAATGACCTCATTCTCCCTCCTGCAGGCAAATGAGGGCAAAACTCTAAAGACAGTGGAAGAAAAGTAGGGAAGAAAGAAATTAGTTTTCTTCTTTTATTCTTGAAGTAGTTTAGTTTTATTTAGAAAGTGAATCAGAGTCAGTGTTTTCCAGCTCTACAATCTATAAAGGAGATAAGTGGGAGAGCCGGCCTGGCTGGAGGTGCAGAAATCTTTTTTTTCTCCTGTTTTGTTTTTCGTCCACCTCTGAGGCAAAAGCTGCAATCAACCTTTATCCACAGAGGGTGGGGACGTTTCTGAAACACTACTATCCTTAAACAAATCATATCACTTTTTCCCCTGTTTTGTTTTTCGTCCACCTCTGAGGCAAAAGCTGCAATCAACCTTTATCCGCAGAGGGTGGGGACGTTTCTGAAACACTACTATCCTTAAACAAATCATATCACTTCCCCGAACACAACAGTGTTTGGTGTGCGTGTCTCCTCCGTTTCCTGCATGATTACATCACTTTTTAGGTCAATCCTCTAATCGCCAGTAAGAGTTTTTCCTCAGGGATTTGAAGGAAAAACAAAGCTGTAATGAGCAAAGAAGAGCAAGGCACTATTACACTATTAAACAAGATAACGCTTCTGGGTTTGTTTTCTCCGGCAGTAAAAAAGCAATAGTGCAGTAAGATCTTCTGATTGTGATCTTGCATTTTCAAGAGACCTGTTTAATCTTTAACCTCCCTCTATGAAAAGCTGTTAAGACACAAGTCATTTATTTCCATGCATTATTGCAGCCTGCCATCATGGCGACATTACAGCGCAGACATATTTTTATTATGTATCCATTAGAGGAAACTGCATTGACTGTAGACTGATTATGTCATCGATGTTAATGAGACATGGTGAAACCAACATCAGTAATTTCTGAGAAAACAATAGTACAAAGAAAATGGATCTGCTGCAAGAGAAACACCAAGGATCCAGACCTTTTGTCAGGCCTGCTGATAGATAAATTAACTGCTGCACAAAAACTGCTTACTACTAGTGAACTCAGTGCACTTAGTTACGTAATTAACCACAGTGTACGCCACAATCTTATGCTAATCTAATCTCATGCTGTTTCATGTGGTACCGGGCTTAGATTAGAGAAATGGATTTTGTCAAGTCATCAAAAAAGCTTTCAAGTGTGAATAAAAGAATGACAGATGCTAATAAAGATATGTCATTGTTTACAGGTTAACAGGTGGTTGTGTTTTGGGGGAAGATGTTACCACCTAGAGGTACCCTGAAGCTCCCAAATGAACACTTCACACAGCGTTTGTTTGATCCTTTAAAAAAACTTAAAATTGCTTGTGTTCCTTCAATTCCCAAGGTCAAGAATAAACCTTCTCAAGGATCAAATATGAGAAAATGTATAATGCACCATAGTGGAATTGGCTCTTCCTGAGTGCAGGATGTCTCAAAGAGACATTTTCAGATTTGTGAAGCACTGATTTTGGTGGCTGATATAAAAGTAATACAATTTTTGTTTTCTGCACTTCACAGAGTCCGGATGAGCTGTTCAGAGCTTCAGTAAAAAGGTTCAAATTATGTAAATCATCTCTCTTAGCCATACGGGGGAAAGCAATTAAAACAGACACAGCAAACAGCTTGATGTCCCAACCCACCAGCCTCGGTCCCAGAGACACCAGACTGCAGGCAAACATGTTTATGTTGAAGTCCTTGGTCTCTTCTTGCCTGTGTGCCCTGTCTATCGGTGTGTGCCTAGAGGGAACAGCAGAGATAAGGCAGCAGACAACCAGGCAACAGCTGATTCACACTCGTTTGTCCGTGTGGATACTCAGATGATGACTCTGCACTTCCAGCTCTCAGTGAATCAGAATAGATGAAAGGTTGTCTGACAAAATAAAGGAAACAGCAAACGGCTTTGATGGAACAAGCACCTATTATGAATCACTCTTGTCCCTAACTAACAGTAATATCTCTCTTTATACCTTGCTTGGCCTTGAATCCTCACTTGGTATATTAGACTATCTTGTCATCGATCGTCAATTACATCACACTCATCACCCTTTGTGGTGCCACTGTAGCTGACATCACCAACAACTCCTGGAGGGTATCCGGTGGCTTCAGCAGTGCCAGCGGTGTCACACTGCTTGAACACTTTGAGTGTATGTTTATTCGTAAAAGATGTGCCATTGACAAAGTTTTAGTGACCAAATATATGTGTTTTTTTTTTTAATAAGATGTAGTTTTTACAACCTGCCAGGAGAGTTACTATTCTTGAAGCGTCAGTCTTTCTGTAAATATAGTATATAGAAATGAGTGACAGAACATAGTGGGGCGACACAGACCTACGGTGCTGTTAGAAAATAGAACACATGAGATGGGAGGCAAGTGTAAAGGCATTACATAATATCTGTCTGTTTAAAGGCTCAGATACATCAAAATGATTTCAAAGACAAAGCAGAAAGAAGGCTGACTGTTGCGTTGCCTCACATGGCCAAAAAGTTGCACTTGAACACAACGCAAAGACTACAGCCAACAGCCAAGTAGCATGCGCGTCTGTGCCCGCGTGAGATGAAATAACTCTACATACCAGCAGGTCGCAGTAGTCTGTATTCGTAATGTAGAATAGGAAACCTGAAGAACTAGCAATGTGGATGTACAAGCAGTTGTAAGGATACATACATGAAACATAACAGCATTTGCCGTGTCAATATCAATATAATCGTGTATAAAGTAATGATCTGATCAGATAACAAAGCCAAATTTTGTGTGTGCCCTCTGGACGATTCCATTGCTTACATCACTTACATTTCTCTTCTCATGCATGATTCACTTCAGCTGAACATCCATCACAAAGAGATCCAAACTTCTTTGCAGTGAAAGTTGTAAACCAACAACATCATCCGATACTAATGTTTGCAAAAGCACATTCTAGCTATTTGAAATTAATTTCAGTGGCTCTGTATTAACTTAATTACTAAAGATGAGATGCACATGAGCCGATTAATGTCAGCTGTATTTCCGGGGAGTCTGACACTGGCTCAGTTTTTATTTTGAAGCTGCTGACATGCTGGTCAGATAACGTGACCTTTTAACTCTTTCCGTCCACGGAAAGAGTCAAAAGGTCAGGCACATTAAAAGAGAGCCTTGTGGCGGTGTAGCCAGGAGTACCAGAGCAAACAGGATGTCTTGAGCCATAGACATAGAATTTACAGATCAGTGCAGCATATTCACTGAAATGTGCAGGTTTATTGATTGAAGTTGATAATAGGGTGTAGCAATGCAGCCCTCAATGACTAATTCAATTGTGGTGAAGAAAGAAAAGGAAAACACACTTAGACAGACTTTGGTCAGCTGTTTCTTTGAAGCCTTTCATTGTTTCTCTGCCATATTAAAGTAGACGTAGTGTGTTGTAACTGCAGGCTGTAGCTGCTCTACGAAATGTGATTCTGCAGAGTGAAAGGCAACGCTGTCCGTTGAGGCCCTGCCAACGTGGCTGACCGAGGGTCTCCAATGCTGGATTTTATGCAACCAAGGGGAGTAGATATATCATGTCTGCAGATGACGCCCTGTCTCACTATGTTGTCTGGTTGGCAAGAAAACTAGATCTTCCCCTCTGTGGCATGTGTACTGATGTACTTTAAAATATATCTATGTGTTTGTTTTTTTGTTATGTGTGTGTACCCATATTGTATGAGGGCATGCATGTGTTTATGCACATGAATGTGCAATAAAAATGTGTCTCACTATATCGCCCTCAGTGCATGCCTCTGTATGATTGTTGGTACTACTTTTGTGTGCCTGAAAGTTGACACTGGAGCTAAATCCTGCTGACTGCCATATATATATATATATGTATATATTTAACCCACTAGACTGAAATAGCCATCACGTTTGGACATATGAGTTGTTTTGCTGGGAGCACATGCACTTAGAGCCACTATCAGTCAGATCTGAAACTCATCTATAGCTCTTTTTATTCCATTTTCATGAAAAAGCATCTAAGCTGTGTGTCCTGTCATTGTGTTTGGTTTGCTTGTTATTATTAATGCTATTTTCAAGAGCAGGTCAAGTCCATGGACTGGTCTCTGCAAGCTGTGCTGTCACCACCACCGCTCTTGTGTACATGTGTGCTCAAAGTCAGCTTGTGTGTGTGTGTACACTGTGCACATGCTATCGTGTGTATGCAGTGATCCAGATTACGAGCTGAGTCTTGATAAAGTATTTCAGAGTTGCCAGCTATCTGTGGAGAGGAGTAAAGTTGGTTACAAACTCTCTATAACTGATCCTTCCCCTCCCGGCCTCTTTCTCTCTCTACCTCCCTCTCTCTCTCTCGCATTGCTCAGTCGAGCAGGCTGAGACCAGTTCTTGCTTATCACCCACCAGGCGCTTTTGCTGCGACAGCTCAATACATGTGAGGGACAAGATGCCCTCCTGTCACCCTCTCATGGCTATTTACTGTGACCACCACGTTCAATGCCATGATGTTGGCAGTCATGGCAGTAATGTTTTGTCACCGCTGTCGACTTTCTAATCTCATTGCTCATTGTCTTGTTTGCATCAATTCAAAGTAAATCAGGGTGAATCCTTTTGCCACTAAAACGAGTTAATAATATTTGCCTGGAGAGAAAGAGCACTTTCTGACCTCAGCGGTGAGGAAGCACTCTATAAATACCACAATCTAAGCACAATAAGTGGAAATGTGGGCTACTTTGTTTTCAGATCACTTACAGTACTTCTCTTAGCCTGTATGGGCTTGCCTAAAAGATAGCAGAATGCTGGAGTAGGACAACAACAATGCAAAAGTGCAAGGAAGTAGGGAAAGAGTTGCTGGACTGAAGCGACAGAGAGGGAAACCAATGGTGACCTCAGTGGTGAGACGTGTGACCTTTCCAAACCAAAGGAAGTGACACATCAGAGCGAGCCAGTATTCATATCACACTGGTTCGTCTGTGTGTGTTCAGCCAGACACAACTGGTTTGATCCAGCAGTTCTTCTGCACCAACAGCAGCAGCAACCCCGCATGAGGCAGAGTTAACCGGCCTGATCAGGCCCTGGCTGCATGCAAGAACAATATCAGTTTTTGTTGTGTGTCCGTGATGAAATGTCAAATGCAAGGCAGACAGAGCAGGACCTGAGGGTTGGTGGTGGGGAACCAGACTGACCCACCTAACAATGAAATTACTGTGATGAATGGAGAAAGACGTCAGACATGAATTTCCAGCATCCTCATGACTTTCCCTCAGACACATGCTCAGTCCAAGATCTGCATCAAAGACATGAAGACAGAAGATTTCAAAATTAGGTTAAAAAGCAGTTAAACCTAATTTAACCTTAAAATGTGTACTCCAGTACATCCATTCATTCAAGGTAGATCTCTCCCTTTGATGTTACAGCGTTGATAGTACCTTGAACATCTTTACCAGGAAGCGTTTAGTCAGAGTTAATGTGATATTTTTATATGCTGCGTGTTTCGTAGGTCATATTGTTTGCAGTCGCCCACCTGTTGGTACATATCGGCAGGGGTGGAGAACACTAGCGGGAACTACATGCAGAGCGTGGTCCTAGAAGCATTACACTTAACTATGTGGGTGTTCAGGTATTTAAGCCGACCACAATAATGAACCTGACACACATGAGTGTGTTTTTCTGGGTAAATTACACTTTATTAACTGAATAACAACATACAACAAAAAGTTAATACATTCCCCTTTTCATCATAATTTAATTCTGAGCAGAGAGTTTTGACATTGGCCCCAAGATCACTTCATACCTCTCACCACTTAAAGATGTAGAAAGTTATACAACTTTTTTTCCATAAAGCCAAATTTGTAGTAATTAATTGAACATGTTCAGAGCTATGTTTGTAGTGGTTGACCAAGATGTAAAAAGCATCTTACTGTAACAGGGTGTTTAAAAAGTTGGAAAGTAGAATATTACATTCTCAAATGATCATAAACAATCCGTATCACATATTGTCGTCATTCAGGATGCGGTGAAAAGGAGATGTGCGCAGGGAGCAGTTGAGCAGATGGTGAACAGAGAGTGAACTGGTCAGAAGACGAATGCACTGATAAGTGTCAAACATTCCTCTCTGTTTGCTCAGCTCACGGTCATAATGAACGCAGCCCTTTTGCAGCACTCATTGCTGCAGCTCTACTCATTTGGAGGGAAAACAGACCGGCTGCCAAAAATTGACTCAGATGAAATGAGAAAAGGCCTTTTAGGTTCTCTATTTAATCGCCTAACCGCTCCAAATGATTAAATGAGTCACAGAACTGGAGCGGACCGGACCGGCCAGGACCGGACCGGCCAGCCCTTGTCCTTGAGCGACTCTTGTGTGTTAGTCACTTATGGAAAATAGCTGTGGACTGACAGGCAGAACCAGCCTGTTTAGAGAAGGAGGATCATGCGATCCGTCTAGTGTGTGCATGGTTTCGTGAGTGAATGACTAAGCACCACTGTGTCTGTCCAAGGCTAATCTTACATTTTGCTGCATCAAACTGCATTATATTTTGGGTTCCCAGTCAAGGCTGCTTCTCTGAAAGTAAACAAGAGGCAGATACAGGTATAATTTTGCTGATTTGTACCACATGGAGGGGAGGACTGTTTGTATGCAGTCATGTTGGGGTAGCAGCGCGGGTGGAACCAGTGATTCTGTAGCAAGTTCCCAGTGTTATTTAACGCTATCTATGTCAACAAGCACTTGAGCAATGGCGGCTCACCTACAATGTAGCTGGCCTCGCCTGGCTGTTTTGTTGCTTTTGTCGCTCATATAGCATAAGGGTGTGGTCCATCCCCTTTTTCGGGGATCGGTTGATCCCTGACAGCTGAAACAGTTGGCTACAGCCAAGGACAGGACCCTTATGTTTCAGTTCCAGCAAGTAGTTAAGCCTCTTGAACAATACCGCTACCATTCACATCCCTCTGTCTCTACTGTTCAGCAACATTTATCAAAAATCACAGGCCTAGTAGAAGACTCGGCCTCACTCCAAATCTTCTCACATCATCTCCAATAGATTGATAGATCCTTTTGACTTCTCTCTATCACTGATGTAGAGTAGCTTGCAAAGAAAATGGGGGAGAGCCAGGCCGGTTGGGACAGTGTCTTTATAGCAAGTTAGAAAGCAAATATGCCTATGCCATTCACCATGCTGATACTCAGCCACACCCTCTTCACTTGAAACCTAGAACTGAAAACCCTCTGACTATTCCTCACATTTTATTCACAGTTTCTACAAGTTTCTGGCTCTTTTGTTATTTTTCTTCCGTCATACTGTTTTTAGTATACATACACAAAAACCTTTTTTTTGGAAAGCTTATTTTCTGGCCTTTCAGGTGATGCTAGTGTCAGCTGTCTAGATTTTTTTGGTTGCACATGAGTCAAAGTTTGTTTCCCTACCGACAATACCCATATTGTACATTTTCGTTGTACATTGTATACATTTAACAAAATTGTGCCTTTCACATTTGGTTGTGCTCTAAAATGATAAATTGTTAGCAGGCACCTGTATCTGTTCAGGGAAAAAAATAGCTCAAGTAGTCTGTGAGTTATGGAAGATTATTTTGTATCGATACAAAATATCCCAACCAACCCCACTCAATTCTGTTAATACATCTCAAAGGCAATGCAGAAGTAGCATTTTGTTTTTGTACAACAACAACTATTGTAAAATGTAATATAATAATTTGTAGGTAATGTATGTGTTGTATAACCCTGCTCTATTGTCACAGGGCCAACACAAATCTCATCAACATTTCAGCAGCTCCCACTTTTGCTATGGTTATTATCTTTTGTGTCTTTCATCAAATTGTCATTTGGACGCAACTAAGAGTCTTGCCAGGGGACAATTTGGCCACGCAGCTCAGCTTTGTTAAATAATGCGTATGCGTGCGTCTGTGTGTGTGGGGGGTCTGTGTAACTGTGTATTTGTCCTTAAACCTTTCTAGCCACCTGGTCATTCCTGTCCATTCTGCTGGACTCAACTATCCGACACCGGCTGGGGTGATCGACCGTGTTGTTGACATGTCAGTCTAACCCAACGAGCAACAGGCTCTGGGAACTGGCCACCGGTCCAGTCTGGACCAGACCATACGGATGGATGGAAGCTTTGGGAACATGAGCTGAAGTCCAGGCATATCTAGCACACACTTAGGAGCGTGGAAATGAAAAGGGTGTCAGCAGTGGGCCATGCTACACCTCAGATGTTGATCAAATGTTGGATTAGTTGGGTGTTCTTTGATATTGTGCCATTAATAACTCAAGTCTTTAAAACAGTATTACATTGCGAAACATATTGCATGGGTCTTGCCACAGATATCTTCTCGGAGGTCATCAACGACCCAACAAACTTTAGCTTGAGATGCTAATAAACTGATATATCAGAGAGAACAAAGAAAATGAGTAGCCCCTGGAAAGGGTGTTCATATTGAAACAAATGACTGGACGTCGTAAATCTCACACGGATGTTTTTGTTTTCCCCATTTCAAATCTTTTATCTATAATGAAATGACAAAGGGGAACAAGTCACTGCTGTAGAGGCTTTAAATTATACAGCAGAATTCATCATTACTGATCTCAGCTCACTACAGTCACGCTGATGCTGCTTCTGCTGCTGTTGCTGCTGCTGGGTCATTTTTAATGTCAGCTCATATATAGACTAATCAACAAGTGTCCCATTCCTATTTTGAGCAGGGCCAATGAGTTTTTATGAGTTCTCCTTACCATAAAGAGGGTTTATGTCTCGACAGTGCAACAGCAGATCAAAAGGCTACACACAAGTATAAACCCAAAATAGCAAGGGAGCAGAGGGCCTCCTGCCCATCAACATATTGAGAAGTATGGACATCGACTGTGTGTTTTTAAGTATGTTTCATGATGGAAACTGACGTAATAAAAGAATATAAGAAGAAAACGATTTGACTTTAGCCCCATAGTTGATATAGTTTAAACTTTGCCCTCTGAAGTTGTATTATATAACCTCAGCCCATATTACTGTTTGGATAAGGCCATTACGCTATTTTGGGAGTCAGTGGGCTATCACTTGGAGGGTATTATACAAAGGGAACTGGGTTAGAGGAAAAAATCATGTGTTATTGGGAAACTAATGTGTGCATAACCTGAGTGATGGCCTAGAAACCTTATGGGCTGTCAAAAGAGCACATTTTGACCCACAAAATAGGCGACTGTTGGAGAGGTTTGGGAATATGAAATTACAAAAAAAGTATGGTCTTTGTAGAAATGCATCACACACCAATGGGGAATATTTTTTTACAGAAAAGAGAAATGTATGAAGAACAGTGAAAGAAAAGAGCAGGAAAATATTTTATGAAAAAATTGTAGGAAAAGCTATTTTTAATCAGAGGGACATCTTTGTGGTATAACCAATGCTGTGTAGGCAAGATTGTAGAGTGTACAGGACAGCGTATAATTTTCCTGGATAGAATGTGTATCCAGTCGAGGGGAGAGAGGCAGGCGTTTTAGATTAGAGGCGCAGAGTAGCAGCAGAGGTGGTAAAGTGCAGAGATAGAAGTGGAGGGACGGGGAGACAGGGGTGAAAGGATTTTGAGAGATTGGATGTTCGGAGGCAGAGGGGGCGGAATAACAGTGACAAGTGAGGGGGAGTTGGACACGCTGCCCACCAGACAGACCGCCCTCTGCAGGCCCCGCTGCACCTGTTGTTTTTCAGGAGCGAGACGCACCAAGGGGGGGTGAATGTCTGACGGTGGGGGCTCTGAGTGGGAAAGACGGGTGTCTTTTGCTCCCTGTGACTCAGGAGAATCTGAGCAGGCATAGACAGAGGGAGAGTTAAAGCTGAGCAGGGACATTGCGAGGGAGCTGAAGGGGGAGGTGGGAGCTATGCTGTGAGTCAGCCGTTGCTAAAAAAGGAAACTGAGCGACTTCCACGGGGGACCAGCAGGGTAAAAAAAGACAAGTGGTGAAACAGCACTCCCTCAACCCGGCCCCCATTGAAACAGAAGATAAGGTGACCAAGGACTTTGGGGAGGGAGTTACATAAAAAGCAAATGAGGTTTCACCTTGTATAATCATGCTTGACCAGGTGGCTTGCAGGTAGATATCATATTTTATATGCCATAAATAAAGCATTTGATTACAATCATGAAAAGGGACTTTAAAGTAACAAAATCACCTGGGAACTTCATTTCCTAGAAGGGTTAACATAATTTTGTCGACCCCTTTGCATCTGTTTTACCGAAAGAATGTTCTTTGATTAATGATGATTAATGATTAAATTGAGTTCGATACTATATTAAGACAGCAATTTATGTGGCGGCTGTGGCGTAGTGGAGAGCAAAGTAGTTCTCCAATCAGAGCGTCGGTGGTTCGATACCCGGCTTCGGCAGTCGATGTGTCCTTGGGCAAGACACTTAACCCCAAGTTGCTCCTGAAGGCCATCGGTGTGGACTGGATGATGAATGTTAGTTAGAGTCTGATGGTGGCACCTTGATGGTAGCCTGTCATCAGTGTGTGAATGGGTGAATGATATGTAATATACTACTGACTGTAAGTCGCTTTGGATAAAAGCGTCTGCTAAATGACTGTAATGTAATGTAATGTAGACATATAATCAATTCACCACTTAACAAGGTATCAGCTACATCTCTGCGCTTTATATGGCAGCATTTCAGCCGAAAACTCTGACATAACAGAGTGTGAGTGAAACAGAGAGAGAGAGAGAGAGAGAGAGAGAGAGAGAGAGAGAGAGAGTCCCTGGCTAAAATATCTCACATTCCTCCCCTCAAGCTCTCAGAATAGAGCCAGCAACCACCATTGCTTACCATGGTGAGGAAATGCAGTAATCTGAGTTGCATAGCTTCACTTTATGTTGTGTGGTACATTTTTAACATAGAAGTTTGTTGCTAATGTCAGGCTGTCTTTGTGTTTCTCCTTGGGTCCAAATGTCATGCAGAGCCATCTGCCTTTCTTGCATGATTATGATAAGAAACACCAGCTCATGTAGTGTTGCCATAGCCATCGAACAGCTGTTTCTAACACATCTGGTGACGAGTTGAGACTTAAGATGGAACCTTAAAGGGTTAAAGAAAACAATGTGGATGCACAAAATACAGCAGATGACAAATGCTGGAAAAAATTTAAAAGTATTGAAACTAAGCCTTAAGAAAGCATTCTGTTTTCCTCTGCTGGCTGGTATGATGGTATAAGCAATGGCTCACAACCTACGCAACAGTATAGCTGTAGGCTTTCTAATCCCTCTGCAGCCTGAATAACAGAAATCAAATTGACGTCATTCTCCAATGTGTACTGAGATTGTTTTGCATGACTCTTTGAGCTCATTTACACCGGTCAGATTTGTTCAATGTCTCATCATATGTCTAATAACTGCATTGAGACATTAAGATGGCCCGGTTTTGTACATGCAGTATTTCTCTTCAGACAATTAAAATGACATCCTATATTATCTTCAGTCCTTTGAACCTGACCCCTTCCTTTAACTATGTCTATTTTTGCCATTGCAAAAAAGAATTGCACACTGTGCAGGACTCTTCCCAACCATGATGGCGGCAAGGTCTTGAACTTGTGCTGGTGTGGAAAAGCTGCAAACATGCCAGAGTAGTACAGCGTCTGTGTGTGAAGGATGTTTTGGCGTTGGAATGCTGACCATGCTGGGACTTTGGTATGACAGAGATGGGAGTCCTGGCTTGGGAACATTGCACAGTGTCACTCCAGCTATCAGGTTCTCTGTCCATACTAAATGTGGAGGGCCACAACAGCCCATGCAGCTCCACTGAGGTTATTTAAAAGGATTTTCAATTAGCTCCGTCATCCTCAATTATACTGCGTCCACGTATCAAGGATGTTGTACTTTTGCAACTCGTAGCCGCTGCAAACTGTCCCTCTTTCTTTAAGGAACAAAAGTATTTTTGCTCAGAAAAAGAGGACATATTAGTGACGTGAGGAAAGACTCTGGAGACTTGAGGCTGAGATTAGATGGGGAATCTGCCATCTGTCTCTCATGGAGGGACTAACTAAAGGTTTGTTTATACTTGCACGTGACACTGTGGCGCAGGCCTCCACAGATTGCGCACAAGCTTTGAGCAAGCACAAGGGGTTTATGCTCAGTGCGCTGTTCATCGTAGTATTCTCCGAAACACAAGAGGGCTAACAAACAATGTATTGTGAAGAAGCAAGTAGACAGCGAGTGTAACCGTCAATATGCCATAAACCGAGGAGGAATTGATGCTTAATAAAGAAACAAAGGTTAAATATCCTGTAAATAATTTGATTTGCCTGCAAAATATGAACTCAATTATAAAATAGCTAAACACTCTATGTTCCTCCGACATGTTAATAGTGCTGTTATCAGTGAACTTTTGTTACAGTCATGTCTGAAAAGCTCAGAGCTTGTGTACGCAGTAACGACGCCTAGTTACAAAAATTCAGAGGTGTGCGACCAAGACACGACCAATTGTGGAGCCTTTGCTTTCAACGGCAACCTTTGATGACGTGATTTTCACCTCCCGCTGAATCCACTACGGCTAGTTTAAACCTAGCTTAGAGTTAAGTAGCCTAAAGACTGACAAATGACAGATACTGTTTATGTGCAGCAGCTGCTGTTGAAATGCATGCACTGTATCAATATTCATGTGAAATGTTTTTGCACTAAAATAACATTTTGACACGTGTCAGAGAGAGACGATCCAGGGACAAAAGGTCCCCGGTTCATCTTAATGTTCTCTAAGGTGAAGTCACAGCAGGGTAAACAAAGTGAAAGGCCTTGCTTTGTGTCATGGTAAGGCAGTCTCTCCTTTCAGCTGTCCATTGTGGTGCATTCAGTGAAGGTAAACAACTTGTTCCTGGCAAGGTCAGAAAACAGGCCAGCTTTGGGTGACAAAAAAGCAGCAGCCTCTGTTTTCAACCTCCTCATGCAGAAGTGCTTCAAACTGGAATGAACCAGCTGCTGAGAAAGATCATGACGAAAAAGCCCTTGAAAAAAAACCCATTGCTCTCCCCCTCGCCTCTCCGCTCAGTCTATCTGTAGCTTTATCTCTGTTCCTTTCTTTGTGCCTATAGAGAAAAACAGAGCGAGTCTGTACTCAGGACAGATGGCAAGCTGGCTGAAGTGCTGTGTGTGTGTGTGTGTGTGTGTGTGTGTGTGTGTGTGTGTGTGTGTGTGTGTGTGTGTGTGTGTGTGTGTGTGTGTGTGTGTGTGTGTGTGTGTGTGTGTGTGTGTGTGTGTTTGAGAGTTTGTGTTAGGAATGCCTGATAAAAAGCTTCAGTCTGGTGTTCTTTGATGGACTTACCCACAGGATGTACATGCCTGCAAATGCAGATCTTTTAAAAGAGATAAAGTATCATTCCTCATTTTGTGAAGTCCCTGTCCACTCATTGGTCTTATTGTTACTTCAGTTGTATGTCTGATCTTTACTGCGCAGAATTATGTCAAAGACTTATGTAAAATGTAAAGACTAGAAGGGTGTTTACACATTCATTAACAGAGAGAGCAACCTTTCTCTGTCTAAAACTCAAGGTGCAGGATACGCAATTGGGAGCGTTTCTCTGCCAACATGTCGCCAGCTGAGCCGTCGGCTTGTAGCTAACAGTGCTAACAGTAACAGACGCTATGGTTCCGCGACAACGCTGTTAGCCGGAACGGCGTATTCAGCTGTAACTGCTGTATGAGAGCGGTGCAGAGCGGGGACTGTGAGCTAACCAGTTGGGCACGCTGACATGCACTAACACCGGTAAAAGCATGTGCAGCCAGCCCGGTTGTGTCGGTTGTTTTTAAATGTTGTTTATTTCTCCTTCAATAAGTGAGCAATGTTGCTGAACTTGAAGAAAATCTACAGCTTTCCATACCCAGCCAGTTGATGCCGAGGATGCTGGTGGTGGTTCTGGGAAAGAGGACCATAGGAAGCCTATGATCAGACAATTGGGATAGCTTATTGAGAATTATATGGAAGGGAAGTTACAGTTTGGCTTGAGACTGGCTTCGGGAAAAGAACAGACTGGTTAAATGATTTTGTCCATGGAAGAGGAATAACTGTACTGAATGAATTATTTGGATGTATAATAATTGGTTCTGGAGAAAGCACTGAAAGAAAGGTGAATAAATTGATTGGATTCTTTGAGAAATAGGATGTGTGTGTAAGCTGGGAAGAAGTAGCCGTCCTTGTTGAAATTTTCTTGTAGCTTCAATATTAAACCAACAATTCATGTGAAACATTAAAACAGTGAGATTAACAAATAAGCATGTGTGTTAATTATAAATAAACAGTAGCTCAGTTCTGTCGATTTTTCAAGTTATCAGCTGCAAAGGTCAGGCTGTATGACCTGGATGTGTGTACAAAGCAACTGAATCACTAACATTTTATTTTAAAGAAATGTTTTATGGGACTTAAAATGTCTGTATTATTTTTGGTTTGATCTTATCTGTCTTAATAAAACAGCTTTTCAGATACATTTATTAAGTCACATCCCTGTGGAGCCGTTCCTGCATTACTTTTTCGGACATGTAGTAGTTTTGGTTGTTCGATTGTTTCGAGGAATGTGTGGGTTTGCATCGATGCTGCGCTCCATGCCTCAGGGCAGACGTGTGTGTTTGTGAGTATTTTCTATTATGTCACAGTGATGATGTGGCACTGGCAAGCAGGCGTACAGGGGCCTCAGTCCAACCCCCCTGCCTATCTATCCTGAACGTGCCTGGTCACAGCTAGCTGCTGAGAACCTCTGTATCACACGGGCTTCTGGGTAGTGGGATTAGCTGGTGAGAGGAAACAGCTGAGCCCTGTGTAGCGTCAGCACTTGCTAATCAACACTCCCACCACACACACATATGCATGCTGCACCAATCTACACCCTACCTCAATAACCCCCACCTTCTTTTTCAGGAGAGGTCAGACTCCCACAAAGGCCATGGGCCCACAAAAGCCAAAGGGGGCCGGGGGGACTGAGGGGAGGACAGGAGGGGACAAAGGCTTACTGAAGTGCTTGGTCAAAGCTGACATGGCTGCTGAGTCATCACTGGTGCTGGCCCAAACTGATCATTTGCAAAGATCCCCAATAAAGTTGGTGAGCTGTGTTTTTAACATGTCAGTTTTGGGTAAATGTTTAGAAGCTTTTATTCCTTTCTTTATGATACAGTTGGAATAGCAATGACATTCATGCTTTTTCAGAGATCATTTAGTTCCAGCTTGACCTATGAGAATTCAGTACAATATTTTCGTTCAAAACAATTTCAAAACCACTCCGGGATTGGTAATATGTTTCAAAATGTTAAGTGCAACTGCTACAATTACAGTAAAATAACTACTTGCCAGCAAACAAACAACTTTACCAAGTCAAAATGCATTTGTGCAAATATGATTAAATAAAAGGCTAATGATTATGATGCTTGAACACTGAATTTGAGATTAGAAAAGATTATAGAAAATTGTCAGAACATTTAATTCTCATGCTGATACCTCCTCCGTCATCACTCTGCAGCAGAACCAGCATGTCCTTTCCTGTGCATGCATCCTTCAGCAGTGATCAATAAATCATGTGTTTTGTTTTATGTGGACCAGTGACTGTGGCTCACTTGGCCAGTAGCCATCGCCTCCTATCAGGTTTCATTGAGTTTCCTAGAGAGGGGTGCTGTGTTATTCATCCATATTTCTGCCAGTGCAACAGCTAAATTATAATTCAACTTTAGTATAACTATCACTTTGACACACTGGGTCATAATAAGCATCTGATTTATCACAAATTAGTTTAATATGAAGTTAACAGCTAACTCTGTCTTGTCTGCATTAAAAGATATGCGCTGCAATTTCAAAAATAGCTCTATTCTTATACAAGACACATTTGAGGAATGAGACTAAAACCAAAATGAGCCAGTTAATTATTTGGCACTTATTTTATCACTCAGACCTTAGGTGGTACTCAAGCACAGAGGAAGGTGCAGCTTTTCTTGCAGGCTTGGCCCCTCCTTGTCTGACCTGAGGGATCCCCACAGTAAACCCCTGGAAACTTAAGTCAACAAAGACCAGTGTGAACACGTACAAACAGAGTGAATTCTGTCCTCTGTGCCACGTTTGTCTCAAATTTTGGGTTGATAACAAATATTTCTAATAAGGGGGATGAAAATCTGACACTCGCCCTATAAACAAGCTAAAAATACAAGTAAGGTGCATTTTTTTTTTCAATGAAGTGGCAATTATTTGCTGCTTGTGATGATGTTTGACTTATTCAGTAAAAGTATTTCACTTTACTATCATGCAAGGCCAGGTGCAGTTTTTAAACCATCTCTAGGGGCAGTGTTGTACAATTTTTAGAGGATAATCTGGTCCGACAGAGTGGCAACCTGTTTGCTTCTAAACTGAAACTGTCATGTGCAAATAAATAGATCTGGGGTAAAGCAATAGGTAATGATTAATCATTTGGTATTCAGTTGTTGGATGTTTTGTTGTAATTATGTCAAAGACTGGTACTCAGACAAAACATTATCTTCGATAATTTATCAAGATGTTTAAAAGTGTACTGTATAGGGTGCATTTATGTAATTGTGCAGAAATTGGCATCACAGTTCATTGTAATTTAGAACAAAACGTTTATTCAAATCAAAAGGAAGAACTAGACATAAGGTTAAACCATTCAGAACATAGTATATTCATAGAATATCTATACATTGTCACAATTGACAGACAAAAAAAAGGATAAAAACAAAACATACAAATGGAGAATGAAGAAAATTCAGTGAGTGATATTGCACTTAGTTTCTAAAATGTTTCAGATCCCATTTCCCAGGTTCTTAATCTCTGAACATTTTAGTTCCTGCCTTTATTGGGTCAGGAGTTTAGCTTAGTTTTGACACTGGACTACTCTGCGGCCAAAGCAAATGGACTATGGAATTGACCAACCTGAAACAAATATGTAAGCTTATTCATTATTGTGTAGCTTGATTCAATTTCCCTAAGATAAAATCCAAACAAAGAACTGCAAACAAATATGTCAGGATCGTGGAAGAAGCTGCATGACTGCTATCCCATGTTACCTAAATGTTTGTCAGACGGGGGAAGGGTGCTGGTCAACAGCGGGCCCACTCCCCAGGCCTGAGGGGGATCAGACTGGTCACGGAGGTTGCTTGTTAAGCTTGGAAGCAAACTAAATCAATGCCCAGAAATACATGGAAAAATAAATTGTCAACCCCCATCAGTTTAAGAAAAATAGCACAACTGAGACGCCTGTCCAGGATGTAATTTGCTTGTAACACTTGCTTCTAAAAAGGACTTTTTTTTCCTCTTCCCTTTTTGTCCTTTTGAAAAAAACATGGAAAGGTTTAAAATATACAGATGTGTACAAACATAAGAAAAGGAAAAAAAAAGTTAACATAGACACTGAAAAATGAAGACTCATGATCAGGTCTTTTCTGTGTCAAGGCCACTAAGATAAGATCACTTTAATAATCTGCAGTTTGTCGATTTCTGTCAGAAGCAGTATATTTAGTCGCCAGCTGGATCTCATTAAGAGCGTGCGCACACACACACACACACACACACACACACACACACAACACATACAAACTTGTGTAAGCTACGTTTAAAAATGTAAACTTTAAAAAAGTCACTAATCTTCAAAAAAAAAAAAAAAAAAGTTAAATAATGCATTAACGTCCTACACTACACTGCTTAACTGAAATATCCTCTAGAATAACATGGTTGGTACCAAATGTTTTTTCTCCAGACCTTCACCACTGAACGCTTTTATGAATTATCATTTTCTTATCAAAAAAGTGCTGCTTTATTTTATTCCTTCTCGACTATGTCAAACCTCTGTTACAGCTGGTCTTTTGTGTTGAATGAGTTAGAAAACCAATGTATTACTCATTTCAACCTACCACTACTTGTTCTGACCAGTCTAAACAGAGGTTTAGCAACGTCCCCAGCTTTTCATTTGAGCTGGGTTTGCTCCTTTAATGCAGAAGCACTCCTCTTTTTCCGACTTTTTTTATAGCTTGCGTTCTGGCTTCACTGGTCTGGTAAAAAAAAATCTAACTGTTGGTTGGATGAACTGGGCAAGTGCAGCAGGACAAAAAGGGAATGTGATTAATCTCAGAAAGCTGCCTTGTTTTTATGCAGGTCTATTCTCTTGTTTTGGTAGTTAAAAAAAACAAAAACATCATTATTGTTAACAGTGCAATTTAAAACAAAAAACCTTTAACATTTTTTCTCTTTGTTTACCAACTGTTTGGCAATTGAGACGACCACCTGAGACAGTGCTTTTTGGGCAGTTTTGCAAGCCTGGCTTGCCCTGAGATTAGGAGTAGAGGGGCTGCAGGTAATTAGGGTGAGGGGAGTTCCTCCACAATGTACCACCCTCTCTGTTTCACGCACACACACTAACACACAGGCTCACACTTTTCTCTTTAGCTACAATTTGAGCGGCAAATGCAGGTCTGCAACCCTCCTAGTCCGAATCCAGAGCAACCTCAGCACAAGAAAGTCTAAAAGCTATTCTACGATTGGAGCTAAATACAAAAACTGAATAACAGAACTGAACTAAACGAGGAGGGAAGCCACACTTGGATCCAAGCTGAGGAGGCAACATCTTAAAGAGCTTTCAGATGGAGAGAGTGTGCTGCAGTTGTTGAAAAAGTCCAGTCTAGTTGTTTTAAGTCACTGAGGAAATGTCATAAGGAGAAAAAGAAAAATCTTAAACAAATTCAGTGCAGTGTTCTTGTCAGTCTTTTTTCCAAAATCAAATCCTGTTCTCAGCGTTGCTCAAATTTATGCAGATGAAAGTCTTAAAAGTTAAGCCTGCAGTCTCATACTCTTAGTCTGGCGCATCCTATTATTATTATTTTTTCAATTCTCATTAAAAAGAGCAACACAAATCAAGTAAAGAATAAAGTGTGCAAAACAAAACTCCGAAATGAGGCAGGAGGACCTAGTCTTTGCTCTGTTGTTGACTGCTGAATGCTCTCATTCATACAGACTGTGGTGGTTAGAACATTATTTTTCTCTCTGTCGAGTTTTCTTCAGGTGATTCTGCTGAAGCCGGGACATGATCAGTCCTCCTTTGTGTGAGGAGCCATGTCCGTATGTGCCACGAGTACAGAAGAATCAAGAGTTTAAGAGAAGCTTGGCAGGCCGGGCCTTGCTGATTCTTCATTGTCATTGTCAATACCATCACCAGGGCTCTCGCCACCAGTGGGCTTTTCCATACAGACTGAATATGTGTTCATCTGTATGCTTCCCACCCTCAGCAGGCTGACGCAGGAAGGAAGCGATGCCCCAAACTAGTGGCTCCTGTTTCTCTCGCTGAGGGAAGGCAGGAAATTATTTGTCAAACCCAAGACAACTGTAGTTATTTGTCCAAGTCTTTGTTGGTTGGTTGGACACTTTGTATTTCTCTTCATGTCAACAGCGTTGTGTAAACCTTGTTGTTGGAGAAAAATAAACAAAGCGGAGCCTCGCGAGCAGGTTTCTTTAGAGATCCCCAAGTCGGTCGGGGTACTTTCAGGAAAACCCTTCAGCGTGATGGACAGGCGTCGAGCCTGTGCTCCTCTGTACGTCTGGCATGATCTGGATTAGGATCGATCTGAAAGGGAAACAAGAAAAATAAGGTTTATTTATTGAAACACAGAGTGGATTTAATTTGGAATAAAAATATAAATGAACATTTGTTCTTACCTCAGAGTACAGAGGAGGAGGCTGGAAGCGGAACTCGTGAATGTAGGCGAAGAGAGGTCCGTCCAGCTCCTCGCGGGTCGCTGGGACATCCAGACTGCTCTGCCTCTGCTCTTCTGTCACAATTTCTGCATAGCTTGGAGGAGCTGCAGAGGAACAGAGAGCCATATATTAGCATTCTCGATAAGTATACTCAGAAATGAGTTATATATGTGAATCATGAGCGTGAGATTCAACCTACCTTCAGGTCTCTCAGGCAGACCCATTCCCAGCCAGCTCATGCTGCACTGGCTGCTGACACTGGAGGTACGGGAGCCGAAGGGGTGGAGAGGGATTGTCCCGATGACCAGGGGCAGGTTCAGGGACAGGTTTATTGCCCCAGGTATGTCCACGTAAACCTGAGCAAACACCACAGCAGGTTAGAATATGCAAGTCATTGTGAGGTATAATAAGTACGCTGCAATGAGCTCAGCATTCAGCATGAAATTAAACAGTTTATTAATCCTCTACAAGATAAAATACCATGCTAGTCTGGGCTAAATGGGTTGTGCAGTTGTTATGTGGGTCAGTGACTTGAGGTCAGTTGCTTATGCAGGTAGAGGTCACGTCTGGTGGCTGTCTGTTCGCGAGGTAAAGAGGTTATAAGCACTCTCAAGGCAGGTGTTACCAAAGATATTCTGGGCTAATGCTCTTAGCAGCATGTGGAGATAACACCTGGTGCAATCCAAGGCCAAGCTTTGGCAATGAGGGCTGAGTCAGCCAGGTGCTTTACCAGGAGAGAGAGTTGTTGGCTTACTGGGAAATAGTGATTGTGCACGGATAATGGTGCTGGGTAGTGGTGATAAAAAGGTAAAGAGGAAAATGTAATCTGGGCAGATATACTTTTTAGTTTTTGCCAATGATCTCTGGATAGAGGCACGGTGGCAATCAAATAGAGAAGGCGAGAGTAGAGTAGCACAAAATCTGTAAGACTGTACTCACCATAAGGGAGTACTCCACTCTGATAATGCTGCAGTCCAAGATGGAGGGGGAGACAGGTGGGATCTTCAGCATCTTGCCGTTCCAGGTCTCCGTTTTTCCCGAGGACAGAGACTCTCCCCGCAGGTTGGCCACCAGCTGCTTGACCTCCTTCATCTTCCCTTTGGCATAGAAGGTCTGGGTCTGGTAGATGGCTGCCTTTGGTACCACCATGCGGGATGAGCAGTTCTCAATCTCGGCAAAGATCTGGATCGACTCTCCTACAGATTCAGAGGGGGTAGGGGTGAGGTTAATTGACGTTTCTCTACATTCATATCAACGGTGGTCATCTTTTTATCTAATTTGTCATTTCTAATAAATGCTGTGATCTAAACAGTTTAATACTTCCATCAACGTATCAACTAACAATGTTATCAGTTGCATTATGAATCATTTACTGATCCTCACCTGGGGTGTATCCCTTCCTTTCTATTTTGGCACTTAGGGAAATAGGACCTGAGGTGCAGAACCAACAGCAAAGCGTCTTGTCTTTCGTGCCGGCCTGTGGTGACTGAAGAAAAAAAAAAGGAACAAACCGATGCATTAGAAAATATCTGGAGATTTCTCTTGAAAAACAGGGTGAATAATAGCACACAGACTATTCTGTTCCGGCTTTTCCATTGGGTAATCAGTCAAAACTAGAAAACATTTTCACTTTGACACCGAGTCTCACCATAGTCTGATGCCCCGAGTACAATGCCTCCCCGAATTAAAAGAAATATTAAAAAGTTAGGGGCTTACCAGCAATAATGGAGTGTTGATGTCAATGTGCTCAAAGACTGTGAATTCCTTCTTGGTCTTCATGGGCAGGAGCCATGGCCTGTGGAGTTCGGCCTTTACCCAATAGCGCACACTGCCATGCTTCCCTTCGAAAGAGGTAGCCAGAGGTCTACGGGAAAAAAGACAGGAGGAAAAGGAATAGAAAGGGGTTAAATTAAGTCTCACAAGCTCATATAGGCTTCAGCTGAATAATGATGATGTTGCTATTTAATCTCTGACTCAAGTGTAGTATTACGACACTTACGTCTGTGGAAGCTCCAGGCTGAATGCATACTCATGTCTTCCTGAATGGATAGTGGTGAGTCCTTCCTCAGAGTTGTCGTCGTCTGAAAAACAAGGAGGACAATATTCCAAACACATGTATACCATACCTTGGTAAAATGCTCTACGAAGGCATCTGAAAGTCATACCAAAAACACAGGGTGGGGGAGACAAAAGAGAATAGGCGGATTTTACTATCATATCTGTCTGTAAAAAATGAATGTATTGAGAGAAGAGCAGCAGACTAATATTAAGAGCAGACCAAATAAGTTGATTGTTTAAGGCACCAGAAACTGAGTGTGCAAGATAGTGCTTTTGTTTGAACAAAGAACTACAACCCAGAGATCCTATTGTGGCATGATGGAGATAAAATAGGCTATTATCAGGCAAACTGAGCTCTATGGGGCAACAATGAAACCCTAAATCGGTGGATAAATCTATCTCCCTACCAAGCACCAAGTTGTTTTCCATTCATCTCTTAAAAAAAAAAAAAAAAAAAGGGAGGAGAGGACCTTTCATAAAATGTTGTAAATTAACATTATGTTTCATTTACAAAACAACAAGAGTGTGTTTTAAAGAGCTTGGTGGACAGGCCGGCTGTGCCAGCTCAGCAGCAGCAGTGTGGTAAACAAGTGCAGAGCTGTCAGTCAAACTCCAGCAGGAGGAGACCGGCCAGAACCGGTGTGAGCAGCTTCCCACAGCTCTGCTCTCATGACGCAGTCACTGTGCGACAGGCCGGGTTACCACCGACAGGACGGGGTACCACAGACAGGACGGGTCACCACCGACAGGACGGGTCACCACAGACAGGTTTATCCACCTCAGCATCACAGGGAAGGTTTTGTTTTGTGTTCAAAGTATCATACTTGAAGATAAAGGACGTTGCAGATCGTTTATCTGCAACAATGTATCTCCTCAAGTCAAAACCTTCAGCCAGTCAAAACAACAACATGTGCTCCAGGCTGATGTTACATTTGGCCTTAACATGCACAATGCCTGAAATAATGACAGCTAGTCAACTGGTTCAACTGATACATTACATTATATTATATTATAGTCATTTAGCAGATGCTTTTATCCAATAAGTGTATTCAACATAGGTATTCAAGAGAACTACTAGTCACCAGAAGTCATAAGTGCATCTCCTTTCTTAAACAAGCATCTTAAAGCATAAACCAGAGCAAAAGTATAGTGCAGAGGCAAATTACTACGAATGCAATAATTGCAACAGACTAATATGAATATAATAAGTGCTACAAACTAATATGAATAGGATAAGTGCAGTAAACAAATATGAATGCAATAAGTGCAACGTCTACAATTTAGACGACTGCTGCAGAAACTAGATGTCCATCAAATGATGAGTAAATATGCTGCAGATAAAAACCACCAAGCTGAACCCAGACTATTACAAAGGCCCACATATGCATATACATATACATATACATATGCATATACATATGCATATATATACATATGCATATACATATGCATATACATATGCATATACAGGAGCTCACAATGGGTGGTTTCTACTATCTAACATCAACCATTCTGCAGATAAAGTTATATATCTGAAGCACAAAGAGCAATGCATCGTCATATTCCAACACAACACAAGAGGACGCATATGTTTAATGTTATCAGCTTTGAATGTATTTTACATCATGTATAGGTTTTTTTTCTGCAGGTGTTTTCTTAATTAAAAAGTTGCAGAATCGTGTGTCACTCACTAAAGAAGGTGACGTCATTGAGCCTCTCAGCCAATCACTGAGGCCGAGGGAAGGGCCTGGTCTGAACAGGATTGAACCGCTTTGAACAATGGGTGGAAACTTAAGAAAAGCTACAAAGAAACCCCAAATATGATGCGTTTCTGCATCGAAAATGTCTCACAAAGCTGCAGGTGCATCACTGCAAATCGATTCTCAATCGATCTGTGTGTCAAAATTGTGCCTAATTCTCTCTTTACACTTTGAAATACTGTGAAAAATAAAACAGGATGCCCGAGCTGCTGTCATTCATTGACACAAACAAGGAAGGATGGAGCCTCCTGTACCAACACATCACATCAAATACACTGACAAATAACCACATCTCTCAGTTTATATTATATATAATATATATATACATTATATCAGAAACAGTGTTATTAACTCTGTAGTTAATAACACTGTTTCTGAAATCCAGAGCACCAGATCCTCCAGATAACCAGACTATACAACCAGATTTTGTATAGTATGTGTATGTGTAGTTGTTTATTTGTCTGTGTAGTTAGATGTGTATTTATTGTCTGTGTAGTTGTATAGTATGTGTATTTATTGTATGTGTATTGTATTGTATAGTATTTATTGTATTGTCTGTGTAGTTGTATAGTATGTGTATTTATTGTCTGTGTAGTTGTATAGTATGTGTATTTATTGTCTGTGTATTGTATAGTATGTGTATTTATTGTCTGTATAGTATAATATGTGTATTTATTGTCTGTGTAGTATAATATGTGTATTTATTATTGTATGTGTATAGTATAGTATGTGTATTTATTGTCTGTGTCTGTGTATAGTATAGTATGTGTATTTATTGTATAGTATGTGTATTTATTGTATAGTATGTGTATTTATTGTCTGTGTCTGTGTATAGTATAGTATGTGTATCCATGGGGATCAATAAAGGAATATAATAATAATAATAATAATAATCCTCAGCCAGCACAAAGAGCATCTCAGTCAGTTTCTCTATAACTTCTATAAAACATAACACATATAAATATAAACTCTTACCTCTCTCATGCCCAATCAGAACATCTTTGTGGTTCAGGTATTCCACTTCCTCTGTGTAGTTCTGCGTGTATGCAGTGTTGGATCCAGCGTTTCTAGACTCAGTCCATCGCACCTTGGCAAACCCTTTGGCGTGTATCTTCAGGGACTTCACGCGTATCTCTCCGGTGACCTCGATGACCAGCCTCCCTGAGACGCAGTCCCCACTGGAGAACACGGGAACATTGCTGTCATTGAGACAGTCATAGCTGACTGTGAAGCTCTTCACCTTCCCCAGCACCATGGTGGGACACAAGGAGACACCTTGAGATAAAAAAAAGTATGAAAGAATGATTTCATAAGAAAAGAAAAAGGGGATGGAGTTGTAGACACTGATCAGTATCTCTGATCAGTGCTTTCTTAGCGAGCAGGTCATTGAGATGTGATGGATATAACAGCAATGCTGTTACCGTCCTCCTCTCCTCTCGGTCTCCAGTCAAAGACAAGGAAACCCCCGCAGATCAGCTCACTTTAAGCGACAGCCTGTGTGAAAAACAAGCTTCTGCACATGCGCAGAACTCCCACTGCCCCCTCCTTCCGCCTTCTGGAACAAGCAGGGAAGTGTGGTGAAACAGCTGAAAGACTGCACAAAGAAGTGTTGACCACAGTAGTGTTAGAGGTGAGACTTCACTAGTCATCCCAAAAGCCTCATTTCTATTGGTTTTAAGAGTTTAATGTGGAGTTGAGCTGCTGCAACACTTGAATTTCCCCCCATGGGGATCAATAAAGGAATGTAATGATTAATTTAAGGAGTATGTTTAGCTGATTGTACAATAAACAAAATATATACATTACATTACATTACAGTCATTTAGCAGACGCTTTTATCCAAAGCGACTTACAGGAAGTGTATTTTTTTTTCCTCTTCAATATTAAAGCTTTTTTTTGCATTGATATATAACTGCATTTTGGTTTATGTACTGTATTACAGTTCCTGCCAGCTGCATGATTTAGAAAGATCCTGGCTTATCATTACATTACATTACAGTCATTTGGCAGATGCGACTTACAGGAAGTGTATTCAACATAGGTATTCAAGAGAACCACTAGTCACCAGAAGTCATCAGTGCATCTCCTTTCTTAAACAAGCATCTTAAAGCATAAACCAGAGCAAAAGTATAGTGCAGAGGCAAATTACTACGAAAACAATAATTGCAACAGACTAATACGAATATAATAAGTGCTACAAACTACTACGAATAGGATAAGTGCAGTAAACGAATACGAATGCACAAAGAAATGTTTACCACAATAGTTTTAGAGGTGAGACTTCACAAGTCATTTGTTATATTTCAAACAAACGTTTACATCTACGCCCAAAAGCCTCATTTCTATTGATTTTAAGAGTTTAATTTAAGGAGTATGTTTAGCTGATTGTACAATAAACAAAATATATACAATTCTACTCCTCATAATGTATGATTATATGATAATCATTAATACACATTGCATCACCTCTACGTTTGTTATAGGCCTACAGCTTCCAGCCTTGTGTCTAGGCATTCAATTCAATTCAGTTTATTTTGTATAGCCCAGAATCACAAATTACAAATTTGCCTCAGAGGGCTTTACAATCTGTGCACATGAGACATCCTCTGTCCTTCCCTCACATTCACAGGAAAAACTCCCCTAAAAACCCCTTTAACAGGGAGAAAAAAGGAAGAAACCTCTGGGAGAACGACAGAGGAGGGATCCTTCTCCAGGATGGACAGAATGCAATAGATGTCATGTGACCAGAATGAACAGCATAACAGAGATACAACACATTCAATGTATATGACATAAATGATTCATATAATAAGACTACTTATAATAATCCACACTTGTGGCCTCATCTCACATGTACTGTATTCAGACACACTACAGCCTCTACATACATGTGTATTCAACAGAAAACTGGTGAAATTCGCATGACTCATCCAGCATAGACCATGCAGGATTGATTGACACTATGTATTCCTGCGATTAAAGTGGGAGCAGACTACTAAAACAAAAAAAGGTTCCTATTTCTTCATCTAGCATTTGTTGTTTTGGTGTGAAGATTAAAATGATCCATGAACATATGGGGGTTGGGATTTGTCATTGTGTTGAACTCACAGTTTACAGAAAAACAACTCTGAGGCTCAAAACACCATCTGGTGGAGCATCGAGGCTTCTACAGTGAGCTGCAGCATCACCTGTTGAAGCACTGGAACTCATCACTATTATTATTATTAATTATTATTAAGTTATAGAGAAACTGACTGTGAGATGCTCTTTGTGCTGGCTGAGGATTATTATTATTATTATTATTATTATTATTATTATTATTATTATTATTATTATTATTATATTCCTTTATTGATCCCCATGGGGGAAATTCAAGTGTTGCAGCAGCTCAACTACACAGACACAGATAATAAATACACATATTATACAATAAAATAAAAATAAAAATAGAATAAAATAAAAAATAAGAATACAAATAAAAAATGTACAGTATATCCACATGGGGGGGGGGGGGGGGGCATTGCTTTCAACAAACACATTTATGGCTGCGAAACGACCACATAAATTCTGATTCATTTTGATTATTTACAAGGTGCCACATCAATTTAGCAATACAATTCGCCGATAATGAGCTTTCATTTACAGGAAGTAGGTTTATGATAGCTGTAGATGTGGAGGGCCATGTTTTAAGATCCGTATCAAGCATCAACAATTAAAATCCAAATCATATTCCATGCTCTGATGATTACATTTTTTTTAAATAATAATAATAATAATAATAATAATAATTTTGTTGTATAGTATGTGTATTTATTGTCTGTGTAGTTGTATAGTATGTGTATTTATTGTCTGTGTAGTTGTATAGTATGTGTATTTATTGTCTGTGTAGTTGTATAGTATGTGTATTTATTGTCTGTGTAGTTGTATAGTATGTGTATTTATTGTCTGTGTAGTTGTATAGTATGTGTATTTATTGTCTGTGTAGTTGTATAGTATGTGTATTTATTGTCTGTGTAGTTGTATAGTATGTGTATTTATTGTCTGTGTAGTTGTATAGTATGTGTTTATTTATTGTATGTGTCTGTGTAGTTGAGCTGCTGCAACACTTGAATTTCCCCATGGGGATCAATAAAGGAATATAATAATAATATAATAATAACAACAATAATAATTACAACATATTTAGTTTCTCACAAACATATAGACATAGGATACATATTTTTGATAAACAATGAGCCACTTGTAACTGTAGTTGAAGTTGTGGTCATAACAAAGCCAAGTCAACAAAAAATATGCAGCATAAATGTGTCATTCAAATAACAATGCTGCCCTCTAGAGTTTAAATTGTATTATTACACGTTATCATCAAAACATTTGTTTTATTAAACTAGAAAAACTCTTATTCTGAAAGCGTAAACGGGGTGTTTACCCAAGTCCATAGGACTGGAGAGTGACCTCCTCTTACAGTCAGAGACCGACGCTGTAGGGAGGCTTCCTCAGGTACAGTGACAGAGAATCCCCAAATCTGAAAGGAGGGAAACGCTGACATGAAAACAGAAATATTTGCTTTGATATTCCTTTGTCAAATTATTGGTCAAAGTTTGTGCCAAAATGGAACCAGACCCAACATCGTGATGGTGATGAGTGATGCATTTGTGAGTATGAATTAAGTTACAGTGCTTTACAATAACTCCCTCAATAAAAGTTGCTTTTGTTTATTTCCGTCTTAATCACTATGCAAGGACAGACCTATAGCTCAATAAGATTAAACAAAATGCAGAGATGTTTATCTTTTAAAATGTAATCCATGTTTGACCGTGTAACTCTGTGGCTTATCCCTCTTTCTGCAGGATGGGCGATTGACCTTTGATCCTGGCAGCAGAGTTGTGCAGCTGCCATATGTAGACTACCTCAGGGAGCTTGGTACCACGTTCCTCAATGCTTACACCAACTCACCCATCTGCTGCCCCTCAAGAGCAGGTAAACTAAAGGCACAGGGGAAAATATATTGTGGTAAGATACAATGTGGAAAATAAATGTATTTCAATTGTTACATTTTTGTTTCACAGCAATGTGGAGCGGTCAGTTTGTTCACCTAACTCAGTCGTGGAACAACTACAAGTGCCTTGATGCTAATGCAACAACATGGATGGATTTGCTGGAGGCGGATGGATATCTGACCAAGTCAATGGGCAAGCTGGACTACACGTCAGGGAGTCACTCTGTTAGGTAGGCAGCCATTGTCACTGCATCTCAGATAAGAAAACACCTTCACTAACCTTGTCTCATCCCTTATCACCTAAACTAATAACATATACACTGAAAAGAAGTGTTAATGACTAACTGTATGAGCAGTAAAAACAAGAACATACTGTGTATGTGGGCAGCTGTTCTTCAGAACAGTGTGAATCATCTTTCTGTGTCCTTGTCCTCTCATGTTTCTTTCCACTTCCCATTTTTTGTGTCTCCGCCTGCATCGTGTTTGGTATTTTTTCGTGTGTTCATGCAACTTCTGCAGTAATCGAGTCGAGGCCTGGACACGAGATGTTCAGTTCCTCCTGCGCCAAGAGGGCCGGCCTGTTACGCAACTCGTTGGGAACATGTCAACAGTAAGGATCATGGGAAAAGACTGGGAAAACACAGACAAGGCTACACAGTGGATCCATCAGAGAGCTGCATCCTCACACCAGCCCTTTGCACTTTATCTTGGCCTCAATCTACCTCACCCCTATAAAACCGAAACCCTGGGGCCCACCGCAGGAGGATCCACCTTCCTTACCTCACCATACTGGCTGAAAAAGGCATACTGCTTCTTTTCCTGCTTCTTGAATGATTCCCCTCCATTATTGCAGAATTACATTGTATGTTTTTATATAAATCACTCTAAAGTCTTATGTTATTCTTTTACACACAGGTATCTTCTGAGCTCATCACTGTTCCTAAATGGCTGCCTGTTGCTGCCATGCACCCTGTCGACTACTACTCCACCTATACCAAGAACTGCAGTGGTGTTTTCACTGAGGAGGAAGTAAAAAACATAAGGGCCTTCTATTACGCCATGTGTGCTGAAGCTGATGCCATGCTGGGTTAGTTGCTAGAAGTTATTCACCGCACTTTCCAAGCAGGTGGTCGTGGGTTTGACAGCTAACTTAAAGCTTAACCTTTGTCTCTCAAACTCACTAAGATGGCTCAAGTTCAAACCAAACTCTGTTGCCGTGATAAATAATAAAGCAGCACCAAACCTGTAAGGAGCAGTTTTAAGCTCACTTCAACGGATCCAAACATGTCTTGTAAGGATCCGTTTGCAACACAACAAACATACCACTCCGGCTTTCGAACAAGGGCGAACATAACTGTCATCAGCAGGTAGCTAGATTTTAGGAGTATCAGTAATGCTAATATATCAAATTTACAGTGCAAATTGCAGTGAATTCCTTTAGCCATAATGCTGGTGATTATTTGCAGCCTGTTGGAACATTTGGCTACTTTAACTTGAATTATTCTAGGTGAACCTTCCCTGAATAAATAAAGGCTATAAAAAGTAGAAACAGAATTTTAAAGGCACAATAGAATGGTAAGTTTATTTATATATGGACATGAACATTTTGTCTCTAGATTACATCTCTACCGCCACTTAATGTTGGAATTAAGTCTTAGAATTAAGTAAAAATAAAGCAGCAGCTTAATGGTTACTCTGTTTCAACAGGCAAAGTGATTTCAGCTTTGAGAGAGACTGGCCTGCTTGACAACACTGTTGTGATCTTTACGGCTGACCATGGAGAGCTCGCCATGGAGCACCGGCAATTCTACAAGATGTCAATGTTTGAAGGCAGCTCCCATGTTCCCCTGCTGGTCATGGGGCCTGGAATGATGTCTGGCCTGCAGGTCAACCAGCTTGTGTCCTTGGTTGATCTCTATCCCACTGTGCTAGGTAAGGAAGTAGACAGAAAAACATAGTATTAAAATGTTTATTAAAGATTTGAAATCATTAAAATTCCAGTTGAAAGGTAGAATAAAAATGTTATAGTTGTTAAGATGTTAAGGGATTTGATATGTCTGCCTACTGTCTGTAAAGCCAACATATTACACACACTATTAGATTTAGATTCCAGTATTTTTACTCGATGTAACACACTTGTGTTTGTTTGCAGACATTGCTGGTATTCCAGCAGCAGGTATTCTCAGTGGCCACACGCTCCTTCCACTGCTATCAAAGGCCAGCGCTTTTTCCAAGAAGCAACATTCCGACTGGGTTCTGAGTGAATATCATGGTTGTAATGTCAATGCCTCTACATACATGCTGAGAAGTGGCCGTTGGAAATATATTGCCTATGCAGATGGTGTGAGTGTCCCCCCACAACTTTTTGGTGAGTTCCTAACTTCAGAAACTAAACTTCAATCACTCATTCCTCCTATGCTTTCAAGAAGAAAAAAAAACAATCATAAAAACACTGGCACCCTTTGATTTCTCTTAACTCTCTGTGTTTTCAGACATAACACGGGACAAGGAAGAACTTCATAATGTAGCTCTGGATCTCCTAGATGTGCAGGCCCATCTGGACAAGCTATTGCGTAGTATTGTAGACTATCCAAAAGTCTCTACAACTGTGCATCTCTACAATAAAAAAGCATTTACTGCCTGGCGCCATAGTTTGGGGAGAAACTACAGCCAAATCATCGCTAACCTCAGGTGGCATGTGGATTGGCAAAAAGATGCATTAGCCAATGAGAGAGCTATTGACAACTGGCTCTCTGACTCTTTGAGATAGTTTTTCTTTTTTTATTGTTTTTTTTTTTTTTTTGGTTACCTTTAAGGTGTCTTTTTTAAAAGAGCTGGACTCGAACTTCGATTAAAGCTGACATCTTTGACAATGTGAGAGCCATTGATGGATGGCTCTATGGCTCTTAATGACATTTATACTCTAACAATTTTAATGATGCGTAATCTCAGAGTATCACTTCCAATGTACTCAGTTCACGCTTTGACTTTATCTGGATTTTTATTTGTATACAGTACCAGTCAAAAGGTTGGACACACCTTCTCATTCAACTACTTTGAAGAATCTAAAATCTAAAACATATTCTGGTTTGTTGAGCATTTATTTGTTTACCACATAATTCCATATGTGTTCCTTCATAGTTTGGATGTCTTCAATGTAGAAAAAAATAAAAATAAAGAAAAAAAAAAACATTGAATGAGAAGGTGTGTCCAAACTTTTGACTGGTACTGTATGTCTCATGTCTGACTGATCATTTTGCACAAACTTTCAGAGGGACTTCA
The DNA here is from genome assembly GCF_027596085.1 of Anoplopoma fimbria. Lineage (NCBI taxonomy): Eukaryota > Metazoa > Chordata > Actinopteri > Perciformes > Anoplopomatidae > Anoplopoma > Anoplopoma fimbria. Next base: position 944,496 of record NC_072461.1, read on the forward strand.
ATGTAATACCATGACGTGACAATATTCAATTATTATTTATCATTCAATTCAATTCAATTCAGTTTATTTTGTATAGCCCAGAATCACAAATTACAAATTTGCCTCAGAGGGCTTTACAATCTGTGCACATGAGACATCCTCTGTCCTTAGACCCTCACATCCTCTGTCCTTACACCCTCACATCCTCTGTCCTTACACCCTCACCTCCTCTGTCCTTACACCTCACTCTGTCCTTACCTCCATCCTCTGTCCTTAGACCCTCACATCCTCTGTCCTTAGACCCTCACATCCTCTGTCCTTAGACCCTCACCTCCTCTGTCCTTAGACTCCCTCATCCTCTGTCCTTACATCCTCTGTCCTTACACCCTCACATCCTCTGTCCTTACACCCTCACCTCCTCTGTCCTTAGACCCTCACATCCTCTGTCCTTAGACCCTCACATCCTCTGTCCTTACACCCTCACATCCTCTGTCCTTAGACCCTCACATCCTGTCCTTAAGACCCTCACATCCTCTGTCCTTACCCCTCACATCCTCTGTCCTTACACCCTCACATCCTCTGTCCTTACACCCTCACCTTAGACCCTCACATCCTCTGTCCTTACACCCTCACATCCTTAGACCCTGTCCCTTAGACATCCTCTGTCCTTACCCTCACCCCTCTGTCCTTAGACCCTCACATCCTCTGTCCTTACACCCTCACATCCTCTGTCCTTAGAATCACATCCTCTGTCCTTAGACCCTCACATCCTCTGTCCTTACACCCTCACATCCTCTGTCCTTAGACCCTCACATCCTCTGTCCTTAGACCCTCACATCCTCTGTCCTTAGACCTGTCCTTACACCCTCACATCCTCTGTCCTTAGACCCTCACATCCTCTGTCCTTATACATCCTCTGTCCTTAGACCCTCACATCCTCTGTCCTTACACCCTCACATCCTCTGTCCTTAGACCCAAATAAATTACCCCTCACATCCTCTGTCCTTACACCCTCACATCCTCTGTCCTTAGATGTCCTCTGTCCTTACACCCTCACAGAGGATCACTGTCCTCTGTCTTCCCTCACATTCACAGGAAAAACTCCCCTAAAAACCCCTTTAACAGGGAGAAAAAAGGAAGAAACCTCTGGGAGAACGACAGAGGAGGGATCCTTCTCCAGGATGGACAGAATGCAATAGATGTCATGTGTACAGAATGAACAGCATAACAGAGATACAACACATTCAATGTATATGACATAAATGATTCATATAATAAGACTACTTATAATAACAGCAGCAATTATTACAGTAGAATTATAGCATGGGTAAATTATTTCCTTTTACCCAAATAAATAAATAAATATTTTGTTAACTTTTGTGTCGTTTTGTTGTTGTTTATGAACACCTCAAGTGCAGGTGATTATATTTTGAAAATCCAGAGGCGACGCAGTCTCTCCTTCCGCTTCCGGGTCACCAGACAGGACCAACGTTTACAGAACTTCCGTGGACAACAGAACCTTTAACACACCGTCAACCTGCTACGGATCAATGGAGGCGTGAAGAGTTCTCATTCTAAGGTAGTGACGTAGTAAACGTAATGTATGTGTGTGTATCTAACAGCTGAACTATTATTATATTATTATTATATTCCTTTATTGATCCCCATGGATACACATACTATACTATACACAGACAATAAATACACATACTATACAACTACACAGACAATAAATACACATACTATACAACTACACAGACAATAAATACACATACTATACAACTACACAGACAATAAATACACATACTATACAACTACACAGACAATAAATACTATACATAAATACTATATACAACTACACAGACAATAAATACACATACTATACAACTACACAGACAATAAATACACATACTATACAACTACACAGACAATAAATACACATACTATACAACTACACAGACAATAAATACACATACTATACAACTATACAATATTATACAACTACACAGACAATAAATACACATACTATACAACTACACAGACAATAAATACACATACTATACAACTACACAGACAATAAATACACATACTATACAACTACACAGACAATAAATACACATACTATACAACAAAATAAGATAGAACAGGAATAAAAATGTACATGTACATAAATAACTTTATGCCTTAAAAAATGTTATTTGGGAGTAGTGATGCGAATTTTGTTTTTGTTTTTATGTGTCTTTGTTCCACTCAGATAATTGCAAGATGTCTAACAAAGAAGTGAAAACAGCACTGAAAAATGCCAGAGAGGCCATAAAAAACAAAGAGTTCAAAGAAGCTCTGAAACACTGCAAGGTAAAGCATCTATTCACACACTTTACGTTACTAGGTGTTGGCTGCTGTTATGCATCTGCTGCAAGTAAATTGTTGTATCTCTGACTTTGCTCTTTTCCATGTGTTTTTTTATTTTTTAGGCTGTTTTGAAACTTGAGAAGAACAATTATAATGCATGGGTATTCATCGGCTTGGCAGCCAGTGAGCTCGAGCAACCAGATCAGTCACAGACAGCCTATAAAAAAGCCGTGGAGCTGGAGCCTGAGCAGCTGCTGGCATGGCAGGTAAGGAGGGGAAATGTAGTACTTCATTAAACAAAGTATTTTCCCCCTGGATGTCACTGCTTTGTTGTTGTGGTATTGCATATTATACTATATCTCTCCTTGGGCACAGTAATTAATGAACTGCGTTTTTTTAGGGTTTGGCAAATCTTTATGAGAAGACTGATCAGTGGGATTTTAAAGTTGAGCTGCCCAACATCTACCAGAAGCTTGTGGAGATGTATGCAAGGTAACGTATGGAAAAACCTCTTCAGGATGTTTCTTAAAGCTACACAGGAAATTGTGATGTATTTGCTTTTCCCCCAAGTTAACTCAGAATTTCTTGCAACATGCTGTCGCTTTGACTGGTTTTACATTTCATTTGCAATGTTATTGATTCTCATTATGTTCTCCATTAACAGCTCTGACAAAAATAAATGTTATGAGGTGATCAGTAAGCTGTCAGATATCTATCAATCTGACAAAGAATATTCAAAGGTATGTAATTTAAAAGCACATTTGTTCACTCGAGAAAAAAAGAAAACACTGTTGTTGTTTTTTAACACATTTGAAATGAATTTGTATGTTTGCACATAGTTGGCAAAGGTTTGGCTGCAGCTCATTCAGGTGAAGGAGGAAGAGGCTGTGGACAAGAAAGAGTTACTGCAGCTATTGCAACAGATGACCAAACTCATCTCAGAGTGCCTTAATGAGGAAGAGCGGGACAATGAAACTCAACAGCATGTAAGGTTTCTCCAAATGTGGACCTAACCTTAGCAACATGTGTGTTTCTTTATGTGTATAAAACACTTAGCTACTTTGCTATAAGATCATATATTTCTTAATGCTGCTCTTAGTGCAGATATTTCCACCCCATCTGCCTTTTGGTAACAGTTTTGTTTTTGATCATTAGTTAATCACAGCATTTGAGAAAGCCATGGTTCTCATGGATCCTGTACCAGGAGAGCAGCACAAGAAGGTCTCAGCTGATTATGTCAAATGTCTTTCTAAAGTAAGTGCACCTTATCTGATGTCTATCTCACCACCAGAGAAATTCAAGGAAAAGTAGACTGTTTTTATGTTAAAAAATAGTCCACCTCATACTTAACCCGGTAAAGTTATGTCCTTAATCAGATGTTTATTATGAATCCCTTACTGTAGCAGCCACAAGATGAACCCAAAATGATAAAGGCTTGTGAGTCCATGCTGTCCCTCTACCCCGATCAAAGTTACCCTCTTGAAGTCCTTTGTTCTCACTACCTCAAAACAGGTAACATACTGTTGTCTTGCTCATTAAATCTAAAATCACAGAATACTGTAGTCACATTTAAGCACTGAGGGGAATCTCAGGCTTTTGCACTCAGTTTCACTCTTAACACATGATGTGGTTTTGTTTGAAGGTGTTCAGAATGAGGATGCAGTCAAATGTTTCTCCCGGCTCCTTGATCTGGCCCCTAACAGCGGATTAGGTCACTTGGGTCTGGGCACCAAAGCACTGCAAGAAGGGAGGTTCAAAGACGCCATTAAGGACCTTTCCATTGGTTAGTTTTGTCAGTAACATTTCAAACTGAGACATGCACTTTGTTACATCTCTGTATTTTAGAATTTTTGTGTTAACTACACACAATATGTATCTTCTGTTTTATTAGGTTTGAAGAGAATAAGCTCCAGTACAGGATGGTGCAGTCTGGCTGAAGCTCAGTTTAAAATGCAGAAATACTCAGACTGTGCTATTTCATGCTCCCAAGGTATGTTAAGTCTGCTGTATCACTACGTCATCCAGATGTAATGCTATTGGAGAATAATATGGCCAGTCAGACTTCATCCAGAGTTTGTTTTAAAACAGCAACATTTGAGAATGAAATAAAGATGTTTTCCACCGTCTTCAAAGGGCAGCTATGTTTAGTCCCTGGAGCAGAACGTGAACTTCACTGTGTGTCTGGTTTCTATTAGGTCTGACGGTATGTATTTCCGGAGACAAGGAGCTGAGGGTCAAACTGCTGAAGCTGAAGCTAGAGGCTCTAGCCAGGAGTGGAGGAGAAGCTGCTGCAGACCAGGCTTTGGAGATATTCTCACAGGTAATTAGGGATGTAAAAAAATATTGAGTAAAGCGAAATAAGCTTTCTGATACTGTTTTGATTATGATTTTTGATCTACATCCAAAGATGAACTCAGTCAATACTTAATTTAATTTGCAAACATATGCGTCCTCTCTCAGCGTATTTGGCCTCTCATAGTAGTGCTAAAATGTTGGTTGTTAGGACTGTGATAAATGCAAATCCCATGGTTCTGATTGTATAAAAAGGTGAACTTTTTTACTAGTTGCACTACATGATGTCAAAGTAAATGTCTGTTTATTTTTTTTTCTTTTTTTCAGATCCCAGATGCTGAAAAAGAGCCAGTTCTAGTAGCCCTTAAAGGACAAGCATACCTTAACAAGGGACAAGTTGATGAAGCACTTAAGGTTGAAAACCTTTCACCTACTTTACTCTGTCTGTGAAGATGTCTGTTCTATTATATTATACTATGAGAAACACAGTATGACAGAAAATGATTTATTTATTTATTGTAAATTTGGTCAATTTACAGAATTGAACACTTGGTGATAACAGCTTGAGACAAAATGTTGTCCTCTCTTTTAATATAAAGAACAGAAGTAAAGGATATCTTGGATTACACACAAGATATATTGATATGTATTAAACCAATGTGTCTTCTGTAGGTGTCATCAGAGCTGGTGGCCTCTCACCCTGATCTAGCCCAAGGGTTGGTACTGAGAGGATTGGCACAATTGGCTCAGGGCCAGCAGCAGCTGGCAGAGGAGAGGTAAAAATGTATTTTATTTGGTGTGAATTGGAGATTTTAATCCGTGGCACTGCATTCTCTTAAAGGGCCAGTGCGTAGCATTATGGAGGATCTATAGGCAGGAATGGAATATAATATCCATATCTATGTTTTCACAAGTGTATAAAGACCTGAAACTAAGAATCAGGCTGTTTTCAATAGCGTAGAACGATCTACATAGGCAGTGGATCCTCTTCCCGGAGTTCGCTGTGTTGCGCTGCCATGTTTCTACAGTAGCCCAGAATGGACAAACCAAACACTGGCTCTAACAAAGCCTTTTGCGTTTTTCTGTTACCTGAAGGTCTTTATAGTGGGTGAGCAGAGGGTTTCTGTACAACCAAACAATCAATTTGTTTGGTGCAAAAAAGTTTATTCCCCAAGTTGAACTCTACTGCGCCTCTGTTGTTTAGTTTCCTAAAGGCGGCTAGCCAGAGCCCAGACTGTGGAGAGTATTATTTCTTGCTGGGAAGACTCTACTGGGACATGGGAGAAGAGACCCGAAAAGACAGAAGCAAAGCCCATACACATTTGCTCAAGGTAAGTCGAATTATTGAAACTTTTGTAAATAATTGGCAGGTGAGGGGTCATTTTTTATTTTATTTTCATTTAAAAAAATGAATGTAATCTCGAAAATATTGATAGTTCGGTCAATGAAAGATTAGTGTAAAAGGGCTTAACTTAATTTTCACATTTGTGAAATGTTAGTTAGTTATAATTGCCAGAAGTCAAGTTTAGTGCTGAACGGCATCTTAGTTTAAAAGTTTAATTTGTCCATTTCAGGCCGCAAAGTTAGACCCACAACTTGGTTGTGTATTCCGCTACCTTGGACATTACTACCGCCAGGTGGCAAATGATCCTGGCCGCTCACGAGGCTGCTACAAGAAGGCCTTTGAGATGGACAACGATGATGCTGAGTCCGGAGCTGCCTCAGTAGATCTCAGTATGGAGCAGGACGACATGGTGAGTGGATTTGTTGGCGATCAGACACAAACTCCAAAGCTGCAGTGTTCAAACTAGTCATGACGTGGTGTTGGCTCTTTGTTGTGGTGTTTCCTTACAGATGTATCTCTTTTGTCTTGATCCTCCCCCTGCTCCTCTTTTCCCTAACCTCTTTTATTATTCTCCCATCATTCCGAAATGCTATAGGACACTGCTTTAGCAATACTTCAGTCAGTGATTGAGAAAGCCACTCCGGGCTCAGCTAAATGGGCTTGGATGAGGCGGGGTCTGTACTACCTAAAGATCGGAGAGCATCAACAAGCTGTAGCTGAGTAAGAGTTTTAAATCTCAGACAAAGATTATTTTACCTAAGTTTTTATCATTTCTTACAGTATCATAGGTATTTTTGGAATATGAGCATTGAATTTAGTTTATGTTTACAGTCTGCAGGCAGCTCTGAGAGCAGATCCAGATGACTGGGTGTGTTGGGAGTGTTTAGGGGAGGCCTACTTAAACCGTCGGAGCTTCACAGCTGCTCTGAAGGCCTTCGGTAAGGCCCATCAGCTTCAACCCTCCTCCATCTACAGTGTCTACCAGGCTGCTGCTATCAAACAGACCCTGGGCAAGTTCAAAGAGGCTGTTGCAGAGTACTTGCAGATCACTGCGCAGCAGGACTATGTGCCTGCTCTTAAAGGTAGGCGATTGCATTAGTTTATCTAAGACCTTACCTTTGGTTTAATGGTGTGCTTTTGAATGCATACGTCTGAGTTATATATCTGAATATGGGCATTTAATCAGATTGTTATGATCTGTTTAGGTCTTGGGGAGTGCCAGCTGTCTCTGGCAAAAAGTTTAATGGAAGACTGCAGAGATGGGGGAGCCATTGACCTTATTCAGCAGGCCATACAGAACCTCTTCAGGTAATGTCTAGACATTAGTAAACTCTGAAAATATTATCTATCTAATCTAATAAAGGCTTTGTTTGTAATTCATTACATTTTCGTATCACATAGACTCTTGGTCTGAATTTTATTGATGAATCATATCACATTTCTTTTCTCTTTAGAGCTGTGGAAATGCGTCCAGACCTGTCCTGCTTGTGGAAGCTGCTGGGAGATGCTTGCACCGCAGTCAGCACCGTGTCGCCAAACTGTGCTCAAGTTTTAGTTCCAGCCCCACTAGCTGGTTTAGACACCAAATCCCAGAGCCATGCACTGAACCAGGCGCAGACACTGAAAGTTGGTGAGAGGTGAGAAGATAAGATCACAAACAGACATAGATGTTTTCCAAGCTGCCATTTGCTACTCTGTTTATTCAGCTATTAATAATGACTTAATGGTCTTTTTGTTGCCCCTTGGTACAGTGTTTTCCCCTATTGGCCAAGCATAGAATCTGAACACTGAACATTAAGTGCATGTTTTTGTCTGCAGGTGTTATGCCCGTGCTTTGAAGCTGATGTCTGAGGTTCCCAGCCTTTGGAATGACCTAGGACTCAACTATTACCGTCAGTCCAGCCTATCATGCTTCACAGAGGATGACCAGAACTCTCCATCGCTGCTCCTGGAGAAGGCCCAGCAGGTATTCCACACAATCCTGCAGTTTTGTATTGTCTCCTCTCAGAGGTAGTATATTTAAGATTTTCTTTTTCTCTCTTTTCAGTGTTTAAAAAAAGCTATCATGATGGACAGTGGGAACCGTAGCTACTGGAATGCCCTGGGAGTGATTTCCATGAGCAAAGGTAATAATATATTAATTAATGAATAATATGACACCTCAGTCTTGTAAATAACAGCGATCTATCCCATTGGGTGGATAGATTGATTGGTTGGTCAATGTGTACTTGACCCGTCAATATTTCATTGGTCAGAAATACGTACAGTATTTACTGCTTTCTCTAACTAGAAAGCATTTATTCTGTGTGGGATTGTATCTTTGAAATGTTTTTCTTGTTGAAAATATTTTATTCTGCAATTAAAATGTTATATGTCTTCAGAGCAAAATGCTTAACAGTTTGTTTTTCACATCATGTAAATGTCATGTAAAGAGGATGCTATCAACAGGTTTTTGACAACTTTTGTAACAATATTTAAATAGTGATCCACAGAAAAGCAATTGAACCCAGTGTTCAGGAGAATTTCGCAAAAATGTTTTAAGGGGCGCTAGCGTGTCATTTTGTTATACTCGAGCGTGGTACCCATAAAATATAAAAATTTTCACCAGTCCTGAAAAGCTTACCAATATTGGGGAGTTTTCCACTATGATAAAGCCTTCAAAAATGCATTCCAAGCGTGAAATAATAGTATTTCTAGCAATTTCAATAGGGCCTTCGCAGCCCGACCGTTGACCGGTGCTTGGGCCCCAATAATATTTGTATATGTAAATAAAACTTGTCACTTTCTTTCTGTTTAGGTCTTGAGAACTTTGCTCTGGCTCAACATTGCTTCATCAAGTCCATACAAGTTGAACCAAATGTATGTAATACACTTTGTTCAGCTGATGAATGGTATTTTCAGAAACTATTCTAAAGTTCTTAAGTGACTTCTTCAAATTTCATTTCAGAATGTTGTTGCTTGGACCAACCTTGGTACCCTGTATTTGAAGAACGACAATATAGAGGTTTGTGTTTGTGTGAATCGTTTTTATTTATGTTTACATAGTTGGATGACTTTTTCTTTGTTAAAGTTTTATCCTATTTTCTTAGCTTGCACACAAGGCCTTCAAGATTGCCCAGTCGCTGGAGCCGCTCTATGTCAACTGCTGGATTGGACAGGTACAAAGACATCATATGACAATATTCAGTTCACTTGATCATGTCAAAGAAACGGACGCTTAAAAATAATGTGTCCAACGTTCAAGGAAGAGTGTGTAGCATTTAGGGGAATCTAAAATCAGAAATGGAAAATTGTATTAATAAGTATTTTTCTTAAGTGTATAAACCCCTGACAATAAGAATTGTGTTTCCATTACTTTAGAATGAGCCATTTATATACATAGTGGAACAAGTCTCTTCACATAGTGTGCTATGTTGCAGACAAACCAAAACTTGTTCCATATAGGCCATTTTTATTTTAGCTTTGGCAACACGTGAGAAGTTTCAGTTGGTTGCAATCTGCAACCCACGCTAGATGCTGCCAAATCCCACACACTGCAGCCTTAAGGCTTCTTTATTGCATGACTTCCCTGTACTGTATAGGGATCCATATGAGACACAACATGTAGCAACATTTGATGGTATAACTAACAAGGAAAAGGATAACTATGTGTTTTTTTGGGATGGCACAAGTGTTGGGCAAGAGTAAGGGATATGAGAGACGTGTGAGTTCTCGTGATATTTTTGATAAGATGTAAAAATGAGTACAGAGAAGAAGCCATTTCTTGTATTTCTTTAGTTGTATACAAATTTCATAAAGTTCAGTGGTAGGTAAGAAATACTATGGTCTTGACTAATATAAACTGTAATTTGATTGTGTTGGTCAGTACATACTTGAAATATATATTAAAACGTTTGATTAGACTTAAATAATAATAAAACACTTGGTGAATGTCTGTCTTTGACCATGTTTATCTGTCTAAATGATAGTTTTGTCCCTTTGCCCTCTTACCAGGCGCTGATAGCAGAGAGAGTGGGAAGCTATGACACCATGGATCTTTTCAGGCACACCACTGAGCTCAGCACACATGTGGGTGACCTCCCAAAACCACTGGGGTTACTTTTGTAATACTCTTAAGCTGACATAACACCTTTTTAATCTCTGCTTCAACCTTCTTTGTGACTTCTACATTTCAGCTATAAGCCTGTTGCTACTACAAGCAAGTGATTAGGAGTGATACCATAATTAATGTGCATTCTGCCTTTCTCCGCTTTTTTCCCTCTCTACATCCCTATACATCTCCTCTTTCACGGGCAGATGGAGGGAGTGAAAGGTTATGCCTTCTGGGTATGTTCCACCCTGCTGGATAAGACCAACAGAGACTCTGAACTGTACCGCTACAATATAGTCCAGATGAACGCCATCTCTGCAGCTCAGGTTGCACTCAGCAAGTACACAGGTACAGCATATATTTGTGTGTTGATGTGCACGCAGGATCCTCAGATCCCTTGGTTGCATTTGCTCATATGCGGTTAGAGCCTGATGTTTTGTGACATGAAGTTCCTTTTGCCTCCCTCCCAGAGAGAATCCAGTCCGACCCTGACGCCTTCATTATGCTCGGTTACCTAAATGAGCATCTGCAGCTGAAGAGGCAGGCCTTAAGGGCTTACAAAAGGTGTCTGCTTGAATAACACTGACTGACTTTTAAGGCTCACTGAATAGGCAGTGTACCAAAATATTATTTTCTAGTACATATTTGTTGTCAAATCACCTTTCTTACACTACAATCTCTTTCCTTTAGAGCTGTTGAACTGCTTCAGTCCTTGTCCTCGACCGAAGAGCTGGCCTTTGCTCTGGGCAGCTATGGACGTGCTTTGTGGTAAGAACTACCTTTCTTATTACTATGTACTTAAAACATCTTTGATAATACAAACAAAATACCCCTAACTCCATTCTTTGTGCCTTTTGCAGCACCTCAGGTCAGTCAGAGGAAGCAGTGCGTGTTTATAATTCCACTCCACTGCAGGAGCTCAGCGATCTGGCTGGGTTGGCTCTGGCCTACTGCAGGGCAGGACTCATCCCAGAGAGCATCAACGGTGAGGACTGGGAGACGCACTGAAATCAGAGATTGTATACTTGTTAACATGCCAGAGGGAATGTGACTTAATTATTTTGTGTATATTGTAGCCTATGAACGTGCCTTGGCTGTGGCTTCCAGTGAGAAGGAGAAGGCTTACATCTTGACAGCTCTGGCTCTGCTTCAGCACCAGCAGGGTAACTTGGACTCAGCCAAGACTCTGCTGTTTAAATGGTGAGTCCACAGGGTTGTATGGACCGAACCACTGGTTTGTAATAACAGTACTTGTACAATTCTTGCTTCAAAGCTAAAAGTGTGTATCTCTCTGCTTTCCGCCTCAACAGCTCCATGTTAAAGGAGCCAATCTCGGAGTCTCTGCTGTGTTTATGTGCCTTGGGGTTAGTCCACAGTGATGCCACACTAGCTGCTGCTGCCCTGACTGAGTTGCTAAAGCAAGGTCCAGCCTCTGGGAATGTTATAGAGCAGCGGTGTCTCCTCACCTGCGCCTTGCTCGCCCTGCAGGGCAACTACAGCGCGGTGCAAAGGGAGGCTTCCAGAGCTGTTCACAGGTAAAATAAACTACTTATTTAAATTGATTAGATTACCCTACCTACAATACCCTAATTTTACTTTTAATTAGACCACTTATACAGTAAATCTATGTGATCATCTATGTGATTGCACAAAGTGTTTGATTGCATGTAACACTACATTTACTATCATTCGTTTTGGGTCAGTTCTGGATTGAAATGTCAGGGATATTAAAGAAAGTATGTGGTCTCACCACAAATAAGTATGCAGGTATCTTCACTGTTGCATTTGTGCAGAAGCAAAAGTGCTTGTTGATTTATAACTACAAGACTTCTGATAAGTGCCTTGAAGATTTATCAATAGGTGCAAGTGTTCCCCAGACAGTGAAGCAATACATCTTACCCATAATAATTCATTTTTATTGTAAAAGCCTATCCATGAGGTACAAATTGTACAAAGGTTCCATCTGTCTTATTTACAGCAATCCTGGAAGACCATCTTTATGGGCCCTGCTGTCCAGGCTGGTACCACAATACTACCCCAAGAAGGCTAATGTAAGGCTGCATACACACACAAACATTACACACATCCCGAGCACAAACACAGGAAATCTATTTTACTCGCACACATTGTACTGAGTAGCCTCATCAACTTTTTTTGCTGTAGTGCTGCTAGATGGTTAGAGTGGAAAGGTTCATGGTTTTGTCTGCTGTGTATTCCAGGGTGGAGCGATGGCTGGTCATGTTGCATGTCTCTCCAGTATGACCCAAGGAAAGGTGAGAGAGTGACTGTATAGTTATTCTTAAAATGGCTTTGCGTATGTTTTTTTCTGTTGTGTTCTCTGTCTGTATGTTTTTTTACAGGTTATTTAAGATCAGCACCATTAGAAATCAAACTCTATAAAAATCGGTTTGCCTGCATTAAATATAGTTTACTAAATAATGTTTAATCTATTTTACACTGTGATTAAGTCAGCCTCCAAACTAGGGCTGCCCCCTCTCAGTTAGTCGTATAATCAATCTTTTTGGTCTTTGTCGACTTCTTTTGTCGATTAGTCGATTGTTATGATTTTCTAAGTCAAATAAATATATGAACACATCTTTGGTAAATACAAAATGGTGCTTTTGTATGATTATTTGTGGTCTTACAGATCAGTTTATTTGGTCAACTTATTAATGAGTCGACATCATGAGTTGATTAAGAATTTATTCGGTTGAGGACAGCCCTAATCCAAACTACTCACTACATTTACTCACTACACTACAGGCCATAACAGTGTTAAAGAAGTAGCTATATATTTGCCACAGTGTTTGTATTTTAAACTGATCTGTCGAAACGTGCGTGTCCTGCAGAGGGCGTTGTTGCACAGTGGAGTGAACCAGCTGGCTAGTGGGAGACACTCCAGAGAGGACAGTCACAGGAATGCACTGAAGACTATGCAGAGAGCTGTGCTGCTCTGTCCTGGTAGACACACACACAACACACACACACACACACACACACACACACACACACACACACACACACACACACACACACACACATACATGAAGGCCTTAAACTACCTCATTAACAACCAAACACTTCTCTTTGGAAACTGAAGAAAATGGATGTCTTGAAGAAGTGAAACTAAAATCTGTATTAGGAAATACATTTGTGTAAATTATCTGATTTAGATGATTTCGATTGAAATACTGTGTATCTTAGACCACTGTGAGAACTGTCTTTTAGACAATGGTATTGCTATATACAGCAAATTCATGTTTTATAGCTATGTGGCACAGAAAATCTTTATGTTTATTCCTTTTCTATAAATGTAAAGCTACCTCACACCTACCAAAGCAATAATGTGAATTGCCGAGTTATCTGAGTCTATTCTCTTCTCTCTACTTTCAGATGATCCAGCAACATGGGCAGGATTAATGGCTGCCTGTCACACAGAAAATACTTCCTGTTATCTCTCAGGTTCTGCTCCTAGCAGACTAGGACTGGAGCAAACGCTCATGTCAGTGGTTTCTGAGAAAGGTGTGTGCTTTGGTGTGTGTGTTTGTGTGTTTTATGGTGTTTACTGTTTTGTGTGTGTGTTTGAGTGTATAACAGACACTTTTCTGTATCCCAGTGCATAATGTGGAGGAGATAGAGCGCCCCCTAGCCCAGGCTCTAGAAGGCTGGGTACTAAAACAGGCAATTACTGGTCTCATGTTGGGGGGACAGCTGGAGCAGGCTGAAGCCCTCTGCTCACAGGTGGGATATAAACACATGTTCACACACAACCTCAATATCTTTAACTGATTGACCTCTTTTAGAAAAGGTTAGACTTGCTTCAGACAGAAATTAACACTGTTGAAGTCATACAAGTTACATATGCGCCCTCCTCTCTCCATTGCTGGGTTCCTCATGCTCTGCCTGCTTTGTCCAGGTGCTGAGTGTTTCTCCAGAACACCCTGCAGTGATGCTGTCACTGAGACAGGTACAGTGTCAGCGCCTCCTAGTGGCCGGTGGTGGTACTGTGCTCCCAGACTCTGTGCTGGAGCAACTCCAAAACACAGTGATGATGAACCCCACAAACCTTGGGGCGTGGCATGTAAGTGGACACTGAATTAATTTCAATACCATACCAGTATTTGATTGCAGTAACTTAATGAAGTTTTTACTCTTTCATTTCAATAATCAGTTGTTTAATGGTCCATCCTTTTAAACAGCGCTATAACACATTGGTTGCACAGACACCAAACTCTGTTACATAGCGAGGCTTGAAAATATTGATGGTTTCAGTCTTGGGTGGTCACTTGTTTAAGTGTTGAGGTCAGAGAAATGATGACTTTTATTTTCCTCACCACAAACAGACATTTCGTCTTGCGTCTACTGGTTGAGTGAAGACCATTTCCGTGCCTTGTGTGCGACCTAATATTACTGCACTTATCATCAAATGGCTGCTACCAGCATGGGGAAAGCAGCAACCACGCCAAGCTCATTCTGTAAAAGTGTGAACATATTGGCAGATTGTAGACTTGGATAATGACCAGAAATGTTACAGCATAAATGTGGGGTTAAAGCGTGTTGCAATATTACAATGTCATAGTCTGTTCTTTACAAACATGGAGTAATTACATACGTCCTTTCTCAATTAACATTCAGTCGACCATATTATGAACTGATTGCAAATTAATTGTCCATGATATTTCTGTAAATCCTTATATTTGTGGATCAAATCATTACTTTAGCTTCAGAGTTTATTATTGCTGCAACTAATAAAGTCAAAAAGAAGCATAATTCTTGTTATTATTAGGATAATGTCATTGTATCATAGTACTAACTGACCATACTAGCATTTTTTTATCCATAGTTTTATATTTGCTTCATCTTTAGGCTCCAATGGATTATTTTCAGTGATTATCAGATGTATACTCTTGAGTTATTTAAGAAAAATGATAGTATAATTTTTACCTCTTTCTTTTTTCGTCTCTTCTTCTTATCGATCCTCAAATCTTTGTCTCACATTGCGTCAAACAATCTCTTCTACTGATTCTTCCTTCACCTCTCATATTTCCTCTCCCACCCATCCTGCTCTTAATCTCACATTTTCACCTGTACTCCCACTCATTCTTGATTTCCAATCGCTGTCTTATTCCCCTTCTCCCAGTGGCTGGCTGAGGTGTTTCGCAGCCAGGGCCTGCTGGCTCAGGCAGTCATGGCTTACAGGCAGAGTCTGCAGCTAGCCTCACAGCTCGGCCTGCACAGCAGCCAGGTAGCCAGCCTGCTACGACTAGCGCTGCTAGCCCTAGGAAACTGTATGGTGAGTCCCTGCCTAGGCTGTAACATGAATCTAGAGCCAAAATATTCCTAGTTTTAAGGTGATAAAGTGCAGCTATTACAGCACAACTATCTGAGACTTCGACATCCCCTGTCAGTGGGCAGAAACGAGGTTGGGGGGGTGAAAGATGGGTGAATATCCAGCAGATTTATAGGATCAGCAGCCAGGGCCAAGCAGAAATGCAAACAAGACAAGAAGCTGCCTTTGTGATTTATCTGAGGGGATGTGGTTTTTATTCCACTTCTCAAAGGACAGCACATTTTTTTATTTGACATTTTTCTAACTTTGTGAAAATCATCTTACTATGATTACAACCACTTCTCCTCTGATGGCAGTTCTTACACAGTAGGCAGGATTCATATTGTTAGAAACAATATTGTTCATCACATTATAAGTTTAGTAAATAAATAACGCTTCTCTTTGCTAGTGTTTCTTAACCTTGTGTGATCTGACCTCTCAGGCGGGTGCCCCAGGAAAGGAATGGACGGACATGATACTAGAGGCCACCACTGAAGTCTTGAAGCTGGGTTCATCTCCTATGGCCCTCCTCTTCCAGGCCCTGCTCCAGTACGTGAACAAGATGGCTGCCAGGTCAGTGATTCTCACTGTGAACTGTTTCAGCTGTAGCAGCTAGTATGCACATGCACGTTACAGATGTGTGGGTTGTCCTGCGTAGATATGAGAATGGTTTTATCCCATTGGCTTGTAAGTGAAATATATAATCTAAAGTTATTAAATGAATCATAACATACCTGAAACTTTAGATTTATGCCCCCATCTGTCTTTTCAAGATGTTGGTACTTTTGAAACTGCAGAGCAATTTACAAAGCAACATGTTCCTGCCCTGACATAATGGCCTTCTGTCGCTACCTCACAGGCCTGCCAGGACGCTTAATTAGAATGTTACATTCATCAGAGAGCTGAGGAGACCGATTGTGCCAATCATGAACCGGATAACGTCTATGAGAGATGCTGCACGAACTCTCCCGTGCCAAGCATAATTGCAATATTAAAGGCCCTTTCATGCCAGAGACAAGTTTAATTTTATCAGATATGAAACAGAGAGAATGCTTATAGATTCTGACATGGTTTCATATCCAGACCAGTACGTTGTTGCCAGCTCATTTCAGCTAGAAAAACAAGACAGATTAGCAGCCATCCCATTACCAAGTGTCATTTATATCAACACAGGCAGCACAATTATCAATACTCACACGTTTCCTGCTCATTTAAATTCACATATTCGACTTCTAAATGTTGGTCGGCATTTATGAGGCAACCAGAGAATGAAATTGAAGTGATTTTGGTTAACAAGTAACAAGGCTCATGTTAAAACCTTGGTCCATTTCTGCCTTTTGCAGGGAAACAAGGCGTTTGTTGGAGAGGCTGGTTTACGCTCAAGACTTCCCAGTGACAGTGGTGCAAGTGTCCAGCTGGTACCTCCTCAGACACCTGCATGCCAAGAACGACCAGGAACTCATGAATGTGAGCACACATCTGCCTCATAGCTACAGTGGCACCAGTTAAAATCATTTGTTGTGGAACAATGTATTTATTTGAAATGCCTATTGTCCAACATGACTTCTTTGGAAACGGTGTATGAAGCTGAAACTAGACTGTTGTTTTACCTTTCGTTTTTTTACTTTCAACACAACTTTGATAGTGAACATATATTCTCATCTTTTTTTTCCAGGTCCTTTTGCAGCATGCCAAAACGAATAGAGATACAAGACTGTTGGAGTTTCATTCCCTACTTGCTTCTTCTTCATCCTGAGTTCTGCAAGTCTACAAATGCATCACTATGAAATCATGCATCTTAACGGGATCATACATAATCTGAAATAATCACTTGTCTGGATCTCTTCAGCAAATAAGAAATCACATCAAACTGGACATTATGGGTCTCGTATCATGACATTTATTGGTGATACATCATTATTTGATTATACATTATAAAGATTTAAGGAAACACAATCAATTCAGCATATCAAAATCATGAACGTTAATCACGTATTTCAAATGGACTTCGCATAAAGTAACCAATGTTCACATTCAGGCTGAAATAAATGCATCTTGATCAATACAAAAATATTGTTTCATTTTGATTGCATCCTTACGCATGTTGATCCGTCAATAAAACAGGAATGGAATATAAAGTATAATCAATATAGTATAAAAAGTACTAGAAGATTAGCAGCAGTAAATATTATAACATGTTGCACCCATTACAGTGAATTATTAATAGATCATTTGTGAAAAGGAAAAGAAAGAAACAAACAGAAGGAGTAAACATTTTGAGAATTATTTCAAAAGTATGATTACACCCTGAGCTCTTTGGTGAACTTGAACCTTATTTTTCAAACCTTTCCCCCTCCACCTCTTTAGAAGGCCATGCAGGCGTGGATCTTTATTCCATCTGTTTCTCACCAGCACGGTTTGTCAGGCCCTTACTCCCTCTCAGAGGCCAGCTGAGCAGACATGCTTGGTCATGAGAGTACAGATGTTTTGCCCACAGCCCCAACACGGTTGCTTGATGTGTGGAGAACCCTGCTGTGTCTTCCTCTTACACAGTGAACAAACATCCACAGCACCACCAAGAGATGATGTTGCACCCCCAACTCCTCTGCCAGGATTTCTTAGACCATTAGCTACAAGCTGCTGAAGCTCTGTCAGGTTGGTGTCTGGCGCCTTTGCAATGCCCACCACCTGCACATTTTTGGGGTCAAACACACAGTCCTCCTCTAGGCCACTGGGCACGGCTTTCATGCCACAGTTGGGGGGCACCCAAGCGGTGTCGTAGCCCTGCGTGTTCCACGTGTACTGCATGGGATGGTTGTCCTTGTCAATACGCTTGACACGGCCGATGCGCACACGTAACTCAAGGACCACACGGTTTGAAGGGTTACTTTGCAATGGATACCGTTCAGCTTTTTTCCTATCACGGCTGACATACACTCCCTTTCCCAACATGCCACCTGAAGACTGCTGAAATCCATTGGCAATAATGGCCCGTGCACTGGCAATGCAGGTCCCATGGTACATGGTGTAGAGACCCCTGTCTTTGGGCTCCTGAGAGGCCCCCAGCTCAACACGAGGTGAGTCATCATCATAGGTCACCTCCCAGCCAAAGAACGGCAGTGACATCTCGTTGTTTTTGTTTTTTACAAGGGGATGCTGTTCAAAAGCTGCAGCTCTGTGAGAAAATCATACATAAATGGCATCATGTTAAAACAGATTTGAGAGTGATAAGGTTACACTTTTCATAACCAGTATTCAAAAACATAATGTATGGAGCTGTATTTAAGGGGATATTGTGTCATGTGTGGTGAACATTGTTCTCCTCTGTGACCCAATCAGGAATCCCAGGTACCTTGCTGCTATAAACATTATACTATATTCTGAGGAGTTTGTATGTAAAAGGCCCAACACCAACATCACCTTGCAAACGTCTTTCATGTATTTTGGTACATAATATTAGAAATTAGAGCTAAGTTACCAACATTCGTGATCTAAATACTATAGGATCCAATGTCTTATCCTTAGTTAGTACGAGTTAACCCTTTAAGTGACGTAGGCTATAGTTAAGTAGTTAATTATAGTTCATTCTAATAAAACCTTAACTATACTATTATGGTGTAAGGAAAGGCTTAGTGAGACAAACCACTACCTTCACTTTACCTGAGCCAATATCGGTTACATTTGCAGAAAATTCAACATTTTGAATTAAGCTCATTTAAGTTGTTACGTAAGAATGTAGTGAGGCAACTTTTACAACTCATGTCCGCATTTGTTGGTGAGTAAAACGACGAATGTTGACTGACTTCTATATTAACATTAAAAGTAATACAGTTAAAAGTATCGTACTACTCAAATCTATTGAGTTATAAGGTCGTTCAAGCTTTAACTTACCGTGAGGGAGTGTTCGTTCCTCCTCATAGGAGCTCAATAACTTCCACTTTCTGTTTAGTCGTCAGGAGAACATGAGCTGAGTTATATGTTATATGAGCCTCTACACGTCACGATGACGTATGCGGCCGGTTAGCTCAGCTGGTTAGAGCGTGGTGCTAATAACGCCAAGGTCGCGGGTTCGATCCCCGTACTGGCCATGATTTATGCTTTTGTGTCCAGCAAAAGAAAAATCCTTTGGACGTTTACAGGAATTTCTCTTCAATATTAAAGCTTTTTTTTGCATTGATATATATAACTGCATTTTGGTTTATGTACTGTATTACGGTTCCTGCCAGCTGCATGATTTAGAAAGATCCTGGCTTATTATTACATTACATTACATTACATTACATTACTTATCATTACATTACATTACATTACATTACTACCCTGAGTCTTCCTCGTAGCACTTATTGCATTCGTATTTGTTTACTGCACTTATCCTATTCGTAGTAGTTTGTAGCACTTATTATATTCGTATTAGTCTGTTGCAATTATTGTTTTCGTAGTAATTTGCCTCTGCACTATACTTTTGCTCTGGTTTATGCTTTTAGATGCTTGTTTAAGAAAGGAGATGCACTTATGACTTCTGGTGACTAGTAGTTCTCTTGAATACCTATGTTGAATACACTTCCTGTAAGTCGCTTTGGATAAAAGCGTCTGCTAAATGACTGTAATGTAATGTAATGTAATTACAGTCATTTGGCAGATGCGACTTACAATAAGTGTATTCAACATAGGTATTCAAGAGAACTACTAGTCACCAGAAGTCATAAGTGCATCTCCTTTCTTAAACAAGCATCTTAAAGCATAAACCAGAGCAAAAGTATAGTGCAGAGGCAAATTACTACGAAGACAATAAATGCAACAAACTAACTGGCCACACTTGCTTTTGTGTCCGATAAGCCTGGGTTATCAACTGGGCAAGGACTGCCACCAATGTATAGCAAATGGTTTGGGTGATATAATCAGTTGTACCTTTGTAATATACACTATCAAAACATAGTATCAGCTTACATGTTAAGAACTTTAAGGTGGTTGCTGCTTTAGTCTCCCAGTATTCCTTATCTTTAGACCCTGTATATAACTGCATTTAGATTTATGTACTGTATGTATTATGGTTCCTGCCAGCTGTATGATTTAGAAAGATCCTGGGTTATCAATTGGCCAAGAGTTGCACAACCAGCTCTGCTCCCAGCAGACCACATGACCACATGACAATAAAAACATGACAATAATAACATGACAATAAAAACCTGTGCAATACATTACACATTACGCTGTGCAATAATAGTTAAAAAAGTTAAAATAGTTAAAAATAGTTTTTTTTTTCTCTGTCTGTAAATATAATATTTCAGTTATTGTTGTTTTTTTCTACTGTTTTTTTTTAATTTTTTTTATTGCTTATTTATAATACTTGTTTTATTTTATTTTTATTTTTTTATTTTTAGCTTGTCTTCTTCTATGTCTCTTGTGTGCACTTTACTCTACGCTGTTGTAAGTCTGCAAATTTCCCCGCTGCGGGACTAATAAAGGATTATCTTATCTTATCTTATCTTATCTAAGAGCCACTGCCAACTATGTAGTAACTGGTTTTGGTGATATGATCAGTTGTACTTTTGTCTGGGAATATGTAGCAAAACATAATACCAGCTGGCATGTTAAGAACCTTAAGGTGGTTGCTGCTTTAGTGGCCCACCATTCCTTATCTTTAGGCCCTGTCTGAAAGAGGGGCCCATTCCAGTGTCTACATGGAGCCATCTAGAGCTCAGTTATCTCAGAGGATGTTGCGCTTACATGCTGCTTATTCTTAGTCAAGAAAACTTGATGGCAGGTAGTATTCCTGCAGAGGAATACTGTATTAAGTATACAGAGGCCAGAGGAGGTTACTTTTATTTTATTAATAAGATCTATTCAACTTTATTATTATATTCCTTTATTGATCCCCATGGGGGAAATTCAAGTGTTGCAGCAGCTCAACTACACAGACACAGACAATAAATACACATACTATACAACTACACAGACAATAAATACACATACTATACAACTACACAGACAATAAATACACATACTATACTATACAATACTACAACTAGACAATAAATACAATACAAAATACACATACTATACAACTACACAGACAATAAATACACATACAACACACAGACAATACTATACAATAAATACACATAACTACACAGACAATAAATACACACTACACAGACTATCAATACACATACTATACAACTACACAGACAATTATACTATACAACTACACAGACAATAAATACACATACTATACAACTACACAGACAATAAATACACATACTATACAACTACACAGACAATAAATACACATACTATACAACTACACAGACAATAAATACACATACTATACAACTACACAGACAATAAATACACATACTATACAACTACACAGACAATAAACTACTAAACTAACTCACAGACATTATACTATACAACTACACAGTCTTTAACTCAACATTATGTCTCTCCTGGTGCACCCTGGACATTTCATTGACTTTTCCTATTAAACTAGCAAAAATAAAAAGCCTTTGAACGTTAAAGCATGAAGACCTTACTGTCAGTGAGGAGTCGTCCTCTCTGTATGATCAGTAAATTTTACTTTCTGTTAATTAGGTTTTATTTACCTACCTGATGACGTCACATAGCCCTTTTACTGGCCGGTTAGCTCAGCTGGTTAGAGCGTGGTGCTAATAACGCCAAGGTCGCGGGTTCGATCCCCGTACTGGCCATGATTTATGCTTTTGTGTCCCAAAGGTTGTCAAGCAATTAGCAAAAAAAGAATTTCTCTTCAATATTAAAGCTTTTTTTGCATTGATATATAACTGCATTTAGGTTTATATACTGTGTTACGGTTCCTGCCAGCTGCATGATTTAGAAAGATCCTGGCTTATCAACTGGGCAAGAGCCACTGCCAACTATGTAGTAACTGGTTTTGGTGATATGATCAGTTGTACTTTTGTCTGGGAATATGTAGCAAAACATAATACCAGCTGGCATGTTAAGAACCTTAAGGTGGTTGCTGCTTTAGTGGCCCACCATTCCTTATCTTTAGGCCCTGTCTGAAAGAGGGGCCCATTCCATAATATTTCAGTTACTGTGGATTCTTTAGTGTTTTTTTCTGTTTTTTATTGCTCATTTGCTTATTTATAATACATATTTTTGATCTTGTTTTTTTACTATGTCTCTTGTTTGCACTATCCTCTATGCTGCTGTAATCTTGTAAATTTCCCCGCAGCGGGATTTATAAAGGATTATCTTATTTTATCTCGAGCTCAGTTATCTCAGAGGATGTTGCGCTTACATGGTGCTTATTCTTAGTCAAGAAAACTTGATGGCAGGTAGTATACCTGCAGAGGAATACTGTTTTAAGTATACAGAGGCCAGAGGTGGAGGACAGGAGTGTGTGCCTAGAAGCTCATTTTTGCCCCAGTCCCCTAGCACCTTAAACGGGTCATGGTGATGATGTCAGGAGCAAGGCCAAGTGAGAACCCGAACAGGGTGTGCTGTGAGAAGCTGCTCTCCTTTTTTCTTCTTGTATAACATACAGAGTAGTGATGTCAGAACAAGGCCTTTACATTGTGAAACTACTATCGCTTTGCCCTTGGAAATTAAATTACACACAAGTTTGTGTCAGCGCACGAATAAGTAACTAAATACAATCACAAATGTTACTTACTGGCGCTTATGCTTTCACCACAGCTTTGATTTCCAATATATAACTCTCATCTTGATTGCATGTCCTTTTGAGATCTGCAAAAATGAATGTTTCATTTCATTCAGCCGTTTACTAGTCTTCAACATACATATTTTTGTAACAGAAAAAGTATGTAAATGTTAAACTAAGGCTGAAGGCTCTTCACTAAATATGGAATCAAATCAAACACAAAGACATAATGGGTCTGATAATTCAGCAATAACATTTATTGGCTTAAGTTCTGTCACTTCAGTTACATATTTCAAAATGTAAAAAGCGGATGTCCACTGTTTGACAGTTAAAAAGTCATTTAGCATTGCACGTGACCATAATGCATGCTGATCAGATCATACAAAGCTAGTGTAATAAAAATAAGAGCTATGGTTAACTACAAACTAGTCTCAATTCATGAATAATAATTTGTAGATCATTTAAAAAGATCCCTTAAACATGTCTATCAGCATTACCTATTTCAACATGTTGCACCTATTACAGTTATTGATTTATGTAAGGAAACTAAAGTATGAATCGTTATTCTAATCTATACCATTCTTCCTCACGGCCGTCAGGGTTTGGCTGCACAGAAGTGCTTGGACATGAGGATGCAGATGTTTTTCCCACACTCCCAGCACTGTTGCCTGATGTGTGGAGAACCCTGCTGGGTTTTCCTCTTACACAGTGAACACACATCTGCAGCAGCATCGCCGCCTGGTGCAGATTGTTTGGACGCCTTTGAGATAAGCTGTTGAAGTTCTCTCTGTATGGTGGCGTCTGGGGCCTTTGCAATGCCCACCACCTTCACTCTTTTGGGGTCAAACACACAATCCTCCTCTAGGCCACTGCGCACGGCTTTGAGGCCGCACCTGGGGGGCACCCAGGCGGTGTCGTAGCCATTCGCGCTCCACGTGTACTGCAGGGGATGGTTGTCCTGGTCAATGCGCTTGACACGGCCGACACGCGCATGTACCTGAAAGACCACGCGGTCTGTTACGTTACTGTTCAATGGATAATTAGAGGCCTTTTTCATGTTACGACTGACGTACACGCCCTTTCCCAGCATGCCCGCTGATGACTGTTTAAAACCATTGGCGATGATGAGCCGTGCACTGGCCACACTGGTCCCATGGTACATGGTGTAGACGCCCCGGTTTTGAGGTTTCTGCGAGGCCTCCAGCTCCACACCCGGAAAAGAAGCACCGTCGTCAACTACCTCCCAGCCAGAGAACTGCACCGACATCCTGATTTAGGAATGTGACGGATGAGGGATGTTGTCCAAGTTTTGTAAAGTTCTACAGTTATGGGGAGAAATACATTTAGAAATGTGGCATCATGTTATTACAGATTTAAGAGCAATCTATCAGGGTGTAACTTTAACTTAACAGAGACAAGTCAAGCCATGGAGACAGTTTCTTCAGCTGTCTTAATGCGTATTGGTTCTTTTCATTTGAAACACTCCTAATAGCCTTGTTGCTGAAAGGTGCTTTGAAAAGGAACTTGCCTTGTATCTGTTGTTGTCAGAAGTCTGTTTATCTTGTACTTGGTGCTTTGTTGTCTGAATAAATGCTGCTGACTTTAATCTTGATATCCTTGCTAGTTTGAGTGCACTCTTATTCGATTACTGTGTCTTTATTAATGTGATCCATTCAACTTTAACTCAACATTATGTCTCTCCTGGTGCACCCTGGACATTTCATTGACTTTTCCTACTAAACTAGCAAAATAAAAAGCCTCTAAACAGTAAAGCATGAAGACCTTACCGTCAGTGAGGAGTCGCTCTCTCTTAAGTTTTACTTTCTGTTCAGTAAGTTTCATTTACCTACCTGATGACGTCACATGTTCTATTTTCAGGGCCGGTTAGCTCAGCTGGTTAGAGCGTGGTGCTAATAACGCCAAGGTCGCGGGTTCGATCCCCGTACTGGCCATGATTTATGATTTTTGTGTCCCAAAGGTTGTCAAGCAATTGGCAAAAAAAACAAGAATTTCTCTTCAATATTAAAGCTTTTTTTGCATTGATATATAACTGCATTTAGGTTTATGTACTGTATTACGGTTCCTGCCAGCTGCATATCATCATATCAACATCATATGGGCTGACATGTTAAGAACCTTAAGGTGGTTGCTGCTTTAGTGGCCCACCATTCCTCATCTTTAGGCCCTGTCTGAAAGAGGGGCCCATTCCAGTGTCTACATGGAGCCATCTAGAGCTCAGTTATCTCAGAGGATGTTGCGCTTACATGCTGCTTATTCTTAGTCAAGAAAACTTGATGGGGTTACTTTTCCTTTATTAATAAGATCTATTCAACTTTAACTCAACATTATGTCTCTCCTGGTGCACCCTGGACATTTCATTGACTTTTCCTATTAAACTAGCAAAATAAAAAGCCTTTGAACGTTAAAGCATGAAGACCTTACTGTCAGTGAGGAGTCGTCCTCTCTGTATGATCTGTAAATTTTACTTTCTGTTAATTAGGTTTTATTTACCTGTCTGATGACGTCACACAGCCCTTTTACTGGCCGGTTAGCTCAGCTGGTTAGAGCGTGGTGCTAATAACGCCAAGGTCGCGGGTTCGATCCCCGTACTGGCCATGATTTATGCTTTTGTGTCCCAAAGGTTGTCAAGCAATTAGCAAAAAAAAGAATTTCTCTTCAATATTAAAGCTTTTTTTGCATTGATATATAACTGCATTTAGGTTTATGTACTGTATTACGGTTCCTGCCAGCTGCATGATTTAGAAAGATCCTGGCTTATCATTACATTACAGTCATTTGGCAGATGCGACTTACAGGAAGTGTATTCAACATAGGTATTCAAGAGAACTACTAGTCACCAGAAGTCATAAGTGCATCTCCTTTCTTAAACAAGCATCTTAAAGCATAAACCAGAGCAAAAGTATAGTGCAGAGGCAATTACAGTAAATGCAACAAACTAGAAGAATACAGTAAGTGAAACAAACTAATATGAATACAATAAGTGCAACAAACTAATACCAATGCAATAAGTGCTACGAGGAAGGCTCAGGGTAGTACTTCTTGAAGAGGTGAGGTTAAAGATGGGCAGCGACTCTGCTGTCCTGAGGTCAGTGGGGAGTTCATTCCACCACTGAGGGGCCAGGACAGAGAAAAGCTGTGACCAGGTGGATCGGCTGCAGGGACCTCTGAGCCACAGGGCAACCAAGGCCGCAGAGCGAAGTGGTCGGGCTTGACCAAGGCCTGGAGATAGGAAGGAGCTGTTCCTTTCACTGCCCTGTAGGCTAGCACCAGAGTCTTAAACTGGATGCTCTTACAGGGAGCCAGTGTAGAGAACGGAGAAGGGAAGTTGTGTGAGAGAACTTGGGTCATTGAACACCAGACGTGCTGCAGCTTTCTGGACGAGCTCCAGAGGTCTGATGGCCGTGGGAGATGACCAGAGCCTGGATGAGCACCTGCGCAGTCTCGTCAGTGAGGAAGGACATTACTGTCAGTGAGGAGTCGTCCTCTCTGTATGATCCGTAAATTTTACTTTCTGTTTAGTAGGTTTTATTTACCTGTCTGATGACGTCATACACCCCTTTTCATGGCCGGTTAGCTCAGCTGGTTAGAGCGTGGTGCTAATAACGCCAAGGTCGCGGGTTCGATCCCCGTACTGGCCATCATTTATGCTTTTGTGTCCCAAAGGTTGTCAAGCAATTAGCAAAAGAAAAATCCTTTGGAGTTTACAGGAATTTCTCTTCAATATTAAAGCTTTTTTTTTTTGCAGTGATATATAACTGCATTTAGATTTATGTACTGTATGTATTACGGTTCCTGCCAGCTGTATGATTTAGAAAGATCCTGGGTTATCAATTGGCCAAGAGCCACTGCCAACTATGTAGTAACTGGTTTTGGTGATATGATCAGTTGTACTTTTGTCTGGGAATATGTAGCAAAACATAATACCAGCTGGCATGTTAAGAACCTTAAGGTGGTTGCTGCTTTAGTGGCCCACCATTCCTCATCTTTAGGCCCTGTCTGAAAGAGGGGCCCATTCCAGTGTCTACATGGAGCCATCTAGAGCTCAGTTATCTCAGAGGATGTTGCGCTTACATGCTGCTTATTCTTAGTCAAGAAAACTTGATGGCAGGTAGTATACCTGCAGAGGAATACTGTTTTAAGTATACAGAGGCCAGAGGAGGTTACTTTTCCTTTATTAATAAGATCTATTCAACTTTAACTCAACGTTATGTCGCTCCTGGTGCACCCTGGATATTTCATTGACTTTTTCTATAAAACTAGCAAAATAAAAAGCCTTTGAACGTTAAAGCATGAAGACCTTACTGTCAGTGAGGAGTCACCCTCTCTATTTGACCAATAAGTTTTACTTCCTGTTTTCGATTTTATTTACCTGTTCGATGACGTCAATAACCCCTTTCATGGCCGGTTAGCTCAGCTGGTTAGAGCGTGGTGCTAATAACGCCAAGGTCGCGGGTTCGATCCCCGTACTGGCCATCTATAACTTTTCACATCGATGCTTTCATGGAATATCCGAAACAGGACAAATTAACTCCAGTGTCATTAAATTACTGAATTGATAAAGACAGTACTTAATGATTGAAAATTACTTTGTCAAATAGTAAGAATAACGCGTGAATGTCTTTAATCAAGCAATCAATTCATACTTTTTGTACATTCAAATGTATGAATTTTGATATATTAAATCGTGCTGTGTATCAGCCTAAGTGTGTGATGCCTACGGTAACAAACACATTACCCCTGCACATCTTTAGACATTATTAATTTCTAGTATGATTATAGGATTATAGCCTGTCCCTCATCTTGATCCGTGCAGAAGTTTCAAGACTGTTTGGTCCAATACACACATGGAGGGAAAAGGTTGGCAAGGCATATATATATATATATATATATATATATATATATATATATATATATATATATATATATATATATATATATATATATATAGTACCCAGTCAAAAGTTTGGACACACCTTCTCATTCAATGGTTTTTCTTCATTTTTTTTTTCTACATTGTAGATTAATATTGAAGACATCCAAACTATGAAGGAACACATATGGAATTATGTGGTAAACAAACAAATGCTCAACAAACCAGAATATGTTTTATATTTTAGATTCTTCAAAGTAGTTGAATGAGAAGGTGTGTCCAACCTTTTGACTGGTACTGTATATATAAGAATCCTATATAGAATCCTATATACAGGATCCTCTACTACAGTGGTTCTCAAGATGTAATACTGTTGCATGAATGTTAGTTAGAGTCTGATGGTGGCCCTAACCAGCAAAGCATTTGTTGGTTGAAATAAAGATGTAATGTACAATGTAATGCGCTCTGCCATCAGTGTCTGATTTATTAAACTGTCAACACTGACGATTGCATTGTTGCATTAAATTCAGTTTATGAACTTACACTTATATTTTATTTAATATTTATTAAATAACAATTTTTAAAGGATTTTTGAATGGATGCTAATTTTAAATATATTTTTTAAAAATCTCACGTACCCCCATTTGAGAACCACTGCTCTACTATAGTCTACAGTAGTCATTGTATTGACCTTAGCTCAAACCTGCATTAACACATTGTGACCACATGAGGGCAGCAGTAAACACTTACATATTGTCACCTTTAAAATCGATATGGCGAATTTATTAGCAAACATTTACACATACAATTGTTTGGAGTCGTGTTTCAGTCCATCAGATGTAAATCCAATGCTCACTCTCCTTTAGCTCTGGGTTTAGGTTCTACCTACTCCTGAGGGACATATCTTATCACTCAGTCACCTGTAGGTTCATAACTCCAGGTGTGCAGCCTTATGATGGGCATGAGGTGAACAAGAGTAAAACCGTATATATGTATCGTTCCATTATGGGTTGGCCTGAGTCATTACCAACTCTCTTTACATTTTAGTTTACAAGAAAGCCGAAATAGCTCAGTTGGGAGAGCGTTAGACTGAAGATCTAAAGGTCCCTGGTTCGATCCCGGGTTTCGGCAGGAGTTTTCTTCTGCTCTTTGCTATTATCAATAACTATACATCTTTGACTTGTAACCTATGTTAGTAAAATCAAGTTTCTGTCAGACGTTTCCAATTAAAATTACACATTATAGGATGTCATCTACAACTGTAGTACTATCTCGAAACGCAATTCAGACATATTTTAATCACATTACTTGTGTGTGTGTGTGTGATGATCAATACAATAACATTTAATATATAATTTCATTTTAATTTGTTTAAAATAAAAAGGTGATAATATTGTCACAATCTTAACACAATAATGTTCTCATCTCAAGTGACAAATCTGATGAGTGAGTAAATCTTCTTACCTTTTTGAATTTCACAAAATTAAATGTCATTGACAAATCTGTGTGTAATCCAAGTTCCCGAACATCTCACAAAAGGTATTGAATTTCCATTCAAAAGATAATTCCTCTGATTTTCAAAGAGTGATTGAGTCTTAATAGCTGGGGGCTCATAGAATATGATATGAATGATGCCAGTGATGAAACAGAATCACTGACTGGCATGGTTTTTGGTTTTGAAAAGAGTTTGAATCGATTGGTGTGCCAGTAACGAACAGCTCCTCTCCAGTTCTGACCAGCTCAATAAAGGAATAAAGGAAAGGAAGTTCATTGTGTCACAAGTCATTGAGCCATCTTGCTGCAGACGTGCCTGATATCCTTCTGAAGCTTCTCCTTGTCGAGGCGGGATTTGATGTCACCTATCTGCCTCAGGGACGCAATTGCATCATGCACAGACAGGAACCCTGTTCCAAAGAGAAGCAGCGTGTACAGAGGATCACTTTTACTAATGTCCTACTGATCTCTATTATTGATCTCTGGTTAAAATTATTAAATCATCAGTTATCATGACTTCATCGGTACTTAAGAACATGCTGCCGAAAATGGAAATATTGTTCAATATTGCATGCACTCTTCGAAGTTATAGCCAGTGTCTGAGCTGTGATGTGGAGGGATAAACTTCTGGTACAATGATGGGGTATTAAATCTCTCTCCATCTTTTTCTGACTCCCCGCCTGTCTGGCCGTGATTATTTACGACACTAATCAAATATTTATTGCTTTTCTCCCCTCTGATACCATCTCCTTCCATCTTTTCATCCTGAACTTCGAATAGTGCGATGGATGGATGGCTCTCTTACACTGAGAGCAGTGGATGAGCGATGATTCATAGAGCAGTTTTCTCCTGTGTTTATTTACTACTTCTCTATTTGTCAACACTTTAATAAGCGCTGGAGACTGAAAGACGATCACAGAAAGTGGGGAAGGTTTGAGATCTTTTGCCAAAGCTCCCAGTAAATGAGCTCACAGCTGGCAGTGAGATGGGGATGGACGTCAACAGCAGCTTGATGCAGAGCGGAGCTGTATTGTGTATTCCTATGGCTTGTCCTACTGTATGACCCATTAACTTTGTGGTTGCATTAACAGCAGCTGTAGCTAACATCTGTCTTATTTAATCTGGCTAAAAGCACTGCTGTATTTGCATTTACGAATGGGAGCTAATGTTAGTTTTTTGTTTTTTTTCATGGTTTAATTCTACATGCTTTATTTGTTTGCCATAATTTAAATCTATATATTTCAGACAGTTATGTTGAGTATAAACAGTTATATATAAGTGAATGTTAGTGGAGTAGTCACGTCACTTCTATTTATGACTAACTGTGAACAGTATCTCTTTTTCTGACTCTTTTGTGAAGCTTTTCTGCATGTGCATTATATACTTGACGTGCCTATATGCAGTATGTGTGTGTGTGTGTGTGTGTGTGTGTGTGTGTGTGTGTGTGTGTGTGTGTGTGTGTGTGTGTGTGTGTGTGTGTGTTTGTGTGTGTGTGTGTGTGTGTTTACTCACTGATGACAGCGAGTTATAGACATTGATCACCCACCTTTGTGGTATTCCTGTTTGAGCAGCTGCAGCTCATGACGAAGGCTGCTCTCCACTGAGGTCACTCTTTTGACGAGTTTAGATTCAGAGCGCTTCAGCTGATCTGCCTGAATGCAGGCGGTCTGATCCCGCTGGGCCTCAAACTGCTCCACACGGGCATCCAGAGCTCGTAGCCGGACAGCTAATCTAGACTCTGCCTCTAACTGAATACAGAACACACAACTTAGACTTTAAATGTACAGCACTGCGTGACAGTGTTTAACCCTCATGCTGTATATTGTGACATTTCATTCTATCTTTATTTAATTAGGAGCTGTCATTGAGATTTAAATCTGTTTTCCAAGAGAGACCTGAGAACAAGAAACATTCACAAGAACACAATCAGTGAAACAATGAATAGTAATCCTCGTAAAAAAACAGCAGATAATAAAGCTGTAAGCTCTCTAAGTGGGAAGCAAGACTCTGGAGGCAGTTTGCATTTAATTTAAATTATGCAAAATACTTGAAACCACATTGGTGCAAACATGAAGGATATCTAAGGTTAAGTATTTACTGGATCGTGTACTCTATATACTATATTTAAATGAGAGAAGAGATGTGAGGTAGCTTTAACAGTAGAGCTGTAAGGAAGTCTATCCAACCGTGTGATACAGAGAAAAGTGATGAGTCTAAAATGTGTCTTTAGTGATAAAGCCTAATGCACTATGGTACTCAGGTGTAGATGTGGCAGCAGTTTGCTGTCAAGCCAAATTCCTAAATATTTGTAAAAACCCAGCAGAACCAAGTGTGGCTTCACCCAAACCTTTAGACTGTAGTTTGTGGATCAGGACTCTATGATCAACGGTCTCAAATGCGTCTGAGAGGTCAATGATTTTTGCTAAGAAAGGAAGCTTAGATATTTGACTGATGTTGAAATTGAAGCCATCCCCACTTTCCTTTAACAGAACTACTAAGGAGCTTTACCACCACGCTGGAATCATGCCAGATAAAAGGTTTGGTTAAAATGTGACCTAAATGTGGACAGATTAAGTTTGCACTTAAATAAAAATGATATGGGTCAATATGAACTGCATCAGGGTTTTTGCTTGTTTTTAACACAGACAGATCTTTGTTAATATCTGCACTGCTTAACTAAAAGATCATTTGTAGTCAGACGATGATGCAACATTCAAGCTTTACAAATTCATAACCATATTACTTTTTATAACTGTAACTGTAAGTGTGTAATTACATTGCAGGTTTCATGGTTATTTCTTTAAAATGTAGAGGCATGAAAAGGCAAAGGAAGGAAATATACAGATTACAGACATACCATATCTGAATATGGCCTGCCTGTTACCTGAATGGTGTTTTTGTGAACATAACTGCATAAACTGTAGGTAGAACTGATATCAACTAACTGATGCTGCGGTACCATTTCGTCCTGCAGTTGTGTGCGGAGCTGCTGGCTGCTTTCCGTATGAGTCTGGTTCAAGCTGTTGAGCTGCTGTTCTGTCTGCTTCCTCAGCGAATCTGTCTGCTCCTTGACTTCCTTCAGTTCACCTGACATCCTGCAAAGAAATCAGGAATAGAAAGAAAAGAAATACAGTCACAGATGGAAATTGTTGCAAATAGCTGTTTTCTTTTAAACCTAGAATGCCATTAGTAGATTAGATTAGTTTATACATTTGAAAAAAAATGAATGACAGACTGGCAACTAGCTGGAAGCCTTTGCACTGCTTGCTGTAAATGTAAGCCCATTATATACAGCTCCTACTTGGCACTACTTTGTGCTTGGCTCTGGAATAAGAATTTGTCTCTTTCCATAACCAATACTTTGGCACCCCCTTGTTGATGGAGGTTGATGCCAGCCGCAGCAGGCAGAACACGGTTACTCTGTGGTTGAGTGCTGCTGCTATTTGTGCGTAGAGACACACAAACTCACGTTCTTGTGGTGGAATGATGCTGCATGAACACTTCAGAAACACTTGATGTTGATCTCATGGCCTTTTTGTAGCTCTGAACACTGTGTTTGTTTCGGGGGGAAAAACAAATCTCCCTCTCCCTGTAATATTGGACCCGGTTGCCATTTATATGACTGTAGGTAGCTCACGTTACTTACATAAGCCCATTGGGACAAGAATGTTAAAATGTCTCAGATGAAAGCTGCAACCTGAGACACTCAGTGCGATGTGGGCTGTATTGTAACATAAGACACATTACGCAGTGTCTCATCAAAGTGTTCTTATATATATATTAAACATATCGGAAGCTCAAATCAATTGACTTCCGTTCCACCAATTCAAGGGATTTGTCCTAAATGAGAAAATGAATGAGGCAAATGTCAGGACTTTATATGTGTGTGTTTGTGTTTGGCTGCAATGCATATCGTACTCCTGCTACAAATGAATTTATCTATTCAGCTATGCTGGTATGAGACACTGCCTTTATAACTCAGCACTGACAGTTTAATCTGGATAATGTTGTCAGTTGTTTGGCCAGGCATGATCTAGACAGCAGGACAGCTGGGTTGGCAGTGTCAGCTGAGCTTCAAGAATCTGCTTTTCCCCATGGAGGAAAATCATACTCCTAACCCTATCAGAAACTTCAAGCATGTGTGACTTGTTTGTCAGTGGCATCAACTGTGAGTAGTAACTCTATTGAATGTCATGTGGGTAGGCATCATAGAGGAGGGTTTTAAAGTTGTTTTTGTTTTGAGGCACTTAATACTGTGCTTAAGTTGCCTCTCACAAAATTGGTACTTTAAGTTGTGACCCAGTATATCTTAAATAAACAGGGTGGTCAGAGAGCTGATAGGGTTTGACTTTGATGTTTAACAAAAAGGCAGGAGGATGCAACATCTACTGAGGTCTCTCTGTGGTTTGAGGGTTCGTGAAAGACCATCAGAAATCAGATGTGTTTGCTTTGAAATGACTTGGAAACACAAAAGACAAGGCAGGTTTAGAGAGTGAATAAACAAGGAGCCCAATGGATAGCTGAATAGCTCGGTATAATATTGATAAATACTTTTTTGATTATTATTCTAACTGGCTCAGAAACACAGACACTGTTGCTTTTCATCTATTGTTACATGGTCAGTGACCCTGTTTCCATTACATATCTACTATAGTAATACAAAGAGGATATTAATCATTCATGTTTCTCTGTTTCCACCATAGTAAAACCATATGACTCATTTAGCATATTGCTGACAATTGAGCTAATTTGTTAGATGGAGCTGTTCTCTGCCTCTGGCATCAAAAGTTGAGATGGCCATGACTCTGAAATGCCCAGCTGTAAAGAGTTAGGACTGACTGGAGATATTATTTGACAAGTTAATTAGTAACTCATAGATTATTATATTAGATTCTGGGCAGAATGGCAAAGGGAACATAAATCATGGCTTGCAGAGCGCTGCTAAAAGGCAAATTAGAGAAGAAAATGTCCATATATCCCAATGACAAGCAGCAAACTTAATATCAGTATAGTTTTCAAGAAACTAAAGTCTGGAAAAGAAATAGACATTTTTTAAAAAGAAAGCAAACTCATGTTTATAAAGACATGTTAAATTAAAAGTTTTGTCAACATACCTGTCTAACAGAGCATTTTTAAAGGAACACTAGCCAATTATTGTGGGAAAAAAATATCCTTATGTTAATGCTTGATTTATAATACAACTTTTCAGTGTTTGCATGTTTAGCAGCAGCCCAAACACATAGGTTTGGTAATCAGGTGAATCCTGAATGTCTGCAAAAATCATGATTATGATGAGATAGGATGTGTTGCTGTGCAGTATAAGTCATGAGACATTTTTTTGTCTATGTTTCTCCTTATCACTGCTAACTATGTTGCTGTAAATGTACA
The DNA here is from genome assembly GCF_027596085.1 of Anoplopoma fimbria. Lineage (NCBI taxonomy): Eukaryota > Metazoa > Chordata > Actinopteri > Perciformes > Anoplopomatidae > Anoplopoma > Anoplopoma fimbria. The sequence continues at coordinate 979,301 of NC_072461.1, forward strand.
GAAGCACCACTGTGGAGCGAGGTCAGCCCTTGAGAGCAAACGATATAAGAAATGAAACTAATACATGACTTAGCATTATAACAAGTAACCCAGTTGTTTTTGGATTGTGCTTCCTCTTGAACTAATGGCATTACCTGGCTTCTAGTAGTTTAACTTGTGTATGGAGATCAGCCATAGAGATCTTTTGTCCCTGGGAATGCTCCGACAATAAGGCCTCCAGCTTCCACAGGTCGTGATAAAGCTGAAAGAGAAAACACACACACACACACACACACACACACACACACACACACACACACACACACACACACACACACACACACACACACACACACACACACACACACACACACACACACACACACACACACACACACACACACACACACAGACACACACGTGCTATTACGTTAAGTTGGAGCATCTTGTGGTTTTGCCTCCAAGATCTGACTTTTACCCTCTGCGGTTTCTGCTGAGTCGAGCTGGTGGAGCTGCTGCACCACTCCTGTGGCCGGTCAGGACTGGGAGTAATAGCGTTGACCCACTTTCTCTGCTTTTTCAATTATCTTTATGGCACATGCTTGACCACTGCTCCACAGCTAATGTGCTGCCATCACAATGATTTACCCCCCTGTGCCACCAACAGAACTGAGTGCCGGCTGACGCAGTGTGAGGTGAGTGTTGTTGAGGGCAGTTGTGGTCGGTTTTGGATTTAGTAAAGTGATGGAGAGTATTATAACATTTGACATATGTGCATCCAGTTTTTTTTAAAGTTTTTATTATATTTATCTTGTGGAGAAAAAAATACCCTAAAGGGCAGTAAGAGCTGTTTATGGAGACATCCCCATTTGAATTAATTTCACATCACATTTCCTTCTTTCATAGTCTGTGGTTGAGCCCCTGACGTTACTTGATAGGGTCTCACAAAGCAGCAGTAGGCTCCAACTCATCTGCCAAACAGTCAGCCATCTGCTTTAGGGTAAACAGCAAATACTCCCCCTGTGTATATTGTCAGATTAGTATTTCCTTCATGCAAGCAGCATTTAATAAATGTAATATTCCTTTTTATACCTAAATAAATTCCCAAATGAGAACATCATTTCTAAATTTGAGACTGGAGTATTCAAATGAACCCCAGGCTCAACACTATCTGTGTGTGTGTGTGTGTGTGTGTGTGTGTGTGTGTGTGTGTGTGTGTGTGTGTGTGTGTGTGTGTGTGTGTGTGTGTGTGTGTGTGTGTGTGTGTGTGTGTGTGTGTGTGTGTGTGTGTGTGTGTAAAGGCAGCTGATGGGATTTAGTTAGGGTAGTAGACTTTGCTATTTACTGTAAAATCTCATAATTTAAGAAATATGACAACAAGATTAATTGTCTACAGCTATGCAGGTGAGTCTGAAAATCTTAACAATTCATGACATATTCTGCAGCTATAATGGTTACAAATTTCTTGATGTCTTGAATTTCACACAGATGAAGAATAATTGTCCAAGTATGTATCAAAGAATTTACTTTTAAAGACTAATGAAGATTCTTTTGGCACTGGTTTTAGATACTTTGTATATAGTGTCGTCTAAAGTGCTGCCTTGCGTTTCGTCTTCCAAACTCTCTGTCTTTGCGCACCGTCGCTCACCTTGACTTCCAGCTCTTTGAGCCGTACGTCCACGGCTGACCTGAGCTCTGCCACCTCCTGCTGCAGTCTGATCACCCGTCGCTCCCCAGAGCTCATGTCAATGCTCAGCTTGGCGATGCTGGCATCACACCTGACATAACAGGTGGGAAAGCAGAGAGGGACAACTGATTGAGGATAGTGGGATGGGAGGGAGTTGAGGAAAGGTGTGAAATCAGGTTGATGAGCGAAGACTGGAGACAACAGGGAGAAGGTGATATATGAAGCACACACAGTTCAGACGGGAGACAGACAGACAGACAGACAGACAGACAGACAGACAGACAGACAGACAGACAGACAGACAGACAGATGCCCTTATCAGTACTTTCCAAGGGGAGCTAATGGCAGCCAGAAGAAAGCTCTGCTGAATCCTAAGCAGTGATCTTTGATCCTTTGAATGCTCACTTAACACATCTGAACGTATCAGTGGATACGTTTGCATGTATTGATGAATTACTGATGAAAAAATAATTATTTTAGTATTTTAATAGATTTTTCACCAAACACAATAAGCAGGTTGTGGAAAAATACTTTACAGCCTCTTATGCAACATCTTACATCAACATGTTCTCTGTTCAGATTATGTAATAAGAATGAACTGTGCTGACCCTAATTATCAGCGGTGTGAAATCAGGGTTATATCCCCTGTAGACCACTACAGCGTTTGAATAAAGGGTTTCATAGAACAATATCATTTATCGAGAACCACTGGCCCTCGACTTGCTTGATTATTTATGACCAACGCACAAGAGGTCATTAAGCTGAGTAGATGAGGTTTTTTTCTACAGCTTTTATTGGACCATAAATCAGCTGTTTGTTGAGCAATAGGCAATATCCCCTCTCACCACTGATCTCTTAAACACCAAGGAGGAGGCAGGCCAGTTGTGAAATAAGATGTTCACAAAAAATCATTAATCTACTGTCTGATGAGAAATTACATTATTGTCAGGGATGTTTCAGGTCACCACACCGCAAAAACACCAATCCTAATACACTCTAATGATGACAACCTGTCTGCAACAACCCAATTTAATAAGTGTGATCTGCACAGACAACAAATAATGAACAAGTGTTATTCGGCAGCTAGAATGTGTTCAAGCCTACTTTACTTCCTTCACTCTGGTGAGAAGGAAATAATTATGTGTATATACTGTGTGTGTGTGTGTGTGTGTGTGTGTGTGTGTGTGTGTGTGTGTGTGTGTGTGTGTGTGTGTGTGTGTGTGTGTGTGTGTGTGTGTGTGTGTGTGTGTGTGTGTGTGTGTGTGTGTGTGTGTGTGTGTCTGTCTGTCTGTCTGTCTGTCTGTCTGTCTGTCTGTCTGTCTGGGAAGTTGTGAGACTGTACAATTTCACTTCATTAGAAGAAGATAAAATAAGTAGGATAAAAGCAAAGAAAAGTTAATCCATCAAATCACTTGTGCACCAGACCTGGGTGTGATAAATAATTGCACAATCCCTCCAAATAATGCTTTTTAATGTGCTAGCACTTGGCAGTCATTACGTTGCTTTATTTGTTAACACTCTTAACAGTTTTTACCTCAGTGTTTGCAGACGTTATTTGACCTTGGCCTGGTGTGCATACCTGGCTACTCTGCCTCTCAGGTCTCCAATGCCAGCCACGTTCTTCTGGTCCAGGCTCTGAACAGCCATTGTGGTTCCAGAGGCGATGGAGTCTCGCTGGGTGATCTGTCTCTCCAGGGCCTGCTCAGAACAAAGACAGCCTATTTGTCTATTTCACGTTTATGTCAATCAGCAGTAAAATACAAATGAAACAAAAAATCTACAAATAAAGCATTTAATATATTTATTTGTTTGTTTGGAACCTGGCAGAGAACTAAAGATGACGATTGAATCTCTTTCTGTCCCTTATTTTAATACGTACAAATAACAAATACTTGTAAAACTACTAATATGTCCTTTGCTGAAAAATATTTATTCAACCACATACTGTGTACATCATTAGTTTCTGCTTATACAGACAAAATATCCAGGAGCTGATGTTGACGAGGAGTCAGGCAGGCTTTTACTCAGGCGCTGCACCATTCTATCAGGTGTAATCAAATCAACTGTGAGTTTGCAGGGCATGAGTGTGTGTGTGTGTGTGTGTGTGTGTGTGTGTGTGTGTGTGTGTGTGTGTGTGTGTGTGTGTGTGTGTGTGTGTGTGTGTGTGTGTGTGTGTGTGTGTGTGTGTCTGGATGTGTGCTGCACATCAAAAGAGAGGAGAGGAAAGGAAAGCAGATGAAAGAAAGAGTGAGAACAGAGGACTAGACAGGTAGAGAGAAAGGGAATCCACACAGATAGACAATGACTTGATCCACATAACGAGAAGATATTTCAGACAAACCCACTTGAATACCTCTAAGTCCACGCTAAGCTGCTTGACAATGCGTGTGATGGTCATTATGTGGTTCTCCAGCAGCCTGCGGGACAGTGCCTCGACCTGGACGGAGCCCTGAGCTGACTGCAGACCTGCTGCCACCTCCTGTTTGATCCTGAAGGCCTGTTCCAGCAGCACAGCCAGTGTCCTCTCCTGACCACTCAGACCACCCTCCAAGACGTCAGGCCTTGATCAGGAAGTAAACAGAAACAGAAAAACAAGCTATTTGTTCTTAAAGTTTATAAGCTCGTTCTTATTGATTTTTTCGTTAATGTGTTATAGGTGTTGCAAATGATAAAAAGTTGGCATTTTCTATGACTGGAGGCAGTAGATTGAGGAATAAAAACTAATTTTAAGCATTCATTCACCTGGCTGAATAATGAAGACGTAATGAGATGCTGTGCACTGCATTGGTTTCATACCCTCAGGTCATCCACACACCAGATCTCTCACTGACTTCATGTCCCTGTGCATTCTGTGTCATCCTGTCTGATACTATTGTGGATAAAGGACTAATGTGATCAATGTGATTTACAGCGGTGTTACAAAGGTTGCTCGTGGGTCCCAATTGTATTTCCATCCCATCAGTGGGGGTGAATAAAACTTATCTACCTCTTGGACACAGATTGATTTTAGAATTGAATTAGTGACCCACAGGAACTAAGGAAGGTGGAAATATGAAGGTACTGTAATAGTTTTAATGGTTAAAATAGATAAAAAATGTAAAATGTACTTTATGTTAGTTTATTTGATATTTATCTTTATAACATGAGGCTTTACGTTGTCAAGGGAAATCAAAATAGAGTAAGAATAAAAACACTATAATAATAAACAAAAAATGAAATAGAAATAGAAAAGATAAGATAATCCTTTCTTAGTCCCACAAAAACTAACAAGAGATATAACAACAAAATCAAAACAAGTATATAAAATAAGTAAAAAACATAACAACTAAAAATAAAATAAAATAAATAATAATAAAAAAAGTAATACATACACAAAAATACATACACAACAGAGTCACTCAATCACAAAGGTTACCTGGTGGGGTTCTGATAGGACTGTAACTTTAACCTGTGTGACATTCTTCTTGTCTAAAAAGAAAAAAACATTTTACATATTGTGGTGAGATATACAATCGATTTTACTCAAATGTGTTTTCTTATCTGCTTTGTCAACCTTACTGCCGTGTTAAATGTATTATAATGTATTTTATTTTGGTTTTTACTGTTAATTGTTATTATCAACACAAACATTTTATGTACTCATAATGTCTGGGCATAATGAGAGAAATATAAGGCAATATAATATGTTCCCTTCTTTAACAACAATATATAAGCAGTTATTTTAATATCTTGGAGTTTAGAATACTCACAGGCCTGAGCTTTTCTTTCTCTTGAGTTCATGTGTTTGTGTTGTCACTTAGTAACTGTGGGGTGTGCCTGCCTGCCATTGTGAATTTGTCAACACAGTAATGCAAGAATAATGCTGAGTATACTTGTTTGGTGAAGTAAACTTAAACTCTAAGAAATGTAGCTGATTTACTCTCAGTCCACAAAATAGCAACAGTAGGATATTCTATGACCTTGATGGTTGCTTACTTTATAATACAGAAATCTGTTTTGTAAAGAAATGTTTTGAAATGCAATAATGACATAAGCTAGTTCTTCACTTAACTCGTATCACTTTTCTTTTCTTCTCTTTGATTTTTTATTTATTTTAAGCTGTTTTTCTTCAACCATTTGGGTTTCTTTTGATGTGTTTTTGTACATGGCACCCCTTTTTACCAGAGTTAGTTTAATCATGTTACAAGTAAACACCTTAATCATGAATGGTTTAAAGTTTTCACTAGTGGTGTGAATGTGGTTTATTACAGATAACGAACAAAAATTGTAGCATATTGGCATTTGATTCTATTTCTAACTTTAATCCACGTTCAGATCAAAGTTGGCCTGTTCATTGGCCCGCACAAAGAGGACTTACCAGGCAACAGTGGCTGACGCAGTGGCTGGAAAATAAAATACGTGATTATGTGAACTGGGCACAGGCGGTAAGGGAATATTGGCCAAATGAGCTCAGTATCCTTTCCCTCTGCGGTTTCATTTCACACAGTATAACTAGCTATCCATTGAACACTGAGCTTTCCTCTGACTGAATGTTACGAGAGGCATGACTCAGTGAAAATTGCGTTATTATGTTTCATTTAACCAGGACCTGACCTACATTATCATACAGCGTGATGTTCTAGTAGTGCCACTGAATTACACGCAGTATTAGTCACTGTGTCTGTGTTTCTTAATGGTGTGCACGTGCACATTCACACACTCTGTGAATTAGCTTTCTATCAACAGAATCAGGTTAATTAATTGGAAAGGCCTGCTCACTGCAGACTCATCAGTTATCCAGAAAGCTGATGGTGGCTGAAAGGGATTGTTTGGCTCAAGGCTCATATTACCAGCTGCTAAACTAAGAGAGGGGTTCAGAGCAGTCCACTGTGCTGTTGCCAGTGCCCTCCTGGTTGTAATTAAAGTGTTTTTATGTAGGATGGATGCGATATCAACAAAATAGATCCCTACAACAAAACTTGTCATTGGATTGTCATCTCATGTTTGTTGTATATCCTAATTACTCATAGATGTCAGAGTTAAATGAAGTATTCTTCTCTAATGGTCAGTGTTGCCATGAATCACCACACGATATTAAAGGCTGATTGTCATTTTCTCATTATTAGAGGGTTAAGGCCAATAGCGTGAAACAGAAGGCTTTGTCATCCCATCACACCTTCATCATCACTCCTACAAGTGATACCAAGGTTATATCTCCCAAAGCGTCTCATATGATTAAATGTCCATGCAAGCAGCATACAAGTCTTTGGACTCTCAGTTCCTCTCTGTGTGGTGGGATGAGGTCCATCCAGTTATAACATTCCTCTAAGAAGTGATTTTTCATCAGTCTTTGTAGATAAAAGGTCATTCTGTGACCTCTTCTTTTGTGACCACAAGTGCTACAGGGAGTTAGATAAGAGAGGTATTCATTCTTGTAATTATTGTCTGCGTGTTTGTTTACCGGATAGTGGGCACAGTGTTAACCAGGGGGGATGGAACAGGCAACCACTGAAGCAAAGGACCAGAGGCGAAGATGAGTTGTTATTTGCACAGCAGCAGCACAGCATCCAAAAGGAGAGGAGGGAGTTCAGCGCTGCCTGTTTCGCTGCTGCGTGTGGGTGATAACATTCACTGAAGCCTGACCTATTTGACAGAGAGAAGACATCCAGAGCGGGAGAACATCCACACCAAACCAAAGAGGACAACGTTTGTTTTTGACTCACTGTCAGCTCTATATTTACCGAGGTCACTGCTAAGAAAGAATTAATCTAGAGGCTGAAAATCAGTGGGCACAATCAGATGGGGATGACAGAGGATCCACAGTTGAATCATAAACATCTCCACGGGGCATTTTTGGGGGTTGCGTTATGCAATCACCAGCATACAGATGGTGCGACAAAGGTTGCTCGTGGGTCCCAATTGTATTTCCATCCCATCAGTGGGGGTGAATAAAACTTATCTACCTCTTGGACACAGATTGATTTTAGAATTGAATTAGTGACCCACAGGAACTAAGGAAGGTGGAAATATGAAGGTACTGTAATAGTTTTAATGGTTAAAATAGATAAAAAAATGTAAAATGTACTTTATGTTAGTTTATTTGATATTTATCTTTATAACATGAGGCTAGTGACATGGATGGCCAGAGGGAGGCGTGGTGCATCCTTCGTCCTTCATTTGAATAAAACAATGAATGGGGAAGTTGGCTTAACTCTTGTAAAGCACATTGGAGAGAGCAGAGGCAACAACCAAGCCGAGCATTTAACAAGCATCTTTGGGTATTCCTGCAGAAGTTGCTGCATGTCTTCTTCACCACTGAGCTGACAAAATAGATGAGGCTGATGCTTGCAGTCCTACAAGCCTGCTGCACAGTGTGTGACATAAAATGCACGGTGCTGCCTGCATAAGCATTCTGCAAGGTTCGTTGGAGACTTAACACCCCCTTCCTCATCTTCCTCATCTCTCCTTCTTGGCTCTCTAAACTGATCATCAGTGAAAGTGCTCCTGAGCTGAAGCAGCCTAACTGTGACATCCTTCCAATATTCAGAGTGTGCTCAGGCTGGCCGGCTGCTGCACAGGCACCATGGAGCAGAAATCACCCAAGGATGAGGGTACCACCAAAGGACAAGAGTCTCTGTCCTACCAAAGGAGGATGTGGAAGAATTTCCAGGAGAAAACCAAGCCTTGGCTGAGTCCTAAACTGGGATCGGAGCGTCGGGGAGCCGGCGGCGCGGAGGGCAGCAAAAAGGAATCTGGGTTATGGATGTTTAAGAGGAAAAAGAAACAGTTGGACCGGGTGTTTTCGTCGTCTCAGCCCAATCTGTGCAGCTCTCCGTCGGCACCTTTTGGAGGAGATAAGAAGTCCCAAGGTGGAGACCAGGTCCCCGGCACCAGCGCGCAGCCTCTCCATCCTCTGGGAGCAGCTTCTGGAGCCACTGGGAGCAAACCAGAGCTGACTGCACATGGAAGCCCAAAGCTCCCAGTATCCCAGCTGGTCCTGTACCAGCAGAAGAGCTCTTCTCTGGGCTCGGCGTGCTTTGAGAAGCTGGTGGTGGACCCGGCCGAGCTGCTGGGAGGAGAGGAGCAGCTGCGTAAAAACGCCAGTGATTCTGTGAGTAAAGAATATCTGTTTCTATCAAACATCTCTAGCCCTGCAAATGAAATAAAGAAGACAGGTTTCATGGTGGTGGTGCTGCGACGTGCTCACGGCCCGTATCATGTGATGTACTCATCAATTTGCTGGTCCAATGCTTTCCTTACATTGTCCTATAGCTTTCTAGGATAGTACTAAGCCATATGACTACCAATACCACACAGTGTGTCCCTGTGTGATCATCACCACAACAAGCATACATCACAATCTGCTTGGTTTGTTATCATGTCACCATCACAATCACCCTATGTTATTACCCTGGCTGTGCAAATTATAGACTCCTTGATAGGATTTCTTCTAGGCTATGGGCTCTGATGCCAGCATCCTTTTGCCTGCTCACATGCTTTTCTTCCCAGTTGGTTATAGGGTCTGTCTCTTATCTTCACAGTCCATCTATCACAGTGTCCTTGCCAGTACATAGGGGTTGCAACCGGCCCACGCTTGATCGGTTCAACGGTTCATCTTATGGTTCCTTTTCACGAAAAGTGGCCAGTTTGCAGGTACGCCACCAGCAGAGTTAGAGACTAATAGCAGATATATTTCCACACAGCTTAACATGCTGAGTCAGGGTGCACTAAGAGGAACAGTATCCTATCAAAGGGATTTGTTAGCTAGAGTAGGCTATGCTTCATTCACAAAAATACCATAGAGCACTGGGTCTGAGAGAAAACCTTTACAATCATATGGGAAATGCTGTCTGATGAGAGTAATACAAGTAAACAGTCTCTAAGGTCATGTCTGGATCCACGCATTGTTCCCTTGATAGTAGTAGTCCAATTCAATAGTACCATGTCATTTCAGACAGACTTTTCTGATATTTAACAGTGCTGTTAATAGAAATAATACAGATACAGTATGAGTACCCATAAGTGCATTATGTTTCAGTGGCAGCTGTTATTCTCAAACCACTCTTGAAGGTTTCCAGACCTGCTTTTCTGAGCATCATCCAGACCGCTGTCTCAAAGTGATTAAGCATATGAGTAGTATACACTTCTCCCCACTGAACTTAGGCCCAAAGATGTCTTATCCATTAAATATCTAGTGCAGTGCACTTCGCTGAAGAGGTGAAGAAAGCGTCTATTAATGACTTCATTGAAACTGATCCTGTAGCTTCATCACAGCACTTAACAGGTCAGTTTCATAATACGCGGATCTCACTTTGCCAAATAAAGTCTGACATTCAGTCTGAGCCATTAGTTACGTGCTGTTGTTGCCATGTTTACTGAAGGTTCTGTTTGGCATTTGTTAGAGGGTAAACACTACTGACAGTGACAGCACCATCTTTTCGAGTTTTAGTACAATCAGTGATGGTCATTTGTTGTTGGCATGACTGTATGCATGATATATAGTATGATCTTAGTCTAGTGAAGAGAGGTAGAACAATTAAGAAAATATGGCTAATATGATGGGTGACAAGAGGTAATAAATGGGATGAAGAAAGATCAGACAGGGTTGAAAGTAATTAGGGTTGATGAGGAGATAAGATGAGGTCAACTAAAATAAGATGAGAGATGATGATGTGACGTGTGATAAAATAAGATTAAGATGAGAGAGGGGATTAGAGAAGATTAGATTAGACATGCTTTTTTAATACCTGGGGTAAAACAACTCAAAGACAGCACCCGCTAAAACGGTCTACAGTTGCTGTGTGTGCATTTTTGAGCATGCAAATTCATTGCATTTATTTGCACATATAGTAGTGACAATGCATTTATGTGCTGCCTAAACACTCTCCTCAACCAAAAGGATTGTAACTCAGTATTACAAAGAAGTCAGTGACATAAACACTCAACATCACAACTCAAAGACAGGCAATCTAGCTAAAACGGTCTACAGTTGCTGTGTGTGCATTTTTGAGCATGCAAATTCATTGCATTTATTTGCACATATAGTAGTGACAATGCATTTATGTGCTGCCTAAACACTCTCCTCAACCAAAAGGATTGTAACTCAAAGTCACACACTTACAGTCAATCCACAAATCCAGCATTAGGTGAGTGTATACAACTTCTCATTACTAAAATGGGCGCATAAAGCTCCAAGCCACAATTTAATGATAAGAATATATGGAACATAACAAGCAAGTACCATTTCGCAGTTTGATTTGGAAAGTAAGTGGTGGAAGGGATTAATGCCAAATTCTTAAAGTTATTTCATTATTAACTGCATCAAGAAAAACTATAAGCACATTTCACTCAATTCACGCAATTCAGGGATGTTAGATTTGAATGTGTGTGCATTTCTGTAGCCTATAGTTTGAAGGCTGAAACATGATAGAGGAAAGCACCTGTTGAAATAGAGAATGATAAGAGTCATCTTACAGATATAACGTTATAACGTTGATGTATTAATCATGTTCTTCCTCATTTTGTCTCTTTTATTGTAAATTTCATATTTATAGGTATTATCCCTTTTTAGTCTCTTCTTCTATTTTTGGCTAATAGGTTTTATTTGCTTTATTTTGGATGCCCTGATTTTGCAACAACAAAGAACAAACAAAATGAGAGAAGAGCAGGTTTCTTCTCTGCGGCTGTTTTTCTTACTTGAGGCTATTTCAGCCAAATTTGGCTGAGTTTTACTTTGGCCTCTTTAACAAAATAGAATAGAAATAAAATAAATAAATAAAACTCAGTGAAAAATAAAATATAACATTTTATAATGATAAACAATAAATGAAAGTGAGTTATGTGTCTGAAATTGAAATTTGACAGACATTTATTCCACCCCATTATTTTTCCTCAGCTAACAACTGCTTTCTCTACCGTTACTACTGCTTTCCTATGTATGCTAACGAGGAATTTAGCAGGAAATCCACGCCGTTTAGAGGTGAAGGAAACTTCGCTTAGGTTACCATCAACTATTGGTTCTGGCTGATTCTGCAGCTAACAACTGTCCGGACCGGTTGCCCAGCCTCTACTGTTACACCTTTTAAATATGGCCGTACTACTAACTTTGACGTCTCTGTCCAGGTATTTGCATTGTGGAATGTGAATTGTCACCTTTCCTTAGATCTCCAATCAGTGTAGTTGAATGTTTGTCTCCATGTTTAATCATAGAGAACCCAAATATTACTTTTCTGAGCAATTGTACTTTCCCAATAAATATGCCATTAGTTTGGACCACATGCAGTGTATTATCACATTTCTCTTAAAGAAAGATAAATATTTATTCAGTTTCAGTATTTTGTGCTGTTACTCTGAGATTCAGTACCTTGCTTCCAGTTCTCATTCAATGCCTCCCTACTTCCTTTCTTCTGCTCAGCTGATGGGGTACTTTGACAGAGAATATACACTCAAAGCCTAATGCTAAATATATCTGATGTAAAATATGTGTAGTGGGTATTTCATTCATGTCGATCGGACAGGGTGAATGGTAATGTTTGGAGGTAATACAGCTGTTTTTCGAAGAACTTGGCCTGTATAAGTGCTTCATTCATCCCTTTTTAAACCACTGAGTTAGTCTATTGCTTAAGTTTTTAGCTGTTAAATACTGTAGTGTCTGAATAAATAATTGGTCAGTGATCTGGCATATATTTAGTCAATGTAAAATCATGATTTGTCTATCTCTAATGCCTTATTTAAATACAATTAATCACATGTTGCATACCATGCTTGAACTTTCGGATGATTTTTGTAATTGTCCTCTTTTGATAATGCAGTCAGTGTGAAATGAACCATGTTTAGATGTCCTGCAGGAACACGTGTCTGTTATTTGGGTTGTGAGAACAGCATCACGGCCACTTGGAAACAGCCTGTGGCCTCGTTCTGGAAGTGTACTGATGGCAGCTTAAATTGGGATTCATTACAGCCCAGGGGGAGGGTTGTAACACTGATGAGCTTACACGCAATGACGAGCACATGATTGATGCTCACCGCGAAGCTGCTATGAAGAAGGAAAAAAAAAAAAACATTTTCACATTGGTGAAAGTATGACTGACACCATTTGGGGTGGTGATGGGTTTTTGCTCTCACTTTGTGATTAAGTGTCTTGTAGTGGCTCGTGTCTGCCTCCCACGCAGCGGAGTGTGCCCGTTTCTCTGCCATGGGCATCTGTAAAGTACCTGTGATAGAGGAATCGAGTTGTTTCACCCGTGGACAAGTGCAAAATGTTAGCAGCTAATTTAGTTTAAATTTTAGTTTAAGGAGTGGGAATAGTGGCTCAGTTGTTGTTTCCTAAGAGCTTGGTTGTGTATGCCCAATCCCTTTGCGTCAACTTTGTTCACTCTTTGTATTGATGATCTGTTAGCCGTGCTTTAAACTAGTGACCTGACAGCACATTTTTTTCATTGATTTCTGCTTATTACCCTGGCAAAACATTGAATAACATAGCCTTTTTTTCAGTTATCATTTAATTAATTGTTTTGTGCTTCTGGGCATTTCAGTGCCTTGTCAGATTCTTCCAATGTTTTTCTTTTTTAAAGATCGTTTTTCAAATAACTGGAGGAACTTCTTGTTTCAAATGCTCTGCCTCTACGCTTTGTTTTAGCCATGGAACTGTTATGCAGTAAACAAATCCATGGATGTTAATCAAGAACTGATAGTGTGACTGCATGAGTTCAAAGTGAAGGAAAGAGAAAATTAAAGCAAGAGTCAAGAGACGGGCGGTTAAAAACAAAAACACAAAACTTTGGGGGGAAGTTGGCTTCCTGCCATGGCTTCAGGTCTATGATGTTATTATCTTATAAAATTCTGATAACATAAAAAATGTTTGAATCTCAAAGTGAGCTTTTTCCTTCTTCCTCTCCCTCTTGAAACGCCACAGATTATCAGTTTATATTGAAAGAATAGAGCAAAGCTGCAAATCTTCACACTGATTATTACCGTTCATTTATTTTCAGATATCAGCTAAGCCTTTCAGCACAAAATTCAACAGCCAGCTCTACTGTAACTTGACCAAAAGCAACCTTTTTACTCTGTTTTGATTAAGCCCGTCTTTGCCTGTCAATCATTCTGTATAACTTGTCTATATTATTTCTCCAGCAAGGTCACAACCATGTGCTTTCGCCAGTCATTGCCCTCAGTAATCCCAACAATTGGGTCCCCTTTTCCTTCCTTCACTCCTCAGTATGTCATCCAGGGATAACATTACCTATTTTGTCTCTTTCTCCCTGATTTCTTCCATCCCCTGAACCTCTTAGCCTCTCTAATTATTCCCTTAAAAAAGCTTTTGGAGGACGAATCCAAAATATGAGAACAGCCTGTGTACTGCAGGATGGGAACTCTGCACTGTGACATTGTGTTACCCTCCAGCGTTCTACATTTTATGTGTGCATGAGTGTGTGTGCATGAGACTCATTACAGTCTCATGCACACACTCTCAAGCACATGCATGTACAAATAAGATGCAGCACACGCATACACACGCATGCACACGCATGCACACGCATACACACGCATACACACGCATACAATAACTAGTCTGAGCCCCTGAGTTTTATTGTAAACAAGGTAAAGCACGACAGTGTAGACTGATAAATGACTCATATTGTCAATGATATCTATATAAAATGAAAAACAAAGGCCAAAGTTGTGGCAGAGTAACGAGATAACAGGTAGAGCTGGATCAACCTTTTTAAATTAAAAGATGGAGCCAGGGAATTAGCTTTCTGACTCTTAAGGCTGCCCTCCTACATAGATTAATCAGCACTGAGTCGAGTCAGACTAAAGCGGTGGCTCAGCGTAGGAGAGGATATGTGTATGTATATGTGTAGGGAGGGTGGTCAAATTACAGACGACATCCAACAATGGCTTGCTATTGTTGATCCTCAAGAAATGAATAGTTTGTATTATTTGAGTAAAAGGATGAGTTTGCCTGAATATGTACTTTTGTTCTATAAGAGCCCAAGCAAAGCCTCCGTGTCAGCTACTTATTGTATCTTTCTCACACCTACAACCCTGACTCTCTTGAAATTTAATAACCTAGCAACTGAGTTATGACAGTTTTTGTGATTGGGTCCAATTCACAAGATGATAACAAGGACAAACCCAGGCAGACAGAGACAGACAGACGGACAGCAGCAATATGGCACAGGTGGGCTCTGGCCATTCTTTCCATACAAAACACATTGTGACCAAAGGCTGTGGGATGTGTTTCCTACTCCTCATGCTAATCAAATAGATCATTTGCAACTCAATGTAGACCCCACTTCCTCAGTGGTGAGTGGATATTGAATATTTGCATATGAGCTTCTCCGTAGAATGGATGAAGCTGTCACAAAAGTCTGAGTCATAAATGTTGCTGCATCCCATTAAGATAAATATGGGAGCATGGGTGTGCATTGGATGCACTGCATATTATCATGTGTGCTTCCTATTATCTCAGTTAATGATTGGGGTGTTTTGTTTGATTATGAAGGTGACCCATTGTACCTAAAACCCACTCAAGATTTTGAAATGATACCTAATTTAGTTTTCAAATTAGCCTAGTTGGCAGACATCTTACAAAACAAAATATCCTGACCGTTATCTGCAGCTCTGTACTGATTAAAGAATTGTTGTCCTCTGTAGCGTAGATTTCCCCTCAATAATGGCATCACACCTTATACAATAAGTGGTTTGATGCCTAATCACATAAGGCAACAACCGGCCTCACTAAAATATTGCTTTCCTTTTAGGCCAGGCCTTTGTAAAACAGTAAGCAACCATAAAATAAGTAGGTATACATTTACTGAATTGTTATTTAACATTAATATGATACCAGTCACAGAAATTACAACTCAAGTGTAATTTGAATTAATTCAGCAACAAATTCGTCAAAACTTAAACAGGAATTTAAATTCCTGTACATAGATTTGAATTGAACAGATTGGCCCAATTCAGTCACCGATACCCGATCCAGCCATTTGAGTCAGTATTGGCCTGATATCCGATATTGGTATTGGTGCATCCCTAACTGAAACTGAAGTTGTAAACATGTTTAAAAATGCTTAATAAGGCCACACAAAAATAATAATGCTTTAATATTTCATTGCAGAATTCTTTGGGTCCTGTTATTGGCGGATCACAATCTTAAGTTTTGCCAAAAGTTAAATAGACGTAAGCATTCTAAACTCAAGGGGAACTCTGTGTGTCCTTGAGTTTTCTTAGGAAGTCATTGTAATCAGTTGAAAAGCCACAGTGTCCATCCAGAGAAAGAGCAACAGGGACTGAACAACGGTTGTTGATACTGGGGTAGTGTGGACTGTGAGTTGGGGTAATATTTGCAAAGGGGAGCCATTTATCCACTTCCACCTTTTCTTTCAATAAAGCCTAGTATTCAGTTAACTTGGTAGTTACATAAGAAAGTGGGTCTGAGCAGCTTTAAGACTGATTTAGAGTAGAACTTTCATGCCTGCCAATTTTTACTGCAGTCCACTCGCTTTAAAAAACTGCCAACTGAAAATGTTCCAATACAAATGGGCACCTTAAGATGTGGCTGTACTGATTTTAGTTTTCTAGGGGTTTTGCTTCAACAGTACGACACTCAACAACATAAGTATCCCAAAAGTTTGGTCTAAGATATTTTGTTTGTTTAATGGATGATGGGCAACAGAACTGCATTTCTCTTTCAGTTTTGATATTCTTAATATACCTAGTGACAAACTGTGAGTCAGAGGTTATATCCAGGAATGTGTTGATTATGGTTAGGTTTGTGTGTTCACTCATTACTTTGGCTTCTGAATAGCTTTGCCCTTTTGTGTGTTAGTGTGTCTGTCTCTGGGTATTTGGTTTAGTGTTCGATTGACTGTGAGACATCCATCATTTTCGGGTGTATGTAGAAGTTTGTTTAATTCCTCAGTGAGGTTCAGTTTGTTCAAGGCGAACATAAATGTTTCTCTAACTCTACAGCGAGAGGCTCAGCTATAGCTGAGGGACTTGGTCCACTAATATTATTGATTATACTTTGCAAAAAGGGTATACTTTTAGTGATTCACAACATTTTCATGTTAAACACTTAACTGATGCCTAGAGCAATCTATAATGCGTAAAACTGTGGATTAAGAGGAGATTCCTAAACTGTCAAAATGACCTGCAGCAGTAGAAAGGCAAAAGGACGGGGTCATTGCTTTATTACTACGTCACTAGAAGAAAAGTGAGGTTAAAAGGATTTTTGTTTTGTTTTAGATAAGAGCACAGGAAAGTGCGATATGATCAACCACAAGAGTAGATTAACTTTAACCCGATCCAAGCCCATCCCATTCTTCTATTACTGACATTCAGGTCAAACACAACAGATAAGATAATGTAGCAAATTCAGTTTTCTTACAAAGGTAATATAGATTCATCCTAACTCAACTCACACTGCTCTCCGATTCTTTCCCCGTTGGCTTGCCAACATGAAGCACACTGACACATAAAGGAATATAATGACATGACTGCTGCTGTCGTAATACATTGGTGTGGAAAGATGCACCTCATCATGGCTGAGCAGAGCTAGATATAGAGCATTTTTCACATGAAGGCCTGATTTGTTTAACGCATCCTGCATGGCGGATGTTATGAAAATAACTGTGGTCACAGTGAGATCCTGTTGTCCTGTACAGTTTTTCACAAAGCACATGTTCAGTGATTCCATTTAAACTGATAATGTGTGATTATAATGTGAGAGATCAGTATAATACAGATATGGTCAGGTCATTTTAAAAACATTTTTCTTTTCCCTTGATGTGGTTTTGCACATTATTTTTTTGTTAGTGACTCATTACAAAGCCTAGAGAGAAAGTGTATATGTGTGGATGTTGGTGTTTATGGGTCACTTTGTATCAATGCCCAATGATACAGCCAGCCAATGTCACTTGAATCCGACTAAACCCTTTGAGAGACGTTTACCTTTTCCACTCTGGGACGTTTTAAAGGAAATCAAATGATATGAGGATACAGGAAATACTTCAGGGACAGCAGGTCAGCTGGCAAGCATTTAGCCACATAGTATTAGGACAAAAAGTACAATCAATTCTGTCTGGAGTATAGATTTATCTTTATCTAGCTCTGACAAACTGTTGCTTCAGTGAGACGAGAATTGTGTTTTGTTGCCAGTGATGGTGTAGTACATCATAGGGCTTTACAGTTATGCTCCACCCATTATTTGTCTTTTAACAGTCATGGCTTTTAAAGTTGACCTTTAGAAATGGCCTCGATAGAAAAATTGGGAATAAACGCAGTTGCTTTTTCAAAAATGCAAATGCACTTGTATGGCTAAACTGTTTATTGTTTTTTCTCCATGTCTGCATCATTTATTTTATAGGTCTTTTGAATTCGGTGCATTAGATAAACTACAGCTGACTCTTAATTAAGGTCTTTAGAGTCATTCAGTCCCTGAAAGCCCATCAGTTCAATCATTTTGTTTCACTGGGTGTCTCTGTGAAGCTGCCATCTTTCTAGGGGTATGATTTTTATTCAGGGCTCTGACTGTGTGAGAGCAACATAATTTTGGCCCATGATCATCACATTAGCTAAGTGTTATCCACATCAGAGAAAATAACAGACATCAACATCACTCCAGTATGTTCTGTGCTTTCATTCTGTTTCTTCATGCAGACTAGTGGATCAGCTGTTGGTCAGCTCAGGTTGAAACTGGCAGGATGAAATCAGTGTCTATCCTACTTAAGAGAGAGAGAGAGGGGTGATGGTCTGTAATCAATGTGAACTGCTCTATAATAGGGCTGTTGATCTTGCTGCAGAATTTGGCTGGCGCTGGGAAGGTACTTAGTGCCACCTACTGGTGCTGATGTGGATCTCTGGAGAGCAGAGAGAGGAAACTGGCAGGTTCTGATTAGAGAAGGTTTTGGCTGACCAAGGACACTTTTTGCACACTCTGCACTCTCTCTCTCTCTCTCTCTCTCAGAGATTAAAAGGCACTTCTCCAATAGGTTTAAAAAAGTAATTGTGATTTGGAGGACATCATTCATTCATAAATCATATTATATCTTCACAGGTGACATTAAGTAATTTGAAAGAAAAGTAAATCATGATTGTGTTTTATATTTTATTCCTCCCTTAAATGTGGTTGTAACCTGATCTCAGTATTCAGATTTAGCTCACAGTTAAACAGGCTTTACATTCAAATATAACAATTTGTAATATTATGAGTTTTCTTGCTGAGATGGATGTGTTGAGGAATAGGTGCACAACAAAAGGAGAATATTGCAGGTTTATTCCTTTTTTTTAAAATTTGAGTCACAGATGCGTGTTTTTTCTCACGCGCTGTGCAAATAATCAGGTTACAATTTTTGGTTACACGCACACTGTAGGATTGGTGTATGGTTGCTCAAGTAGCATGTTTTATTCACAACATAATCCATTCTCAGTGTGGTGCTAATCCCATAACTTGGACTGTATCCTGAATACTACAGAAGCCAGGCAGCGTCACTGCTGCATTTCCTTTCCTCTATAAGGAGCCTGTGTAATTAGCTTGCCAATTGCTGTGTTGTTGTTTTTTTTGTCCTCAGAGCACCCACTAGAAAATCATTCCTCTTAAGAAGTAATTTAACTGAGCACTATTTTTATTTTTATCATTTGATTAAAGGCACCTAAATGTCAGTTGTTTCCACTGGGCATTACTGTTTCACGCAATATTCTTGAATCAAGTGATATTTCCTTGTTAAAGAATCTGCTCTGTTTTAGATTGATCAAACCCTCTTTGCTTGCTGTAGGACTAAGATGATGCAACTCTGTAACTGTACCTCACTGATTTATGATTGACATGTTTGAAGGTTTAATGAAGCTCAGATGCTTTCAGGTGGATTTGTGTTAAGAGTTTACTGCCCTGATAGATGAAAACAAATGTAGGCGTCTGGAACCATTTTTTTGCAACAGAACTGTTCTCCCTTGTGAACTATTGACTATATCTCTCAATTTAAGAAGTCTTTTTGAGGAACTTAACCTCAGTGTACCAAGTGTTTTTGAAGTGGGAGTAGGATGAGCATAGGAAGTCATTTGGGAATGGGATATTTTTGCAGTGCAAAGCAGGTTACCAAAATGCTCCACTATCATTATCCGCCACTTACAAACTCATAAATCACTCTGATGAGCACTGCAGCAACAACACACACTTGGAGATTGTACTTGTAATTGAAATGTTTTATTTACTACATATTGCAGTTAATACGCCAATTCTTGTGATTTGTAGAAGCACGGCAAACGGATGAATGAAAATGTGTTGTTGAGATGTGTCCGTCAGTCCGCATCTTCGAATCTCTCCCATTTAGAAGATGTATGAGGATTAAAAAGGTCACATAAATATGTCTTAATTTTTGTCATGGAGTCCACTTCTGTTACATTTTGCTTCAACTCTTTCTGTGGTACAGGAGGTGCTGCCCCTCCATGTTTTTCAGTATTCTGTTGGTCGACAAGCTTTACTCTATAGCTTCGTCTCATTTCCTGTTTGTCCATCCATTCCTTCCATTGTCTCTCCGTGAGCAAAGCCTCCTCCTCTTTTGGCCTATCCAATTTGTCCCTTTTCTCATCACATTTTAGTTCTGCGCTCATAAAGCTGGAGTCTACATGAAGGGGATTCCTTGAGGTTTCTTCCTTTGATTTCTTCATCAGCTGTCTGGTGTCAACAACAGTGGCCAAATCTGGTTGTATCTGTTGTTTTTGCTCTTCCTCACATGTGGCTGGTCGTGAGCTGGTGTCATTATCATTACAGTCATCCCTGGTGTCTGCAGCACTGGAGACATCCAACAAAGACTTTAAGCTTTCCTCTTGGTTATATGTTATATTGCTCATTGAAAATATGCTGTCAGTGTCAGCTGGGGTTAAAGATGAAAAGTTAAAGCTTAATGTCTCTAAGTCCAGGGAATTTGCTTCATCTTTATCATCCTCCATAGTTTTCTCCTTGTATTCTTTCTCCATTTTCCTTTGACACCATGCTATGACCCTCTGCTCTTGCTCCATCCTGGTGTAATGTGGGGATCTCTCCCCTGCTTCTTCCACCACCAGCTCTCTCAGCTGCTGCTGAAGCTCAGCCACCATATCCTCTCTCAGGGCACAATGCATCAGAAGAAATTCTGATTGCAGCTCTGCAATTCGCTTTTCCACCTTTTTAGTCACCGTCCTGTTGATCCATGTAATGCAGAACTTTCTGTTTTTTGCTGCCTGCCGTCTCCAACTGACCAGTCATTAAGAAAACAGTCATTACAGTGAAAAAATTATGAACTTATGATGAACTTCCCCGTTCTGACACATTATATCTTTGTGTTATTCATATATGTACCAGAAGCAATTGCTTGTGTTGTATGTATGTATGCATGATTTTGTTTAAAATCAGATGAATGAAAAAGTAGACATGAAAATAACTTAACACAAAAATATGTTTAGCATAAAGTTTTTTAACTTGTACCTGAAGGGAAGGAAACTGAGAAATTTCTTTTGACCAGAGTTCATCATGACGATATCTTCTTGCCCAAATTTCTCTGGAGAAGAAGAAAAGTGATTTGCTGGCAGCTGTATATTAACTTTTGGAAACAAGAGTATAACTTGACCACAACATATATATTTTTTCCCCTCCTAAAGTAATGCAAACCCCAAACTCTAAATAGGCTCTTAAATTAAACAGTTACATAATATTGTGTAACAGGATTCAGCATTATTTCAATTTAAAGCAATACATTTAAAGTGATTACGGACATTTCTATTCCCTCCTGATTTGAATAATTGTCTGGAGTTTTAGTGAACCACTTCCTGTTAAGATGTTGCTTAGCAATGCAAGCAGCAGGAATTCTGAGGCCCAGGAGAAATATTTTAGTGTTTAGCTATTCAAGTGTTTTAATTGTAAGGTGAGATCAAAAAAAGTTATACGTATAAGTAAATGCACCACCAATATTTTTTTAATTTGAGGAACATTTTGTTAGCAATTGGCCATTTTTTAGTGGTATAATACGCCTGAATTTGTACTTGCTATGATGGTAATGGATGACACTGGGGCAAACACCACCTACACAAGTGGGTAACCAAGATTAGCGCTTGGTTAATGAACCAAATTGGCACAAACCACATCATACTAACAACTATTTGTCCATTTAATGATTACATTTCTGATTTAATAAAAACTATGAGTTATTAAAAATATATTTTTAAAGCCACATTTACATTTATTTTCTTTTTGTACCAAATATAGCTCAACAGATACTCCTTTCTGTATACAGATGCACTGTAGGTTAATAAGGTTTGTACTGTAAAAGACTTGCTGTTGTCATCTAAGATGGTTAGTTCTCCTTATTGGCTCACTCCTTATTGAATGTTACTGGATTCATTTAACTGTCAAAGTATAACATTACAGACATGTTTTCAGAAAATAATATCATCCAAAATGGACTTACCTCAGTTAACAAGTAATTGAAATGTATTCTTTCTTTGTCTTTATATAGCTGCACCAACTATGTATATTAGGTTTTTTTTGTTTACATTTAAAATTCATAGAGCTTTGCAATGACTTCTCCAGAACTGTGTTGCTATGTAACAACCCACCCCATTCACATGTTTAGACAAACAATAGGACAAGGTAGGATTTCAAATATTCACTTGTGTTATGTTTTGTGATGCTACATGAGGTTGTATTGGGCAATATTGTGTGGTTTGTGTGATTTTATATTATAACTGAACTTTTATTTATTTATTTATTTGATATATACGACGGATGCCCTCTTTTTAATATGCATGTCTTCAACGTATGCCCGCTTATTCCTTTATTCTCAGACTGTATTTTTAACACATATTTAAAATAAAAACATTCAAATTCAAATGACAAGATTAGTTCAGTCCCCCCAACTGTTTTTCTTTTGTTTTTAATGTTATTCTTGTGTAGCAAATAGACTACAACTGCATTTCTTTGTGCAGTCCTGTGTTGCATAATGACATTAAATGATTCCTACCTACTAAACCTACTAAGATTTTGCAGTGACCATATGAAACTGCATGTATGTAAAACTTTATTTTTATTAGATTAGTTTCAATCCTAATATAATAATGAATATCCTTAATAGTTGGTCTTCTATCCCTATGTGATGGGTTGATAGTGTGTGTGTAAATCAGGTTTCCAATTCCCACCAGAGGCCTGGAGTCTCCAACTTCAACAGGTGGCAGCTATTATAAGTCATAATTATGACAAAGGCCCTAGTGGTCTCTCTAAACAGGCTTGAACGTCACAGCGTTACTTTCCATTTCTCTCTTTCATTTCATACATTTCATACTTTGCCGCCGGTCACTTTAATTCTACTTCTATTTGTCTGCTTGCCTCTCTTCTCTCTCATGTGCCACTTTGACGCTCTTTCTGTCGCCGTCTCTTAATATCTCTTTATTCTCCGTCTCAAGGACAGATGGCAGAGATGTTTACGAATGTTACTGACCTGTTATTCTATAAAAAGTGTGAAGAGGGCCCTATTCCTGTTTAACCTGGCTCTCTCTTTGAGGGAGGCATGTTCATCGACAAATGTGTTAAGTCATTGGTGTGACCTCCTGAAGCTGTGAGCTTATAAAAGGATTGCGTTTCCATTGGTGTGCACAACGGCTGTTGACACACCAGCTGACATATTACTTATGGGCACACATAATGCCCATTAACGCTCTGTCCCTCTCGGTCCTCTGACAGTATTATGTTGCTGTGAGAGACTTCAGACTGTTCGCACTCTGTCTCTCATCCATGAACTCCACAGAATCAGGGGTGAGTTTCATAGCACCTCGCTCAGACTGTTTTTCTTGTAAATTAATTATACGCTAGTAAACAGCATTATCATTATTTAACACAAGACTTTTTTTTATTGAGCATTGTTTGTTATTTGGCAGTTTAACTTAACTTCTGTGAGAAATCATACATTTTCATTTATCAACTTTTTGTTCAATCAAATTTTGACATTTAGCCTAGTTAAATTAATTCTTTCTTTTGCCAATTACACAGCCGAGAGCCTTCCAAATTAGATTTCTGCGGATGTGATATGTTTATTATTACTTGGCTTAATGACATTACAGCAGTGATTCACCACAGACACAGCACACTCCCACCCAGCTCCGTGCTCATTTTACGTGCTTGTGTGTAAAGTCATGCACCCTTACGTCTCATAAATAGTAGAAATAGTAAAAAGTATGTCTTTTGTCTTGTTGTTTTGTTTACTGCTGTTATAATATCATCTCTTGTTTAAATGTTTTTATTATTTTGTTTCTGTTTTTATCATGTTAAGTGCCTTTGAGTACCTTTTTTAAAGCGCTATAGAAAGAAAAAGTATTATTATTATAAATAGACACATCAACATGGAGGGATCTGCCTTCAAGAGGTCGTGCAGCACACATGGAGCCATGTGTTTGTGTTTATGTAACAGATGGTATTGTTTATGTTATGTGCTACAGTCACTGCAAAAGGGAAACGACAGAATCTGAAAAGTGTGTGCATGCTCATGCATATTATTTCATTCTTATCAAGAGAAAAGGTCTCAATAGAAGTTATAAAAATTGATATGAATATTGGACAAACCAGTGTATGTCAATACATGGATCAGAGCAAGCAGTCGCAAGAAAGTTGTACCCATTAGATATTTCTGTGACTGGAATATGTGATCATTTATGTTGCAAGGGAGACTGAGATCAAGAGAAACTTCACTTCACAGTGGGACTGAAGTGTCAGTCATCTCAAAACTGGGAATGTTACGCTTTATCAGCCATATGTTTATTCCTTTCTTTCATCTGCTTTATTCATAACATCTCTCCTGCTGCTCACACTTATTTATTCCTCTAGCTGCCATAATAGCCTGATGCACAAACAGGTTAAATCAATTTTACCGTAAACATGATCTGGGCGGCTGTGGCTCAGAGGTAGAAGTTGTCCTTCAATCAGAAGATCGGCGGTTTGATCCCCGGCTACAGTCCATTTCAATGTGTTCTTGGGCAAACTTGGCACCTTTCATGGTAGCCCCTGCCATCAGTGTATGAATGGATGTGAATGTCATGTAGTGTTAAAGCACTTTGAGTGGTAGAGAGACTGAAAAGGCGCAATACAAGTACAAATCCATTTACGAAGTTCAATGTTAAAATGTCGGCAACAGCATCACGTATGTTTAATTTGTTTCAGTCAGAAGGTTAGGAGCATCTGATGAAAAAAAAAACATGTTTTCAAAGTTATTGTTTGAACTGGAATGTTATTAAGTACTCGTATCCGTTCTTGCTATCGGCAAGTACTCAAATGTAAAATACAATGCACTTTAACTTTATTTGAAAAGTGTTATTAGTGCAGAAAGACGTCCTCAAACTTTAGGAACACGATGCACAGACTCTTGTAAAACCAGACTTTTTAATGAGGAATTTACTGGGGTGACTTAAAGGGTTCAATGAGCTCTCATTGGTTAGAATATAAACATGTGGCAGTATGCGTATCCTTGTGGGTGTTGTAATGAAAGAGGATGAATCACTGGGTGAAATGTGCAAGGTTTGCTACTATGTTTGCTCAGGTCTGGAGTGTGGGCTTTTTCAAGGTCTGGAGTGTAGGTTGCTGTGATGACGCATCGTTCTGGGGAAGAATCAAGGAAAAACCTATCCCAAAACAGTGTCTACTGTGATGTATATTGCATTTCTGGGCCTATATTTGTTTGTGTTTATATCTGTTTTTGTTTAAAATGCAAATGTAGGTATTTTTATGTCTATTACAATACATGTGATGTCATGCTGAGCTATTAACAGATGAGTGTCCTAGCATAAAACAATGTTAAACGTCTGTCCCACACAATCAAAGAGTCAGTAGGGCTTCATTCTTAGCTCACAGTTTAGCACCATTGTTCAACATTCACACAGGGAGAAATCCTCAAGGAGAAGTCTGTGATACCAGATATAGTACTTTTACATTTTTAATCTCTGAATATCTCTGAATACCTGAAATCTAGATGGGACTTGTACTACTCTTTCCACATGTAATATTTCTTCATTTATACACATTGTGTCTTCTCAACTGTAGAAAATGTCACTATTACAATTGCTCTAGAAGGGCTTGGCAACATTATGTTATCGGGATAAGAGACTTCGATTTAAGATATGGGCGGCTGTGGCGTAGTGGAGAGCAAGGGCTTGGCAACATTATGTTATCGGGATAAGAGACTTCGATTTAAGATATGTTAAAGTTGTAATATGGCATAAGCGTTGTCTTTTCCTTGTTTAAAAGGCTGCATTGCAGTAAAATTAAGTGATTTTCTGAATTTTCCAGGCTGCTCTAGCTGTTCTATTATTTGCCCTTAGCCACTGAGTGATTAAATCCACATTAGTGACAATTTATCAAAGATCCACATTTTAAATTATTTTGTAAAAGCACCAGTGGTAAACTGTGCAATTAAGTTGCAGTATCGATGTTGAGATATTTGATTTTCTTCATCTCTCCAGATTATTTGTTAGAAAAGGAAGATTAGGGTTGGTGATGCATTCAAGGCAGATGCATCATATAATAAAGATAAGGGAAAGCCATTAGATCCACATATTACAGTTTCTGGCCCTGCTGAATATTGCAACGTTGGTGTATTAGGAAAGTATGGGATGTATAATTTTAGCGCATGGATGAGCTGAGGTCATGTACCGAACTCAATCACAATGCAAAGTTGATTTAAATTAATCAAAAGGAAAAAAGTTTGATTCAAAGAATTCAATGAGACATTAAATAGGTAATTTGATTTAAACTTCCCCTATAAACTACCGCATTTAAATTTTAGATTCATTTTGGAAATTGTGCAACAATATAATGTGACATAATCATTATGCTCAATCATATTGTGAAGTGAGCAACATTATTTTACGAGAATCTTTCAAGCCAAATTCACAGCTGCTTTACTCTGATGTGAAAGTCGGAATTAGCTTTGTTGTAAATTAATTGAATTTATTTTGTATAGCCCAAAATCACAAATTACAAATTTGCCTCAGAGGGCTTTACAATCTGTACACATGCGACATCCTCTGTCCTTCCCTCACATCGGCACAGGAAAAACTCTCCTAAAAAAAACCTTAACAGGGAGAAAAAAGGAAGAAAGAGGAGGGATCCTTCTCCAGGATGGACAGAATGTAATAGACCGTGTGTACAGAATGAACAACATAACAGAGTTACAACACATTCAATGTATATGACATAAATGATTCATATAGTGAGGGTAGTAAGCGGAGTAACAAAGGAAAACTACTTAAAATGACAGCAGCAATGACTATAGTAGAATTATAATGATGATATAGGGAATAGTAATGTGACTAATAATAATAATCGAAGTAGCAGTGGGTGTCAGCCGGGTCTTCACATTTGTCCTAATAGACACTGTCAAGAGGATGGTAGCAGTGCAAGATGCAAGTAATGTAGCAAGCAAATTCAAAGAGAGAGAGAGGGAGAGAGAGAGTATGGCAGACATGGAGGGAGACAGTGAAATGAATCCATCTATAGATGGTGGGGTAGCAGTGATTCTCCCAGAAGGGGGTATACAGTGTCTGGCCTGGTTCCCAGTGTGTGTGCTGCTCCTCTGTTGGGTACTCAGCTTTTAACTAGACCTTGACCTTTTGTAAATCTTTGAATTGAATCATTGTCTTCTGTCCTTGTTCTACTACATTCATTTACATATTTATATTTTAATTTCTGTTTGGCAACTGTGTCGTTGTTGTTGTTTTTTTTTTTTTTTTTTTACAAAATGTTTCTCAGTATTAGTACCGATAGTGATTGTCTCTAATTAATGCCATTGGCAATTTTACGTCACCATGATGGCTTTTCTGCTGTGCTTATTTTATCACAGCTGTCACAAGATAATTATTGTCACGAAGGATACAGGACAAGTCTTACATCTCGCAAATAGATTTTAAACCCTAGAGAAATTTGTTAAAATAGCAACATACACACACACACACGCAATCCATGGCTTCTAACCTTCTAATGTTACCTAACCTACTGTGGGGTAAACGGATCTTAAACTTGGCATAAAGCTTACTGGTATGACTGATCCCATGTATATTGACATAGGCTGAGTTGAGATTATGGAACAGTATCCAGAGAGAGAAGTCGGACTGGGCATCCCTAATGAAAAATAATGAGCTTCATTCAGAATGCTGGCAGACAAACCGTATTGCAAATACAGCAATATTACAGTAATCAGTGTTCAACAAGGCATTTACAGTCATCTGCCCTTATATACACTATTGTTCACAGATCAAAGGGATGTAGCATAACTGAGTGTGTGGGTGAACATACAGAGGGCTCCAGGCAGTATCCTTTTCTGTCTGACACACACACACACACACACACACACACACACACACACACACACACACACACACACACACACACACACACACACACACACACACACACACACACACACACACACACACACACACACACACATACTAAGCCACCTGTGGTTGCTCCTGTGGTTCTGAGCCAGAAAATGAGAAATGAGAGAGAGAATATGATTCAGGTAAAAATACAATAAATTATGACAAGGGAGAGGAACAATGATCAGAAAAGGAAAAGGTCAGAAGTTTGGTGTGTGCCACCTGTAACTAGCGACTTGGTGTGATTATCGGTTTCCTGCTGGGATAGAGATTGGTTGGTCCCTGTATTTGTATTCAGAGTCTGCTCCCCGTGGTTGCATTACATTTGTTTAATTTGATTATTGATTTGTATTCTAGAGTAAATGTCTACAGTTTGATACGAGGTATGGGGTTGTGGCCATCATGCTACCTCCAGCACTGATAAAGCCTGCAGCTCTTCCCCTTTCGTCCACCGATAACGCCGCATTGGTAGAAGAATTATGGTAGGGTGATAGGAAATGTTTGCACAGGCTTTGAAGAGCTTGTGTCAGTCATGTCATGCAGTGTCTACGGCTGAAACATCACGTGTGCATTGATTTATTCTGATGTTATGCTGTGTGTGTTTACTTTTGTGTATGTTTATGCACTGTGAGTAATGAGCAGACAGATGGTGCACACTCCAGGGTTCAGGATATTCAGGCACGGATGGAGGCTTCACATGTTTCTTTTATCGCTTATGTGTGTGTGCATGCATGAGCATTAGTGTGTGTGTATAAAATACATTTTATTACGGCAGATAGACTGCACAATTGTGTGTGTGAAAACCGTTGTTTTTTTAACTCAAGGGCAGTGCTGGGAGGTTTTGGTGTTAACACAAGCATGAAGCTGAACAGACTATGGCCTCAACTACAAGTGCATTCACACATGCACACAGACTGTTCTGTACATGCAGTCATTTTTACTGAACCCCAGTGGACTTGATTTGTCATTACTTAACCTGTCAGAATAGCTTCAGCTTAAGGACATTTTTTTTTACTGAAGCATCAGAAACTATTTTGTGTTTTTTCTTTTTGAGAGAGAGATCTAGGTTTGCTCTGTCATTCTGTCACGCCCTAGGCTGTGAGGATGAGATGTTTTGTGTTGGATTGAGCTTAGCAACTGAAGTCACAAGACCTGCTGACAGACACAATGCTGAACAAGCCTCATACAACAGCACACATGAAAGGGACAGCTGTCGTGTCCTGGGGACTGACTGACTCTACTGTAATATAAGAACGTTCACACACACACACACATACACACACACACACACACACACACACACAACACACACACACACACACACACACACACACACACACACCGCTCCCTCTCTTTACTGCGCCTCAACTAGAGTTTTGTTTTGTCTCTGCAGAGCTGTTGGTGCCAGGAAGCTGAGTGGCACCTCCCTGCTGTCGTGCTCCCTGTCTGTCTTGGCATCACCCCGTTTCGCATCCTAAATACAGAGAGATCAGAAAGATGTTACAGAAAAGAGCCAGAAATGTTTATGCTCCCTGTTGTGTGAGCTTCCCAGCATTTCCTTCCTTTTTATTTGCGCTATCAGGTGTTGTTTTTTCATATTTCCAACCCGCTTTTTCAGTATAATTTTAGTCTCTGCTGCTGCTTTTTTCAGATTTGCTGCTTTCGGTATTGTGACACCCTATGCTGCTGTCAAAATGTTTTCCGGTCAGATGTTTCCTTACCAACTCCATCATCCTCCTCTTTCTCCTACTGGTTTCAGTCATCTACACTGCTGTACATTTTCTGCTTATTTTATAGAAGCTCGTTTATGATTCACCTTACCAAAAAAACATCTATTTTCTGACTTGTGTAGTGAACATTTCCACAGTTTCTCCCAGGATGAGACTTTTGTTATCTTCCTCTGGACTGATGGCTCATGGCGAGGAAAACCCTCCACATGTGTGATATGAATAGCTAGCAGGCAGAAAAGCATGGTGGATGGAGCTGACAGAGGGTACATCCCAAGTCTCTTATTTGTCGTCTCCTCACTCCTCGATCCTCGCTTGAGCCGGAAGTCGTTCTGCGCCGCCATATTGACGGCCGTCCCAAAGCTCTTATTTCGGCACCGAGGAGCGAGGATCGAGGAGCGAGGAGCGAGGAGGGATCTCCGAGGAGCCATGAGCGAGGATGCACGAGATCATCCTGTCAGGAAGTGTTGTGAGGGCCAACACGCCCCCTCATCGTTCATCAGTGATCTGATTGGACGCTGCAGCCGATCGTTCTGATCTGATATAGATCATCATCACTGGAGTTTAATACCAGAGTGATTACAGATCACAGACCGAATGGATCAAAAAGTTAGAGAGAGTTAAAGAGTTGGAGAGTCTGTCTGTTTGTCAGTAGAAACACTTTTACATAATTTATCTTCATTTCCATTCATTCATATGAGGCTAATAAATCCTGAGTGTCGATTTGATGAGTTATGTTATTCCAATTTACCCCCAAACATTGACCCTTATCAATTAATTCAAGTGTTTAGGAGAAAACATAATCATATTCTGGATTATTTAAGAATGACATCACAATCCCAATTTCAAAACATACAGACGTTAATAATTAATAAATAAGACAAACGCATTTCGCCAGTAGAAATCGGTCCTGCGCTTATGAGCAGGACCCAGAACACAGTATAAATACACAGAACACAGTATAAATACACAGAACATAGTATAAATACACAGAACACAGTATAAATACACAGAACACAGTATGAATACACAGAGCACAGTATAAATACACAGAGCACAGTATAAATACACAGAACACAGTATAAATACACAGAACACAGTATAAATACACAGAACACAGTATGAATACACAGAACACAGTATAAATACTCAATACAGTTTGTTAAACAGGTAACAGGCTGCAGAGATAAATACATTTCTACTCTGGCAGTGATGATTACTTTGTTTCATTATTAATATTAGTACAGTGATGATTACTTTGTTTCATTATTAATATTAGTACAGTGATGATAACTTTGTTTCATTATTAATATTAGTACAGTGATGATTACTTTGTTTCATTATTAATATTAGTACAGTGATGATTACTTTGTTTCATTATTAATATTAGTACAGTGATGATTACTGTGTTTCATTATTAATATTAGTACAGTGATGATTACTACATTATTAATATTAGTACAGTGATGATTACTGTGTTTCATTATTAATATTAGTACAGTGATGATTAACTTTGTTTCATTATTAATATTAGTACAGTGATGATTACTTTGTTTCATTATTAATATTAGTACAGTGATCATTATTAATATTAGTACAGTGATGATAACTTTGTTTCATTATTAATATTAGTACAGTGATGATTACTGTGTTTCATTATTAATATTAGTACAGTGATCATGTGATCAGTGGCTGCCGTCATCAGAAACAGACGTGGCTTCACGTGACGCTACAGAGGAAAGGACGTCTCATGTCTCTTAAAACACATTTCCTCGTTTCCTCTCTCCTCGCCTGGTTTCCTTGCGTCTCTCCATGCATCCCTGGTGGGAGGGACTAAGACGCAAGGAAACGACGCAAGTGAGGGAATCGAGGAGGCAATTTAAGAGACTTGGCATGTACCCAGAGAGGAAGAGACTGGCCTTACATTATTAACAGCTTACTCATGTATTCATCGGGAGAATAAATGATAGTGAACAGCAAAGCAGTCGGATGTTTTCAACATGAAGCATGTATTATATCCCCTATGCGTATGTGCATGTCTGTAATTTGCTTATTGACTATTTACTGTATTGCTGTTTGCTACAGTGAATACATAAATATCCTCATTAATGCAAATGTGCTTGAGGCCATTTTATGTTTGAACAAAAAAACACTGTAAAATGAATTATTTTCTAAACATTGATTTGCCACCAAAGTGAAAAAACCTTAACTACTTCGGCATGATGCCCAAAAGGGAGAATACCCACTCAGCAACAAAGTCCATAGCATTGATGGTAATTGGTTTCAGAGGCTCAACAGTAAGTTTTTACTTGGTCTTCAGATGCCTGTTTGGTGTCAAAAGGCACTTCACCAGAGCTAGAGTTAAATTGCTCTTTCAGCATTTTCGACTTTTTACATGTCTGCAGGAAGGGAGAGCAAATAAGGATCAGTGTAACTGAAGTGTATGCTGTTGGAGGCAAATTAAGGAAAATTGTGTGATGTTTTGTGGTGACAGAATTGTGTGCAAGATTAATGTTTTTTTAGCACTACTCAGCACTGCAGACCCATACAGGTGTTTTCAATTGTATACGGATGGTTAAGCTTCTAGTCAGGTTGAAGTTAGTTGGTGCTATTCTGTGAAATAGAAGAACATGAGCCATGGAACTCTGTGTACGAATGCCCTAATTAGTTCATATTGTTTAGACCGTAATTACGGACAGCCGAGTTGGTGTAACGCTCAAGTCAGCCTCAGAGCTGTCAGAATTTCCCGATATCTAGACATTACATTACAGTCATTTAGCAGATGCTTTTATCCAAAGCGACTTACAGTCAGTAGTATGTTACATATCATTCACCCATTCACACACTGATGACAGGCTACCATCAAGGTGCCACCATCAGACTCTAACTAACATTCATCATCCAGTCCACACCGATGGCAAGCCTTCAGGAGCAACTTGGGGTTAAGTGTCTTGCCCAAGGACACATCGACTGCCGAAGCCGGGTATCGAACCACCGACCCTCTGATTGGAGAACTACCTTGCTCTCCACTACGCCACAGCCGCCCCTAGAACTTGTGATTACAACTATAATATGTCAAGAACTAGAAATACAGGAAGTGTTGACAAACCTGAAACAAAATAACTACACCGCAAGCCATACAACGTATATAACGTTTGCGTTTTTTGTCCTTCTTTCTCCGTTTTTGGGAGATACCGAATGTCATTTTTTTACATTCAAAGCTTCCAATGAGGTTTTTTGAATAAAGCTTTGAATGTCTGTCCTCCTATTTTACAGGATCATCACACTAAAAAATATACTTTGTTATGGTGGTTATATAAATGTAATTTATGGTGCTTTTAGGTTGATGCTTGACTGCCCTGTTAGTACAGCTGTGTGCCCCTTGTGTGTGTGTGTGTGTGTGTGTGTGTGTGTGTGTGTGTGTGTGTGTGTGTGTGTGTGTGTGTGTGTGTGTGTGTGTGTGTGTGTGTGTGTGTGTGTGTGTGCAAGCAGGAGAGCAGTGAAAATGTTATTTTATTAGATAAAAATATGTTGTTAATTTTTTTTAATGATTACGTCTAGTTTTTTTCAAATATATATAATATATACAACACCCTGTAGTTATTGGCAATATTCAAATCACACAAGAAATAAAAGAAGCTGCACAGCGTCTAAATGTTGATTCAGAATTTAGAGTCAATGTTATGAATGAAGCTTCGAGCTATTCGGTACAGTCCTAGTATGTGAGTGAACAAGAGGCACCAAGTATAGCACCAACCTCACTTTCTTGCAGCCTCTCTTTCTTTCACTGTCACTCTGGTTTATGTCCGGTTCGTTTGCATTGTTCAAACAAACCGAAATGTAATCAGATATCCAGCTAAGAGGATTTGCAGAATTAAACCAGCTCTCTCACTGGCTAAACATCTGTGGACATTTGAGACAGGAGTTTGTAACGAATGGTCGTGACCCCGTTAACTTTTTGTGATATAGCTCCATCCCTGCGGATTAGTCAGTAGACCATGAGAATATCCTCACAGTTGTGTTTGCATGAATGACAGCAATAGAGAGGGAGAAATAGAGAGAGAGAGAATCCATAGAGTTGTGATGCTGAGTGACTGCCTATGGTGTATGCAAGAACCTCACAGCTGGTTGCCCTTTGTGTGTGTGAGCAAGCAAGGTAAGGAGGGAGCCGATGTGTGTGTCTCTCTCTCGTAAGGGAGAGTAAGCCAGCAGAAGCAGCAGTAGTACAGTGGAGCGTGTTCAGTGTCTGGATGTTAGCGCTGCCTCTCTCAGCTGCAGGACGAAGCCTTACTGTAGGTAAACACACACACTCTCACACACACTCACACACACACACACACACATGTGTTTGACTGTCTTCCTGTCGTATTTCCTTTTAGGCTAATCATTTCTGTGTGCTGATGTTTATTGCTTCTTATATTTCGATGTATTGAGTGTCAAGACAAAGTGTGGTGGTACTAAAGCCTTTCAAGAGTATTTCAGTCCGGAGCAGGATTTAGAAACAGTGGAGTGAGGTGAATATTGAAGAGATGAAAATGTGCCGCTCATCATCAGAATATTTCCATCCCTTCAGCACGTTCACACATTTGCATGCAGAATATATTTTCATACAGTATTTCCATAAATCTTAGCGCCTGCTTTTTGGACATGGCGATTTGCACTTAGTGTGAAGGCACTAGCCATTTTTACACTCCGTGCAGGTGTCATGTTGTTTTTGTTTGTGAGTGTGGTGGCCCGGGGATGGTGGGGTGAAGGTGCAGTGGGTGTGTTGTGTCCAGTTACCAATAGTGTGGAACTTGAGCTGGCTACTAGTATGACATGACATGGGGCTGTCTGATTACAGGAAGAGAGGGGATTAAACAAGAGGGAGAGGAGATGATCAAAATGAAAAAACAGGAATGTAAAACATTAGTGTGAGCAACCGCGTTCAGAATGAGGAAGGACTTGGGATTCCGAAATGTACGAGTGGATTCAGTTGAAGACTGATATCTTACTGCTTGTGCTTCCATCTTGACTGGATAATGATTAAAAAGATGCTAAATGTGTAGGAGTGTATTCCTATGGTTAAGGAGATGAGACTCATGTGCCCTCCCCACCTCATTAAGGACTCCTGTCCCTGGTCCACACCCCTCTGCCTGTGTCTCCAGCCGCAGTCTTGTTCCCTTAATTCCTGTTTCAAGGGCTGGGTGCTGAACGTGCTCAGAATGAGAGCAAAAAAGCCATGACTTAGGGAGAGGGGGGACAGAAAAAAAGAGATGAGGAAAATGGTAAGAAGTGAGAGGAAGAATGTAAGATAGAGAAACGGAAACAGAGAAGACATAGGAATAGAGAGTATTGGAGAAAATGGAAATAAAAGACAAAAGCAAGTAAAAAAAAAAAGAAAGAGGGGATAGCCTGAGGAGGGTGAAGAGGAATGATCCGAGAATATTTCAGTGAATCTCGCTTCACTGATATTCTTCTCTTTAGACAAATGATGGATAAATTGCAGGGTTGCTTTCGGCACCCTTGAATTGTTTACGTTTTTATCAATCAATCAAGATCAGTTCAGGGCAAGAAAGCATTTGAGAAACCAGTGGCTTGTCACCCAGTCATGTTGACATCAATCCTCTTAAATTTGTTACCTAAAAATAATAAAAAATGTTCACTTCATTCCCAAAAAGACTGCAAGAGTATTTCTTGCTACTGCTCGATACCCACTACAGTACATTCATAATGCATACTATGAGGTTCTCCAGGGAGGGACTAATGTGTTTTTAGAAGTAAGTGCTCCATCCGTAACAGAGTGTGAATGTCCTGTTTCTGAGATTGGACTGAATCATTAATTTTGTCACGAGTATTGTATGTACTGTATTACAAATATAGTGCATACTTTATCTTCAATACATAAATGAGTCTGCATAAAAGCCAATAGAGTGCTGCAGGAATGAGTCCTAAAAACTGTAAAGGAGTTAGAACTCTGGCACTTTCGGTTCTCTCGTCTCAAAGTTGATGGGTTATTTTGAACGTTTTTTTGGTTAGATTCCTCAAACAAAGTCTGTGCTTAACACAAGCCTTTAACATTTTGTTCTATGATAGAAAATATGTCAGTACATACCCCTCTCGTGAACTTTGATCTCTTGCGTGTCTTGAAAAAGGCAGTTGTTAACACTTGGGGAAAATGAGTCATCATGCAGACTAGTCCGCCTTTACATCCTCATTGTGTATTCTCCCGGTCATGCAAGCTCATTTTCTGCAATAATTCAATGGAAAAATTCCATGTTGTTTTTGTTGAGGGAACCAGTACAATGTTATCTTCTAAAAAAAGACATTATCCCTGCAGCACTCAACAATAGAAGGATGTAGATCACTTTGGGAAGGAACTCCTTACATACATTTCTGGGATGGGCTATAACCCTACCAGAAGAGATGCACGGATTCATCGGCCACTGGTCGAATCTTTAGCTAAGTCTCATATAGCTGTTTTTTTGCTGGTCAAATTTACACACGTGCCGGCACGCACAAAGTGGTACAGACGGAAATGTCACAGATAGTATGGTGACAACTATACACGCATGTCGTCGATGTGGAAGTTCTTTAGCATGAGTGAGACATGGAGCTCTTTATTTGTAACATCTGCAAATCCAAAGTAAACGGTCGATTTTTATTCATTTTCAGTTTAATTTTATTTGTGCAGTAACCCAGAGCACTTTCATGTTGATTTGTTTGTTCGAGAGAAGGACCTGTAACATGGTGCAGTGTTGACTTAAAAATAAATATCGGAACTGGCCAAGCACATTGCAATCGGGCCATCCCTACCTAACAGACGACTCTCATTAGTATATAAAGTTTTGTATCAGCATCATCCCCATAGTGTGTAGGATTTATCTTTCATTCATTTAATAACAAAGATAAACTCAAGCTGGGAAACAAAAATATTTTTTTTGCCAACTAGTTTAGGCTGCTTTATTACTACATTCATCAGCCAATTACTCTACCCTGGCTTCCTTATTGATTTACCCAACTTTAAAATAATTTCCAAACTGAGACTGATCACCTGCCAACATGCCTGGCAGAGTTCAGAAACAGCTAACACTTGCAGCCTTTGGCTAGTATAAATGTCCCTGCAGGGGAGACCTGCAGAAGAGGAGGCTTACTCTTTGCTGATGTGATAGATTAGCTACAGCTGCACACTATGGTTGTCACCAAACAGATTTTCACGACACTACACACTACACCATTTTAAACTCAAAATAGGAGTGTAGGAAGATAGCGTCTGTAACAATAACTGTATATATAAAATTATTCAAGTGTATTTTGTCATATGTGTAGTATTGACAGAATATTTCATTTTTCAACTAGTAGTAGTAGTAATGGTAGTAGCTCAAAGTGGAAATAAACCGAATGCTTCATTGTTTTTATACCATTAAAACACATTTGAGACATCAAATTTCCAGTTAATTGAGCTTTGTAAATGATGCTTCCTTTGTGAACTTTCTCATTTCTTGGTGTTGAATACAGTAGCAAAATCAGTATTATCTTTGGGGGCTGAGGAATAGCTGCAACCACTTCCCTATATATAACTATATGGGGAGCTGTTATGCAACTCGCTATTGCTCAGGAGCTTTCTGACAACTAATGTATTTATACACTTTTCATATAGAGGCAAAAAACAACTCCCTACATTTCTCAGATGAAGCTTGCTCATTCCAATAAACGGCACAGTCTGATTAAAAAGGTCTGCCAGGCCTTTGCAATCTGATATCCTCGCTCTGTTTTTCTCTCTTGTGCTGCCTTTTTTTCTGTGTTTCGCTCTCTTTTCATCACTTGGCACATTGCTTCATATCCATCACCTCAACTCATTGCAGTGATACTATTTACTCCTACAATTTCTCTAACCTCGCAGTCTCAGCATTGTTTTGCACAGATAATGGTGTGAAATGTACATTTGTTTTCCAATGCGGAGGTGGTGCCACAGTCTTTGATCAGCACCATCCTCACAATGTGCAAGGATGGCCCAGAGACAAACCGCTTTATGTAGGGAAATTAAGATTTATTGGATTGGATATTCAGTTTGCATTTTATGGATATTTATTGCATGGTACCTTGTGTGCTTGGATTCATCGATTCAAAAAGAAATATTTTCTTAAAATCTTTGTCAGATAAAAAGACCCCCCCAGTGATGTCAGTGTTTCTTCTCCTAACCTTTTACGGAGCAGGCGATGCTTTATGCACTGTTCATTGTCCTGAATACTGCAGCTCCATCTGATTCTGTTGTGCGTTAGATAAACTTGCTATTCTTTCACAAGAATTGTTCTTTTGTAAGTTTCACATTATTTGAGATTAATTGTAGGAGCTGATACAGATGAGTTTAAAAATTGCATGATCAAAATAGTTTCTGGATGTATGCAATGCATGGCGTAGTAACAGAAAAGATGCTGTTCAGACCAGATCTGTACTCTGGCATCACAACTGAAGACAGTGGATGCTGCCCTCCCCACTGCAGTGCTTCTGATAAGAGGCCATGCCTTGTCACACATAGTCAATATAATGCTGTTGATGCCATTTAAAGGAGGCATCTCATAACACATGGCAGCCTACAGTCCAACAGAGGCAACTCCACATCGGTGGGAAAAAAGAGGAAAAATCTCTATCAAAAAAGGGAGAATTGAGAAAAATGATGGAGAGAAGCTCACCTCTGTCTCATTAGTATGTACAGGAGAAGGTGCAGCGTACCACAAGACAAAAAAACTCTAATACCACTTTGTGCTCTGCAAGCTTTTTTCAGTATATAAATAGTTTAAATGGTTCACAGGGGAACTGCAACACACAGGAGTGCAATTGAAATGAGATGATAATAGCCTTTTTTATAGGATCAAGCAGCATTAGTAGTGGTACAAATGATGAATAACAGGAAATAACACTGTTCTGTGTTAGGCATGCTAGTACTGGTGTTTCTTTAAATATCATGAAGTGCACAACATGTATCAGAGTCCAGGACAGCACTCTTTAAAACTGTTCATTATGTATTCGTTTTTTTCAATTTATGTATGTCTCCTCACTATGCAAGCAGTGGCACAAAACAATGCATTATTAATAGTAGCAAACAAGACACATTGGGTTGAATCCCAGTAGCATCCATGTGAACTGAACAAGCCAGATACAAGCAAGATAAAAGAAGTACAACTTGCTTTTATATAAACTAGAAAATGAGGATTTGTTGTTGTTATTTTACACAAGTGGACAATAATAAAAAACACTGCTATGTAGTAGTAATAGTTATCAGTGTGAGCATGCTTTATTCATATTACTAACCTCATAACATTGCTAGTTTTAGTATGCACATATTGATTGAGTATGCAAATGGCATGAGTGTAGATTTCAGGCATCATTTCCTCAAATCAAACCTGTGCTGAGTGGTTTGATTTATGAAACAGATTTCTGGCCCTTTCTTATGCATAATTTAAGAGATCCAATGAGCGACTAATGAGATATAGCATTCAACATTTCTAATCAGAAATTCATTTTGAAGGGAAAACAACAAAAGGTAATGCTTTTATATTTTGAAACTGGAATCCCAAATATAAATGTGTTGTTTGGTGGGTGGGAGATGGCAACACTTCAAAAGAGCACATCAGCAATGTTTTTGGGGGCTAGTTCTGCTCTGCTGTGAAGTTGCTGAGCCAGCAAATGGAGGCCTCGATCAGATGTTCTCTCCTCTGTTCAGAGCTGCACTCTGCTCTGTTTGTGAAGCTTGTCAGTGTGATCTCAGAATTGCATTGACTCACTTGTGGTCGGTTGACAGGTTGGGTTGGCAGCAGGGTGACCAGCTTTTCTCTCTGTGATGAATTCAGTGGTGACAAACACGCTCAACAAAACCTGCTAATGCTCTGCCGCCAATATGTTTGTTGTGTGAGAAACGTTTCCTGTTTTTGATCTCATGGGGTTTGTTTGTGTCTGCGTAGAAAAAAGGTTTCTTGCCTGTTTCTTGTTCTGTCTATCTATCTGATGTCATTTCCCCGTTCACAACTCCTACTCTATAATGTGTTCCTCTTCCATGCTGTAATAACCTCTACATCTAGTTCTCCACAATCATTGTTTCAACTGTCGACTGTTTTTCATTCCTCAATACACACATCATATTTCCCTTTCCACCTTCCATTCTTCCTCTTTTTCAACTGTCTATACCTTTCCTGGCTCATTCCCCCAACCGCCAGTCTGATTCACCTCCTTCTCCTCAGTCTTTTTTTCTGGGTGGAAGATCGTTCCTCTTCATTATTTATGGAGATTGGCTGTGTTGTGTAGCTGTCAGATGCAGCAGACTAGAGTGTTGTTTCTATGGCATTACCCTGCACTGAAGTCCAGGTAAAATGTATGTCATATGTTTTGAAAATGTCACTTTCTATTAGTTGGTTTTCTCTGAAAGGTACAACGATACATTTCTACAGTTATACAGTGAGATGTTAAAGTGCTAGCTATGACTGGTCAAGACTGACAGTTAAGATATGCTGTAATATGTTTGTCAGTGACAGGAAAGTGTAATAATGCGAGGACATTCAGACCTTATATTTTATGAAGGCAGAAGTAACTCTTATTACAGTCAAAACTCTTCTGTCTCACTTAATACGCTGTGTTCAATCGGTTTTAATGGGAATATTCTACCATACAAGAAAACAATGGTCATATAATCTTAAGAAAATGCTGAAAGCAACTAAACCTCATTTTGTTTGTTTTGCACTTAAATATTCAGCCTTGAGCATTCATTATTACAATGATAGTCACTGTCATGCTCTTACTGCTCTAGTCTTTCCCTCAGCATCCAAAAAGTAAAACGGTTCAGTAAACTCAATGTTCTTAACTGAATTAAGCTAATTTCTAAATGCAATCTCAATGCATTGACTGGACTACGGATTCACAAATAACTAGCCAGATGCAACGAGAGTATGCATCCAGGCCAATAAACATAAAACAGTCTTTGATTTAAGTATAGGCTTTTTCAGCTTTGTTATAGCAGTAGATGAATAGCAATGAAACACCCTATGAACAACATTTGAGCATTGTCAGTTTTCAAGCTGCTCAAGTAGAAGGAAACAAGAGCTTATCATGGATTGTGTGAGATAGTGGTTAAGCACACAGACATAGGGACTGTATACACACACACACACACACACACACACACACACACACACACACACACACACACACACACACACACACACACACACACACACACACACACACACACACACACAGACTAGAACTTAATTTTACTCACCATGTGATTTACTCGCCTCTGAACTCCTCCCATACATGTTTATCGGTCACCCACCCATTACACCATAAACCAAAGTGGGCCAAGCCTTGACATCTGGTGCAACTAGGAGGGAGGGTCTTGACACAGTTAGCAGGAAGGATAGAAAGAGGGTTCAAATCCTTGGTATGGAGCTTTAGATTAGAGTCACACATGGAGGGCAGCTGGGGTAACGGTAAGAGAGATCAGAATGAGAATTCTGATAATGATCTCATGGATGTTAGAAAGAGGAGCAGCACAAAAGGGCTTTGCCATTAGTCTGGTGACTTATTATGGTCCAGAGACTAAAGAGAAGATGTTTCCACTTCCAACTGTTTCTTTCCTCGTTCTCAGTCTGTTTATCTTTATTTCTCTCTCTCTCCTTCTTTCTTCTCTGTTCTGGTTAAACATTTTTATTTAAGGCTTAACATGTTTATTGGACATTAACCAGGCTTTAAACTACAGCCACTATGTCTTACAATTCCCCATAGCATTGCTGCAGTGTAAAGAGGAGATGTTACATAATGGTATATATGCACAACATTGCATTTACTGTCAGCACACTCAAGCCTTAGGTGCACTTTCATCATTTTAATGGATTCAGACAAGTTGTCAAGTGACACACAGAGAATGTGTCAGTCTTTTTTGATGCTTTCCTCTCTACTTGTTTGAGCTTACTTGAATGTAAGTGCAAATTTAACAGTAAATAACATAGACCGAAACACAAATAACAGTCAGGGATTATATTATCACACTTAGGTTAGGGACTACATAGTGCATGATCCTTTATCTTTTGGTAAATAAATATACTTAATTTAGTGTTTAGTTCTACATGGGTAAATATACAAAATGACCAGCATTGTGTTATAAGGCAATAAAAAGCTCAGTGTCTGTCCACCTGCAGTAGGCTCAACATTGTCCTCGGGGTTGGAAAACTCTGCGGATATCATTATGTGCTTTGACAGGAATGTAGGCAACACTCCTGCTGCTCTGAACTGGATGTCAA
Source organism: Anoplopoma fimbria (assembly GCF_027596085.1). Taxonomy (NCBI): domain Eukaryota; kingdom Metazoa; phylum Chordata; class Actinopteri; order Perciformes; family Anoplopomatidae; genus Anoplopoma; species Anoplopoma fimbria. The sequence continues at coordinate 1,021,342 of NC_072461.1, forward strand.
AGGAGGCAGATAGGAAATACAAGTCAGCTCAGAGACTTCTGTCCTCAGCTGATCCTCTTTCTCCCCGTGTTCCACCCCAAATACTTATGCATGTGTAGGCTGACTACCCCACATACTGCACACACATACAAAAGTCCTTTTTAAGTGGCTTACTGCTTCTGACCGCAAATGAATGAGAGACTACTGTGAGCCTTATTGTGTGCAATTTCCACTTTCACATTTGGTTTGCATAATGTGAATGTGGCATAGTTCTTATGAAATGCAGTTATTTGTTGGGCTGCAGTAAACAGAATACAAAACTGTTGCAGCAAGATGGGACCGATGATGTAGCTGTGATGCTTCCTCTTATCTATTATAGATCTATGTGTATAAAGCTGGAGTCAGGTTTTTATGATATATATGTTTTACCATTTTCAGGAGTAGTGTTCTTTGATGTTGACTGATACAATTACCGTAGTTGAACTTCTTCTTCTTCTTTTACCTTTTGATTGCAGCCATTCTTTCTCAGCTGAAAATGCTCCAAAAGTTGTGCTGTGTGATCCAATGGCCGTACTAGCATACTATTCAGTATGCCAGAAAAATATTTAGTCAAAGTTCAATGTACAATGTTATGATGTAGTCATATGTCACAATCAAAAGGATTCTGCATGCAACAGTACGTACTTTGTAAGAGCAGCTGCAGTATGTACCTATAGTATTCAATTTGGAAAGTAATGGTTATCTTGGTTGAGGTACTAAGCATATTTGAAGTCCTTTCGGGAACAATGTGCAGAGTGATATCGATTACAACTTTGAAAATTAGGCAGATAGTTGGATTTACATATCTCTTAAACTGACCTTCAACAAATGAACAATTTTTTGGTTTCTCATTCACCTCGTCACTGTGCTTTTTAGTCGAGTAATTGCTTTCCATCTCTGTGTCTCTGGCTTTCAATCATTCCGTTACAAACAACTGATATACTGTGAAAAAGTACAATATGGGCTGTTAAGCTATCTTTAAGCTTATGAGCTAGGAGAGACATTAATGCCAGATAATTTAAGGTGTTAATATATTTGTGACTGTTGACTCCCACTACTTATCAGGGTTTTAACTGTCACTTATTCAAGCACATAGGTGTTTGAGCTTTTGTCAGCAGGACATTATTACACCTGCTGCATCAAGAGACTCATTACCCCAAGCTGAGACTGTCTTTATTCTTCTATCTAAGATGCTATAAGAGACAGTGAAGAAGCCTGCTTTTTGTACAGTGCACTTCTAAACTGTTGTAAGGAAAAGAACACACCAAAGATACCTCATTATATAGCCGAGTGGCTGTTGGCTGTCTACCTGTCCGAGCCCTGAACTGGCTTTGTGTTCTGTCACATTGTACATTACGACGCTGCACATACTGAGGAGGGGGTCAGTAATGGTCCTGAGATATTGGTATTTAATGGAACAGGTTATTTGGCTGGAAAAGTTTAATGGAGAACAATTTTCAAGGCTTTGAGACTGACATTGTGTGATGAGAAAGATAACTATTTTCATATTTATCTATATCAGCGGTTTGCACAAAAACTGTTGTGCCAACTTTAGATTAATATAATTAATAATTAATTAATATCGTCTCATACATGGCAGGGGAAAATTGTAATTGTGATTGTGATACTGTCGCAAAGTCTACGAGTGAGAGGGAGAGAAAAAGAAAGTTAAAGAGCAGGAGAGAGAACTCCATTAATTTGAGGTCACATTTTTTATTAGGGGTAGATGACCAATAGTCCAGTGTAGTTATAATTTTAAGAGGTACATTTCAAAAGCATCAATAATGTCATGTGATGCTAAAATTCTCTAGCACATTCAATTTATTCATTTTGATTAATATTTTACCTATTTTATGAATATTTCTGTTTAATACACAGTAACCAAATATTATTTTCCCCCAGTTCTGCATATAGGCAATTTTAAAGCATTCTGTCTTAGCTGGTTTTGTTGGCTTTGTGTTATTTTCAAAAAACACACTTAAGAGGCTGAGGCTGCTTTCACGAGCCATAGCCCTTTTGGCTAGTTTGAATCAGAATGAATTGGATACTTTTGGCTCGTTTTCTATTTCAACAAATTAAAGCAGACCAAATTTTAAAAAGGATTTGCGGATCCCTTATCCTGTCAGACAAGTTTATCTTGAATGAGTTAAAGACCTTTCTCCATCTCAACAAATGCCTACGCAGGCAGCCTGCATTTTTGTGCGCTTGTCCAAGTCGGCTTAAAAGAGGAGGTTTGGGACCACACCAGAGTACGATTATTGCGTTCACAGATGCTTAAACACACCACATCAGGGGTTGAGTAGCTCCAGAGTTTGATTAAAATGGACAAAAAATGTTGGCTTGTGAAAGACTGAAAGGGGCTTTCTGACTTTCATAATAGACAACAAAATCACACTGTCACTTCACTTCAGTGGATCTTTTCCTAGAGGTTCTTGAGGGAGAAATATACTGTAGTGTACTATAACATAGAGCTGGAAACAACTTTAACCTGAATGTCTTCATCCTCACTATTCGCCTCCCCCATATGTACTATAATTAGATCGGCTACATGTAAGAAACATTTCTAGCTATTCAATAGGCCTCACTGACAACCTCAACCGCCTGCTTCAGCCTCCTTATGTGTCTGTTCACTGCATCTGTGTTCAGACATTTGTGCCTGTACTTGTTTTAGGTAGCCGGTACGTCAGAGGCTAAGGGTAGAAATTACAAAGCACCACATCTATGAGAGAAGATTGGGTGTGTATAAGCAAATTACTTAAATTGATAAGAAGTTGAAGCTAACTGGCAGTGAAATTGCAAAATTAATGCTACGCATTGCCATTTGGGACCGAATATGACCATCGTATTCTCAAAGGACACCAGTAAAAGGTCCGTAGAAATATCAAGCATGTTTGGGATTTTGAGAACAATCTCAAACTTTTTCATGTCAAGGACCTCTAAAATAGATATGCAATAGACCACAGACCATGGATGTATAATTAGAGGTTGTGACCTGTGCTTTTGCCTCGCGTGTTAGTAAATAGCCAACAGCTAATACTATGTTAAATTCTCTTTAAGTCAAAAATGGAGGCCGGTATTCTTTGGTATACTGGTGGTGTTCATTACAAATTGTGTTCCTTTGATAAGTGTGAATGACACTCAAATCAGTTTGTGTTTCCCTGTGCACATGCCAAATGTGTTAATGTATCTGTGTGTAGGTGTTGCAGATGTGCATGGTGCTACACTTGCATGCTTTTTTCTTTTTTCATCTTTGAAATCTTTAACTCTCTGTTTGATGGATGACTGCATACCCTGTGCAGGCAAAGCTTGGGAAGAGGCTCTGTGGTTGAAAAATAATCCATAAAGAGAAATAATGAGATCGCTGGATTGGCCTGTGAAATATCACTACTGGGTTAGGCTCAGTAGACCTTTAGGTTACACACACCTTTTTCTACACACCTTATACACTATTTTTGTGTACATCACGGAAAACAGGGGATATGTTTTATCTCTATATGTGAAGTTTATTTTTGAGATTTTTTTGTGGTTGCGTAGCAACACTTATCCAGCATCTTATGTTTTTGCCTGTAGCAGACCTCGATCCCTGCCCTAAAGGAAAAAACTCACAAAGATTAGACAAGATATACAGACTTATGAAGAATGCCAGTTTTTCTCACCCCCCTTGATAAACATCTGCTCTATGAACTACATTTACATTTTTCAGTTTCCTTGTTTTTATAATTAATTAATAATCATCAACTTCTGGGATTCCCTGTTTACAAGATCAGTTGCAATTATTAAAGCATATTTAAGTTTAATATTTTCATCCAGACATTAAAGCAGATACTTATCACAAGTCAGGGGCCGGAGTCATTAAAACAGCACTGCTTAAACATTATTGGCTGATGTGTGATGAATTGCAAGTTAATACACTTGCTTAGGTTTTGGCTATGTCCTTTAGGTCACTCTCAGTGTGGCACATACAGAGTACATTTTAAGAACAAATAATGAAGGAAAAGATACCTGTTTTCCTTTTACTCACCTCAAATCACCCTGAACACAAAGTGGTTTATCCAAATGCATCTTTGGGTTTCTGTGAAGGTTTGATGTTTACTTATCTGTATGATTATTTTTGCGGTGTGACATGAATTACTTAAATTGTTAAATTGATTAAATTACCCAGCTCCCATTATGAGATCAATTTCAGTTATATTAAAGAGCCACATTTACTTAGAGTGCCTCGACATGTGGTTTGATTAATGTACAGCAGCACAGCAGATATTTTCAGCTTAGACCTTTGAGGAGCTGGCGGGTCTTGGTTTTCAGCGAAAAGCATGATATTGAATCAAATGGACTGTGTATGAGTATATGAATTTGTTCACATTAGTTCTACACTAAAAGAATAAGCCCAGGAGTAAGTCGCATTACAGCTGGCTAAAATGAAAATGACTTATGCAAATTATCCTTTATTCATTATTAATAAAAAGACTCAGAAATCAATCTATTAAGGGATAGTGTTTCTACTTAAGTGTATTAAATAAATACATTTATTTTCTAAAAGATGCCTTGTAGCCTCTTGGCTGCCTTACGTGATGTGCATGGGTTGATCTGGTCCAACCTAATGGACTGTACTTGATATGACACTCTTACAATCCCTCCGCATTTTAGTTTTTTTGACCCACAGAAAGATAACGGTAGATAAAAAGAACTATTGAGATGACAGGATTCTTGGACATAAAAGTGGACGGTCAAAGACCAAAAAGAGGTTTTATGTTTAGTAGCGGGAAGTGTCTGTCTCTTTTAACAGAAGGGGAAGTGTCACACAGCCTTGTTAATGAGCAAAGCAGGAACAGGTTATTGTTATGCAGGGAAGGAGGTGCAGAGCCTGGAAATTACCTGCCATCTCTTTGAGAAATGAGTGTCTGGCTCCACACAGTGCCCAGGGCTAAATACAGGCTTCCTTCTCCATAAAGACACCACTGTCCTATATAATCCAAAATAAGAAATATCTGACTCTGGTTGATATTAAAACGAAAGTTTACTAAGCAGCTGTTACTAACCTCTTCGCCCTTTTTAAATGTTAAATGTGAACTTTCAGAAACATCCCCCAGTAGGTCATTTCAGTTATTTCAAGCAGCAGTCAAGCTTTAACTGCAGGGCTCTGTGCAAAGAAAGACTTGGACAATGGCAAAGCACAGCCATAAGCCCCTTTCTCACTGCAAAAAACCCCCCACTAACATCTGGCTTTTCTCTTCAGTGTGAAAAGTTACAATCGGCATTCATTTCTGGGACAGGTGACTCAGCAGTAGTCACAGGTATTTATGGTCTCTAGCAATGATCTGCAGTGATGGAAACAAGACACCCTGGTGGACATGCTAATATTTGCCCTTTTTCAATCACGACAGTAATTTTACCTAGCTGATTGTGGTGGAAAGAAACTTAATTTAAACTCGACAGAATTGAGAATCATAAAAACTGTCTTTGTTGATCTTTCCACTGTCTTCTCAATCACCGGTTTGGTCAAAAAGGAATCCTTAATTCATGAATGAAAAGAAGCAGCCACTACATGCGCTTATCAAAGCTACCAGACTCCATTGGCAGGAATGTTCATTTTTCCTATTAATCATCTTTGTCAGTCTTCCCATTGAACATTTTAAATAGAGACTAAATCTGTACAGACCTAAAAAAATAATAATTAACAACCGAAACATTTTCACTGTTTACTAACCCTGTTTTTAGGCTCATTTGTGACATTGAACGCGACACCAGAAAAATAAAGATTCCGTTCCACTTGCCAATAGACAACAGAAGATCATGGCCTATTGCCTACTTTTAGCTTTTTTAAAAGGTTTAAAACCTCATACCTACCCCCGTTTCCTTTGTGGGGTTAGGGTTCAACCTTTTACCACTGACTACTTTCGTTCAGAGCTTGAGGATCACTTTTGTAAGCGATTGGAAAGGTATGGGTCATGTGTGGGTTGTGAGTACATTCTTGGTGAAAAGCCACTATTGGCGGCCCACTCTTGGTGCTGAAAAAGATGGAACATTTTGAGCTGCTAGATGACCAACTTAGTCTTTTGACAATTGCCACACTGACTTCGCTTTGTGTTTCCTTTTTGTGAGTTCCTTTGACTAAACAATGGAGATTCAGTAGCATACAGTTATTGAATTGATTGAACCCAAAATATATCCAAAGGTCATGCATTCAGTTTCAGTTTGCTGCAAAAATGTGTCATTGAAAATATATCCGTGCTGTAAAATGTGTTATCTCAACACCAAAACCTGCAGTTAGTTTTCTGTTATGACCAGATATGTTTTTAACTCGTAAAACTATTACTCTAATCAAGCTGTGGCATTGTGTGTGGGATCTTTGTGAGTTGTACTGTACAGCGTAATTTTATTTAAAGTTCATTGGATTGGAGTCAATAGAAGCGAGGTTGTTTCACTAAGTACTTTTTATGACTTCATAACGTGTCCCGGGGCTGAGCTGAGACGGGTGCAGTATATCCAGATAATCTACTCCTAAACCTTTTACAGCCCTTCCTCTTGGGCTGTTAGCAGCAGATTGTGTCTGGCTGATGTGGAATATCCTATTGAATATTTACACTCCTCATTTCAGAAGTGTGATACATTATCTGTCTCAGTTCTTGATGAAGGATCAGATTTCCAGTCTCTGATTCATTGTGTGTATGACTATGTTTCATGAATTCATTGTGCATGCAATCACATATGCATACAAACGGCCCCCTGGTGATGATGGAAGGATGCAATGTTTCCATCAATATTTTCAATGCAATCTTGAGCTCTGTTTCAAAGTAGTATTAAGTTAATGGAAAAGGAAATTGATATTGATTGATATTTTAATGGATTCAGTTGGGATTCAGTCAGAAGGGTTTTCTGTGAAATGCCGAAGGCTTGTGTCCAAATACACAGAGTACTTTCCATTGTAGTTCTCCAGGGATTATTTAATGAAAGTTTTAAGTGCTCTGATCGTTGAATCTCACTGGGTGGGTGCCACATGCAACTGTAATGGAATTCCTTTCTGTTCTGTATTTACATTTTGCTGCTAAATGTTATTTCGTTGCACAGACATTGTTATATTTTTCGTTTAGATCAGGATAATTTAAGCTTTAGTATGCACATTTTAAATCAATTATGAGTTAAAAAATAAAATAATCTTTGTGCCCAGAAAGCTTAAACACAATCTTGTTACCTTCTTTTTTGAATACATCATGTGTTTGTCACATCTGAATACTTTAATTGCAAATAAATTGTGTATGTCAGTGCACATTTTTCCTACACTTCATTGCAGTCTGTTGATTGAAAGGTCACCCAGAATGTTTATTGCCCTCTGGGACTGGAGAGAGACTGAACATTAGGTTTTGGTAGCAATTATTTACTTCTCTGTCAGATTCAAGGAATCACAGGGGGGAACACTGGGCAGGTGGAGTGGGGTGGACCTTGGGCTGCCCTTTCTTTCCTTCCTATTATTTTCTTTCACTTTGAATGTGTGTGTATGTGTAGTCTCTGTGTGTCTGAAGTGTGTGGCTCCCTCTGTTGACGCCTCAGTTTGCAGAGGAATGGGCTGAGGTCTACTGTCTGGACTCAGGGGACGGATAGAGACAAATCCTCTGGGCAGAGTCTGTCCCAAAGGATGGACCAGGGCGAGTGTGTATGTGTGTGTAATTATGTCACTGTCAGTACTAGCTTCAACCTATTTTTACTTTATTTCAGCTTGTTCCATGTTTACCTTCTAGTGGTTAAGATTTGTGGCGGAAAATAATAAATATTTCATCCAAAGTAGAGTTAACAATGTAAAGCATTTTTCATCAGTCAGGAAACATAAAAGATGTAGCCTGCCAATATTCTAATATATATTTGCTATTGTTTGTTGTATAAACCAACTTGTGACGCCCTCCTAACCCGTTTCAATATGCAACGTAAAGTAACCATATTCTTTAACGGCTGGCTTCGTTCTTTCTTTACATGGTTTTAACAGTTGTTGCTTGGCAGCCTGTTTGTCTATTTAATCTGCTTGTTTGTTTAAGCAAAAACTTCATTGATCCTATCATTTGTACTGTCGCTCACTCAAAGAGCTTGCACTATCTCTATAATGTTTGTGCTTCTGTGGGTGTATGTGCTTTTGGCTTGTGTGTCTGTAAGTAATACCGCACAGCATACACACAAATACTTCTGAAAAGTACTGACGATATCATATGTGTGCAACAGAGAAGAAAAAAAACATTTGCACTGACATTTTTCTGTGGGCACAGTGTGTCCGGGGATTATCCTCTTTTTCTTAATCGCTGGGGGTTGTGATGTGACCCAACACAGTTAGTTGATCTGTGTCCCTGTTTTTTAGTTGCGTTCGTAGACAAAAGGGCTTAATGTTACATGGTCAGACCCCAGCAACTGTTTGGTTGTATTGGTTGTATCCACTCACAGCTCAATTACAGTGGCTTACATTCACTGTTGACCCTAGGTTTAACCTATCCGAACACAGCTTTAACTCTATCTGTCCCTGAATGTTCACATTGAATTTCTCCAGATATTTGTTGAGCTCAACAGATTGCACATTTCTTTTACTTCAGTATTACCTTTCCCCGAAAAGGTCCACTCTATCCCCCCCCTCTGTTTTTTTTCTTGTCTGACAGAAGGTGCTGTGAAACTGAAATTGTTTTGGTTTGACTTTTCCACAGAGATTTGGGAGCTCCAAGCTCAGCCACAAATTTCCCACCAAGCTGCTGTGGTTTGAAATGCTGCTCTGTGTTGTCTGTGCTACTCTCCACACACAAACATTTTGATATCCATAATCATGACTATGATGAATTATTAAGCTTTCAGTGCTGATATACTGTTGCCTGAACTACAAACAGTAGTAGTAGTAACAGAAGTAGAGACGTTTTTCTATATGGATATTTGTCAATGTATGTTTTTACTACATTTGTTTTTTGGATTTCCTTTTGTGTATCTCTTTCAGTGAATGGTATAATGCTTTAAATATCTCCTACAATCTCTGCTACAAATATTATCTTATTTGAGGTAGATTATGTCTCAAATGATAGTTAAGCAGAACATTCTTTATAAACCATCATATTAGGAATTCCTGAGGGCATCCTAAGAAAATTGTTATAATACATTGAGACTACATGGACCGCTGTGTAATTATATACTCACTATTATTGACCGGTAGCCTCAGTGTAGGGCTGTCCCTAAAGAATGGAAGAACAAGGCTGCAGTACCGTATTTACCCATAACACCATCATCCTTCACCCAAACATGGGGTGTTGAATGTGTTTGTTTTTAATCAATAAATTGAAAGCACCATCACATGTAGGAATACAGACTGAGTTGAGTTATCCATCCTTCACTGTTATTACAGGGATTTCTGTTGACCATCAGTTTATGTTTTAGTGCAGTAAGACATTATTCTGGAGGGAAACCATGTTGATGACAATAACATGAAATGCTATAACAGCATTATGTGTAAGAGTGCTTTTTAATGAGTTATTGGGGAACCTCCTCATGGGTCTTCTTTCTCCTTTCTTTTCCATTTGTGTTGTGACCCTGAATTTAGCTTTTTAGTGGGAAGTGCTCTTGTGCTACAGTAGCCTTGGTAGTCTGTTTGTAGCCTCTCAGTGGCCCACTGGCATTTTTCTGAGCGTTTTATAGTTATTCTTAGCCTCATCTCAGAGTGCGATAGCTGACATGACAGGACTTCCCACGCACGGGTTGTCTAATGTGGAAAAGAGAGAAATGAGGGTCGAAGAATAAAAATAAGATGAGATAGAGAAAGAAAGTAAGCTGTAGTGGATCTCAGTGCATAGCCTGGTTCATCATGTGGCTTGCTAATGGCCCTTAGCTTTTTATATTCCTTTATTGATCCCCATGGGGAAATTCAAGTGTTGCAGCAGCTCAACTACACAGACACAGACAATAAATACACATACTATACAACTACACAGACAATAAATACACATACTATACAACTACACAGACAATAAATACACATACTATACAACTACACAGACAATAAATACACATACTATACAACTACACAGACAATAAATACACATACTATACAACTACACAGACAATAAATACACATACTATACAACTACACAGACAATAAAGACACATAGACAACTAAAGACAATAATAAAGACAATAAATACACATACTATACAACTACACAGACAATAAATACACATACTATACAACAAAATAAAGATAGATAAAGATAATAAAGATAATAAAGATAAGGGAAACCACTATAAGATCCATCGGGGGCTTCCTGTCAAAGTGGAGTACAGCACTGACCTCAATGCTACAGTGTGACATGTAAAGCCACAGAGACACTCAGAAGCTTCCCAAGGAGGTTGCATGCTTGCTATGAGTACACCTTCGATGTAATGTACTGACTTTCCAAAGCATGACGAATTTCTCTCTTAGCGTTTTTGCTGGTAGCAGATTTAATAAATAATTAATTAATATCAAGATACGGAACTATTAATAAAAAGTAAATTATGATGTATAAACCCATATATTAGTATACAAGAATGATGGTGCTCAGCTTACGCTATAAGCCACAATTAGTTTAACTGAATTTAACATATGATTCAATTTTGGACGCCACCCAATTTTGAAAACAGTTCTTCTCAAGGTGTACCGTGACCTATTATTTCATATACACTCAGATCAAATGATCAAGTTATTTATAAATGAAATATTTATTGGAATCATTACATAACTAAACTACTAAACAGAAAATAAATGAACGATAAAATAAACAAAATGAAGGAAATGAAAAAAAAAGAACATGATAAACAGTACAATGAATGACGATGAAACACAACTAAATGAAAAGGATAATATGTGACCAGGCAGAATCCGTGACACATATCATTGATTAATGTCAATCAATTAGATCCGTTGTTTGCCATTTATACCTTTTTTTTTTTTATTTAGCTCAAAACATTTATTATTTTGATTATTTAATTTAACCTTATTTTACCGAAATTAATAGTCCAATGTCTTATTTGTGCTCGCTGATTGCGCACATTGGACATAAACATGTCAACTCTTGCTAAGCAATGAAAATAATCTAGTTTGTGTTCATATTTTCTTCACAGATATATCTTTATTCCCTGATATATGTGCTCTAAGTCTTCTCTCCTTTCCTCAAATAGAGGGATATTTTTCTTTTCTTATTTTTTGTCTTTAAAGTCAAAAGGCTGGAGTAAGTTGGACTGCATTGGTAAACCTGTATGACTTATATTAACTTCTTCTCTCTACAGGGCATCAACATAGTTGGACCCAGTAATGCAGAGCCCCCACCTCAACTTCAGATTCCAGCCATGTACCAGCTGGATATCATCCTGAGGAAAGGGAACAACCTGGCCATCCGAGACCGAACAGGTAGGAGCTCTGTTTATACTTCCTGTTACCTCAACAGCTTTGAGTTTTATGTTGGGAGACGGACTGGACAGCTAAGCCCACCTAATAAAAGCAATTGCTTTGTCACTGGCACAGGCAGTCCAGCACACAGGATGCTACCATCTTCAAAGAACTGAACTGTCTTATGCTATTGTATCCTCTATTTGTCCGCTATCTTTAGGTGTCCCCTCCTATCTTTTATATATGCCTCTTTTTTGTCAATGTAATATTCATTTTGGCACTACCGCCCCTCCCGCTTTTCACCTCTATTCTTTTTTTCTCATATTTTACTATGTTTCTTATCTCTCGCTTCTCTCTCTCCCCAGGTAGGGTTTTACTATTAAACCACTCTGCTAAACAGTGTTTTTCTGATCCTCTCGAGTGATTGTGATTTTAAGTGCAGCCTGGAAGCTGTCTGAACTCAGCTCTTATTCTGTTTGTAAGCACTCAGTTATGTCTGCATAGTGGAAAGGCCAGCCAGCAAAAACAAGCAATGTCAGAGATTCTCTCAGAAACTCTCCCAGACAGTGGTTTGGATAGTGATGGATTTAGGGGTCTCATTAGTGCTTGTAGAAGTCACCATGATGACAGATCCAAAAAAGCTGCTTTGCTCCCTCCTGTACATTATGGCTGACTTCCTGTCTGCCGGGATAATGAACGTTGAGGCGAACAGCTCACCTGTCCTGTCCTAAGTCCGTCTAGACAGCTCATTATAATGAGGAAGAAACAGTCAAATAAGAAGAAATATAGTGGATTAAATTGAATATGAGCAATAATGTCTTAATAAAAATCAGTGTTGATACGCATGTTGTTTTGTCCCCCGTGTTTAGAGAGTACTTTTTCTAAATATTAGAATAAATCGCAGGAGACCGATCAGATTGGTGGGATTTTCCATTCACCAATCCATCTAGGCTCCCTTGTCAGAGAAGAGCTGGGTTGTTGAATAAAGGTAGCTTTCTGTGAGAAGCCGTTCTGGTTTCTATCGTTTCACCAAAAATCCCGACATGAATTATAATAATGACAATGATGGTTTCCAGTTTTGTTTCCAGTTTTGTCTGCAAAGTATTTAGAGGAAACGTCTTTTTAGAAATGCATTATGGAGTTTCAAATGATCATTGAACTTGGAAGTGAAACTAAATACAACTGAGTTGAAACCAAGTAAGACTTCAACAGGCAGACAGACATGCTCATCACTTCATTACATTCACCTTAACTGGTGTGGCATTAAACCAGCGCTGATTTTCAGTTAAAGTGCAATATTACTGTGAAATATAGCATGTGCTGGGATTGCCGTACTACACACAGCAGCCCTAGTCCATGCATCAAAGTGATGTATGCACCCATGGGCAAGGTTGACTTGTTAGAAGCAAAAGAGGGAGGGTGCCGTAGTGACGAGGCCCATCCGGTTCCACATAAGACCATTGTCTCTTTTCAATGATGTCCTTTGGTCATAAAAGGAACTTTTTTTATGCCTGCTCGAGGGAACAAGGGCAACTTGAAAAGGACAACTCGCACATCCAATTGAAGGATCTATTGCTATCACAGAATATCATCAGTTTGAGAAGATGCAAGTAAGGAATCTCTGTAAGGGAACACATATAATGTGCCTTTAACGACAGACCGTGGAGAATCAGCAATGGCAGCAAAACATTTGAAATCAGAAGAACAATAAAATTGTGTCCAAACGTTCTCTTGGCTGTTATTTCAGCCTTTTTTTTTTTTTTAGCCCTTTATGGTCATGGTAATCAGGCATATATATTACATATTTTGCTTATAAATGGGATTAAACATAGAGCACTCACACTAATTAAACTTTGTATGAAATATAAGCCTGTCTTTACTTGCCATAAAAAAGCCTTGGCTCTAGTTGTCCAATCACATCGAGACATGATCGCTTCTTTCTTAACTTTTATACGCTATTACAAACTGCTAGAAAGCGCAAAGTGCTCTGACGCCAGGTGCGCAGCGTTTCTCGCGATGCATCTCGGTGTGATAAGGTCTTTGCTCCTCAAAGCATTTTGAGCTCTTGCATCCTCTTGGGCTCCTACATTTCCACTGAGCATCCAAGTGATGTCAACTTAAGTCTGTGAGTGTTCAGTTCTGATATAATGAAAGACAAGTGTATGATTATACAAATATCTGTATCTTATGTCCTTGTGATGGTAATATACTGTATTTCACCCTTGTGTAACTTGTACTGAGTGAGAAAACTGATTGACAAATGTCCATCCTTATTTCCTTACTAATTGAACATGTTACCTTTTGAGTTAAAGTTGAGTCTTTTTTTTGTGATTTATTTACTTTATAATTTGCACAGTATATGTTTATCTATATTCAGGATAGCTATTTACAATCTATTGTAAGCACCTGTTTATTCTCTGTTCTTCTTGTGGTGCTAGGTTTGTTTATAGCTACAGTACACAGACTTCTAAGGAAGGATTTCCCTCATCCTCAGAAGACTCCTTGATAGGAGTAAGGAGATATCACTCACTCGCTTCTCTGGTGTTAAACAAACAAGAGCATTTGGGAGCTTTTTTTTCCAATACAACCACAATTACTTGCTGGCATTATCATTAGTCTCTCTCCAGCCTGCACAAACCATTTCACAATGTGTTGCCAGGAGGACTAACCAGCACAGAACATGCTTTTATTATTATGACATGATAAGAAAATTAAACATTGGATATGGATGAATGAAATGGATATATGCATGTCTCAGTTGTATTAACAAGGAACCGCTTGTACAGCATATGTGTTTACCCTGATGATGTGGTTTCAATTCTAATCCTGCCTTTGCTCATTTACACCTGCCTCTGATGATATTGCAGCTTAGAAGGGGACCTCAGATAAAAACACACTGCCCTCTCTTTATTTGTAGTTCCCTCTAGCTGAGGTACACAATGTGAAGCATTTCCATAGCCCAAGGCACGATCGCCTCACTTCCCATCTTGCAACAGACACAGTGCATCGGCCTTTTAATACACTTTTGAAAACAGAGTATGCCCGGCAAACACACAGCTGACAACCTTGCAGCTAAACTAATTTTTGCAGTGAGAATTATTGGGAAAGTGGCTGCATGCATCCACGACAATGCACGCAACATTGTGGCTGCTACTGTAACTGTCCCGGACAGCCCCCCTGTTTTGCGCATACACTGCAGCAGGCGATAAATGATGGATTTAACCTGTTAACCATTTAAACTCTTCACAGAAGAAGTTTGCATCAAGTTGCCAAAAAGTGGAATACGAGTCCAAATAAGAGTACATGAGCACAGTATTGAGCCTGATATGATGCTGGTATCCGTATCAGTGTATCCCTAGTGGGGGTAATGCCCGAACAATTCAGTACTCAGACAGTGTGTTTACCAGGAATCTAATAGCTTTAACTTACCATCTGACTTTTGGTTGCTTGGATTGTTGCTTTATTAAACCTTTAAAGTTAGTCATGTCTTTTCTGTATTAAGCGCTCAGGCTGTATCTGTCCTTTTTCCATCAGTCCTGTACAATGCATTATGCTGCCGATTTGCAGGTTGGGTAGGGTTCGGGTGGTTGATTAATGCATACTTTTAACGTTGGTTGGGCGGCTTGGCTCTCATACAATCTGTGTGGGTGCGAGATCAGCCGGTCTACATTTTTTATCAGATATTAATGAAATTAAATGATAACATGAGAGTAAGATTGACTGAAATATTCAATATAATCTGATGAGACATTTGACAGGACTGAGACTAAATAAGAAAAATAGCTGACAAAATTAAGAGAGAAAACATAAGTAAATGTAATGACTAAAAGTTGACTAAAATGTGATGGCATTTCGGCATCTAAAACCGTGACAGAAATTTGAGTTGTCGACTAAAACCATGAAGGATAAACACTAAAAAGCATTTTCGTCTTCAGACTAAGACTTGATCTTAAATGGATGCCAAAATGAACACTTGCTTGGACCACACACCTGTAAAATTCTGTGACTGCAACTCTCACAGTTGTGATGCTATTGTGATGGCGACATCTGTCCACAGACAGACAGACAGAAATAAAACACCTGGCTAAGTACTCAAAACCACTTCTGTGCTGTGTCTAGCTACCTTAGGAGAGGGTGTCTATAGGGCCACCTTTGTTTGCCACAATGACACACACAATGTGAAAACAATGCAGCTGTCGCAGCTTTTTACGATCAGTCTTTGACACTAGAGACTGGTGAAGATGGATTTGACTTTGTTAAACATAACCCTTTGCATCTGGATCTTGTGTGTTATATTTGTTTGTGCTATGACCATTTGTGTTTTAACCATATGCATATTTGTTCAATTTATCTATGAGTATTTGGTCAAGTGTTGAATTTAACCTCTCTAGCTTTTCAAAGTCATCATAATTATTATGTTTTATTATGTTTCAAAATGCTTTGAATTTTTATGCTTGAATGTTTCCCTGTGCTGCCCTCTCAGGCTAATAACCACAGTCAATTAGGAAGAATTTTACATAGCAACAACAATTTCAGCTAGTATCAAAAAGATGGAAACTAGCACTGAATAATCGCATTTTTTTTTTTTTTAAATCAGACATCATTTTTTGCTTGCCATTAATAATCATAATTGTAGGATGTACAATAACTGGAGAAACAAAGCATATATACCATTTTAGGTCCATTTCCTGTACCTTGATTTCTTAGTGTGTAGACATTGGGAAGCGCTCAGCTGTTGTTGTTATGTGACTGGTTGGTGCATCCTATCATTAATTCTTTATCCCAAGCTGCTGTCTCCCATCGCCCGTTCAGATACATTTACCTTAGACACAGTATTCCAATCTCTGATGTGAAAGAAACTCCACACAATATATTTCTGCAGACTTGATATTTAATATAATTTTGTGAATGGTTAAAATAAGTGTAATTTGTCTATAACTATTGGTTGCAGTAGCTATAATCGGTTATGTGCAGCAATATCGTGATTCCTAATCCTTACACATTGCTACTAGAGTGTGCTGGCGTTTGTGTTTGTTAGACGGTACATGTGGGCTGTGTGTGTGCATATTTAAGGACTAATGTTAGTGTGGAGACCGATGAGTCTACAGCGAGCCTAATTACCTCGTCTGCCGCACGACAGTTCCTTAAGAAAGCAGTGAGAGAACCAGAGCTTGACACCTCAGTTGGCATGTTGTCTCTTGTTTTATTTCAAGTCCCCTTCATTGCTTTCTCACCTCCTGATGCTATTCTCTCACATGCTGTCTAGTTTTCTGCTTTTATTTTTGTTTCTGCTCATTCAGCTCAGCTTGTATTAAACAAGAAATCTTACTGTTATGGTATCTCAAGCTTTGCATTTTAATTGCAGCAAGATCACGTCGCAAAATTAATGACGGTTCATTTTGGGTTAATGTCAGTGGAGGACAGCGAAGTAAACTTCTCTCAGCATAAAGCAGCAAGAGGCAGAGGCATTCGTATGTGTGTCTGTGTGCAGTTTTAATGAGACAGGCTCTCAGTCCATCTGCCAGCATCCCATGATGAAGATTCTTGTCTTAGCTGCCTTTTACAGCCTCTTGGGCGGGTTGCATTCTGGGTAATGGGAAACCCCAGAGCTGCAACCATCAGTCAATCCTGACAGTACACATAGGCCAGCAGCTCCCACACAATACACACACTCACATGTGCATTCACAGGCAGTACCCACAATCTGAGCATGAGGCTGTTCCAGGTCTGCAGCTCAAGCATGACTGAGGGATTTATGGGCAGCTCCACCACATTTCTCTCCTCTCCTGTTCTCACATCTCATGAGAAGCATCAGAAAGCCTCTCTAATGGCTTGGTTCTTAATAGCCGCCCTTTTCAAAGGCAATGTGTTGGCCAACAATGTGTAGGTCCTCCTTTATCAGTGAAGCAGTGAGCGCCAGGGGAAGGAAGAGTTCAGAATGACCACTTGATTATAAGGTTAATACGGAGGGTTATAATGGTGCCACTTTTATTACTTATGGTGGGATTCAGTTTCCCTTTTTAAGTGATAGTCAGGGATCATTTTGTCTTCCTTCATTCTCAGGGTGAAGCCATTTTTTTTATGTCTCAGTGCGTACTTAAAAGGTTTATGTGGAATTTTGAGATCAGCTCAACTTTGCTCGGTCACATGTCTGCGGGATCATAATGTAAGCAGCTCCTTGCAAATAAAGATACTCAAAATATATAATCTCCAATACTGTTTAATACTTGTTATCCTAGAAATGTATCTTATTCACTGAATTAGAACAGTTTTACAATTATTATTTTTTCAGGGCAGCCTTGATATTGCAGGGAGAGCACGGGTGCAGCCAAAGCAGCCTTTATCAACAAAGCGTTATGCAAGAAGAGTAAATGTATTATGTTTAATATTGTCCATGTTTTTGGCCAACAAACTGACTTGTGTAGGTGTTTTTCTCTGTTCTGAATGTTAATGATAGATTTCATAAAAGCTTATTGATTTGTTTTTAGGCAGAGGTTTATTTTTATCCAGGAATGGCGCAGCACTTGCTGTGTTATTTGCTTCAGGAAACCCTTTCATTTAAGATTTTTGTGACTGGCAAAGTTAGCAAGTGCAGTGAAAACAAATGTGTAGATGTTATTTGAAGAGCCACCAGTCCCTGAAAAAAGCCATCAGCAACATTTGATAAGTCATCTATCATGGTTATTTTCTTTGTGGCACTCATCATAATTAATCATCATAATCATAATATTAATTTTCTCATATTTTGAATCAGCAGGATTTCATACTGACATTATACATTATTGATGGGCTTTCTGATGCTAGCAGCATGCGGTTTGTCATCCATATTCATTGTATTTTAACACTCAAAATGTTATCAGTAAGTCTCAGCACAACAATGCTTTACTCCAGTTCACATCATACTTTCAATATTCCACCAATCAGAAATTATGCTTGTGTTTTTATCTAATGCTTGGTTGGATTGAGTTTGCTTGGCGCTGACCCTGCTATTTTTTTCTTAGAGTAATTTTACAGGAACAAACATACCACCTAGGGAATGTTTTACTGCAGTGACCTACTGTAACATCCAAAGCCGTGAGTTTATCTTTTTTCATGGAGTATGATACTTATTTTTAGAACATATCACATTGTCCTCTGTAGAAATGTAATTACCTGCTCATATATTATCTGTTAATAATTCAGGGCCGTTTGTCTGCCCTGTACTGCCACAGAAAGCTATTGATCATGAATGTGTAATATAGCTACAGATTAATGATTAAAATAAGGAAGCTGGATAATGACTTGCTCCACACATCAGTTGAAGCCATTATAACGGAAAAGAGCTTTTTATTTTAGAAATGTACGGCTAATCACAAGCCTGTATAATCCTTATCGTCTTTCACCCTGCAGTCAGTAAGCACCTTTCATTAGCTTATTACAAGGCTTTACTTTGCTGTTACATGGTGTAGAGTTTGAACATGACCTTATCTTCATATTATGTCATTTTAACTGCAGCAGCAACCTCTTCTCTCCAGCATCCATGCTGTCTGCTCTCCCTCCCACTGTTTCAGACAGACAGGAGTCCCCATTTGTTTCTCCAGAAATGTTAATGCAAGGTCGAGACCTCATGTCTGACATTTCTGTCTAGTTGTTTTATTGTCTCGCCGACTCTCAAAACAATAAACTAGGCAGGTGTCTAGCCTTGCATGTGTGTATTTGTTTGTGTGAATGAAAGTGCCAATGACCAAGTTCATCAATCCTTTGCACTTATGTGTGCTTATGTATATGTGTGAGGAAGATAGTGATTCTGTAATGAAAAGTTAGAGAGGAAGTGGTGGTGCTTTTTTTTTATGGAGTGACCACTCCTCTGTGTGGGAGTGCATCTGTGTGCCATAAATCAATCCTCAGTTTTGTTCAGGGGTTTGTATTGAGCATTTGGAGGCATACTTGCAGGCCTTTAGGTCGCTGCTTACTACCAGGGCAGCGCTGGCATTTAAATGAATGCATTGGACTTTGATGAACCTTTCTGTAATTTCAGCCTGCCCCTATAACTAACTGTGTTTGCTACGTCACAGCTCAACTGCTGGAACTAATAGAAACAAAAATCCTATTATATTATGCTATACTAGACTGCATACGATGCTGCAGTACTACATTTGCCTGGTGCATGTCATTTAACAATTTCAAGTGGTATCTAATTTCATCACATAAACATTCATGTTATCTAATCGGTCTATTACATTTTCTCTACATATCAAAAACAACAAGCTCAGGGCAGCCCTACAATTGTGACACTAGACGCTCAATCATTTTTGTTGAAAATCTTATTTTCGTTTTACCAAGAGGCAAATCGTGCCTTCTTAAGAGTGAGCAGGCTGTTGTATGATACGATGAGAATATGGCAATGCCATAACTTTCACTAAGTACTTATGGCAGCAAATAATTGAACTGGAAGTTAGTGGGATGAGACAAAGTAAAGTAATTTACTCTAACTCATGGAGGGGATTGAAAGAGAAACGGAATATGGGGAGACAGGCAAAGGAAGGAAGAGAGGAAAGTAGAGAGCAGCAGAACAAGTTGATTTGACAGTAGCAACAAAGCGCAAGTGATATACTGACAACAGAAAATGTGTTTTTTACAGAACAAACCAAATTTGGAAAACAATTGGCATTATTGTTGCAAAACATTGTTAGAAAATAGCTAAACACAGAGTAGGAATGGCTTTACATATGTCCCTTGAGTGTGAGTGTTTGGTGTGTATGGAGACACACTGCCTCCCATCGGTAAAGGCTGGTATGTTATGAATGGGACAGAAGTGTCTGCACTTGCCTCAGTAAAATATGGTTATGCATATTGCTACAATTTGCAATGTGGGAACGCATTGATAGGCCTGTTAGCGTTCTGGACTGGAGAAACTTATGGATGATCAGTTTGCTTTGCACATGAATATTACAGATATACCAAGGAATTAATATAATCATATATTTTTTTAGTGTGATGTGTCTTACTTTCTCTGTCTATATAGGTGTTGGCATGCTAGTTAGTAACTTTCAAATGCAAAACATTCTAGAGATACACCGATCAATCGGGCGCTGATCGAAACATTTTTTAGCTGATGGGCCATCACTGGTTAGCCGATGATCAGTTTCATATTTCCATTTTTTTGCCAGGCACATTCACATAGGCCTATATGTGTGCCGCTGCTGCATGTGGACTAGTTTGAATGTAAAAACATTTTATGTATAACAATAAAGTTCACATTTTGCAACTGCAAGGCCAAAATAAGCCATTGAGCAACAACCTTAACAACATTTGTTGTTCAAACAGAACAGATTACCGGTAGGTTTTAAAATATCTTGTATAACAATAGATATGTGAATATGCACATAGGCTATATGAGCACTTAAATCTTACAACTGAAGAGATGCAAGTAGAATGCCATAATAAAGTTATTAACTAAGTAACTATTGGGTTAAGGATTTGGATTATCATTTTGTGTTTCTTAATCACAATGTAAAATGTTTACACTTTGATCAGATTGTACTCAGGTGGCTGGCGGGGTAGCCTGGCTTATTGCCTGAGAGACACTGAGCTGTCCTTTAATGGCCGCTGTCCATTAGGTGTTCAGGAGAGATATATGTGTGGTGGATTATGTTTTCAACGGCCTGTCAGGAGGACAGAGAGCAGCAAAAACAAGTCAATCAGGGGCTTTTAGATCCGCCTGTGAGCCACACCCAAGCCAAAATTACCTGCTGAGTGCGCCACTGGGTCCTCACTCAGACACATTTATATCCCCTCTCAGCTACTGTTACAGTGATAGCGGTTGGTAATAGCGTCATAAAAGATTAAAAGATTTACACTTTGATATGAACTGGGTTTCTCACTCACTTGCCCACTCACCCACACCCACCAGGGCCTGGGGGGTTAACTCCAAAAATGAAAATCTAGGAGTTAACCATGTCCTCTATGTCAACATTCTTAGAAATCCTGTTACAGATACAGGGTTTACTACGTCTGTGTCTGTTACTATGGTAACCTATGCCCTGAATCTAACTTGGTGCCACCTCCTGACCTTATCCCCCATTACTCAAAACTAAGCTTGTACGTGTGATGTCTTACTAATAAAATCATGTTTAGTAGGAAGTCTACCAGAAGATAAGATGTATTTTATTGGAGTTCACTTGATTGTTTCCTGGCATGGCTGGTTCGGGGTGTTTTGACCTGCTATGATGTCAGTTTCAGAGGTCTCCCTTGTCAAGACAGGTTCAGGAACCTCAACATACAAAGCTGAAAGAGCTGATGTGGGTTGTTGAACAAAGTATGTTGAATCTTTGAAAGCTGAGTGCTGAATTCCATCACAGTGTATTCAGAAACTCTTAATTTCTGTAACATTGCAAAACATTAAACTGCCGCTGGTTACTATTACATTTATATTTGATTTATCAGAAAAAAACTACTTACAAACTTTTTTAAAATATACTTTTGTGAATTGGCTTTTACCTCATACATTGAGCCCCCACACCTCACCAGTAATGCAACTCAAGTTAAAAAGTAACATTAGAAAGTCACATTGTGTCCTCCATGGCTGCTCTTTAGCACCTACAGCACCTACCGACCTTCGCCAGTTCATCAGTGTACAACACATGTTGTACCTATCCATTGATAAGCACCCATGTGGCACATTCAATAACTTTTTTTCTTGCCTTCTTTATGGACTTAACCCAACTGTGGGGAACAAATGACAGAAAATAAAAATATATATTTATAATGTCATACAGTATATGGGGGTGGATTGCCACGAGAGCAACACTGCAATCACTCCTCTGCTTTACCCACGCTCCCTCATATCGAGGCACCACCCACCCACAAAACCAACCTTTCCCATTTCATACTTCTCAGCCTACGTGTGTTTATTGCACCATAAAGCTGGCGCTGTGGCATGCTGAGCCAGTGATGTGTGTCTGGGGAATATCGACCCAGTGTGACGCAGTAAGAGAGACAGATAGACGGAGAAAGAGAGTTGCTGCAGTTTTAGAGATAAGTGTCTTTGCTTCCAAGAGGCGGTATGGGACCATTTTGCTTTAGTCTTGTCATTAGATAGTTCAAGAGGTATCATGTCTTGAAGGCAACACAGCATTTATTAGAATAGATTCCTTTTCATGCTTGTATTTATATTATTCGGCACCGTTTTTTGCATTTACTGTCAGTAATGCTACACATTAATGCCCTCTCAGACATTTCTAGCTGCATCTCTTTTCACCTACTATTTTTTATTTATTTTTCCTGTCACCCATGTCCTCTCGCTGCAGCTCTCCTGCAGTGATATGTCATGGGTAAGGATGTGTAAAAGGGTACATTTGTGTGTAGTGTTTTTCAAGTATCTCTCCTGGTGTGCGTGAGGGTGCTTCAATGTGAAGAAGTGGACATCTTTTCCCAGCAGGCCGGTGTTGGTGCTTATTTCGCAGCTTGCTGGCAGCTGTGAATCAGTCAGCATTGTTTACTCAGACGAAGCTGATTTTATACTTTCATGTTTAAAGGTTCTCTATACAATATTCTGATTAGTTAAGCTTCAAACAACTTTTTGTAAGATATTGCGCTGTTAGCTGTAAGCCGTGTTGAGAGGCGCAGGGGGACACTCTTAAATAGGAATTTAGCACCTTTATTGGTCTAATTACACTCTTTTCAGAGTCACTTTTCAGTCAGATTCTAATGACTTGTGATTATTGGATTTATTCTCCATTAAAATACTATACACAGTATAATAATATATTATTTTCTAGAATGTAATAAGTTACTCTTGATCATCACAACCATTTTGTTTTTGCTCACATCTCTTGTAATGACAAAATAGCATGCATCTTGGTTCTTATCGTTATTCAAGTGCATGGTCTTTCAATTTGAGGGCATTTGATAGATGTTCTAATGCTTTCCCTCCTAAACCTGTCGTCGCACTCAAATAACTCCTGTTGGCCCTTAGATTTTCTCTGCTACTGCTCAAACTGTTTGCTTGCACACAGATATATTGTTGCTGGTATGGATTTCCTGCACTTCAGCTCCTTTCCTCACACTCAGGCTGTTTCTGTGTGCCTCTGGAAACATCTTGCTCTTAAATTTCTCCTCTGAGATTTTCTTTTGCAATTACACTGTCAAAATTTCCAGACCAATAGAATGGCAGGTGTCACGTTGAGCAATGAAATGATGTCTGCTAAGTTGCAGGTGCATTAGTTCTCCTTCTCAGAGCGTCTTTATTATATGTACTTCCCTTGCTCTCTTTATGGTTAGTGGAACAGGTAGCTGCATATGCCCATGATAATCTGTTTATGCCGGCTGAACCTGTTGCCAGTCGTTTTATTAGGTTTATGAGAGCAGCAGAGTACTACTGCAAAGTCATCAGTAATACCACTGACACTCAGCAATGAGTTGAATAATGTAAATAATGTGAACAATGAGAAAGACCATGCTTTTGAATAAAGAAATAAAGAAAAGCTCTATAAAATAACCAATGTCACTCTCGCCGTTCACCTCTTCACTGCCTCTAATAAGAATCAGTAAAATAATTTAGTCACATATTTGAGCTTGTTCTCTTGCCAATGATATAACATGACTCCACCTAGATGTGATGAAACATATGTAAACACTGAGAGAGAGCACAGACATTTATCATCTAGTATCCTTGATGTCAGCCTTGTCTAAGACATAGCCTTGTTGTGGCGGACTACAGAAAACAGGACAGATTATCATAAAAGATAAACTATATATATCAGGGTCATGTATTTTCCACAGAAAATTGTAAATGACTCCCTTATCTCCCCTTTGATTAGCTTGGTAATCACTTTGGTTACAGTGGAACCCTCTGTTTCTATATGCATGTAAATGTTTAGATGTAGTTGTATGTTTATAAACATATATGTGTGTGTGTGTGTATATATTTCTTTGTTTATTTGGATAATAAATATCTGTGATTAGTCCTGATCAAACACAAACTCTGAATACAAACACTGCATTGTGAATACTCCCCCAGTCTCTCTGTCTGTTTTGTTGTTTTGATTTTTATATAGGTGCAGTAAGCATTGAACTGCGTCTGATTGATCCGGCCCTTTGCTTTTATATTGATTTCTGTGTGGTCCCTTAGTTTTTCTTTGTCTGTCAAACCAATTGATTTTGAAAAGTATGGACCTTGGGTAATAGGATATTAGAGTAAAGCATAAAGGGGATGGATAGGAGGATCAATTACCATTTATCAGGGTAATAATATGTAGATTTAGAATTATTTATTTTCTTTTTACCCCTGGTCATCATGAAGAATGGCGTATACGTAGGGATAAAAATGTATACCCTCAGCAGCCTATTTGTGTTATATATATCTATATCCAGAGTAAACACGCAAAACAAACAAAAAAAATCAATATTATAAATATTTATTAATACATACTAAAAAAAGACTAGTTTTTAAGTATTTATTGGTCTCACCTAAAATGATAAATATAAATCAATGGCACCATCTAGTGATCAAATACAGGCACTGCATGGGATGTGTACATCCAATAAGTGCACCAACTTTTTCAATTAATGGTAATCACATGAGTCACATTATATGCTGGATTTTCTCCTTAGGCCTTCAAAGCAGTATGAACAACCATCTCAGTGTCTCTGTGTATAAAAATAATCTAGAGAGAACAAAAGATGTATTTTCTCGTGAAAGTGGAAGAGAAGTTACACTAGAATACCTTTATGGTAAGAAATATATATGCAAACATATGTGTCAGTAACTATTTTATCACAATGCTTATTTTAGATAATACCATTTGACCAATGGCTGAAGAAGGCCACTTGCTTACACTTTTAATTTGACCCTTTTCTTTACAGATAGTTCGGCAGCATATGCCATCATTTTGGTAGTACTATTCTTAATCCTGTATCTTTACAGTATTTCTCTGTGTTTGCTGTCTTTTCCTGTAGGGACCAGCGACCCATATGTGAAGTTTAAGATTGCAGGGAAGGAGGTGTTCAGGAGTAAGACCATCCATAAGAACCTCAACCCGGTGTGGGATGAGAGAGTAAGCCTTCTAGTGGAAAACCTGAAGGACCCGCTATACGTCAAGGTACCGATACGTCCTGGACTTCAAATGTGTTCCTGCTTAAATATATGTATATATAATAGTTGTATTTTAGATCATCATTAAGTCATCGCGAGGGACATCAACTCACTATGCAAACTTCTTTTCTATGCCAGGAATGCTGATTTAATGTGACTGATAACATTTGCAATGTGGTGTATACGGTCCTCTGTTGGCAGTACAACTATACAACTGTATATCATCTCTTTATAGGTTTTTGACTATGACTTTGGACTTCAGGATGATTTCATGGGCTCAGCATACCTTCATCTGGAATCACTGGAACATCAGAGGTCTCTTTGTCCTTTATTTTTTCTACCTTAGCTTCCATTGCTTTCTCGAGTAATGAGCATTTTCAGCGAGGCTAATGTGTTAAGAGACAACAAATCAAGTTGAAATGAAGGTGAAGTTAATAGTTAGGGAGCTCCACTTGTTGAATCTCTTTAAGCATCTTTCCTTGCTGCTTGGTGTGGTCATTGTATAGTCTGTTGTCTCCCTCTAGTGCCAGTTTTTGGTAACTCATCTCAATCTTCATGAAGCATTACAGGGATTTATTCAATTTTGATTTAACATAAATTATATGAAGGAATTTAATACTAATTTTATAACATCATTATATTATGATAAAGTTACTATGAGGAACTTTGAACTGGTTATGAAACAGTCTTAATTTAATACTGATGCTTCTGTATTACCTACATAATTAAATGAGACCATCAGTGAGAAGATTGGCCATTTCTATGTCGTTATTATTAATACTATTGCGGCAAAATCAGACGACATTGTGCAGGCTCACCAGAAACTCCCTCCCTCCCTTCCTCCAGCTAGCTTTGCCTTGCTGCTCCACCGGTGCTGGGTGTTGTTGCTTGGTCTGCTAGGGTGAAGGGAGTACGGTGGCTGAGAAGGGTTGAACGAATGCAGAGCCACAATGCAAATGGAAAAGCCACAGTGTGCATTGTGGCTTATACATTTGTGTTGTGGGCTTTTGCATTGGTGGTTTGGCTTATGCATTTGCATTTCAGCTTTGCATTTGTGTTGTGGCTTTTAAATTTGTATTATGGCTTTTGCATTTTGACTTTTGTTTTTTTGCATTTGCATTTGGGTTTTCGCATTTGAATTGTATCTTTGCATTTTTGTTGTGGCTTTTGATTTTGCATTGTGGCTTAGGCATTTGCGTTGTGGCTTTCACATTGGCAAAACTTGTTCGACCCTTTTCAGCAACCATAAGGGTGGCATGGGAGAACCAGAACCTGGACTGAGCAGGGCAGACTGGGCAGACCCCGCTACAGTAAAATGAGAGGTTTTCTAAAGGGAAAAACACACTGCTTTTTTCCACAGTAACTGCCAACACAAAATTCAAGTTCCTTGTAGTAACTTCAAGTAGAGATACTGCCAACTCTTGTGTAGTCAGTCACGTATTATCACTAAACTTCATGTGTGCCATCTTCTTTGTGCCATCAATAATTTTGGAGTTGGTGTCACATTTCTTTTTTGCACACTCACGCAGGTGTTTTCAATTACTCTGTCTGATTACACCTCCTGTCAAGTGTAAGTTGGGTCAGCCATGCTGGGAATAAACATTTTTCACAGCAGACATTTGGCCTTGCAAATGCAGGAAAAGTTGTATAAACAATGGCTCCAGTCTATTCAAGCTTTCCAGCACAGTAAGCCATAACTGTGTGACAATGAGCCAGCATGCACAATACCAGAGCCAGAAACCAAAGCTTCTTAATAGAATTTAGAAATAGTTTATTTTATTGTGTACAGCAGTGCTTTTCATACTGTGACAGTCGAGCTGTAATGACTTAAATGATGACAGTGAAGTGACACATCTGTGTGCAGTAGCATTGTTGTGAGGAGGCTTAAATATTAACAGGTGAGTGCTCAACGGGTCAGCTATATGCAATTTCATCAAAATCCAAATTGGGAAAAAACAGTAACAAAAACAATATTACTCACAAAGTCGAAATCATTTTCGGTCATACTGTTGTGAAATAGCATGCTCTTTTTTAATAGTAATCACCTGCCTTGCTATCCCCTTTACTAATTATCTTCCTTATGCATAATTCAAGATTGTCAGCTAGGTTGGTTGACCACTTGTGGTCTTTGTGTCTCACTGAAAACAGCAAGAAAGGCAGCTAGTATGTAAAGAGGAAGGAAGCAGATTGTCACCACATCTGTTGAGTCAGACTTGAAGTGATTTAATTATGTGTATCCACTTTATGTTGTATAGATGGGCTGTGAATGTAATGCATGCATTCATTTATGTACACTTCAGATAGAATCAATGCACTTAATGCACATGAATGTGCAGTATTCATGCAGTATACATTTGTATTTGGCTTACTGTGCTTCCCTGTAGGACACTGGATGTGGTGCTGGACCTGAAGGACCCACAGTATCCTGAACATAACTTGGGCAGCCTGGAACTGGGGGTCACTCTGTCACCGAAGGAGGGAGACGTGAAGGATGCTGTAAGAAAAATATTTGAACTTTAAATTTGATTACTCATTCATCTCTCTTTTCCTGCACACACTACACTTCCTCCTTAGTCAGGGAAATAATACCTTTCTTTCTTACTTGCCCAGTTGTACGTAATCTTTGATGCATCACACCAAGATAAAGACTAATATGCCTGGTATACTGTAGCCATAAAGAAGACCTGATGACCTAGGTAAAAAATAAACAAAGAAGTCAATATAAGTTTTGTTATATTAATTTCTCCATACATCGGAGACAGTGATCAGAAGGCAGGCTGTGTTGAACTGGAATGTGCTGGCCTCATTCAGCATCCGTTACTGGAAACTCTTCAACTCAGCAAATGCATATGCAAAAAGACAAGTGTAATTAATATGTTCTGTGGAAAAGTTCTATGTTCAAAGAGCACTGGATTCTCTTTCCTAATTATGTCAGCTCGTGCCTCTGCGGACGTGCTCAATGTTTCATAGTTGCATTTATTTCTGTTCAATTATTTGTTTGGTTAATTGGACCCCTGCATCTCTATCCGGAACAAGGCAGTCATGGGGGAAATATTTTATTCCTTTTGATCTGATGTCTTAATTCTGCTGCTTATTTAGTACTGTAGTTCAGAGAGTCCACATTTGACAGAACAAATAAATTCTATTTAGGTTAAGCATCATTTTGGATTTCTCCAACTGTGAAGAAAATGAGTACAAGGTTACACTAGTACGTTCTGGATGGCTCTCTCTGTTGCCATCTACTGGTATGAAAGTGTAAGGGAAAATGCAGAGCTTTAATCAACTTTAAAGTATTTATTGAACAGCTAATATATGGTGATTTTTAGTAATCATGGAGCATCAACAGTGCTTCTGTATATGACATATGTTATATGTATTTTGAAGTTGGGTTGATATGAAGGAATGTAGATAGTCTACTCATGTAATGATTCTTTTTGAATTTGAACCTTTTTTATTGATGATTACATTTAACTCAAATTAGCAGAAATAAGCAACATTTTTCTCAATAATAATTTGAAGCCAACGTTTGAGGCATATCCTTCACAAATATCTCTTGCACCTTTAAGGACATGTCTGAAATCCTCATCTGGTATAAAACAGTATTTACTTTTGTAAGTAAAACTGTTATCAAGGTGATTCTCCATTATTGGACCCGAACAAAGAAGTCAAAACTAAACAAGGAAGCAGCTACCAGTCCAAGCTTCAAGCTGGTCTTTCTTTGTGTCTAGTTATTAATTACATTTGTGAAAGTATCAAGTATAAAAATGATGCTTACTCTGTATTGGAGGCAAAAACTGCAGCTACTGTTTACCTACATATATGTTTTATATGTTTGTGTGTGTTAGTGCGTGTACGAGTGCATGTCTGCATATGCAAATACTTCATAACACCATATGACAAGTAAGAGCGCTTCTTGTACACTACTTGCTTACTCAACTTGCATGAATGACAGCTGCCCTTGTCTTTGTGTATAACCCCCCTGCACCAGGCCAGGGCTAACATCTTCACATTACCCATGCCCTTTAACCTCTGACCCTGCAGCTATAAGGGGAGACAGTGGGGGGTGCTCTGTAACAGCTTTGTCTCATTTACAGACCATGCTTTTGAGAAGGAACTGGAAACGATCTAGTAAGGTAAACTAAAACAGCATGTAACCACCCCACCCGCACAACCTCCAACTGTACTGTAACCCCACTACCGACCGCACTGCACCTCACCTATCCTGCACTCTTCACTTGTGTCCTGTTACATGGATGGAGTCTCCCTGGCCCTTTCCCTTCCTCCCTCCTTTTCCTCCTTCCACAGTGGTATTAGCCGTTTTTCAGTTCTTTAGTTCTCATTGTCACTTGCTTATTTAGCTGCAATATACCACCTGCTATTTACATCACCTGAAGGGATGCAAACACATTGTTTTTTTTGGAATGCATGTAAGATTTAGTTTTAAGGTGACTTGTATTTACATGTGTAAAGGCAAGTTATAAGTCATAAAAATATACACCAAGGGTGGAAGTAATGCACTACATTTCCTGCCATTGTTTTCTTTAACTTTTTGGATTATGTTTACATATTTAGTGTTAGAACAGTTACAATCTGGCTTAAACTGTAGACATTTACATTGGAGTCATTGTGTATGTTTCCTGATATTAAAATCTGTTTTGAACTTTGTCCTTTTAAGATGTTAAATTATGCAGTGATATATCCATGCTTTTTCCACCTTTGACCTTTGAGCTGCTTTGTGAGAAAGTTAAGCAATTGATTTGTCTTTAGGGGTTTTAAAGGAATCCTGTACAGCAGAACTGTGAAACATGAAAGTTTGTTGATGACTATGTGGACTGATTATAGGACACTCTTAGGCCCTTTACATTAAGTGCAAACCTTTGATTTTCACATTATTTTAAGTTCTCATCTTGCCAAACATAAGAGACTGGTCCCTTTTTGGTATACATTTTTTTGTGATGCTCATTGGCTGTAAGGTCTTACGATAAAGCATGCGGGTCGAAGTTCTGCTTTTTTTTAAATATTGATTCAATGCATGAAGCCTTACCTTTTTAATTTTCAGTCAAATACAGTAGTATCAGTATCACTTTTTGTGAACAGTTTATTTGCAGCTTTGTTTGCCCATGATTTACTTTACATAAGGTTCTTTGTTATGTTTTCCAGTTATTTTCAGAAGTTGTCATTGAGAAAGAAACAGGCTGAATCAGGAAAAGTTTTACTTTTAGTTGATCTCCTAAATCGCAGCTAGAGGCACTGAATGCCTCCTTCCTTCCAGTGAAAAGTGTGATATCCCACCAAGAGACACAGATACACATTTGAATTGTGTTGGTCAGAGCCGGGCAGACGTCCTGCTGTATCGTGCTTCCCTTAACCAAGCCTTTGAAGCTTCCACACTGGGCCCCCCGCCTGTGACTCGGGAATTATCTCAAACACAAACTAACTAGCTAGTGTGTTACCCCTCCAAAAAAGGCGGTGTTACTGTGTGCCTCCGTGCTCGACTGTATACAAGTACACAGTTATTTTTACCACTTCTTTTTAATGAAGCATCTACGAGTGTTTAACCCACAGCAGAAGATGCTATTCAGGAAGTAGTTTGAGATAATGATTAAGAGTCAGATGCATATTAAATCCAGGTCTTTCTAACTTTAACACAAAAATGCTTCTTTTGGTACGTTTTTATTCTTCCAAAGGGCTGGCAAAAGTTGTCTGCAAGGCTGTATTAGTTCATAAACTGTATTATTATCTCATATAAGACTTTCAACCTCCGAACATCTCAGTGCATGATCGCTCTCCTGCTTCGCTCTGGCAGAGAGATGTGGATTCCCAATCCAAATAGCCCGTGGTTTTCGGGTGAGAAGTATGTAGCAACAAAACAAGGAAACAATTAGGATTGTGCTCAAGTAAGACATAACAACGACCTCTCTTCATTAGCATACAGTGTGTTAGTAGCAAGTGAACAGGAGAAATGAAAGATGTGGGAGTTGCAGTATGGGAGGTTGGCTGTATTGCAGGGAGCCATTCGCATTGTTTAATGTCTGGAGAATGGAAATTAGATGCTCCATCTACAGATCAAAGGCCTGCACTTGCCAAGCAGGGTTTGTTCAGAGTTTAATGAAATTCGCCCGTGAAACAAAAGCTATGCTAATAAATTCTCCCTAACGAGCAAGGAGGAGAGGGAAAGGCAGAAAGAGAGGGAGGGACAGAGAGAGAGAGGGCTGTTTTTGTTTGACAAATAAATACCCTGCTCTTTGTTTTAGTGAAGGATAGTGACATGATTCAAAGAGAGGTTAAATAGGCCTGTAAGTGCTGAGAAAACTGTTGGAAAAAAACAGACTTAAAATATGAAGAATCATCAATCTGAATTTGCAGTGCTGTCAACTTACAGCACTGCCAGATGGAATAAGAATAAGAGTTACTGGAACAGCATCTCAGTGGTCTGCCCGTTTTGGATAAGACAGTATACAAATCACTTGCCTATTTATTTTTATTATATTAATTTTATTATTGAACAAAAAATGCCAGGACTCATGCAATGACGTATACAATCTTGTGCAGACTGTAAGCTTTTTTGTCTAAAGTAGATTCTTAGTAATCGTTCAGCGGTTACAGTGCATTTCTTTCAGTTTCTTAGTATTCCAAAGGAAATGTTTGTGGCTTTAGACTTTTTTGACTTGATTAAATAGAATAGTGGAATGCTATGTTTTGTAATTCATTGTGACATTCTGTCAGGTTAGTTCACACATCAGGGGCAAATTGTGTTTATAATTATTTTATTTTGTGTATAAGTCTTGTGCGTTTTTCCTGCTCCTCTCATTGTTGTCTCAATGTGTTTGGGATTGCTTATTTTCCTGTTGACCAAGTGTGTACAAGCCATGGTTCTAGGTCTAATTTAGTCATTTGTTTCTTTTTGTTTGTGGGTGTTTGTGTACATGCTTGTTTATGTATAAATGCACACGTGTTTGTGTATATGTTTCTTTGCAGTATCAGAGTATGCGTCTGTCAGATGTGCACAGAAAAGCCCAGCTGTGGCGAGGTATAGTCAGCATCAGTCTGGTAGAAGGTCGCAACCTCCAGCCCATGGATGCCAATGGCCTCAGCGACCCATATGTCAAATTCAAGACGGGGCACCAGAAGTACAAGAGCAAGGTAAACCCTCTCCCGTTCCAGAATATTTAATGTTAGGGTTGCCTCTATGTAAAGTCAGAAAGAAAGATTTTGCTCATTTCCATATTCAGCACACACTCAAGCTTTTGAGAAATACCTTTTCACTGATACAATTTCTTTTAAAGAATAATTAAGTTTTGCTCACCTTCAGCAATGTATGAACTAAGCACATATGTTCAAAACATATATTCCCTTCTGTCGTTTACTCAGACAATTCCCAAAACGCTGAACCCCCAGTGGAGAGAGCAGTTTGACTTCCATCTGTACGAAGAGCAGGGAGGCTACGTGGACATTACGGTCTGGGACAAAGATGCTGGCAAGAAGGATGACTTCATGGGAAGGTACAGTGGTCCTCATCATTCAGTCAGGACATGTAGCTATCTCAGTCTTTTGTTAGTTTGTATAGCTAGAGTAGACGTAGCTCACCAAAATCATGCATATAGACATTTAGGACCTATTCAGACAGGTACAGAGGTTATACAATGACAGTATTTCCATCATTCAACATTTTAGATCAAATGGCCATGTCTGTAGCTTTGTACGGATTTATTCCTTTTTTTACCGCACGTTTATAGAATAGCGGCATGGAGGCACTTGAGGAACCCTTTTCTTTGAATTCTTGACCCAAGGCCAGTATTTACTTTTACAAGCCTTGGTATTAACCAAAGACACATTAAGGCCATAAAAGAAAATCGATTCAGTCAAGGGAAGATGCTAATTGTGTCAGCTTTGGCAGTTGCTTATATCTAACACACATGAGGCTTGTTATACTATTACTAGGCTGTGCCATTCTGAGGTCATTTTATTGAGATGATATAGTAGACACTTTATTTCCAAAGTGGAAATGGGAGACCTCTTTCTGTGTGACTTCTTTTGTTAACTTTACAGACGTTCTGTGAAGATGATTACTTTGCAGACATTTTTCTGCAAACTATGCCCCCCAAAATGGCAGCACTAGCACTTCTTTAAGTTTAGTCCTTATTGTCTGCTGTAGCTTTTGCTTAGCTTTGTGTTTTAGCATAGTCAGCTTCCTCACAAAATGTTCAATAGTCTTTTATTCTGTTCTTATTTGTTTGTGCATGTGTGTGCACTTTAGGTGTACCATTGACCTATCGCATCTCACTAAAGAACACACACACAAGCTAGACCTGCCACTGGAGGAAGGTGAAGGTGTGCTGGTGCTGTTGGTTACACTCACTGCTTCTGCCGCCGTTTCAATCTCAGACCTGTCAATCAACATGCTGGACGACCCGGACGAGAGACACCAGATCATGCAGAGATATGTGAGTTTGTTTGTTGTGTGTTGAGTTTTGGATTATGTTGGGTGAATACTTTTGAGAGGAAAGTACACAATGTATGAGAGCTCAACTAAAAGATCTAAATACGTTTATTAAAACATTGAAAATACTAGAAAGGGTAGCTACAACTACACAATAACCAGTATGCCAACATTTCCGTAATAGTTCATACCCAAATCTATGTCACATACATATTTTTCTTATCCCATAGCTAGAACAAATTTCACGCAGTACCCCCTTGTATTACCCTGTGTTCATATACCTGACATTGTGGCTTCTTCCATAAATTGTTTGCTAGGTTAGGTGTATCACACTGACATTTCAAACAACAACTTCCTAAAACATTTATTATCAGAATATTATAACCACAATTCTTCCTACATATGACTAATTCATCACTTTTTTTACAAGCTAATGAGATCTGAAAATAAAATCCAACAAGCTGCGTTTTGAAGTTAGAAGAAGTGGAGAGCAGAGGAGCTGGTGAACACGGACATGATGAGATAAACAAAAGAAGGAAGAAATACGGGGGTGTTTGGAAATGATGGGGTCTCACATTGCGTTTTTTTTTTCTTTGTTATAATTCAAGGTACGAGTATTGTGCCATATTTGCATCAGCATTCTGCAGTGAGTTGTGAATTTATGATTAATGCATGTTGGTTAATTTATTTGTTTGTAAAATGTCTTGGCTTGTTAGCCAGTTGTAGTAGAGCGAGAGTGAGAAAAGAGAGAGAGCTCTAAGGCCCCATCTGCCCCAGAGGCCCTCCACTCAACACAATGGTTTCAGCCTATGTCTTTGTCTTAGCCTAGTTGAACCCTCACTCCCTGTCATCTTCACTCCTTGCTTCAAAGAGACACTCACACACATGCTCGCTCACACACACTTTCACTGGGTTTCATTCACTGACAACCTTGACATGGGACATTTGTCTACTCATCAACAGAGTCAGCTGCTTTCAGTCATGACTTTTAAAAGAGGACATTTGTTTACTTTATGCCTTTAATTTACTTTAGTACCATTAACTTAATGACAAAAAACATACATGAATGGTTAAATCATTACTACAATTAAGTGTCTTGGAGAGTTGTCCAAGCACATATTCCTATGAGTAGCACTCAGCTACGTGTTTTAAACTTTTTATGTGTGTTAATATACTGTAGCCAGCCGTTGATCTCCACAGCAAGTAGCTGTCTGTGTTTGTGGGTTTAAAGTATGTGCTCTGATTTCAGTTAACGTTAAGTCCCAGCTGGTGTGTGTTGCGTCTTACGGTTTTGGCATAGGCACCAGCGGCGAGGCTCCAAAGGCCAAACACGGGGCCAGCGACCTACATAACCGTGGCGGTGCCTTATTGGCTAGCCACAGGAGGTTGACCACTCTGCTCCGCGCTGCAGCAACCACCCAAGATCAGAGGGGGGAGCTCTAGGACTGGGACATGCACACGCTGTGTTTCTCCTCGCAGCCACAAAATGAGGGCGTAGAGAGAGAGTGTGTGTGTGTGTGTGTGTGTGTGTGTGTGTGTGTGTGTGTGTGTGTGTGTGTGTGTGTGTGTGTGTGTGTGTGTGTGTGTGTGTGTGTGTGTGTGTGTGTGTGTGTGTGTGTGTGTAAATGTGTGTAATAGGGGGCGAGAGGTAAAGGATGAGGGTTGCACCGGGAAGGGAAGGCGTGTAAAATGAAAAGAAAAAGCTATTTCACCTCTCTCACAACTCGTGCAGACCCCGTTTTTCTGCTCGGCTGAAGGCGAGACATTTTCCTTCCTTCGCCTGCCTCCTTCTCTCTCCAGCACTCCCCATCTCTGTCCCGCTCTCCCGGCAGCTCCAACTCTTTGTCTGTTTCCACTGTGGCCCTCCTGTTAAGATGAAGGGATGGAGAGATAGAGGGTGGAGGAAGGTGGGGGGGTTCCCAATGGAGGGGCACAGTGAGGTCGGTTTAAAGACTTGAATGGTCTCTACCTATTAACATATTCCTTTTCCCCTGACTGGCCTTCTTTCAGTTAGAGAATTTAATAAAGATGTACCTTATCAAAGAGCACTGATAAGACCAAGTACCACCACTAATACATAACGGGGCTGCTCAAAGCCCACTAATCTGCCCAGTGTGTGTATGTGTGTGCATGTGTAGTTAGGTGTATGTTATTAGCTTGGGCACATTTGTACTGACTGGTATTATCTGCTTGAAATCAGCTGTCCAGCACAAGCCAGCACAAAGCATCCACTGCTGCTAATCACAAACAGGTCCACACATTCAGATTCATGCACAAACAATACCTTCCTGCATCAGCTTTCTAATAAAAATGATGGGGGGGTTGGCTAAGCAATACAAGTACCATGCTGTCATCATCACAGCTTTAAAGAGCAGATACCCTCACAAATGAGAAAGAGGAATAGAAAACAATTGAGATCCTCTGTTCATGCCCGCATTCAGCAGTATGTCCCCCCCCCCCCCCCCCCGCTGCTATAAAGCCTATAAAAACACACTCACAAGGTTACTTTAAGGCAGTGTGTAGCACTGGATGCAAAATATGGATAAGGCAAAAAAAGAAACGCCTACATGCATGCACACTCAGTTTATACCTGAATCTCTAAAAAAGATTACATGTTTTGAATCCGACAAATGTCTTTGTCACACACACATTTGCACACACATGTGCACACACATATGCGCACACACACGGCACACCTCATGTGGTCACAATGAGGTCACTGTGTTGCATTTGGCAGGTGTTTTTTCCTCATTCCAATCTGTGGCCATTGAAGGCAGCAGATAATAGACACCTGAGTGCTGGGATCTGGTGCTAGCGCCGGGCTCATTAATGTCTCTCTCATTCTAGCTGTTCTGCATAGTGACGGCTTTGTGTGTGTGTGTGTTTATCTACCAGGTTTGTGAGTGCCTCTGTACTCTTGAATGTACCCCATGTATTCGTGTGAATGAGTACACATGATTTTCTACCGCAAACTACTTTGAATGCAGCTGACGGCAGAGCTATATGCAACATGGTGCAATACACTTAGTGTCAACTGCCTTAGATGTACTATTTCTCACCGTAACCTTTCCTTCATCCCTAATTACTGCTTCCCAGAAGTAGAGAGGGGCAGAGGGAGAGAGGGAAAAGGAGAGAAAAAGATTTATGCATTATGATGGCAAAGGAGCACACACACTAATGGCTTTTAATGGGCCTGAGGTGGCCGCAAGATGGGTGGATGAGAGAAGGAGGACATGGCGACCTCCGCTGAAGTGGTGGCACTTCACCACCCACCCACATGTATGCACACTCACACTCACGCACACACCTGCAGTTCCTTTCCCACCCACTCCAGTGCACCGCTCTAAGGTGACGAGAAAGGACACAACCTGGACAGGAAGTGAGATAAGGGGCTGCAGTTTAGTGTGGGACGGTCAGGGAGCAAACTTTGGGAGATAATCTTGACAGACAGTGATGCTGGGTTGATGAACAGGAGTGGGATAGGGCGGAAACATTTGGTTTGTGTTTGAGCATTTCACGGGCATTTGATTAAATGTCCCCTGAAATGCGCAGCTGCTGGGCAGACGCCTTGTGTGTGTCTGTGTGTGAAATGTTATATGGAGCTCTGATGAAAGGTGACAAGATGCAAAGATGACAGTCAGTCATAAGCCTATGCTGGGGCTGATTCATCTGTGTTTGTGTGTCTGTTGAGTGTGACAGCGACGGGAAGAAGATGTCACCGTGACAAGATGTCAATCACAGGCAGGGCGGGGGTTTGTTTTATGAAAGCCAACTCTGTCCTTCCATTTTTCTTCTTTCTCCTCTGTTCATCCTTTCTTTTCATCTCCTCCTTATCCCCTCTGTCTGCCTGCGTGCTGATGAGGGTGTGGGGGAGACATAAATGAGGGGGTGGGGGTCGGTCATGGCCTCCCTTCATCTCTCTCCCTCTCTACCTGTCTGTCTGTCCTTCTACTCCATCTTCTGCTGTTTATCTTTCTGATGAGGATTTGAATCCTTGTGGAGGATGGGTGTATTCTCCCCACCAGTCATGGATTGAGGTTGAACCCTAAATGTCCCCTCAGGGAGCCTGTATGGTGGGAGGAAGGGATTGAGTGTGGATGATGTGTTGGGGGGAGAAAAATAGCACTGCATCCATACATTAAAGAAGTAATTCTCATTCTTCGATCTCTGTGCCATTTTGTGCCATTTTTCTGTGTACCAATATTGTTTGAAAAACAAAATGTTACCTTTTTAATAAAAAAAATAAAATAATTCTCTACTTAATAACAGAAGCCAAACTTATCAAATGATAAATGTCCAAGCAAAAGCAGCTGTACAAGAACTTTGCCTACACAAGATGGTCCGAAGTTGGCACAATTGTGATATAAAGGAAGAGCTATCAAACAATTAAACAAGATTACAAATCTCTCAAGATTACAAAAAAAAATTGTGAAAAAAGTATGTAAATCCATAAATATCTGACTCAATACTAAATGAACAGGATTATGAATCAGAGCAGACTTTCGATGCCAGGTATAGTTTTTGATACAGACCCATTTTGGTCCTGACCAAAAAAGTAATGACATTCGATTCCTAACTAGGTAACTACTGTTGAACACACTAACCAGTCCGTGTCTTACTCTGTTGCCTCCCACATGCCCTTTCTCTGACTCTTTTTCTCCCTCTGTCTCTCTTCCCCCTCCTCACCAATAATCAAAACAAGCAGCTGTATCTTCAGAGAAATCGTGGCTTAAAATTGAGAGTTGTCCGCTCACTGCCTCTCTCTCTCTCTGTATGTCTCTCTTTCTCTCTCTTTCACATGCTCTCTTTCCCCCTCTTTCTTTCACACACTCTCCCCTCTCATCTCCTTTAGAGAGCTTTTGGACAATGATATCGCTGAAAACAGGCAGAGTCTGACAGAGTTGGTAATAATGAATTAAGTCTGTAGCCTGGCCCTGACTCTGAAATTTAAATTATAATTACTCCTGTGGGGATGGAAGGGGTTATTGCCAGAGAGAGAGAAATAAATTGAAGTGAAGTGTATTTCCACTTTGCTTTTAAGACACGCCGACATGCTACTCAATTTGGCCTCAGTATAGGTTTTCTAGGCATGTGTTTATACCTGAGTATTTGGGTTTGAACAAGTTCAAGTTTATGATTGTGCGCGTGTCTGTCAGTGTGTGCTCATGCCTCATGGCCCAGCCGTTTATCTCCACAGGTATCCCTTAATGCCACAGATTTAAAGACTAGTTTTTACACAGTCATCATTCTTTCTCCCAGTAATCAAAACCTTGTATTTCCCATCTCATTTTAGTCTATCACAGGGCCACTTAGCATACCTTGACTGTGTATGTAAATGTGTCTTAATAGTGTGTGAGCATGCAAGAAGGAGATCAATATCAGAGGGGAGTTTGTGTGGCATGTGTGAGTACCCTGGTATGCTTGGCTTTTTGTTTTACAGTTGGTTTGGTTATCTGTCAGTAGTGGTGTTCCCCTCTTTTGTTTGGATGTTGTGTAAACTGGACAATGTGTGAGTAGGTCAGTGTGTGTTTGCCTCAGAATTATGATATCACTGCCAGTCACGCTTCGCTGGATGTGTCTACTCACCATAATATCTCTATTATTATATATTCAGCCTAATACTCTCACCCGCGTTCTCTGTGGGTCTCTCTGTAAAGCAAACAAACACACAAGCAGACAGGCCGCATGTAGGCAGTATACAATGATACATTGATATCAAGAATAAACACATAACATGCAATTTGTGCATGCGTTTCTTTTTCTTTTGTTATATACTGCACGTATACAGATTTTCGATTGTTGTAAGAATTATTTAATGTTTCATAATATTTCCACTTTTGTCTTTCTTTTTCTGCTACTAACTTTCTGCTACTGACTTTTTTTCTTACACACAAAGTTGTGAGGAAGTAACTCATGGAGTGACTACTAAAAAAGTAAATCTCAGCCAGCCTTTACTTTTTTATTTTCCAGACTGACAGTTTGCTCCAGGGAGTAAATCAGCTTTAGGATCAAATAATACACATCAAAATGTATAAAACTTTATTAAAACACATGCATTTTGTTCGTATTAGGCATGGACAGGAGAGGATTTCCAAATCCCATACAAACCCTATGCTTCAACGGTTTCAGACTGACACTCCTCTCTTCATGGTCAATACAAAAAACACTACTTTCATTAAAACACAATGGGGAACTATTTCCTCTGTAACTGACTAAGTGACTAACTCAGTCTTTATGAGCGGAACAGTTAATGGAAATGTACAAAACCTCTTACTCTAAATGCAGCAGTGGAAAGTGTATAGTTTATAAGATAGTTCTTGGTGCAATCTCACCTTGAGTTAGCCTTCTCATTGTATAACAGGAAAAGATATAATGTTGTCTGCAATGACCCCTATTTGTTCCATTTGTATCTGTGTACTTTATTTATTAGCTGTAACCTTTTGCAATATATTTCTGCATGGCTCATCTTCTTTATCAAAATCAGTAAAGTTCCATTTAATCTGAAGTACAAAGTTAAGAAACACTTCAAACAAAAAAGCACAGCTATTCAGTGAAATTAAATCTAGCCATTTGTCCTCTGTTAGACTCGACTATAAATGCCAGCTCTACATTTTCAAATAAGGGGACTGTTAAAGGACATATTCTACCCTTTCCTCTCGTAATGAAATGTCAGGCTATTGACCTGCCTTTCTCTTCAATGCTAATTTGGTGTCCTTTTTAACCTTTGACCGTTGTTCCTGTGATGTTTCAGAGTCTGTGGAGGTCGTTTCACAACCTGAAAGATGTCGGAGTGGTGCAGGTGAAGGTCATCAGGGCTGAAGGACTGATGGCAGCAGATGTCACAGGTAAGACCATGACCTTAAGTCCAAACAAAGGACTACAACCTCTGTGGTTCTCATATACGCACATTGTTAAAATGTAGTCCCTTCATTTTTCACTCTTGTTTCATGCCTATATATTCATATA
Source organism: Anoplopoma fimbria (assembly GCF_027596085.1). Taxonomy (NCBI): domain Eukaryota; kingdom Metazoa; phylum Chordata; class Actinopteri; order Perciformes; family Anoplopomatidae; genus Anoplopoma; species Anoplopoma fimbria. The sequence continues at coordinate 1,062,216 of NC_072461.1, forward strand.
CACATAAAATAATGCTCCTCCACTTTTGCTGTTGTTTTGCAATTTCTGTTGATACCTTTCAGTCAGAGTGAGCATTATAAACCACCTGATGATAATAATAGTATGACTATCAATAACACGAGTATTTTTGCTTTTAATAACTTTTGCTTGAGTTTTGCATTTAGACATTGAACAATTTCTATGGCACATTTTCCTGCATAAATCTAGCCAAAGATACAGTCCGGGTGTAATTTTGGTTTAAGGGATGATCCTCTGCAAGAATCCTCAGAGAGAGTTAAAGTCTACTTTGGGCTGGACACTAAATTTGTCTCTGCATTTTTTTAGAAAAGATGCAGGCTGCTCATTTGAATAATAGAGAAAAAAACACATATTTGAACCAACAAATCTCTCTCCCTCCTCCTCCCTCCTCCCGCTCTTTCTGTGCTTGCTCTCTCTGAATTCTCCATTCTCTATTAATTCTAACTTTTAATTAGGTCTACAGTGGACAGGCCTAGTTTTTCACTCTGTATTATCTAGTAGAGAGAGAAGGAAATGTGTGTATCTCTCTCTCTCTCTCTGTGTGTGTGTGTGTGTGTGTGTGTGTGTGTGACACAAAGAGAGAGAGAGAGAGAGTTGTTTTTTTCTCGATTTAAAACCGCCACAGTCCCATTAGCCAATAGAGAGCAGAGCTGCTTGATTTGGGTTATTGCGTGGAGCGACCGGAGCAGCCGGAGTGCAGGGCTAATGGCTCTCCGGCTCTTGTATTTCACTCGGAGCAGAAATTTGCTCTGTGACCTCGTTGCGGAGCTCATCATTCAGTCTGCGAGTCATGGATCCCTTCAAATAAAACAAAAGGGTAAAACTGTGTAAATGTAATGTCTAGTGGCTGTTTGTTTGCCTTTCACTTTGTCTCTGCCTGTTTGACGTGGTCCTAGAGAACATGTTTGGTTTCTGAGCGGTGCCTCTACAGCCTTTGGTGATTTGAAATTATTGCTACAGGCTTACTTCACAGTGAAAGTGCAGCATGTCTTGTGGTGCCAACCAGGGCTAATATTTTACATAGAAACTACCAAGACTGAATCCATCAATTGGGAAAATAGGGAAAAAAGTAAATTTGAAACCCACAGCAAAAATGTTTGCCATATGTGTTTCAAATGGAAAACTTGGATTTCATATGCTTAAAAACAGAATACAAGCTAAGATATTTCCGTGTTTTTTCCTCGTGGGACTCTCTATTTATTCACACAAAGCAAAACAAGGGCTTTGGTTTCAGTTTTTGATATAGCCAAAGAGATCTCAAATTTAGACAGTCCAATTTGTAAACTTACTTGAATTTATACTTTCTTGCAAGCGAGGGAAAAAAAATTAAATATTTTTCTTTTGTTCCCCAGAAAACGATTTCTTTCAGCCAGTCTGACCCCGGACTGTAGTAGGCAAAGGGGTTGTTTCTGATGGCTTATTCCTGTTATGAGTCTGACGGTGTGTGTGTGTGTGTGTGTGTGTGTCACTGGCTGAAACAATAGCTCTGTAAGAGCCACATAAGAGCCCTCACCACATGAACACCCTATTTTAACAACCTAGACCAAGAGAGGGTCAGGAGCAAGGTGAGAGAGAAGCAGACGGACAGACAAACAGACAGACAGTGAGAGAGGAGGTCAGTGAAAGAGAAAGAGTTCACCATCTCTCTCCCATTCACGCTGCCTGTCTCCCCTCTTGTCTTTTTCCCTCCTCCTCCCCCTCCTCCTCTCTCTCTCCTCTCTAGCCATCTCTCTCTCTAATTGAAGTGTTTTTGTGGAGTAGCTCCTCTCCAGCCCGAGTAGGATAACTGAAAATAGTCTCTAAAACCAACAATCCCTTTTGTCTGCCAGCTCTTGTCCCTCTGAGTGGATGCTACACCGTTAGAACATTTCAATGGTAACACACACATGGACACATGCACTTGCAGTCATGCACTTCCAGCAGCAACACCTAAGCACGTGTAGACTTCTTCGACATTCACGTCAGTATTTTCTACTGCATCATTTGACACATGGAGGAATACTGTAGGTATTCTATTTTAGCCTATTAAATGTGATGGGGGAAAAAAAGCAACAAAAATGCGATTGATTTACATTTTAAAGTCTGAATCATAATTAATTGTGATTATACAGGAACATGAGAGCATGCGCTCCCTCTTCAACCTCAAACTCCTCACTAACTCTAAGCTTCCCGCGAGGCAATTACAGTGCGCTCCTCGTCTCCGTACTGTGTTCATCCTCCACACTTATCTTAGGGCACACTGAAATGAGTTTGGGCCCAGAGGGGGGAGGGGCTTTGCTCGGACATTACCTGGATGATCTCTGAGTGGCGCTCAAACCCAGGCGTGTAATTGGTTAAGACAGGCGCCTCTGGTGCTGGCGGCCAATAAGGTGAGAGTTCATCACCAATGACAACCTGCTCTCTGCGGCAACACAGCCTGCCATGTCATTAAAAACAGAATATTAGAGAGAAAATGGGGGAGGGACGGGGGCTCCGCAGAAATAATTCCCAGGTCCTAATTTGGATGATTGCATTTAAATTTAATCAGACATGATTTGTGGGGACAACATTATAACCGTTTATGCTATGGAAGCTCTGGGATGGTTAAGGAGGATTTCAAATATTCACTACTGACCGCTGCCAAAATATATAATTTTTTACTTGTTTACAATTTTTAAATACATTTAGGTGTTTATTATTGGTCCAGGGAATTATTAGAATTTTAATACAATACATAATGTGCTATGCAAGCAATTTATGGCGGGCAAAGTATGCACACAGAGATGCGTGAAGAAGTGGGCTCTCGAGTCCATTGTCTTATGTCTATTTTAATGTATCTTGTTTTCTATCGTAGGAGTCATAGCTGTCAATATCCACTTTCAACATTCTACATCAATAGAGCCACACAAACCGTTATGAAAGGCAACACCTACGGCTCAGCATTGATCACGGTGACATTTACTTTGCACACCCACTGAATGTCCTGCCCTTGTCACAACATTTGAAGAAAATCACACCAATCGATGACACGCACACAAGCACACAAGCACACACAGAAATGTGGCGGAGGGGCTTTGAACTCAATCGCAACTTTTTGAGTTTTGTTATGCAATATTGCCGCTTTACTAATATTTCAATATTCTCACTGGGACATATTTTTTTTTACCTCCTGACCCAGTCTTTTCCAGTGATAAGCTCGAACAAACAGCGCAACGGCTCCCAACAGTTTAAATAGAAAATAATGATCAAAGCCAGAATTAAGAGTTTTGTTGTTTTTAGTTCATTTTGAGGCAATCGAGGGAGGTGGGCTGGCAGGCATGGGGAGCTTGTCTCACTCCTTTCTTTGTACAAAGAAATTGAAATGTGAGACATTAGTAAACAAATAGAGAATATATAGGACATGACTGGTTTTGATTATTATAGTACAGTACACTATTCTCAGGAGGGGGAAATAACTCTGTGATTATTTTTATTTCTCTTCTCGGTTTCCCTCACCCTCTCTCTATACTGTTACATAACTGTTGTAAATTCTGAATTGAAAGTTTTGTTGGAATGAATTAGCATTAATGAATATGATTTATAGTGAACCATATATCATATCTGAGTTTTATATCATCTGAGGGGCTTTAAAGTTCTCACGCAGCATACTAAAGTTTTATCTTTTGGGAGTGACAGGCCACTCAAAATATTTCAAATGTGAGTTTGTAAAATATTTTTTCAGTCGGGTAAATCTACATTTGGATGTATGTTGCTTTGTTTCTACTATAATTACCGTAAAATGTCACTTTTGTTATATTGATGTAACCAGTATTATAAACACAAGTAAAATTTCAATCTTAATATCCAAAATCCTTTTCAATGTTTTTATTAATTTAAATTGCTGTCAATATAACAAAGCAGAAACGATGAGGTTGAAATGTGTTCTGTCATCCTTTCATCATTTAATTCTTATGATGATCTTGCTTTTACACATTTTTTCCACCACATCGTTTTCTGCTCCCGTCTCACCGTTCGCATGGAATCACCAATCATGGACCAGCTATGTTTCCCACACCTCTGCTCGGCCGTCTTTATCTTCTACTTTGAACTTCTCTGGCCTTCAGAGCCACATCGCCGTCTGTGTTCTCCACACCATCTATTCTCAAAGTCCTCTCTCCCTTTTCACTCTCCCAGCCCCTCCTTTTGACCGCCCAGGGCATAGTTGTCCTAGAGCTTATCTTCTAGTTGTGCAAGTTCCCAGGGTGATGACAGAAACAGCTCGCAGCTGTTCCACTGATATACTGTTTTGTAATATATATGGTATTAGGATTAAAAATTAAAAGTAAAGTCCTGATAAGTCCAAGGTATTGAAGCTGTAATGTGGTAAAAAGGGAGGATGCTGTAAACTATCTGTCTTAATAGTATGAAGGATTGGAGATAGACAAAATGTGTTGAAATGACTTCAGATTGATTTCCTTGAAACCTCAAGCCATCAAAAGTTTATTGTCTCCTGTATTTACGTCTCTCTTTCACTAAGAAGGTCATTCTTGTATGCTTTTTTTTTTTTTGCTCTGCAGGTAAGAGTGACCCATTCTGTGTGGTGGAGCTGAGTAACGATCGGCTGCAGACGCACACTGTCTACAAAAACCTCAACCCAGAGTGGAATAAGGTCTTCACCTTGTAAGTAGCATTTACAACACCCACATGTCACACACAGCAGTAATAAAAATAAAGAAATACAATTTAACAATTCAACTGACATGTACCTTTGAATTTAAGACTAATAAAGTCAAGGCAAAAGTCTCCTGAAAAAAGACATTTTTTAATTTATAGCACAATGTTTTTTTGTGTGCGCGTGTTTCTTAATTATTTTATTAAATCTGGTTCGATCTGAGCATTCAAAAAAATATATTGATCAGACTTTAAAGTGCTAAATACCTTTTTTATTAATGAAATTTGAACTCAAAAAATATTCATAATCATTGTAAATACAACTGCTTATTGAGAAGTGTTTAAAATGCATTGTATGCCTACAGTAAATCCAGGATATCATTAACATAAGAGATAAAAAAGGCCAATCACATTTTTTCCTCCATACAAAAAAGGAACATTATTTTCCAAATATATAGTTACACTGAGGTAAAAATGGATCTAAATCTGCATATTTCTTAGATATATGATACAATTTCATTCCTGAGTAAAAACAGTTTAATTTTGTCATTCTTTGAGTGCACATCTTTCTCAAAGACTCCTTTCTAAACATCAGATATTTTCTCGGCAGCCTAGTTTTCAAAAGATGACACGTCTGAGCTTAACACTTAAGTTCTGCTTAGCTCAGGCAGTAATGTAGTGCAATATCACAGAGCGTGTAAATGGTGATTTTTATCCATTCAGGTAAATGTAATAGATGGTATTCAAATATAAGGAATTTGCTATGCCACCTATAGCGTTTCAGATTTTAAATTGTTTTCTGTGAGTCTTAAGCATTTAGAGGAGCTCTTGCAAGATGTGATAGCTTTCACACCCTTTCAGTCTGTAACCCATATTTCAGTATGTATGTCATTGGTGTTTTCTTTGTGTGTGGTCCAGTAACGTGAAGGACATCCACTCGGTACTTGAGGTCAGTGTTTACGACGAGGACCGAGACAGAAGTGCAGACTTCCTTGGGAAAGTGGCTATTCCTTTACTACATGTGAGTCAGAGGCCGATTGTTCTGTGCGTTTCTTTTTCTTTTGCGATAATAGAGATAACATAGAGGAACGGAAAGAATGAAAACACACAGTGGAAGATATAAAAAGCAGAGGTTATTTTTAAAACTCCACAGATGAGACTGTTATTTCACAAAGAGTAAGAGATGACAGGAAGGAGAAAGAATGGAGGAGAAGCTAAGAAAAAAGAATAGATTGATAGGTTGAGAAGAAAGAGAGTGACGGGATGAGAGATGATATGAAAATGACATTGATCAAGAGACGTTGCGATTTATAGAAAAAAAAGAGTGTCTCTTATATTTGAAAAAATATAGATAGCCTGTGAAAGTAGTGTTTGTCTAATATATCCATGCTCTGCTGTACAGTATGATTCCCCAGGATAGTTAATTTCTGTTTGACAGAGCTGAGCTGCAGTGGGTAATGAACAGGTACTTGTCAGAGTTGCCACAGTTGTTTTGGGTTCCCTGTCAGCGCCAGCAGCTGGGGTTCAAAGGTGGCCCGGGGAGCCGATTCAGCCGGGTATTGCCAGACAGACGCCTGTCATGTCCCTCTCCCACAGATCCAAAATGGAGAACGCAAAGCCTACGCCTTGAAAAGCAAGGAGCTGACAGGGCCAACAAAAGGGGTCATCTTTCTCGAAATAGACGTGGTTTTTAATGCTGTAAGTCTTTCTTTAGCTTTTTTGATTCTCCCTGATTTTTTTCATTTTGCCCCCCACCCCCACTATCCTCTCTCCATCCCTCTTTTTCTCTAGCCCCCCCCCCCACGCTGCTGTTGTCTTTATTCTGTCACCCCCCCCCTCCCTGCCTTGCTTCCATCTCATCCCTCGTTCCGTGTCCCTCGTCCTCGTTTTGGCTTTAATTATCGAAGACTCCCTCTCAACAGCCTTTGTTCGCCCATTCACTGTCGCTGTGTGTGTCCTATAGCGGCCATCTTACAGCTTTCTCTCCCGCTCTCTCTAGCCTCTGACATGGGGCACGCTCTACGCATGTGTTACCACTATCACCACACAATTTGTTAGAAAAAAACCTTAAATAAAGAAAAATATACTTCCTCGCTAATCCATTGTCATTATTAGTGATTTCATTTCCGTATTATTTAAAATGAGTGTCATTTAACTCTCACCGTTTGCTGTTTATGAGCCTGTGTGTGTTCACTCCATCCTCCAGGTGAAGGCTGGTCTCACGACGCTGATTCCCATTGAGCAGAAGTATATCGAGGAGGAACCCAGAGTGTCCAAACAGGTACATCAGCAGCCAACACTTATCTTCCACCACTCCGCCTCATTTTTTATCTGTGTCCACCACTGTACCCCCTATTCTGCTTAACTGTTTGAAGCAAAACGAACAAGCCAGGAGAGTGGCATCTTGTAAACCGCAACAACTGTGTGGGCAAGATACAACAGGATGATTGAAGGAAAAACAGCATTTTGTTTCTTTTTTTTTCTTCACTCCTCTCTCCCTTCTCTCATCTCTCCCCCCCTTGCATCCACTCTGAGTGGTGAATAGAAATGTCAAGCTGTCAGCTCTGGGGTGCATAAGTAGATTGGCCATCCTTATAGTTGGCCCTCTTTGCCACTGCTGCTTTGCACTTCATTGTCACGCTGCTCAGTGTGGCGGCACCACAAAGGGCTGAATAGTAGGGGCTGGCCCACATCAGACATGTCATATGAGTGACCGTTTGGGCTCAGTAGTCAATACTGCGCCATGCATAGCCGAGCACAGCCCAGCACAGCACAGCACAGCACAGCCCAGCCCAGCACAACACAACACAGACCACGCTTTTGTCAGCCTTCCATCTATTCCCTTCTTTCCTCACTGTTTCAGCCTTCTCTGTTTCTCTCTGTCTCTGGCCCACTCCACGCTTTTCTCCCAAGTGCGGAATTTCCATTTCACCTCTGACTCACAGAGATGACCCATGTCAGCGTCTCGCAATGATGATGTCACTGGCTGCTTTAGAGGGATTGCCCCGTGAGGGCTCTTTTGTGTGGTAGCAGCTCCCCTGCTGTTGCTTGCTGCTTAGCACACACACACACACACACACACACACACACACACACACACACACACACACACACACACACACACACACACACACACACACACACACACACACACACACACACACACATAGTAAAGAAGAAGTAAACACATAAGCTGCCTGCCAATCAAAACTGTTTATTATATAATTATGACATTTGACTCTATAAATGACTTCACCACTTTTCTAAGTGTTTTTAAGGAATAACTCAAGGCACTCTTTGAAATAATTCTTGAAAAATGAAATATTCTTATCAAGGCAATAATGAGCCCAGAAGAGTACAGCAAGTACATCATGGAAATGGATGATTCACAGTCTTGCTGTCCTTAGGGTCTGTGTGTCCCCAGCAGGACACCATACAGTCATCCTCAGTTTGGCAACAAAAAGATCCACATAATTATACAAAGAGAAGGAGGAATCCTCCTCTCATCTTGCATCAAAGCAGCCAAGCCACCCCTAACCACATGCAAATCCACCCAGAAAAACACATTCATACAGACAATAGACTTTCCTGTAGTGCTACAAACACATACAGTATTCACACATTCAAGCACAGACGCGCACACACACTATTTACCAGAGAGTAAAATAATGGCCTAGATTTTTTTGAACCGTGATCTGCAGAGACAGTTTGTCCTTTGGGAGCATTTTCTCCTGGTGGTGACCTGATTGGGTGGTTGGCATTCTGCGCTGCTGTTATGCTATTCCCTGAATGGTTAGCAACCCATGGGGAGGACAGCAGTTAGCCCGTTCTCTCTCATATCTGGCCAAGATGCACGGAGAACCCTCAGGGAGGAGAATCCAGGGACTCAGTTGGAAATAGTTATTATTGTACTTAACTTTATAGCTTGGAGAGTAGACTTAAAGAAACATTGTGAGTCAGCTTGTCACACTTAAAGCGGTCGTTTGTCCTGTATGCTGATCCACATCCATATATAGCTATCCAAAAAAGGAAAGCACACTAATGTCCTCATGGTGTCCTCAGAGCTGTAATGTTGTAATATTGAAGCCAAAGTGAAGTCAAAGCTGCATATCTCAAGTTGTAAAAAGTAATGCAACCTTAAACTTTCTAAAGTGACAGCAGAGGGGTATGTACCTACCATATTAAGAGTTATTGTGTATTTTACTAAGATGTTCATTATAAGACGTAACATATTTAGTTATTAAATGGTGAGGAATTCACACCATAACTAAACATGAAAGAATATTTACCTTTTTAATTGTATGTCATCACAAATGTCTAGATCAGAGATGGGCTGTAACAGTTGTGCTTATGTTTATGTCATAATTTTGCTTCTGTTTACTTTGAAAAAAGTATCCACTGAACACTAAACGTGCAGCTTATGTGATATTCACAAAATCTTTACGTATTGTAGTGTTTTTTCCAATTGTATTCCGTTACATGTCATAAAGTCTCATAAGTTTATAAAATAACAGCATGTTATTAGGCGTTTCTGAATGTCCATATGTTGACACACTGTATCTACAACTTTTACAGAGCAGTGATATGCAATGTTTATCACTCAATTCTTTACCTTAAGCGTTCATGTGTTTTAAATGTTTGCTATTTGCTTTTTGTCTCCCTTTTAGCTGCTGTTGCGTAACTTCAACAGAGTTAGACGCTGCATCATGTTCCTGATCAACACAGGCTGCTACATCAACAGCTGCTTCGAATGGGACTCTCCTCAGAGGAGCATCTGTGCTTTTGTAGTATGTAGAGATGCACCTACATTTACATGTGCAGTTCCATAAATGGCATCACATACACATTTGCACAGAAACTAAAAACAGGACACGATTTTTTATCTTTTTGTGAAAAATTACTCTACAGCCGCAATGAATATATTGCTGTTTTATTTAATTAATGTGGGGTACTGAGTATGCAAATAATCCCAAAAATGTACCTAAAAATAGTCGGGTATACTATTTAGTGAAAGCTTTTATCTCAGTTTTTTAAATTAAATGAACCCAACTCGTATAAATGGATCAGTACAGATTACCCTTTTAACATCTGCACACACACAGCAGCAGAGGACCGTGTTCACAGAGGTTGTAGGACCATTTCTGCTAACAAAGTATGGATCCTTCACTGGTAATTGCACACTCTAACACGAGGGGTTGTTGATGTCTCAAGCACAGTTAAGTACATTCCCACACTGTATCCTCCGCTACAGACTGTTACTCACACACTCAAATATCTTGATATGATCGTCTCGACTACATCCATTTGGTAAATGTAAAAGCACACATGGTATATACATGGCAAGTGTCTGTTTTCACACTCATTTGCTGGGAATGAGGGGCGAATTGGTGTTGTAGATTAAACACTATTTTAAATGAGACCCTCAGACATTGAAATACTTCGAAAATACAGCTATAGTCTATTGAAGTGTGACAAGCTATGTCTGCAGACAGTAGAAATGGCAGCTTTATTCTTTCTCTGCCCGTCAGCCTCCTCTTCATCCTCTCTCTCTCTCTCTCTCTCTCTCTCTCTCTCTCTCTCTCCCTTTCCCTTCCCCTCCTGTCATCTGTGTCTGGTATTAAAAGGTGAAGTGTAATTGGACAGCAGAGCTATCAGTAAAAGACATTCTCCTGCAGGACGTTGAGTGGCTGTATGGAGTTCCCTACCCTAAAGATGACAGAGCAGGCATTTAATCCTGTCTGGTTTAGTGTCCTGACTTAAGTAGCTGCAGGACAGGTGGACCTGCCCCGCCCCAGCCCTTTACCACGAGGGCACTAAGTGTCTCCACAGCAGACATTAGACATTAGCAGCATTTGGCTGTCTGACACCAGTTTCATCTCTGCAGAGACTGTAAGTGTGTGTGTGTGTGTGTGTGTGTTTGTACAGCAGGTCACAGTGTCATCACAAGACATGGGTCAGAAGAGACATAGTATTGATCAGTTAACATTTTCCCTCTGTGTGTGTGCAAGCGCTCTCCTCTCTGAGCCTGGCGTGTGCATGAACGTTAGAATTTTCTCTCGCGTAAGGCTGAACTGGGCGTAAGCCCCCCTTATCTTTTAAAAATAAATGAAAATGTCAGACAAAAAAAATGTCAAGGAATTCACAGAAAACAAGGTCACCTCAGAATTGCCAATCTACATGGTGAATAGAGAGGGGAGGATGCAGCCTTGGGTAGCGCAGCCTCCGTGTCAACACACGCGAACACACACACACACACACATGCCTTGTATAGCCCTTTTTGAAGATGCCGTGTATAGCACATCCATTTCCGAGTAACAGTGCCAACTATTCATGTTCTCATTGTACTCTCTTCAATTCAGAGTATTCAGATGACTATAAAGAATGTATCTGGGCCAAGGACGTAGCATTTTATAGTTTATAGAAAGTCTGAAATTTAGGTGTCATTGCGCCCCCCCCCTCTCGCTCTTTTGGGAGTCTGTTATCGTAGGAGTGTGCACTTAGCTAAAAGCATCAGAGTATTTAGGGCCTCACTCTCTCTCTACACAGGTACTCCCTCCCTCCCCTTCCATTTCTTCATCCCTCTCTCATTCTGCCTCACTTTGAGAGGCCTCTTAATCACTTCGCTCATCTCTTTAAGTGGGTTTTTATGGGGGGCCATCTGGCCAAGGTGGTGTGTTCATGAAGGTGTACGGCTGTGTGTGATTACGGGCATGTGTGTCTGTTCACATGTGCACTTGTGTTTCTGTCTGGCTGTCTTTCTAGACAGATGTTACACTTAACTTTCCAACAAGGCTGTAGCTACGGAGGTGAAGTTGTTGGCAATTCAAGCCCTAAACTTACAAATGTGTGCACAACTTAACTGTTAAGTAAGCCTGAGGGGGGAGATCTAAGAGTGTTTATATATTCGTGGTATTTTGTGAATAGTACATCAAAGTCCAGTGGTCATACTGTTTCACTTCACAAGATTCCCTCTCTAAAACGCTCAAAATTGTATTCATGGTCTCTCACTCTCCTTCTGCTAAATTCTGAAATGCCAGCCGCATGTACACATCGCCCGTTAGTGCCAGCTGTGATTAGTGTGTATGTTGTGTGTGTTTTGTGTGCATGTAAGAGAAAGAGAGATATCGCATAGTCTCACATGCAGCCTTTCTCTCTCTCACACCCACACTGCTGTCACCCACCCATCCCGACAGTGAATCAGCCACCGTGGCAGCTTTGCCTGAGGCGTTGGCACAATGGACGGGACTGGAGTTACCTCCTGTCCTGCATGATGGGTGGTGTCTGTGTGTGTCTGTGTGTGTGTGTGTGTGTGTGTGTGTGTGTGTGTGTGTGGGTGGGTCTTGGTGTCTCCGTCTCCTTGTCTCAGGGTTAAGCGTCTGCTTCCTCTCTCCACACCTGCAAGCTGAGTGTCTCCCCCTTCTATCTGTCCATCCATCCCTGTTCCTCTTTATCTCTCCCTCCCCTTCTCTCCCTTTTCCTTCTCTCCCGGAGAGTTGAGGCCATTGTGGGGCTGAGCGGTGTTGGGTTCTGTTCTCCTGCTGCTGCCAGCTCTCCCCACGGCCCCTGCAAGACAAGGCTGTTATTGCCCCGGGGACCGCAGGCCTCAGCAGCTCTTCCTCCAAACAAATTTGCTGTAACTTTATCTGCAATTGGGCCCTGAATTGGGAGCAAATAGAGGCAGCTTTGTGAAGCTCGGGGAAGGGCGAGGGCAGCGAGCTGGGGGTTGTTGGGGAGGCAGGGGAAATGATACCGGGCTCTTTTATGTCAGGCAAAGTAGGACTCTTATCAGGAAGAGAGCCCAGACAAGGGAGCTACTTCTAGAGGAAACTGGAGCACCTATCACCTGCTTTGCATTTAGATAAAAATTCACCCCGCTGAAATAAAAAAGCAAAAAAAAAAAGAAAAGCAAAGACAGGTACAGAAGCAACTATTGGAGTGTGTGTGTGGTGTGTTTGCACATGCCTGGCTGGCAGTTTGATACACATACACGCACACACAGTGCAGCGACGCCAAAGCAGTCAGTGGTACACACCACTCCAGGTCTCTTTAAATTGCTCCTTTGACTCCTCTTCAAAGAACCTGTCTAACTTTTAAAAGTTTTAAAGTTGGGACTTCGTCTTTGCCCACAGCAAGGGACAGCTTTGAAAGATATACTTTCACATTTTACTGCTCTCCTGATTTGCAAAATGAATGATAGTTGAAATATAGTGGCATGACTAACAGAGAATACCAAGTCAGAGTTTAATCACCAGATATAAAGACTCAACAGAAAACGCGTAAGGCCTTTTGTTGAGACGTCAGGGACTCGGCATCCTTTCTTCTCTTAGGTACCCGTATGCAGTTTCATAACTGTGGCCATAAAATGGTGGATGCTTTGTTTTTCAATTTTTTCATGTTATTACAAAATGACTGGCTTTGACACATTGAGCTTAGTCATTCAGTCTGCTTTTTTATCGGATGAACAGCATTAATTGTGCTGTGGATCTATGTCCTGCAGAAGTACAGCAGGGGGCAGTCTAGCACCACTGAATGATGGGTAGGTCCGTTCACAACCAGGACACAGAATCCCTCCCTCTCTCGTTCCCTCGAACTTAACAGGACTTCTAGTTGCTATCTGGCAACACTTAGTGCCAGCATGGAAATTGATGTAAGAGAGATAAAGGGGAACTCTGAAATCCAAACTTCAGTTTCACTCCACTGAGACAGAGCAGGGGGAAAGTTAGCCTGGTGTGTGGTTAATGTAAGCCAAAGTACTGAATATTACCCTCCCACAGTGCCGCGGCTCAGAGCCGTAAGGACGCGGGCTGTGTTTTGAAACAAATAATGCAAGATACAACTCCTACCCGCCGCACTGAGTGCTTGAATAAATCATTTGGACTTTTCTATTTTGTTAGCATTTTTAACATATCTTCATGTGTTCAGGGGATTTCCTATTATTAAGAGAAAGCAGCAGATATGATAACCGTGCTAAAATATAACTACAGAGACTTGTCAGAATAAATTAGTGTGCTGGTTCTGTTTATTGGTATTTTAGCCAAAATATAACAAATCATCCTAGCATGGTTTTACTTTGTTCAACTTTCTGATTGTCTATTTGAATTATACATCTCATTTGATTTTCAGCTTGTGCTTAGATGTGAAGTTTGCCCGTTTCAAATGCAGCCTTTAAATGTATTTGAAATGGTTTGCAGATTTGTCAGTGGAAAATATTGTTTTACTTTGTTTTTATGACAATACAATAGTTTTGTAATTTATAAAGAAGAAATTATGATAGGATTTATGACAAAATATATTTGCTGTTTAAAGGGTAAATTGCGTTTTGGTGTCAAAATCAAAGGTTTCTGTTACAGAAAAAAACTAACCTGACTCTAAATGGATATTTATCCCTACTGTTCTTTAGTAGTTTAGATAATTACAGCTAATATTTTATACAATCGTAGTATGAGATGGAAGAATATTTTTTTTCAGTAACAAGTAGAATTTACACCTATTTACATGCTCTCAAAACTAGATTAGATAGTTTGCATAATTTGAAAGATATAGAAGTACGCATACAGATAAAGATAACACATTGTGTTTGTGTAAATATTTTTACACACAGGTTAGAATTCAGCCGTATAAAGCAGAGATTTAAGAGTAGAGCATGGTGCATGGTCAGACACGGTGATCCATCCCCGACCACTACATAATGTGTCTCTGACCACACAGAGTCATCTACAAATTGTTCCCATAGACTTCATCTGGAGCTTCATTTAGCAATTCCCCCTTCTTTTTATTCTTCGATCCACCACGTTTTTATCATTTTTTTCACTCCCCTGCTTCTCTCTGCTCGCTGTCATCCACAGGCGAAGAGCTCGCTATCTGGTGTAGCAAGCAATGGGGGGAGGGGGGGTTGTGTTTGCCCTGTCCTGGCTGAAAGGTCCAGGCACTGCAGGGCCCCTATTACCCAGCCGGGGGGCACGGAGACGGGGCAGGGCTGGCCACTGCTGAGCCTGGGTATCCGGTTCCTCTAGCTGCCAGTCAAAACTTCGCCCTCAGCTACTATAACTAAGTTGAGGAGGAATGAAGGGGGACGACAGGTTAAACAACCTCAGGCAAATGGAGAAGAAAGCAATGGCTTTTTTAAACATAAAAGAGGGTATTAAGGTTTCATATAAACATCAAGACCGAGAGGAGAAATTCATTTGTTTTGTGATACCGATACAATGAGCAATTAGAGAACCATGCAGTAAAAATATTAGCGTACAATATATGTCTACTGTACAGTATATTTATAGCAGAAGCACGGTGTGTATCTGCGTGAAGATTTTTCTAAGTGTTCAGGTATTTATAGCTTCTACCAGAATAGGCTTAAGACAAGTGAGCTTCTTTGTTCGTTTGACTGAAGACACGTTTCACCTCTGTTGCACATTGTTTGGTTACAGATTAATCCAATGTTTATCAGTGTTACAGATTTATAAATTATACTGATTTGTAGAAAGATGGATCATTTTAGAACTTTTACATTTTTGAAGAGGAAAAAATATATGGGAGCATGTGTTTGTCTGTGTGCAAGTTTCTGTTGTTAAGCTTTTACAGTCCTAACAGCTTTTTTTGCTATATGAAGGGAAATGGTTGTTTTGCTTATTAGTATACAAATATGAATTATTGAATAGTTTCTTGCCAATTCTCCTACACAGTGGTATCAGAGAGACTCTTTGTATGTGAGAAAGTGAAGTTGAGCCTGAGAGAGACGGAGAAAGATTTCAATCCTTTTGGGGGATTTGGTTGTTGCACCAAGGCCATTCAGGTTTATTTGAAAAGTCCATTTGGCTGTGAGCATTATGCAAATGTACTGGACATTCCTAATGTTTATTTATGTCTGTTTTTGCTTTGTATACTTTGTTAGTTATTTTACATTAAGTAATAGTTATTCTATCTCAAAAGTTTGGATATGAGCCTTTCAAACTTTTTAATGTGAAATGTGGAAAAGCTGAGAAAATGTTTAATAGAGCGATTGTAAAGTTGTTTGCATTGCTATTCAGATGCATTTGTGTGAAAGGAAATGGAAACACAGATCGCACAGCGTGAGTGTGTGTGTGTCTCCTGTTTAGTGTCCGACTGGCTCCACTGCGGTAAAAGCAGAACTGCATACACACTCTTGAGGGGCTGTTGAACCTCATATTCACATTAACCTTGGACTGTAAACACAATGAAGAGAGCTTGTTTTTCATTTTCCCCTCTCTCTCCGTCTATTTCCACACACACACACACACACACACACACACACACACACACACACACACACACACACACACACAGAAATAAAACAATTTGATTGTTTACAAGTTTTTCTTTCGCTTGTTGAGCAAAACAGGATAGATCATAATTGGTACAGAGACCAATAAATCTGCTTAATACAGTAATAGTCTCAATTTCACCTCTCTTAAAAGTGTCCCATGAAAACTGACTGTTAAACATGGATGCATTTTCATACAGAGAGTAATTTAAATCTTCTTTACTCATATTTGAGGTAATGGATTTCTGGTACTCTAATTTGATAAAGATGTTTTGCTGGAAAAGTATTCGGCATGGTTTGCACTTCCAATATTTGCAGTTGAAGTCTTATCAATCATAAAAATGTCTTTATGCCTACAAATAAATTATTAGAAAATGGTTTTTTTTCTTCCGTCTCGTCTGATGTTTTTTTGTTTTTCACAAAATAATTTTTTTTCAGCTTAACTAACTTTAAACGGTTGACACAATGCTCTCTCACAATTAACACAATGCCATCATAAAAGAAGAAGCTTCCATCATTAACAATTTCACTTTCCCACATATATTTTGTCCCAAGCACCTCAATAGTCTGTTGTCAGAGGTTAAGGAGCTGTGCCAAACCCAGAATACAAGGTTTTAGGAAAGGTTAATTTTCAGATGATACTTTTCTTGTTTGCTGATGAGAGGGGAGGTATAGAGGTTATGGATTTGGCAGATGGGTGCAGAGAAGGTTAGAGATGGGGCATAAGAGTCTTTTGGGGTAGATGAGAGGGTATTGGGGCTTGGAGTGACAGGGTTAGGGACTGGGGGTGTGGGGTGTGTGTGGGGTGTGTGAGGTCAGATACTGCAGTTTGGGCTTCAGTATGGAAGGGTCAGCTTTGACGTGCTGCGGCTGAAAACGGTACATGACCTCATCCTCTGGGATGATTGGCATGGAGGAAAAAGGCTCTGACGGCTCATACTATGCCTCCTCATCATCCTCCTGCTCAGCTGGAGGCCCAGAATGCACTGAGGGTCAGGGCGTTGAACCTAGGCTTTACCGACACCAGGCCTGTACCTTTTGTTAAAGCCCAGTCTTATTTTTTACGCTTTGTTCCATGGTGGTTATGATTCTGCATTTGAAAGCGTTTGAATGGGTCGTTTCTAATCACACATATGGTCAGCGTAGGTTCTCAGGAGTTTGCCTCACAGGGGTCAATATGGGGTGTAGAATGTATATATCCCTAGCCCACACTGTTTTTCACTTTTTTGTTATTATTTTTCTTATGCTGATGGTTTTATCTTTTTCTCTCTTCAGCTTTTTGTCATCGTTGTTTGGAACTTTGAACTCTATATGATTCCTCTGGCTTTGCTTCTGCCTTTGGCCTGGAACTACATCCTCATTGCATCGGGGAAGGATACCAGGCAAGATGTGGTGAGTAACCCAACAGCTTCTTGACATCCATCCGCCTTTCATTCATTTCACTGTAAAAGCCGCTTTCCACACACACAATGCCGGGTTAAAACTCAGACACTATTGTTTTGTATAGAGCCATTACACTCTTTTTATTTACAACATTAATCACATGTCCATGCATTTCACTCCTTTGATACTAGACTTAATACATGCAATTAATATTTGTGCTGTAAATGAGATTATGATTAGTATGGATATACAGGTGAGTGAGAGAGCATCAAGATGAGCAAAATATGAACTAATTTAAAATGCATCTTTTGATTAAATTGCACAAACTTTGGGCAAAATTAGAATTAATGTAAAAAAAAATCAGTGGTGAATTTTTTAAGATAAAAAACCTCCATCTGCCCCTTGAGCAGCTGCATTCTCAGTACAATCGTGCATTTCTCACTTTGCCTTCTTTGAGGAAAAGGGAGAAATAATAGGCTGTCACCTTGAGCTACGTTACGCCACTTACCAGGTAGTATATTTATTTAATTCATTTATTTTTTATCTCTTATACCAATTAAATGATGTCAAAGCAATGTCATGGAGAAACAGACATGTTTTAATCATGGCCAGGCACATTTGGAGAGTAGAGAGTGAAAACGAGAGAGAGAGCTGGACTATGGAGTGAGCGTGAACAATGAAGTGATTAATTTTAATAAGTGCCTTTTTCCAAGACTCGGTTGAAAATAACCAGTTAACAGACCTCAGGATTTCTTGCAGTATCTCGCCTTCTATATGTGTATATTTATCTCTTCATAAGGATTTTTTGGTTTGGATTGGATTTGGAAGAGATATTCAGTCATTATGATGAACCAAATCCCTTTGCTTTGTGTCATTGTAATATTAGACATAAAAATGGAATTAGATGTAAACTGCATGTAATGTACAACACAGATTCATTTGCTAAGTCTCCAGAGCTAAGCTTCTCTATTCATAAACCTCTATTTCCATATTTGTTAATTTGAAAAAGTTAACAGTAAAATCAGCAAAAGACATTCCCTATGAGACTGATACAAGCCGCCTCTTACTTGACAATAACCTGGTCGTTATAGCGTAGTTTGTGGTACATACTTGAATTTAGTATTTAAACTGGAAATTTTCAATTAAGTCTAGAATCAAAGGTTTAAAGTCTAAAGGTTTTTAAGTATGTTCACAGACAAAATAAATCATTTTCTAAATTTGTGAATGACACAGCCATGATTTCCAGAGGATATTTTTCTGCACCTGTAGATGGCGACATTGCTTGACAAAAAAAAATCACACATGCCTTAAGACAAAACCCAGCATGATGATTTGTCCCCCCACCTGCTGCTTGTATTTATCCAGACCTAATGATATTCTTTTCCCATGCACTTTCTAATTAAAATGAGGCAACAAAGGTTACATATTCTCGTAATGTGCCACTCACTTCACATATGAGTATGTACATGTTAGTCCCACTTCATGCAGAATTGCTTTTTTCTCCTCCTTGAAAGGGACTATTGTGTCTCAAGTAGCTCAGGAATTGGTTGGAACATTAAGTCATGTTGATAGTGTTAATATGTATAAGGCAAGTGCCTTTTAAAACAGCAATGCTGTTCTGCTCAGCTTCGAAGTTTTCCTGTGCTCAGAGAAGAGAGAAGATATGGACACTAATTTATGTTCTGACATGGGATCTTTAAGTTTCACTGTTTTTAATGCGTAATACTGTCTCAGTAGCATCATACCACTGTAATGATGATTGACATGTACTTCTACACACTTCCAAGTAGAAGGGCATCTTTTCCTCCGAAGGTTGCTTCAACATCATCTTCAAAGTGTGGTTTGAGGGTGTTTTGTTGAATTTAAAGGAATTATGTACTTGCGACCCTGGACTGAATAGATCACCAAGGCCAGGCATATTATTTAGCCATGAGAAAACTCCTACAAAGCTTCATATCTGACCTTCTTTCAGTTAAATCTCTCCAATTTCTTATATGAGCACAATCGTCAATTGCTTTCATTGAGTGTGTTTTGTACTTCTTACAGTTTAACATGCTTGATATGTATGGGGTGGAGGGTCAGGGCTGCTTTTGGCTAGTGGAGAGTATGTAGAGAAGTTGGTTCCAGCTGGTGGTGTGATAGTCAGAGGGAAATACGCAGTGCAAGAGAACGGGATAGCAGTATATGTAGTATAAGGTAATGCACAGGTGTACATCATGCATTAATACTGAATGTAGTGTGTGTCCTTATGGTGGTGTTCTGCTCCCTGATGTGGTCTGATATGTTCCCTTTAATTCCAAGGTTATGATT
Source organism: Anoplopoma fimbria (assembly GCF_027596085.1). Taxonomy (NCBI): domain Eukaryota; kingdom Metazoa; phylum Chordata; class Actinopteri; order Perciformes; family Anoplopomatidae; genus Anoplopoma; species Anoplopoma fimbria. Next base: position 1,081,834 of record NC_072461.1, read on the forward strand.
CAGGCACAACCAAAGGGTAGAAACACAGCTGCATGTGTGTGTCACTCCAGGTGTGTGTTTGCATTGTATTTCCATGTTTGTGGAAAAATACAGTGTGTGTCCATGGAGATAAAAGTTGTATTGTATAAAGTGTGTGTATGTGTGAAAAGCATGTGCATGTATTGCCATCTACTGTGTGTATGCAAGTGTGCGTATGCATGAGTGTGTGCAGATATTCTTTGCCGCAATATAGCCGATGAAAGTGGGATTAATTGTCTTAGATTAGCACCATTGATGCTCCTTTTCTTGCCGCTGTGACAGTTGTGCTGAACAGTATAGAGCAGCACGGGCGACACAAAGAAGATTCTCTGACAGACATCGTCTTTGCGTTGCAATCTCACTGCCTCAGGATTGGTGAATGCGATGAACCCTCTCTCAGTGCTCCGTTATCATCTTTCTGCCTCTCTCAGTTGTGATTTTACTATCTTAAGTAAAATTTGAACACGTATAGATAAAGTAAATTGCGATTGGTGTAAGCATACATTATTTTTAAGGCATTTGTTTGCAAATGCTGTATACACACACAAACATTAACACACACAGTCAGATGCAAGTATCCCCCGAGTCCTGTCCCTGTTTGTTTTCAGAGTTTCCAAATCTGCGTCAGTGCAGGGGGGAAGTGGGTACAGAGAGTGCATGAAGTATCTGCGTGCTTCGCTTCCTCGGTCCCCTGGATTTCTCTTCCGAGTCTTTATCCAGCTGAAGTCATGGACGACTCACTGTTTCCCTCTCGCTCTTGGCAGAGAACAGAGAAGAATAGAAAAGAAAACAAGGGAAAAAGGCTTTCTAATTACTTTAAACAACATACCAAATTAAAGCATTGTGCTGAGCCGAGCAAGGGTCAGCATCCGGAGCGCTGCGGTTTTCCAGCAGTCTGGGGTGAGGGTAATGCCAAAGGAATCTCTGCTGAACTCACTCTGAAGGGTGAGAGAGAGAAGGATAGGTTGGGGGGGGGGGGGGAAGTGCAACAAAAAAAGTATACACTTGAGTAGAGACTTTCTAATGAACTGAAGGGCCTTGCTTCATTCGATGGGTTCAATGTGAGGACCCTTCTCTGATTTTACACCGCAACCACAGTCCATAGCCCCGTCTATAGCAAATAAACAAACACAGTGTTCTCTACGCGCTGTTATTCACCACTCTGGGTCACTGAATGTTGTGTGGTTACATGCTGCTTTGCAAACAGATCTCGGATCAGCGCTCCTTACCCTCGCCCCAACCTTGACCAGTACCTGCTAAGCAGTCGGAGCGTCCTCAGAACAGCGATTAAAGGAGGCGATGCACCAGCAAGGTCGCCGACCTCCTCTCTCATCATGTAGCACTCTGACCTGTGAACACTGACTCTTCAACGTTGTTAGCTGACCTGTGTCTCATGCTGTAACATGCTCACTGAAGCAAACAAACAAAGATGAGACCCTTTTATGCTTTAGAATATATGTGGAGTCTGATACTGCTTTGGCATCCAAAGGCTAATAATTTACAATGAAGGGGGTCCATCCCGTCTTACTGCATTTGTATGGGGTCCCCTATTGTTGGGAGGTGGAGGAACACTTTAATGACATGACCCTCACCATCACTATCTTGTTTTGAAACCTGGAACAATTTGGGGCTTAGATCCATCCGAAGCTTGTTGCAAAGGAAGCTGCCAGTAGGCTGGGCTCGGTCAACCAGAGGACAGGCAGCTCTGCCGGAAAAGAAAAGAGCTGCAAGGCGTGTGAGCATGAATGTGTGTATGTTTTCACAGTGTGTCGTATTCCTGTGTGTGCGTCGGCTTGCATGTGTGTGTATATGATACACACTGGAATTAAGGAGCAGAGACACATCCCAATAGAAATCTTTCCTCGGTGTTCTGTTGGCCCAGAAAGGTCCTTACCAGATGTTATGAAGGTGTTAATTTTAGTGCAGGCTGTCGAAGAGGGCACATACGGAACGTGGTGATGTCTCTCTCTACCACGATATGATGGGCAATTAGGCCTTGTCACACTGGAGGACCATCATCTTTATACCATGCTTCAGACCATTACATAGATTCACCAACCCATTACAGAAGAGAAGACCTTAATGGCCTGAAGATACTTCACACTTGCAGATATAGCTCCAACTGCGAGATCGAGCAGACAACTTTCAACCCACTCTACATCCTGATAGCATTTTCAGAAAAACAAGTAGATTAATCTCTCCAATAGAACTTTATAAAACAATCTACAGGTTTTCTACTCATACACATGTAGTTCTACTTGATTTAGTTGTATCTTTACTTTCCTGACTGTGAAGCACTCTGTGTGTCTGCAGTAGATTGTTCATAAAAACAAAATGAAAAAAGAGTCTGGTTCATTTCCGAGACAATAATAATGTCTGATTTTATTGTAACATGGTATCATTTCTAGAACAAGACTTCATTGCCATTTTTATCTATTCTATTTTTCCCTGATTTTGCATCTTAAAAACATTCTGTGCCTTGACATCTGCCCTCATTAAGAGCCACACAGAACACAGGTAGAGAGGAGCAAATATTAGGAAAGCTGGAAGGAAAAGAGGAAACGCTGCCTATTATACCTCAACTCCAAAAAGTCACACCTCCACTATTTTCCCCTATAAAATCGCAACTCTGGAAAGAAAAAGAGATGGAGTGGGAGCAGGAGACAGAAAAAGACAGAGAGGCATTCAGAGAGATGGAGCGACAGAGACGGAGGCAGAGGCAAACAGCGGTGGATGGCAGGCACTCCTCAGTGCGGAGTCAGACATGGCAGTTGGTGACAGGTGACAAAATCAAAAGGTCATGTCACTTTTAACTGGGAGCGCCTGTGCCCCACTGATTTCCCCCGTGCCGCCCTGGCATCACCGTGCTCGTCTTCGCTCCTCTTGCTGCCTCTCTGTCTCTGCTAAACTGGCAGATAGGATGGCAGGCTGGCAGGCAGAAAGACAGGCGACGGGCATAGTTTGAAGCGGGACGGGAGCATCGGGAGCATCAGGAATGCCACTGCAGAATCCTCCCAGCCTCCTTTTTCATCATGTTGTCCCTCTTTCTCTGTCTTTCCCTGCATTTGTCTAACTCCCTTCATCACACTGAACCTTTGTAACTGTCTGTGCTCTTTGCTAACAACGTCAGCAGCTCAGGGTGTCTGCCTCAGTGCTTGCTGTTGTTGTTTTGTCTATACAGTGCACCCGCTGTAGCTGTTTGGTAGTTTTTCAGTTTAAATCTTGAGCTTAAGCCTGCAGATGTTTGTGTGGAATAGATTGCACATCAAGCATATACCAGCCCTCTTTTCCACAAGTGAGTATAAGAAACAATAAGACAAGACAGCATCATCCGTCTGAGAAGGACAAACATCTTGTCACTGTATTTACTCACTACATCAACAACGCTTGTGGATCATGTAAAAGTGGCTCTGAATCCCCGACTAAACATACTCGCTGATTTGTCAGCAAATAAGCAATGAGACGCGTGCATTGTGTTCGCCATGCTTACATTACTATCCCGTAACTCAATCTTCCCCAACGCTCACAGATTTGGTGTTGCTTTCATGAATATGGAGCCGGCCTTCTCACCCCCACCCCCAGCCTCCAGCTCCGGTAGCACCCCGGCCTCACCCCTCTCTGGCCCCCTGCTGGGTGAGCCCTGGCTGGGGCAGTGCAGATGGAAGGGCCCCCCTCTGAGGGCCATGGCTCTGACAGCTTGTGAAGGGCCCGCGTGGGTCAGCCAGACCCAGCCAGCAGCCCTTATCAGACGCACAGCCCTCCCCCAGTCTGCAGAAACTGTGGTGTAGGCAATATGCACACACACACACACACACACACACACATACACTCATGGACAGTGCATACCAAGTAGGGCCTTGAGATCCCCCAGCCAGCCAGTCGGCCAAACCTCAGCAGCTGGAGAGGTTAAAACCCCCTCACGTATCAAAGAGGAAGAGCAGCAGGAGGGTAGAGGGAGGAAGGGATAGAGGAATGGGAGAAAAAAGAAGGAGAAAATATATCTTCATGTTCACTGAGATGTCTGCCTCTGCGTCAATTCCCACTGCGGCTGTCATTGGGAAGGTTAGGAGGGGAGATGGTGGAACTCAGCCCGGACAGGGAGAGAGAGAGAGAGGGGCGAGTATAGAGGCATTTCAGTGAAGGGGTGAAAATGTTGTTGCTACTACTTCAGGAAGTCGACTTTTACTTTCCCTCTGTGGAGTGTGAGTTTCTGTGTGCGCACACTTGTTTCATTGATTCAGACATTTCATTGATTTACTTCCATGAAAGTAGCATCCATCTATGCATCCATCTAAGTAGAGTTTTGTGAATTTGTCAAGTTAAGTTTTAACTCTACAATATGTATTTTGCAGCGTATCTATGGTTAAGTATATCTAGTTGATTAGCGAGTTAGCATTTTTTATTATTTGGACGTAAAGCTTTGTAATATATTTTCCATTCTGAATAAGGGTTATTATTTCCTATAGCCTCAGTTTAAAACATATTTTGGCTCTATTCACCTTTTGTTACTTGGATAGGGTACAACCCCACTTCTAATCCTCCAAGATCAGAGTCAGAGTTATCTTTGCTCCAGTTAGGGGAGTAGTGAGTTTACATGAATAAAGATTGGCCATTTTAAAATTAAAAACACTGGTCCAGATAATACAAAGCTACAATTGCTGCCCTGGTTTGAGTTAAGGGACTTGGATCACCTCCTACTTTTACATTCATATTACACTACACAACCATGGGACTGTCCCGTAAACAGAAGGTCATAGTAATGAACTCTTGAGAGGCTACGATTTTGCTCTCAGTCCTAGAAAAGGCACTAGGGGTGCTGTTGTGCTGTTGATGATGGAGATGAAAGGAGAATACACACATTTCCCTCTCAGGAATCAAGAGAGTAACAGAAATTTCTCAGACATCATTCAAATTCAGTCCAGAAAGATTTAAGCTAGCAAAATGCACTTCATCTGGAACAGAGCAACACTAAGGCTGAATGTAAATTAGTGCTTACATGACGATGCAAAAAATAGATTCAAATAGCCAAATGAAGTTAAGCAATAGTCATACAAGTATACCCTGAAGAATACATCAAAACAATAGGATACTACACCACCTCTGATGTGGTTTGCTTGTTTGGACTGGTATGTCATTCAAAATGAAGTCACTCTCATTCAAAATCGCATTCTTTTCAGAGTAAAAACATATAATGCACAATTTTTTTCCAGTTAATTTTAATGGACAGCAGTTTATTCTTCAGAGACAGTAGGTTTGTCTTGATTGGAAATACAGTTAAAGAGGAAAGTCAGAGTGATGTAGCAGCGCTTATGCTGGGATCTGAACTAAAGAGATTTATACTTTCAGCTTTCTAGGTATAAATCACTAAGGCCAAACCGATATATTTCTACTTTCACAGCCATTTGAACTCTCAATGTCATTGTACTCCGTTATATTCTTTGTTTATTTTATATTATCACCATCTTTGTATGTATTTATGGGGCACAGTGTAATCTGTAAGAGTAGCCTGCATCATCCCTGTATCATTTGAATAGGTCTGAATATGTTAATCCCCACCTCAGTAGATATTGAATTGACTGGAGCAGCTCTGCAGGCAACGTGAGCTCTACGCGATCCTGTCGACAGCAAGGCTTTGATGCTGCCGGTCTGTAATGATAGTAATTCAAACAACATGATAATGGGGGAATAAGCAGACAAATGATATCATACACCAAACAGGTCTTAGAAAGAGCGAAAGAATGATACAAATAGAGAGAGAGAGGTAGAGGGAGAGAAAGAAAGATGTTTGGAATTCATCGGCTGCACTGAGGTAATTTATATCCTCCCTTACTGAGACAGTAGCTTCAGTGCACACATTTAGCCGTGGCAATCTTCAGGGCAGATGACATGTTCCATGTCGTTTTATTTATTAATTTTACACTGTGTCTCATTGCAGGAAACATGACTTCTCTCTGTAACCAGAGGCGTTAGAGGAGAGAGAGCGGAGAGCAGAGGGAGACAAACGACTCTATCATTCTCTCTGTCTCTCTAGGTCATGCTTCTCCAGCTAGCTCATGCTCATTCCCCTTTGTTTAAAGTTTGGAGCGTGTGCCAGGCGTGCCCTAGTAAAGCCTCTGTGTGGTGGAATCCATTATGTTTGTATTTTGGCACGGGTGAAAGGATTTGGGAGGAACCATGATGACTTTATAAACAGTTATAGTTCATTTGTTTAGAGTTGCCAGAAGGCTTTCATTTTGCAGCATCGCGTCTGCATCTTTTGCCTCGGCTGAGTGAAAGAATCCCCTCTCTGGTTTTTCCACACTGTAGTATTGAACGTATTTTGTATCAATACAGAGATTGTGAGCTGTCAACGGTCACGCTTATTCGTCCAGACATTAATGGAGTCTCAGTGAATGACCAGTTCTTGTACAGTAAGACAGTTGAAATGCGGGGTGCCCAACATACATTGACGCACAACACTTTGCACTAGAGACTCTGAGCTATTGATAGAACACACAAACACACACACACACCCACCACACACACACACACACACACACACACACACACACACACACACACACACACACTATTGACTATACCCTCTCAACTCTGCTGTTCTGAACTCCTCTTTGTTTGTGTGGGAAGCTGCATTTACATAAGAGGCTTATGTCAGCCGCCACATAGTTTCCCCCCTTATTCCAATGAAAAACAAAAAGGACAAAAGCTATTGTCTTGTTAAGTAATGATTTTTGGATTTCTCCAAACCAGTTTGTGCTGTTCTGGAGGTGGTTAGGGGGTTGTGGTGATGCTGAGGCTGGGCAACGTTCTATTTTGGCGGGGGGGGGTTTGGGGTCGGTAACACAGAACAACAATGAGAGTAGATGAATGCTGAGGTTGACAGCTGCAGGGCTTATGATATGGGTGTTTGTTTATTTAAATTCGGGGCAACAATATGACCCTGTATCTTTGATATTTGATTGACAGAAAGAGGGTAGATAAGAGATACGGCAGTGATCCGTGTTTTTTCTCCTCGTTGGCATCAGTTTAGACATGTGAACTTGTGTATCCTCATAAAGACACCCAAACAATTCAAGTACTGTAACATTAACCAATATTACTAAACACAAGCTGCTCTTGTTGGTTCAGGGCTTTCCACATATGCCAAGACATTTGTTTACTGGCTTGCTTTTCACATACAGATATAGGCCTTAGCTGTATGCAAAGGGCTGCATTTTCAGTAAAGCCAATTTCCTTGTACATTCCAATGTCTCTTATTGTTTATGTAAAAATGTGATTATTGAATAAGAAAAGGTCCAACTTGCATGTACTATTGTTATGTCGTATAGTCAATTTAATTATATGTGCTCTGTTGTACAGTGTGTGTAATGGTATTTGGGGGCCTCAGAGCTTCACCAGCTTCAGTTTCATCGGTTGTGGACCACTGAAGCACATAGTTGCTGTTCTTTGTGACTTGCTCGGTGTGCTGCAGGCTTTTCTTCTTTCTTCTCTCATGGTAGCATCATTCTGTGAGAGGATGTGAAATGATGGATAGATGAATGTATAGTGTTAGGATGGCTGCAATAGAGGTGAGAGACGAGTGCAAAGGGTTAAAGAGGTCGGACGAGACCAGGAAACAGACGAAGACTTCTCAGTCTCGTCCCGCTGAATGGAATAAGATCTGAATGCTTTTGTGCAATGCGATTTGAGTGGATGAATAGACTTTAATCCTCAGCCCGTTGAAATTCAAAGCCGGAGAATTTGCTTACATTTACAGAAGTGTCAACACATTTGAACAACAGAATGTTTATAAAATGTAATTCTAAATATTTTGAAGCTCCTGACATATTAGCACACACCAATTCAGTTGTTGTGCTGTCTGCATGCTTTCCATACTCATTAACAACCTCTTGCCAGACATAAGCATAACCAATCAGCTTTAGTATGCCTCTTTGGCTGTTCTGATGATGTTAACCCTGTGCTATCTGTCGGTATCTGTTCTATAAACATTCTTATTTCTCTTTCTTCTTTTTCTCTTTCCTCTGTTGCAACTGTCAGCAAGCAGTGGAGGACCTGCTGGAGGACGAAGATGAGGATTTTGACAAAGATGACAAGGTAATTATGTCTTGTGTCAGGGATGCACTCACACGCATACACACACACACACACTCACCTACACACACACATACACACACGTATACTCACACTGCCTCAGGAGAGGTTGACACTGCTTCATACACCGGAAACACAAACAGACGAAAGAAATGACTCCATCTTCCCCTCCCATCTCCTCCCCTGTTCAGGTATTCTCACTGCCTGAGGCACAAACACATGTACAAGATTGTACAACCTTTTAACCTTTTAAAAAGTTTTCTCTTTAGATATATACACAACACATTTCTTATCTTTCCTCTCTGTGGTTTGCTTTGGTCTGTTTCTGCAGTTTGGCACACTATCCTTATTTTTTGCTTCACGTAACACGATGTTGAATTTCGTTAACGCTTGTGCTTCAGCCCTGCTTCCTGAAAACATGAACCTACATAAAGTGCTTAGTTAGCTATTTAGGTCCACTCACTGCTCCTTTATGTCCCAGTAAAACAGCATCTGGGCTTGTCCAGACACTATCAGGTAACAACAGGTGGCTGCTTTACTGCCTCCGCTCATTTACACTGTAGGAACAGCTACTGAAACAAATGCCACTGGATAGGATACAGTCCCTTGTCAATGTTCCACTTGGGAATGGTAATTGAAACGGTACAGCTCTTTATCCAACAACTGTGTTGTCTGGTTTGGTGCGGCACACAAAATAAGAGGCTGTTTGATACTGTAGTCTAATGAGACTTGAGCAGTGTTAAACAAGAACAAACTTATACCTCAAACTTTTAAGGAAATTACAACTCTTTTACTGTGAAAATAGTGAGTTGGCTTGACTGAACAGTCTAGAATCTGAAATGACTTGGGCTGATACTTGATGCCTTACAGCCACACTTCTGCAATATAAAGGTTAGTAGGCTAAGATGTGGTAAATTGCATGGACTGGTTTGATGATCTTTCTGGAGGAAACTCATGCGGTTTGCAATGGTAATTGTAAAGGCCTTTGACCAGGCAATTTGATATCTGAAAATTATTTTTGCCTGAGGACACTCAGTATGCTGAATTTACTCATGCAACGGCAACCTTGCTACAACTTCTCCCGTTTTGGAGGGGTGTAAAGTTCAAGCCTGTAACAAAAGGGTTAGAAAAACACATTTATAGTGCAGATGGTCAAATAGTCATCCCACAAGTGAATCAGGCAATCAGTCAGCCAGGCAGCCAGTTGGGCGATGAGCACACAGAGATACGTGAGCATTACATCCTCTCCCATGGGGATGCAGAAGCAAAGTTTCATGGCTGTGAAGTTCCAAGGCTGAAATGTACAGGGGGGGGCACTGACTGAAGATATGCACCAGGCAACCTTGAACCTTCCTCTTTTTACCCCTTCTTTACGTCTGTCCTCCATCATTGCCTTTCCCACCTCCTCTCAGGGAAAATAAAAAATACAGGCATTTGAAAATCGGCAGATTATATGAAATACATTTTTGGACTTTCATATTGAAATGAGGTGCAGCAGCAGCTTTTGCGGCCTCCGTCAGATTTGGTGCCAAACTGATTATTCCACATCAGAGGGTCTTGCTCTCTGTGCTCACACAGGGCTGGGATTCTGGATAGCACAGCCGCCACAAAGGCTACAATTTACCAACTCTGGCTTCATACATTTTGATCTATTGCTCCCCTCAACTGTTAGCATTTCATTTGAGCTGCAGGGAGGTTGAAAGGGGGGCATTTTTCTTTTTTCTTCGCCTACATGTCTTTGCCCTCCCACTCTCCTTCTACCCTTCCCTTAATCGTCCTCTTCCCTGCCTATTTTATTTTATTCACTCTCTCTCTCTCTCTCTCTCTCCCCCGCCCCCTGCTCTCTGTCCAACCTGTTTAAGTGCAGAACAAATGCACTTTCAAGGCCTAACAAATTAGTTTTTTACAATGGATATGAGGTCTTTTACATTGGATATGAGGTATAGCTTCACATTGTATGAGTAAGTATGAAGGACGAGTCGAAGGAGGCCTCTTTTAAGGCACAGCCTATAAGGGAGAGAGTGAAGAACAGAGAAAGAGAGAGCAACAGAGAGAGAGGAGAGGAAAAAAAAGATTAATAAATATGCCAAGGCCTCATTTTAATTGAACTTGAAGCATATGTTGCAAGTCTGTACAATCCGTCCCAGATGTTTACTCCGGCCATGTGCATTCTCCTCCCAGTGCACCACAAGGCAGCTATTAGCTGGATAACCTTTGCTCCAGAGGCTAAATGGGGTATTACATGGCCAAAAAGTAGAGCACCTGTTTTTCATTGCATGGAGGACCCCTTGCAGGCTTTTTGCCTTGGATCACCGCATGTGTTTTGACTTAACAGATTGTTGGGCAGACGTGAAAAGTGTCTTTTTCGTGAGCAAGCCCTGATATTAGTCACTTAATCTCAATGAAAGTCCAGCATCCAAACTAATTGATGGGGACGGCTCAGTTGTTAAAGCCAAGCAGGAAAGCATATGAAGGGTGAAAGAATGTTAGACACTAAACTAATTTATTTTCTTCCTCTACCCTTCTCCTCCTCCTCATCCTCCTTCTCACTGTGTTTGTGTGTGTGTGTGTGAGTGCTGACCTTCAACATGGAATGTTGCTTGATTCTTATTGCCTGCTCACACACACACATAAAATAGCAGTACACTGCCCCAGTTTTTAACCTCTATTTTCAACTAAACTAATTTTAAACATAGTGGCAAGTTGCAAATGCATTTTTTCTCCTTCAAAGTAAATTAGTGATCCAATACATGGATGTAAGATACAGAGCTATATAAATTGTACACTCAAACATAACCTGTATTATATATATTCTGCTTGAAAGGATAACATTTTCTGACATGTAAGCTACTTAGCCACCCATTGGTCTATTTGTCACCTTCCTAGAAGCACTTTAATTTAAGTAGAAGTTTAACAATGGCTCCATTCAAAGTCCAGAGTAAGCCATGCGACTGAGCATATGCACAATACCAGGACCCTGGAGAAGCAATTATCAATGTTGTTAGTTACACCTGTAATTCTCTGCTATAATATCAAAATATCTGCCAGCTTATAAATGACATAGTTGTGTATTCACATCTATGTCTAAGTATCTATGACTTCTTGTCACCTCAGCCATCCCTCCTACCCCGAGACAAAGCAAATACATGTTGTTTTTCCTTTTAATTCTATCTTACTGCAAAAAAACACACAAAATAAAGAGCATTTTATGGACCTTTTCAGTATCTCCCAATACAGCTGGAGGTAACATTGCGAGACTTGGACAGTGTAAGGTAGAATCCTTATATTTACAAGCTACTGGCTGCAAGGGCTTCAGGGTGCAATGTAGCCTGTGATGTCTCCTCTCACCTGTGGGCTCACTGTCCAGAGCTGGCATGAGGCAATCACCTAAAGGCTTTGCATGGGTGTGGGTGTTTGTGTGCATAAATGGGTTTGTGTCTTTTGTGCGAGCATCTCACTTAGTGTGTGTGCAGTGGCTCAGCTGGGGAAGGCTGGTTTGGGGTTACTGGAAAAAGGGAGAGAGAGAGAGAGAGAGAGAGACGGAGAGACAGACTGAAGGAGTGAGGAGATTACCTTCACACGGTTGACTGGTCACTGAAGCGCTCGTGCTCCGCTCAGCTAGGCTCCACTAGCCTCAGGAGGACCTGACACAGATAAGATACACACTGCAATCATGTCCTGCTCACGGGCTTACTGCTCGGTGCACTCCCTCTCTTTTTCTCTCTCCATGTCTATCTTTATCTCGAACACACGCACGCACACACACACACACACACACACACACACACACACACACACACACACACACACACACACACACACACACACACACACACACACACACATATCACATGCACCTTCAAAATTCCCCCGTTTCTTCTCGTTTTTTTTATCCCTCCCTCAAAGGGCAAAGTTGATGGTAAATATAGAGTTGACCATTCATCAGCTTCAGCACATTAATATGTACATTTTCAATTATACTGAAATAAAGTCTTATGGAGCAATTCGCCAAGGCATTCTATATTAACCAGCAATGAAATCTGTTTTCAATCAAGACGGTAACCTATATGTTGTTTTTCATTGATGACCTATTGAGGAAACAGCTGATTATAGTAATGCCTTAAAGGATGAAAATACAGTTATGAAATAAATAGGACTGTTTGACATATATAACTTGCATAACACACAATTTTAATTTTTTAATAATATTTTATTTCCCACACAACCAGTGGTCCAAAAAGGTTAGAGTAAGTTGGAATACACGTCTGATGTCATCAGCTATATAAGTGCTATATAGACTATTTCCATTTTGAAGTTATGATTTGTTCACTCTGTATTTAATATTGAGCATACATGATCCTCTGTTTCTTCATCTATCTTGCCACATCTTCCTACTCAACAGTATCTCTTTATCCTTCTCATCTAGTGTGCTGAGACAGCTGTTCTGCCCTCTGCTCATATTCCCTGTAGGCATGTTCACCGCACACACACAATTATACACATGTGTGTTTATCAATGGTTGTACGGTAGTATATAACTCCTGATGAACGGCTTGTATCAGCACCCATATCCAGCTCTCATCCTGCAGGTCTCACATCCATTTCATACAATATCCCTCAGCTCCTCTGTTTGTATTTATCCGTCTCTTTCTCACCCTAGTTCGGTCTCAGCTAATGTCTCTTCTTCTCTGTATCATTAAGCAAGTGCCTCTCTTCTCCAATATAATGTTAAATAAGGCACACACTTTGTCCCGGTGTGAATATGGTTAAACAGTGCAAGTTTTCTGACTTATCTCCAGATAGCATAAGGAACTCTGAGGTACTTTCCCAGGCCCCGGCACTCCTCTCTGTCCCAGTCACGGCACTACGCAGATAGCTCAGATAGCGACATGGCATAATATAATTGGACTAAAGAGAGCACTGGGAATTATATCAATTCTCTGAAAAAGGAAGTGTGACTGAAAGGTTGTTCTGGGGAGGCTATTGAGCTTGTGTTGCAGAGGGTTGTCCTTGGGTATCATGGGGGTTTTCAACTGCTGAGGAGAATGGTAAAGAGAAGGAAGGGAAAAAAGTTTGAATGTCTGTGTTCTTTTCTTCTCGCCGCCTGTGAAGGATGAAAAGCGTCACGCCGTAAAAGATGCTTTTGACTTTTCCGCTTCATTTTTCTTCCCATCTCACTGTTTTTTTTTCTCTTCTCGTTGTTCAGCAGAGACGCTGGTAGGAATTGCATTTTAATCATGTATTGCTAATAGAGGGAGGAATGAAAACAAAAAGGAGGGTGAAAGAGGCATGGGGGGGGTTGTCTCTCTATGCAAAATGCACTGCATTGTTTGTTTGTTTTTCCTCTTTGTCACACACAAACATCAGGTGGATCTTCTCTCTCTATCTCTATTCCCCCCAGATATATATCTCTTGCTTTGTCTTTTGCTTTCACTAGTTTCTTCTTGAATCTCTGACTCTCTGCCATCCTCTTAACACTTTTGCTTTAACCCTGGCCTTTGTTATTTAAATGGTGTTGTTTTTTCACTATGGATCTTTTTTCTGTACTTATGGACAGCATTCCTATTGGTTAACAGAGTTTACAGTATACTCACCACTGTCATTGTAGAGATTATAGATTACAGGAATTAAAAGCCTCATATTATTTAAGCCAACCATCAAATACACTTTTTTTAGTTGTAAAACATCCACATTTTTTTCTTTAACCCTTTCACCCTCATTTCTCTGGGTTGTAAAAAAAAAATCTCATTGTAATCTATCCACAAGGACCCTAAACCAGGCCCCTGGGATGACAGCCGTGATAAAAACCATATCCTCGAAGATATGTTGGCTTCCTGGCACTTTGAGTGGATACGAGCGATGGTGGTAAGTGGGCATGTGTGTGGCTCTGGCACTGACTCCCGATGATGTGTGTCGCTGTCGTCCGGTTTCCTATTTAGCTCATTGTCTGTCCGACGGCATCTGTCTGCCGTCCTGTAAGGGTTTTTGTACAGTACTTGTCCCCTGTCCACGTCTCAACCAACAACCATGCACTGCACGTTTGGCCCCCAAACCCAACCTCGAGGCCTCTGCCTGCTCTCTTAGGTGGTTGGGGAACTAATGGGGCTCCAGCATGGAAGGCTGCTCCTGTCTTTTTGTGTGACTTCCCTGTAGCAAAGTAGGTGCAAGGGTGTGTTCACCATGTTTTGGTTCACATTGGGAGTGACTCTAGTGATCTTTATTTTATTTTTTACATGTGTGGGTATATTCTGTGCAGTGTGAGGGGCCATAAGGGAATACAATTCCCTCATAATGTGATGTTTTTCTACCCCCCCCTTTAGATTCTTTGTTTGTTTTGTTTTTGGAAGCACTGATTGCATTCATCTCACAAATAATTATTGTTTTCACACCTTATGACCTCTAAGTCACTGATAATAAGCACCGAACAAACATATTTTCTAATGAGTTTCAAAACCCAGAGTGTGTGTATGTGTGTGTTCGGTGTGCGGTTGTGGGGTGATTTGAATGCGCTTGTCTTTTCTTAAAAGTTGCTACAGAAACAGCAAAACTATTTCATATTTCTGCAGCAAATCCCAATGCTCATTATGCCTAATGCAGCAATCTCTACTCCCCCAACTGTTATTGTTCTGAATCACATACACACAAGCGGCTGAACCAACTGAACTTTTTGACTGATGAACTATGCATCAAAGGATTACGGCGAGCACTCGTTGCACTGTAGGTGAGGAGTTCTTGTGTGCTCTCATCCACCCAAAGTTACTCTCTTCGAGACTTTCACCAAATACGATGTTGAAGATGGCACACACTCAGCCCTCCCAGTCTCTCATTGGACAGAATGTGGAGCACAACACTTGACAGCGTTGTCGTCTGGATTTGAAAGTCAGACATGTAAGAAGGCAGCCGCCACCTTTTCTTTTAACAAGAGTCATAAATCTGTAATGAGCACAGAGAGGATGCATATTTTATTTACTTTTTTGAAGACGTGATCTCTTCACTTCATAGGGATGCACTCTCGCTCTGTCGTATTTTTTTTTTCTCCTTCCAAAACAAAGTTTAAAACAGTGGATGTTACAGCCGTTTCTTTTTCTTGTGTCTCTGAACATGAATATGTAATTAAAGGTACACAAAAGTTAGCTAGAGTTTTACAGACCTAGGTGATGAATCAGATCTCATTCTTACCATAACAAGAGTAAAACGTGATTTACTAACTTACATTTTTTTATATAATGTAGTTCAAAATCTTTATTAAATATAGAATAGACTTCCAGCTCACAGAATCAAAAAAGCCTTAATGTGTCTTAACAATAAATGTAATTGCTAACCAAATAACTGATAACAAATTTCTGAACCTTATCTAAAGATGTCAAATCCCATTTGTACCTTCATCTTGGTGTATGGTAAAAACAAATGAATCCAGAGTTTAGATTGCGCAGTAGCATATGTTTTAAGCCAGCCCAGACAGAAAGACTGAGACAGACAAACCGATACAGACTGACAGACAGACAGATGGGGGGGAGCAGCTAAACCAGGCCAACAGAGGACAAGAGTAATGTTGTCCCATTCATCACACACCGCCAGGCTGGATCCTGGGAAGGACAGGGTAAGGAGAGTGCAGGAGCAGGGGAGCAGAGGTGAGGCAAAGTGGGGGAGAATTGTGCAGGAGCAGGGGTGTAGGTTTGGCGGGGGTCGGGTGGCATTCAGCAGGAGGCGAGGAAGAGGAAGCGCAGAAGTTGTGGGGTGGTAGTCATTTATGTGCCTGCGTGTGTGCTCCTGACCTTGAGTCTGATGGAGTGGCTGGTATTTTGGAGTTGATGAGGGGCCCCAGGGGGTGATGGGTAAAGATGATCAGTGGCAAACAACCTCCTGCCACCCGACTCATCAGAGTCACAAACACACACAAACGTGTCGTAACACAAGAAACCTTCCACTTTAGGATAGAAAGAAGAGGTCAATCTGAAAATAAGTCACCAACACCACCTTTTTTCTTTTATTCCCTCCATCCCCCTCTTTTATATATGCCTATATTTATCCTCGCTATGGGACGAGGCTGGGTGAAGAGACTAATTAGTACTAGAGAGCATTGTGTCTGCCTGGTCCACCTTCAGCTGACAGTCTAAACTGGAGTTTGACTTTGGCTTTGTGGGAGAGACCCTCAGCACACACAGATATTCTTCAAGAAAACTCTGTGTACGTCCTGTACACACAGTCATACACACACACATTTACATTGGGCCTATGGGAGTGGGACGCCCCTTCAGATCTTAACGTGGCCTTTGTGTGTGCGAGCCGCCTGATGAGGGCCGGGAGGACGTGCAGCACATCTCAACACCCTAGTTAAACAGATATTTATGTGTTTATGATAAAAAGAGAGGGAGGGAAATAGAGATGTATTCCCCACATTCGCCCATGGATTAGTTGTTGTATGAGATAAATTATTTATTAAAGCTGCCGGTTAAAAAAAAAAAAAAAGGGGGGGTGTAACATCTGCCTCTTTCATGTGGCGCTGGCGAGGTGCCAGGTTGCATGGTGGCATCTGAGGCCGGTCGCAGGGCCTTTTGTCTCGTCTTGTTGTCATTTCCTGACAGAGGGGATATGTTCTTCTAGGCCACTGGGTTGCGAGGTTTATTTTCTTTTTCCCTTTGGGGACTTTCTTAACTCCCAGGGGGTAATCTGTGACTCATCTCTTTCCCAGTGGAGCTAGTAATACTTGGAATAGACACAGATGAAACATAGTTGTTTTAGTTTCATTTTTGGCTTACATAATGTGTTCGGAGCTGAACTATTTCAATAAGGTGGTCAACATGAGATACAGAAAGTTCTCTGTGACTGCATTTGACTTGCTGCTCACATTTTCTTGAAAATATGCTAAACCAATTTGTCTCCTTGTGCTGATAAACTATCAGATTATTTTAGATCATAAATTTACCAATAGACTTTGAAGCTTTTTGCAATGTACCAACTATATACAGTATATTTTTGCTTGCTTCATTTTAGAGACAGACAGACTGTCTTCACTGTTATGACTCTGAATAGTTGCTCCTGTATAGAGGCAAACAAAATACTATTAGACTGAACTGAATACCACCAGTGAATGTTAATCAGCCAATGAAAGCCTCCTACCAGTGAATAGTGTTGCACTTTCATCAATCACTAAATTATTGTAATATTTATTTATTTGCTGCAAGTCTACAGCAGCCAAATATGTTGTTTATGGGTATAGAATCATGATTTCCTTGTATCCATATTTGATTATTCAGAGGGATTGCGACACATCAAGTTTTAAGTACACAGTAGATGCTAATTGTATGCGCTATTTATTATTCTGTCATGCCTAATTCTTGCACAGGCTTTGGAAATTGAATTTGTGTCGCCCCTAAAGCATTCCTCAACTTGTTCAACTTTTCAATGTTTTTTTCTTTTTTCCTGGGGTGGAAATGGGAGGGATGCCGCCTCCCTCTGCAGTTACAAAATCAACAAGAACGCTTTCAGATGCCCTCTGGGAGCCACATATTAGCATCCTGTCACGTTTTATATGACATTTCAATTTTTACTGTGCTGCCGAGTGAGAGAGGCAAAAAGAAAAACAAAGAAAAACAGGTGCAATTTTAGCACAGCGGCAATGAGCACCAGCCACTAGTGGTTTAGACTCATTTCGTGGTGTGATGGGATGTATGGTGCTGCATTATAACGGTTAGGTTTATCATTTTTATGGTGTAACCCAGCAGGGAGAACAATGTGATCGGAGGTTAAAACAGTCTCAAATGGCTCTCTCTATTTCCACCCAATAGATATAGGACAGATATTTGAGTCCATCGTAATGGGCTAAGTCCTCAGTGACCTCTCTCGTGTTTAGCTCTAGGCCTTGGGTCAGTGAAGAACAAACTGTCTTTGTTAAAGTTTACAACTGCTCACTTTGCACTTTTGCATATAGATGTACTCTGGCATGATGCTATCTCCCTGAAAGAGAAATGGAGCAGTCTAGTACATAGTACACAGGCAGTGAGCATCTTTTCTTTGTTAAATATTTAATGAAGTATTTCAAGGAGTTTACCACATTTGTTTACCACAATTTACCAGCAAGTGCAATGTGGTTAGTCTGACTGGGCTGTTTCTATGTATGAGAGTGTGAGAGAGTGTGTGTATGTGTGTGTGTCCTGGGCTCTCGCTGGTGTCACTGAGGTTTGTTTCTCCTTAACTCATGCAAACAGCTTGCATCACTTTAACGAGCATTCCCTCCTCTGTCTTTGCTGATAGGAGCACTCCCATGATGCGGCATGCTCCACACACTTGTACTAACGGGGGCTCAATGCTGAACTGATGGGTGCTTGGCTTAGACTTCTAGTCACACTCCAGACATACAAAAAATGATGCAAACTTTAGACACAACCACAAAAGATAAATGTATATGCCAACAAAGGACACAGACTTGATAAATATGTCTGCTACCAGCCTGATGAGAGTTAATTGATGTCAAAGACAAAGGATAAACAAATTCACTCAATGGAGTTATTTATTTAGCGCTACACAACTTTACCTTGAACTCACATTACATTCTGAATGGTCACGACCAATAATATCAATATGGTATTAATTAATCTTACTGCTCACTACTATATATGCAATCATTTTGCATTATTTGTATAAAGCATATGGTTTATGTTAAATGTAGTTTTGGCAGAAAAACCTTTAGGATTATTCTCAAAATCAGATTTGCTTTTTTTCTTAAGTGCAGGTATTCAAATGCACCTAATTGTATATGTACTGTACTATACTTCATATACAGACAAACATATGTGCACCTGACATAACAGTAGACATATGTAAATAGATTCATACCAGTCTTGCAGCAGATGAACCTGTCAAGAATGAAGCCGGCTCCAATGACAGTTTGAAGTAGACAAACGGAACTGGCAGTTACTGTAACATGTCAGCGTAACACATTGCAGATTAACCTACAGTTGCAGTCTATTAAAATGCATGATGATAAACTCATTAGGTAAGCTTATTATACTATCTGTCTGAAGGACTCAAGCCATGCAGCATCATCCTGTCATCAGGAGTGCTAGGAGTTGTAGCATACTTTGAGCATTAACAGGACTTGCAACTGTAGCCAAGTCAAAGCAAGAGGCCTCGCAGATTTAATTTTATTAGCTGTGCCTTCAGGTCTCCAAACAAACCCACTTAGTCTTCCTGACAGACACCGGAAGAGGCAGATGGGAATACTGGCCCTCAGTTTCCTGCACAGACACTGCTCATCCTCCTGAGTTAGACTAGAAACTAGTCGGAACTGGAAAACCATGTGAGCTTGTGGTTGATACCCATGCACACACAGACCTCACAAAATCACAGAGAGCACAACAAGACTGTCTTAGAGAGCTCACCTACCTGATTCAAACATTTCACAGTTTTTTGTCAACATCTAAGTCAACAACATCTTTGACCTTGACTGCTGTGTGAACGCAATGCCTCTCTCCTCATCTGTCTGTATCATTTCCCTTTCTATTAGTGATGGCATTGCAGTCTAAAACAAACATGCTCAGCAGAGAAAGAACCTGCTTTTAAAAGTCAAGGGCCCTCATCCTATAATGTTCTTCAGGATATATCGTTTGTAGAGTCACACAGCAAGACCAGGTGTGCAGATCAACCTTATCTAATAGCTGTAGGGTGTGTGTTCGTGTGTGTGTGTGTGTGTGTGTGTGTGTGTGTGTGTGTGTGTGTGTGTGTGTGTGTGTGTGTGTGTGTGTGTGTGTGTGTGTGTGTGTGTTGTGTGTGTTTGTGTGCATATTAGGTTCCATTATAAGAACAGGTTGCCTGGCTCCATATGTGCGCAGTGTGCAGGGAAGCTGGGAAAACAAGGTTCTCCGTGGCCCTCTGTGTTATTGCTACCTCCCGCCTCCCTGAGCCGTGTTTGAAGACAGGAAATACGAGTCAGACCGCAGTCCGAGGTGCATGTGGCAATGGTTTATACTCCAGTGACCTCTGACCTATCCTCTCCACCCCCGCCCGCTCTCTCACACCACTCCCCTGGCCCTCAAACACACTCCCGAAAATAAAACGGCCTGACCCGGCCCAGCCTGGCTCGGCTCGGCCTAACCCAGCCCAGCACAATAGATCCTGCGTTCTGAGATTTGTTTGAGCGAGCAATGAAAAACAGATGGTCTCTGAGGAAAGGACTGAGAAGAGGTGGAGAGAGAGGAAGAAAGAAAGGGAGTCTTGTAAAATATTTGCGAAGAAAAATAACCCAGGGACGCTGTCTAATTATATCTATTTGTCTTGTGTGGTTTTGCTGGGGAGGCCATGTGGTCTCCCTGACTGCTCCATGGTTCATTTTTCACATTATCTGATCCTGTACAGAGATTAAAAAGAAGAGGGTGGGTTTCGGGGCAGTGGAGGGTGTTTTGGGTCTCAATGGGATGGTTGTGGTGAGCTGGGGGGGGCTGGCCTCAAGGAGCGAAAATGTGGTGAAGGCCTCTGGGGTCCTGGAGGTTTCATGTCTTTGACTACTTTTCTGTCTTCTTTGGGTATAATGATGAGGATTAGTCAGAGTTTTATCTCACTAATCTAACAATGTCCATCCATCTTCATCATATAAATGCTGTTTCTCTCACATAGAGAAATGTTAGGTGGCCATGTGGGGTTCTGCCATAAACTTTTCTTTTTTTCTTTTTTTTGTCCATTTTTGCGGATAATTAACTTAAACAGCTGTGTAATATCCTTATTTCCCACCGTTAAATCCAGATTATCTCATATCTGAACTATGAAGGATTCTTTTTATTTGCAGGTGTTCATTTCAAATACTCTCAACAATAGTTAAAAAGGGCACATCAGTTCATCCACTGCACCAGCAACCCCCCACCCTCTCCCTAACAAAACTAAACTTATCGTCACTTTATCATTCTTTTTTTGTTGTTGCTGAGTTTTTAGAGTTGTCCGCTTGCTGCTGGGTAACATTCTGAAACTGGATGATCTGATAATATAAGTTTACCACAGCCATATTGTAAACTGCCCACCCGTACTAGTACCACTGGACACTCTGTTAACTCTTCTGATAATAGATAGTCCTCTTTTCTTGTTATGTGCTACTTTTGTCTCCCAAGCATGCTCGCCAATCACATCCAGCCGCAACCAGTCTGCGTGTTGATGTCCTCACTCAGCCAACGGCTTTCGATCACTCTCTGTCACCTCATTCTGTCCAGATCCATCCTGTCCCTTTGCTGTCACTCAGTCAGCAGGCAGCTCGTTGACTGTTGCATGACTTCTTCAATTCTTCACTTTGTTTCAGTAAGAGGGAGGGGATTGTAGATTTTAGATTGTCTGCCTAGTTTGTGGTTTCTCCCCACACTCCTCGCAGTATTCTCAAGTTCTCAACCATCAAAAGCTGAAATGGAAGAGCTCTTCATGGTGGGTGACGACGTTTAATAAGGATTTTAATGATGTCACGGCTGGTGACATCATCACAGTGTGCCAGCCAGCAGAACAAAAGAGGGCTCTGCCCGGTCTTCCTAGCTGGCTTGGCAGCAGCAGAGAGAGAGAGAGAGAGAGAGCACCCAAGGATTGATGTATCCATTCGGCTTTCAGTTTAATTCTGCCTCTCTATTCACATATTCAAATTTTCCTGTGTGAGCATTTTGATTTGTTCTGCCCACTTTATATCTCTATTACTGCCTGGAATGAAAGAACTCCGTCAGTTCGTGCAGGATATCCGGTGATTTGGCTCCCCACCCCAAATCTTTGACGCTATTTAAAATGTATTGTTTCCACAAAGATGCCTGTGCCCAGCCTCTGTTGTCTCTCTCCTCTTTCTCTCTCCTCCCCTCTCTGCAATGTCTCTCGCCATCTCTTCCTCCCTCACCCTTGCCTTTTTCTCCCTCGCCTACATCTCTATCTGTCCTCTTGCAGGACTCGGAGAGAAAGGGCTTCATGAACAAGCTTTATGCCATTCAGGACGTGTGCATCAGTGTGCAGAATGCACTGGATGAAGTGGCCTCCTATGGCGAGAGGATAAAGAAGTGAGTCGTAAGCCCACTCCTCGGCATCGGGCCCGCTCCGCTCTGCTCGGCATGTCCCAGTGTTTTTTCTGCAATGCCAGGTTGCCCCGCTTCCCCTTGCCAGCCTAACTGAGTACAACTCAGTTCTGCTCTCAGGAAACACTGCCAGCGTGACACCCAGCCCCGAGAGACAAACACACAGGCTGTCTGTCTTTATGTCTATCACATCTCACTTAACCCCGCATGACCTCCTAACTGAATCGTGTACATACTAGATTAAACACATCACTCCTCACGCACACACATCAAACCATTCATTCACTCCTACATACACAGGCGCTCTTATTTTTGAATAGATACATACAGAGCAAAGAATTTTTAGTTTTGATTAAAATCCATAATCAAAAAAGAGTCAGGCTACAGGTTCCTTCCTTGGTTATATCGAAAAGCATTTTAAATCAAGCTGACACATTTGTGACCTGTGTTTTGTAAAGTTGAGAGCATTTTATTGTGACTTATATTGAGTTATAGCCAATTTTCACCCTGCAATGCTGACCTGTAAGACTTAGTGGTGAAGTTATTCATTCTGCACAGTTTCTATGAATGTGGTGAATTTGCTGTGCAGGGGCATCCGGACCAGCTTGAATGGGTTGAAAAAATGTGAATGCCCTCCCTGACTCCTTTCTCCACTCTTTCTCGGCGTGTTTGGCTGGACTGAGCTTTGCCATGTCTCCTCATTTTTACAGTCCCTTTTTTCCTCTCTTTTCAGCACATTTAACTGGACTGTGCCTTTCTTAAGCTGGCTGGCCATCGTGGCATTCGGAGCAGCCACCATCATCATCTACTTCATCCCTCTACGATACATTGTGCTAGCCTGGGGTGAGCTAATGTCATGAAATATTTATTTTCATGTACTGTACGTGTTAAGGTAAAGTTAAATGTAAATGCTGTAGCTAAGTAAACCTGTGGCAGAGCTATGCAATTTCTACGTTTCATGCTGCTTTTAATGTTTGTATTTGGGGGGAAAGAGAACAATCAGTGAATGTAATTATGAAGTTTACAACAACCACAAAGGCTTTATTAACTTGTATAACATGCAGTACGTGCTGATGTACACCTCTCTTTTCCATCTCTTCCCTACTTGCCCCAACCATTTTTATCTCTTCAGGGGTGAATAAATTCACCAAGAAACTGCGAGACCCTTACACTATTGATAACAACGAGCTGCTAGACTTTCTGTCCAGAGTGCCCTCAGATGTACAAGTGGTGGGTGAACTTTCCATTTTCATCTCTGTCTCATCTATTATATCTTTTTGACAACATATCTGTCAGTCCCAGACATGGGCAAGGGTTAGGGCTCTTTTTATTATCTCCTCTATCTCTAACTCTGTCTCCTTTTTTTCCTCCTCTCAGCCGTTGGCGCCTCACTGTTGTACTTTTCATGTAGGGTGAACTGACTATCCATTGTTAAAGCCATGCAGACATTTAATCTGATTGTTTCAAAGTCATTCCTGTGTTTTCCTATTAATAGCTTCCTAGTCTAATTCAATTTCCACATACATAGCTGGAGCTGTGTAATAAGATAACGAGGTTAAGTGCCCAGCATATAACTAGGTTGATTGACTCCATATACATACACTCACACACAATTACAGTTAGCTGTTGTTTCCCAGCTATGCTAGTAATTGGAACAGAGTGTAAACCAACAGTTAACCAGCCCCATGCGGTTTTGCTTCTACATTAACCGTGAGATCAGATTAACTTTGTGGCTGAAAACTACAGATGCTTCGTTAGGTAAAATATAGGTGTGTAGGTGTGTGTGTAGTTTGTGTGTGTGTTAGCAGCAACGTGCTGTGCTGCTCAGGACAAAGTGCAGTTTAAACTGCAATTAAGCGGCAGCTTGTGAAAGTCGTTGTGTTATCCGGCACCGATGGTGTCCGCTGTGGCCGTTAAGCCCTGCTGTGCTGAGTTCAATACACACGCACATGAGCGCACACATAAACGCACATGCAGGATGGAGCTGACCCGGGGCCTCTGATACGACCAATCCCCTGCCACATCAGCGCTGACACACTTCCTCTTTGATCGCTTGTTGCCGCAACTTCTTTCATCTTTACAAGGTCATAATCCTTGCTCCGATACACACCCCCGCTAACCCCCCGTGTTCTCCCCCTTTTGGCCCCCGTGCAATTTTACAGTTTCATAGTTAACTGAGGCCTGCTGCAGCAGTAGGCACAAGGCAGGTAGCCACAGGCTTAAATGAGCCCAAGCTGTCCCCTCTGTTGAAGTGCAGCCACCTTACACACCTGGACACAGGAGAGGCAGAGCAGTGAAGGGGCCCAGGCCTGGCAGATATGAGGCCTTTACAAGGCCCCTAATGAGGGCCTGCTGGCTGGAGGAGGTGGGGGCAGACATGCTGCTCTGGTCTGGTGCCTGTGCTGCTGGAGTTGTGCCTACTGTATAAGTTATACTGTTAGTGCTACTGTAACAGTTATTGCTTCAGCTGTCGGAATGGTAATTGTTGCCAGGTTTTACTGACAGTTTGGAGGCTTACAGAGTAATGAGGGTGAAAGACCAAGGGAGAGGGGTAAGAATAGATTTCAGGGGAGAAAAGATGATGGTGGAAATAGAAAAAAAAAAGGCAGGAATTAGGACAGAAAGTACAGGTAGAGTTGATTGAATATTGGAGATGACTATTATCTTTGATTATTTAAAGCAGGGTAGCCTTGTTTGTATCAATAAGATAAGGTCAATACAATTTAGATTCACTGCTCAGTCAGCTGATCAAGAACTGAGACCTGTACTGATCACTTTCTAACTGAATCCAAAGGTTAATTTTCTGCGACGACACCCTGCTTGGCGGTCGTTGGCTAAAAACAGACCAGAACGTTCTGCTCTGCCATGCGTCCCGCTGCTGCCTGCGGTGGCGGGTTCACCTCATTGCCTGCCCTCGCCTCACTGGGTCAAAGCCGCCTGTGGGGATCAAGCCCTTTAGGCTCTTGGACAATGCAGAAAGTTGCTGGCATACAAATGGAGCGTCCCCTCACAGGCACGTGTCCACAGCACCCACTGGCATTGGAGCAGGGGCCCACTATGCCTGATACTCTGGATGACTAATGAAGTGCTATTTCAGGGACCCGGTTTGACCTTACGCACATACATAATCACACAAACACTGGCTCTGGCTCTCCCAGTAGTAGTGAATGTGAGGCGGGTTGGGGGTGTTTCAGTGCAGTGTTCCGCATCATTTGGAGGGGCATCAGTGCAGCCAGAACTGATGAGGTCCTAATGACTTTATATATAAAGGGCATCCACACTGGACCACAGTCCATCATAACATATGTCGCTGTAAAGCACGAAAAGTAACTGTTGAACAGCTTTAGGACTCTCATAGTTTTCTCATATTTCATTTATATTTATAGTGTACATAAACGAAACTTTGCATGTAGCGACAGTACCCACTTCTCCTTGGTTGTACAGTTAACGGAAGGTAAGTTAGTCTTGCAAACCAAGCTCTTTAAATCAACTACACTGGGCCCCTAACAGCACTGTGAAACACCCTTTAAAAACTAAACTCAGTGGTGCACGGGAGCTGCAACAGGCAGAGTTACCTTTTTACCACCTGAACAGTTTACCTAAATCATTATGTCCCTGTGAACGGCCATGTTAAAAGCTGGCATGGTGTGTAGTGCATGTCTGCGTGAGAGAGTCACTGCCCCTCCCTGGGTAACAGCTTTTTGTAGCTGGTTTGGCTCTTTTGCCAGCGTTAGCTATCGTTATGGTCATTATCAGGGAATCCTTCATGTCTCCTTAAACGAGACAAAACTGAGCACCTTTATAGTGCTGAGTATTCCCCACCTGGCGTTTTGGAGGTGTCAGTGCACTAGTATGTTTTACGACACCATTAGCCATGTGAGCTGGGGAGTGCGTAAGTAAAGCCAAGGCAATTAGCATGCCAAGTGGCCCTTTATGGTGTAAAGGAGCTGGATCAAACCCCCACTACAAAAATAAGCATGAATTCCAATTTAGCTCCTAATGAGCAGTGGGGAGTCAGGTTAATATTTTTAGACAACATTTATGTTGGGGATGAAACCTCATTGGACATAAGGGTCAAAGGCAGGATAGTTAAAGGTTGAAACGTTGTCAGATGCCATCACTTACATCTGGCAGAGGTCTCTCTCTCTCCTCCGCTTTGTCCTTCTCCACTTTTGTAACGAATTTAAACAATTCGCTGCAATTGGCCTCTTAGTCACTATTCAGTATGTGTCGTGCCACAGCAGCAAATAGGCAAAACTTTCTTTACTTTGTATTTATTTTTTTGCTCACTGATTTATGTCACCTTCACATGCCTTTTCTTTCCCAGCAATAGACGTAAGTGCTGAATCCTCCGATGTGCAGACGTGTGAACTATACACAATAGTGTTTCCC
The DNA here is from genome assembly GCF_027596085.1 of Anoplopoma fimbria. NCBI lineage: Eukaryota > Metazoa > Chordata > Actinopteri > Perciformes > Anoplopomatidae > Anoplopoma > Anoplopoma fimbria. The sequence goes on from NC_072461.1 coordinate 1,108,358, forward strand.
CGGAAACATTTAATAACCCTTATGCTCCATTAGGCGTCACATGAGATGAAACCCGCTGAGTTTTGTGCTCTGTGGAAAGGACTGGAAAACAGAATAACATAGTATCATTAAAATGTTGCTCCCTTGCCTTTCTTGACTTGAGTTATTTACGCGCCAATTTGCCATTTTTTTTTTTTTTTTGCTCACTGTCACCGACCTTGGTTTCGCCTCGTCTGTCTGCCCACACTGGCATCATCAAAACCCAGTCAAAAGGTTCAATGTGAGAGGGAGAGAGAGAATGAGAGACAGTGAGAGAGGGAGAAAGGAGCAGGTCCCGGGTTGCTTTGTGGGGAACACCGTTAAACGAAGCACGGTACACGCCGCCCCTTCAGCAGAGCACACTTCAAAGCCTGTTTTGCACTTGTACTGTCAACATTTGGGAGCGGAGAGGAGCGGAGAGGAGCGGAGAGGAGCGAGGGTGGAGCAGCCTTTGAGCAGCGCTGGGTCTTTACCCACTGCCTCTTCTGTCGATGTTCCCTTTAAGCTCCCCACTCGCGCTACCAAATTGCTTATGTGCTCTCCGCATTACCACACTTTTTTACTTTCACCCAATTCCGGTTTCTTTTATTTTGCTAACGTCCCACTTTCTCCTCGCCTACTCTGCCTTTTCTTCTCTTTTGACTCTTTTTTTTAACTAGCTCTTGTTGTCTGCATGGGTTTGTGTGCTTCTGTTTGCGTGTGTTATTAGGTGAGGTGAGCGGGGGAGCCAAGGGTATCGCATCAGGCAGGCCTGTCACCTGTAAGGTGCAATTGAACCTGTGACGCATGAGCTCCATTTCTTTTGGCTGGCAGCTCTTCACAGAGAAAACTCGTTTGATTGAGATATTGTTTTTTTCCTACACCCTTTTGTTTTTGTCGATCCCCTTCGCTGCTCTTCATGAGAAACAAAACCCTACTTTTCCACTGACATGCAAACTTTTTCTTTGTTTGTTTTCTGCGCTCACAAATAGTTTTGTTTGGACAGGAATGTCAATGCGCAGAATTAAATTGCTGTGTTCCTTTTTGCTGCTGTAGGAGTTTGGCCGTGTAATGGGACCACTAACAGCCAGTGATCCTGCACAATACCTGTCCTACTTTTGGATCCATGGTAGTTTGTTTGACGCTTGCAGCAAACGATGAGTGAGAATGAGTTGCATTTGGGAACAGATCTTTTATTTTTTTGTGAATTTGCTTGCAATTATTTAATATTAACAGACATATGCAACTGGCTACATGCAGATGTGCCGTTATTCCTTCACTCATGAGTGAATTAAATCATTCAACCATTCACTCACTTGTCCATCCATTGTCAGCACTGTCATTAATTGCAGTCAATGTGGGCACTGTGCCTGGACTGTCATGTCCCCTAACCAAACTACCACTGCACACACACAACACAAACACACACACACACAACCAAACTACCACCACACACACACACACACACACACACACACACACACACACACACACACACACACACACACAGATGGGGCCATATAAACCCTCTCTGTCCCCTGGGTTTTTGCTCCGCTGTCTGCTTTAGTTGGCAGGGCTATAAAAGGATCCACACCCACATGAGAACAGTATCTGTCATCACCCGAGTGTCCAAAGATCTCCCTCTGTCTCACCCAGTGTCTTCTTCATCGATTTCTCTCACCTGTTCCCTTTCCCCTTTTTCTTCCTTTCTACTTCTGACCCGTCTTTAACTCGTTTCCCTTCATTACTTTCTTCCATGTTTTCTCTACCTTGATTATTTCCCTGTCATCTTCTAGACTTACCTCCTAATCTCTCTTCTTTCTCACTGTAACTAACTAACCGGCTCTATTTGTACAGCTGTTTAGTAGGATGTTAGTTTGCCTTGTGGACATGGAGGAGTGTCCAGATCTGTATCAGTGCAGTCTGGCTGCCTAGTGAGGCGTAGAGAGCAACACATGCTGGCCTAACCACTCTGGAAGCAACTTAACAAGACATCGGTGACCACCGCTGTGAGACAGAGAAACTAAAATGCCCCACTATACCTTATGTGTGTTTACAGTGTGTGGATTTTTATGAGATTGTAATGATACAGTGGCAGGGTGTTGTGTGTTTGTGTGTGATGTTGAGTGGCTGGGTGTGTGTGTGTGTGTGTGTGTGTGTGTGTGTGTGTGTGTGTGTGTGTGTATACATTCTCGTCTCTGGTATCGGAATGTGTATGCATGTGTCTTCATTGATAAGCACACACTCGTTGAAGCGACAGTGGGAACCAGTAGAAGATGGATGATAAAGGCTCGTTCCCATCCAGTGCTGAGAGACGCTGCTGTTCTCGTCCACAGCAGACAGACCCACCATGAGACAGAACAGAGAAACCATATTGACGTCAGTTTGTTGTCTGCCTGGAGAATCAGAGAGGGTGTCAGTCAGTCAGACAGGCAGAGTAGCCTACAGTACATCAGCCAAGGAAGGATCCCACAGATGATACTGGCTCTTTGGTGCTGTGACTGTTAAGTCTTTTTTTTTTTTTTTTCGCTATTAGTATTCTGATTCAGTGGCTAGTGCTTGTCAGTGTCTTGAATCTGTCTAGGCTAGCGATGGTATTTGTGTGTTCATGCACACACATCTGAAAATGAGAGACTGCCAGAGTGACAGTCTCTGGTTGTTGAGGCTCAGCCACTGTGATGCTGTTACGTCTGAGTGTCCATCACTTAAGAGCAGCTTCTTTCTAAGCTTTGCTTACCGTCTTAGCAAAGCATCACATGAAGTGAGAGGCAGTTCCCTCAGGGAGAAGTAGGTGAGCCTATTCTGAAGTGATTGTGATGTGTCACCTGAATATCTTTTTAGAGACACAATAGTGATACAAAATAAGTATTTTGCTATTCAATGTCTTAGTTGTTAAATTAATTTTCTTGACAGCCAGTGCAAGACAGAAAGTTACAGCCAGGTGACAGTTAGCTTAGTTTGCTCCCGATCAATAAATAGACCATAACAACAGCCCCGTAAGAACCACAGCTTGTCGTTTTACACTCTAGGTGGATTTTATTATCTTTGGACAGAGCGACATTCTTTATGATAAGCTTACCTGTTATATTATATATTATTATGTTATATACCTGTTCATATTTAGCCGACACGTGAGTATCACTCGTTTTACCCAACTCTCTGTAAAAAAGCAAATAATTGTATTTCCCAAAATGTCAAACGGTTAATTTAAGTAAAGTAGGACATCATTGGATGAAGACATGCAGCAGACCGTGAATTTTGGTATTTAAACTTGCATAACTTGTACAGAAATAAGAGAACATAACATGAGGCTTTAAAAGGTGTAAAATCCTGCTTCTAAAATATATATATATATATATATATATATATATATATATACTGTATAGCTCAACGGGTACATCGTGGCATTAAGGTCTTTGTGGGCGGCTTCCTCTTTATAAGGAGTGTTAAAAAAGTATGTACACAGTGCTGTATAATGCCTTTAACTAACTTGTCAAGTGTGAGTAAATATCTTAAAAGTGTGTGAGGAAATGTCTTCAATTTTGGCACAAATGTCAGCCCTCATAGATAAACTGACTTTAGAATTTAGTGTTCAAAGTCACACAAATGTCTATCATGCAAAAATAACGAAGTGATGACATTTTGGACAAACATGGTAGTAAACTGCAACATGACTAGTTGGCGGTGCGAGGCGTTAATTCTAGTTGTGCCATGAATGATGTAAAAATAAAAGCTCTATTTTTTTCTCTCTCTGGCCATTAGATAGTCTACTTTTTCTATTGAACATTTTAGTTTTTGTCATAGAAGACAGCCTTTTTCTTAAACTTAACAATTTTGTCACAAATTACACATAGGCCATATAAAGCGTCTGAGATATAGCGTAGCATAAATCCAGCTCTATGTGAGTTGATACTGTACTAATAGTTTTGTAAGGGTTACAGTGTGTCTTTTCTGACTTCTCTCTGCTTCCCATCCTTCTGCCCTTTCACTCCTAACCATCTTGCAATACTGTGATGACTCTGTTGTCTCTCCAAGCTTTCCCATGAGTCCTTTCCCAGTTCTCTGTTTGTTTGTGTGATCCCTCCCCTTAGGCCACTGTCCCACATCTGTGAAAGTATGTGTGTACGTGTATATTTGTGTGCGTGCGTGTGCAAGCATGAATGTATTTGGAGCTCTGAACAGTGTACATGTATTGTGTTTGTGTGCGAGTGTGTGTGTGCGAGTGTGTGTGTGTGTGTGTTGTAATCAGTGTATAATCCCTTCCCTGTGGCCACTGTTCCACACAGCTGGACTCAGAGAGCCTCTGGAGGGTTTCTGTGCTCTTCAAGCATCCTTTGCTCTTTCCACCTGACCGGGTGGTGTGTGTGTGTGTGTGTGTGTGTGTGTGTGTGTGTGTGTGTGTGTGTGTGTGTGTGTGTGTGTGTGTGTGTGTGTGTGTGCGTGGGCGTGCATGCCTGCCTGTGTGTTTTAACAGGTGCAGTACCGAGAGCTGAAACTGGATCCCAATCCCAGTCCAAATAAAAGGAAGAAAAACAACCCCGGGTAGATGACTGTGTCCGCCCACCATCTCTTCTCTTCTTCACTTTCCTTCTTGTGGTCTATTACTGGACTCTGAGGAGCAGGGGAAGACGGCTCCGGACCAGATCCGCTCAGCTATCCTTCTTTTATTTTCTTTCTGATTTTCTTCTCTTAAACCTTTTTTTATGTCTTTAATTGCTCATGACGTACAGTACAGTTTCCTGAAGTGTAATTTTTGTATGAAAAAATTTAAATATTCTTATCACCATAAAGCTTTTGATTGATTTATAGGTGTGAAGGATAGACAGAATTACCGTTTTCTCAGCCGTGTGCTCCACTCTCCTTTCTTCTCTCCATCACTCTGATAGGTCGGGGAACTTTGTCCATCTGCTTTTAACTTTTATACTCACCATCCCAAAAAAGACATTTTCAATGCAATCCATGTTTATCAAATAGAAGCCTTATACCAACATTCTGCATTATCACTTCGTAGTAGACTTTTAAATCTATTTTAGAGCATATTGTATTTATCAAATGGTTTTGGTAATATGTTCATTTTTTCTAATTGTTTTTGTACCAAGGTATCTTTTGTGTTATTCCTCTCTTGGATGTGGTAATGATGTTATGTTCACTGGCAGTAATTTGTAGTTTTTCCACTTAACTCAGCCAGCCAAGTTGATTAGCAATTATGCTTGTAGCTCCAAGATACGTCCTTCTACACAAACACAAACCTGGACCAACAGGCTGAAGACTTGTGGTCGTATCTGTCCGTGCTTTGATACAATGGTCATGAAAAGATATGAATCCTAAACAAAGAAAATCAATCCACAGTAGAAAGTGGTATTAGTTTAAAGTACAGTGAGTCTGTTCTTCTTAAAATATATTGTGATTACATAATCCTAATTAAATAATACCAGGAGGAAAAAAAGGACAACACTGCTAAATTTAAGATTTTTTTTTTTTTTTACCCGAAACATTTATCACCAATACATTTCTAGATAAATTATTCGTAGCTTCGTTTAACCCCCTAAAACAAGTCAAAGTCACCTGTCGGTTATTCAGTGAGCTACCGTCTCTCTGTCAGGTGACGCAGCAGACTGGGCCTTCTGCTGTCGTGGTGTTAATATAGATGTCATCCCGTCTATGCAGAGTGTCGCCAGACAGGCAGGCCTTTAGGCAGCCACAACCCTAATCTTGTTTGAAAGGCTGGTCTCCCTTCTTCTCATCTCCCTGTGTGTTTGCCTCGGCGCCCACACAAGAAAGCATTCACACACACGCGCACAAGCATGCATGCAGGAACAGCAACAAAAAACGCATCCTCTCACGTGAATATGCTGCTTCTTTTAGAGATCTTGCGTAAACATACTGTACCTACTAGATCGCAGATGAAAGCATAACATCCCATTCGAGCAGGCACATTCTCTCGCTCTCAGCCACACACACTCAGCCACACACACACACACACACACACACACACACACACACACACACACACACACACACACACACACACACACACACACACACACACACACAAACATGTTCTCTGTGCTGCTGTGCCCCAGGCTGGCCGCCCTCTCCATCTGCCCCACCTCCTGTGCCCACAGCTCAACTTTGATCCGTCTTTCCAGAGACAGAGGCTTGTGTATGTGAACTGTATATGTAAGAGTGTTTGCGTATACACGTTTATGGAATCAAAGACACGTTGCTTCTCGGTGTGTGTTACAATTGTATCTCCCCTCCAGCTGTAGACTGATGCGTAGATTCAGTTGTGTGTGTGTCAGCCTGTGAAGGTGTGTGTGTGTGTGTGTTATTTGGTGTGGGGTTTGCTGGTGTCGGCGGCCGTCAGCTAGATGAGCAGCGAGTCGCTGTGTGACAACACAAGGCTCTGAGGGGGATTTAGGCCTGAGATGTCAGGGATGTGTGTGTGTGTGTGTGTGTGTGTGTGTTTTATGCCATTTCAGATCCCCTTTCCCATCATGCTTCTCTCCGTTTGCTCTCTCTGCGGTTCCCTCATTCGTCAGTGAGAGGGGTTGCGACCCTGTCTGAAGGGACGGTCTCCTGGGCTTCTTGCTGAGCATCTGTTGAAAGATCACAGCCCAGTCTACATTTGAGGAGGTCTCCTCTCATCCTACTGATCCCTGACTCCATCTTTCCCCCGCTTCTGCATCTTTTTGTTCCCTCTCCCCCCCTTTGTCTGTCTGGTCGTCTGTCTCTCTGTCTTCATCGCTCTAACCCCCTCCCCACCACTCCGAGAGGTCTCTTCTGCCATTTCGTCATCCTCTCTCCCTGACTGTCTGCTTGCCATTGCCTGTACCCTCTCCCTCCCTCCCTCCCTCCCTCTTTACCCATCCATCTCCATGCTTAAATATCAACAGGCTCGGATCTGTCACTCCAGAGAGCCATTGATTTTGTTTTGTTGTTTTGAGGAATCCACTTGAAAGACAATAACAGACTGTCCCCTAAGAGCAGCGTTGCAGACTGATTATAGCCTCCTCAACAAACACACTCTGTGGCTCGTGAAGGATGGCTTTTTATAATGCCTGAAGGGACTATTTGAATACCTGATATGTACTGTATGTGTCTACTACTGTATGTAGTTATTTTACAGCAAATTGTGGTGACTATTGTGTGGTATTGCATTCAAATACCATTTTATTTTTTGGTCATATATTATTGAATTTCGGCTTTGTTTGCAAGCAAACCAAAGTGTTTTTATTTTGTATGATGTAGAGAAAACAGATTATATAAAGGAATGTATCAGACTGTCAGCCGTAAAGGGATAAAAAGCACTTTTTTTTGCACCAAGTGGAAATGAGACTATTTATTTTTTAAATAATACTGTACATAGCTAACTACTTAATTTATGTTTGTATTTTATACAGTATGCCTGTTTTTGGTCTGGTGGTGATGTTGTAAAGTAGGTGTATGCCTGCCTCATTTTCTAAGATCTGTCTTTTTTCTCTGCCTGCAATGTTGCCTGCCAGTGTGACATCATCTTCATGTGCCCAGTTCTGGCCAATGACATTTCAGGACGGAATTTAGCAGCTAACACATTAATTGGTCAGGAGGGGTAAAAGAAAATAAGATGTACCGTTCCAGTTTGAGAAATATAATGCATCTGATGTATGATTGCTTATTTTGAAAGAAAAAAAGTTTAAAACTAACACAAGATTAAATATTTTTTATCATCTTCAGTGTCTGGATTATTGCAAAATTTGTTCTCCGCTTCAGCAATCTCATTCCTGAGCCAACACTGGTAGTAGCAAAGGAAATAAACGGCCATTCATCTCAGTCTGAGATACTGAGTACTTTCTCATTTCAGGTCCCCCCTCCCTCTCTCAACTCTGTTGCTCCATCGCCCGCTCGACCCGACCCAACAGGCAGACCTAAAGCGCTCATTCCTCACTGCTGTCTGTGTGGTGAGACCCTCAGTGCTCCTCAAGTTTCTCAGAACAGGATGTCTCCTGCCAGAGCTGTTTTTACTCTCTTTCACTGGCCCCCACATGAAGCCGCTCCATTTGTCAGAGCACCTTTCAGCCTTACACTGCAGTAGCCATTTCCCCATGATTTATCGGTGTAACATGATTGACCACTTTTAACATTTAATGCTATCAGAATCTATTAACAACTTGGAATGGAGTGTACCAGTGAAATTATTTTAATTGATTTTATTATAAATAATAGTTAATGTGTAAAAACATTTTTTTGACCTTTTTAAACATTAAAAAAAGTAACTGTAGAAAACAATAACTTGAGGTAGTAACTGTCTAAATAGAAATGATTGTGTTGCCATAAAAACATGCAACTCAGACCATTCAACATAAATAATTTTTCAGGAACATTTTTCAATTTTGGGAAATATAAAAGAAGTAGTGAAATACATCCAAACCATGGTGTATCTATAAAATAGTTTCTATGTAGAAAGAACATACAGCTAACTTGAAAAACACGTGCTTACCCATTTACCAACATGGGAAGATGGGCGAAGGCCACATTATTTGGGAGGCCTACATTCACAGATGATTGCCTGTGTAGACATTTTAAGGCCTTGGTTAAATGTATGATATAATAACAATTGAATATAAAAAACAAAGGTTGTACATTCATTCATTTTCAGTGTGTTGTCCATTGGTCCTGTTTCACAGATCAGCTACTAGTGCTTCCCCTCGAGACTTAAGGTCCTCCAGTATCTCCATTAGGAACAGTGTATTCTCTCCTCTGCACTCTTTCACTGCGAGAGACACCTGCCCCAGGTAACTCCCTCTGCCAAGCTCCAGCAGGGTCTTTGCATCCTCCACCAGCCTCACCGCCCGCTGGTCTGTCCAGCCCAGAGTCACTGTTTGGTGGGAGTGTGTCTCCAGGGCCCTGAGCAGCGTGTAGCCCAGGCTGTGGGACTTGTTGCTGGGCTGCGTATGGCCGTGTAGGCCCCTCTCTTGCTGGTAGGAGAAAATGAGGTGGGCCAGCAGAGAGGATCCAGCCTCCAGGAGAGGAAGGTTCAAGACCTCAGTGGAGTTGTTTCTCACGGCTGAGTCACCCACATGCGCGCTGCGGAGGAGCTCCTCCCTCTGGCTTGTTGCAGAGACCAGATCCAGTGCAGTCCGCCCTTCTCCATCAGTCTGCCGCAGGATAACTGAGCCTGGAGGGGGTAAGAGGTATACAGGATCAGATCACACAACGCTTGCTGACTTTGACTGCAGTCATTTCTATCACAACTCAAGGCTAGACAAGTGACTCACACAATGACATTTATTGCTCTTGTAAAGAGAGACAAGGGTGACTGAAAATGTAAATACTTTCAACGGGGAAGTACTTTTTAATGAACTGTGCTTAAGAACAAAACTCAAAGTTTGTCCTGATAGCACTGAACACTTCATCAGCATTGTATAATGACAGAGTGCCTTTAAGAGGATCTGTCAATGCCTCTATTGAAAGTGAGTTAACTCCGCACATGGGAGTGCAAGGACAAGAGCGCATATTGTATTAAGTTGTACGAGTGCATGCATGTGACAGCCTTCACACACAAACCATGACAAAACAGAAAATCTGAACGTAAACACTACTAAGTACTCTTTGACCTGCCCCCCAGTGTACGTCTACCTTCACTGAAGCTCGTCTTTAAGTTGCCTCTCAGATTGAAAGCTGTGAAGGATGTGCCCTTGTTTTGAGTGGCTTCACCTGAAAAATACTTGTTGGAAATAAGGTACTGCTAATGGACTTTAAATGTGTGTTAGAATGTTAATCCAACTGAAGTTTTGGTTAGATGTGATAAAGTATAATTTAATATTAAATATTTGATTTGAAAGTGGCCTGAAAATTTGAGGTTAATGAGTGTAATGTTCAGCCGGTTGATTATGATGCATTAATTGCATCACGACACACTTGTCATGTCACATCATGACACGCAGCTGAGCTACTGCAGGCTGCAGCATCACTATCAAATAAGGCAAAAGAGACATTGCACGGATGACTGAGAGGACGCAGCAGCAGATATGAATAGTGCACAGACACACACTGGAATGCAATTGCCAGACAGCAGAACACACACTCACAGTGAAGTGAGGAGTTAAAAAAAAGTGAACAGCTGGGGCCTCAGTGCCAGTCGGGGCTTTTAGCTCATTTCAGCACTAACTTCATCCGACACTTTGTCTTAACTGGGTGAGTGGCGGGTCACTTTGTGTTTGTGTTAAAAGCGCAAAAGGTTGGTGACCTAATGATGGCTCTGCTTTCCTGTTGGCCTTTTTCATGTAATGCTGTAATGCTCATGGCTATCATCAGCAACACTAACACAGAGAGCTACTGGGGGTGAGAAAACTCAAAACAGACCTCCACTGTGACATCAGAAAATAAAAAGATCTTCATAGAGAACTACAAATGCTGTGTTCACTTTCAATGAAGTTCTTTAATATTGATTAAGTGAAAAAGGCTGTTGCGGCAAATCAATGCTATAAGTCCTACAATTCAAATACCTATACATTCAAAATGCTTCAATCCTTCAATAACCTTGACTTTATCCTTTTAGCGCTGAACTACATTCAAACTGAACATGACGGTTACAGTTGAATGTAACACTTACCCCTCTTACAAAGCCAGGAAAGTTATAACAGTGACATTTACCGTCTACTCTTCTGCTTTGTCTGTTCAGACTGAAAGCCATTTTCCAGTGTCAGACAGGCCCCTGCGCACTTAGCCTACGTGGAACGGGTCGAGTCAAGTGTGAGCCCTTTTGTTTGCTTTTAGATAGATCCATTTCTATGGCAAACTGCTCTTGATGGCACTTGACTGTTCAACCTCGGCAGTGCTGCTGCCACATACGAGTTTACGGCTCTGTGGAGGCTCGGCGTGTCGCACAGACGGCTGCTTGATACCAGCGCTGCCAGGGGTTTCTGTTTGACAGACATTGTGGGGCTGCAAGCATTACGTTTTAAAAAAGGGGCAATCATGTGTGTGCGTGTGTTTGTATGGTGCACTGTGAGATAAACCACACTTACTTAACCTCCATAATGCCATTTTGACAAAAAGACAGCCTTGTTTTAAATGAAACGCTCAAAATGGAACAATATGAATTCTGTAATTGCTCTCCATCTCTCTGTCTGCCACTGAACTAACACTGTGTGTAGCAGTTATGAGATAATCGGTGAGAGCTCACGTAGCTGTTAGCGGGGAAGGTCAGCGCTCATCTACCTTTTAGTGCTTCAAGCCTGAGTGGCAAAAACTCAATCTGCATAAATTGTGGCATTAATCTACATAAACTTTTACATAAGCGGGGAAATTTCAAATGCAGGGGTCAGGCATCGGGGGCAGCAGTCAAGGACGTAAGAGCACAGATTTGATCAAAGTGGCCACGAGAGGAAGGCAGAGGGGAGGGAGACGGAGCGACGTGGTGTGAGAGAGAGTGAGGTTGTTCACAGCAGGTCATATTGACCAGGTTTCTATAACAAGCTGTCCTCGCTATTACACTCATGCAGTAGGAAAAGCTGTAATACGTGAAGCCAGCCATGGAGTGACACATAGCAGAAAGCTTCAGGTCCACAAGACTGTGGCTTTAAAAAAAACACTCTACCCATAGTACCCCATGCAGGCACACAGGAACATGCCGCATCATGCTGGAAAATGGATCCATCTTTGTCCCTTTCCGGATGAGCTCTAAAAAAGATGGGATGTCTTTTGAAGACTGAGGCTGTTTTTCTTTACAATTTATCATGTTCTGCGCCTTCCTTTGAAAGGACCAACCTCAGACTTAGCTCTGCAAGGGGCCTTTAAGCCTGAGCTACGAACCCAAGCACCCTGTGCAGTCTTTAACAAAATGTGGAGAAAAGGAAAAAGAGGAAAACTTGGTTTACTTCTCCCTCTCCTTCATAATATTTCTCCTCCTCCAATGTTGAAGCAGTTGTTTTCTTCAGCTGGCAATAAACAGTAACATTTAAACTAATATATAATATAGAGAAGACAGAAATCAACACAGGGCAAATTATAACAAAAATACACCAATATCGCAGAGGAATACATACTGTACATATTGAGTATATGTGCATTAACTAAAGTGCATGATCACCTCAGTCCCTTTTGAAATGCATGAATTCCATGCATCGGTTATATAAGATGAAACTCAATATGTTCTTTCATAAAAGAATAGCTGGTTATAGCAGAAAAGATATGCAAGTTTAACAGAAATAGGATCGGTTTAAGCATAAAGCTCCAGATAAAGCAACAAGTCAGATCCCCAATTACAACTGTATTGTCAGTAGACATTAGAAATCTTTTTTTTTTTTTAAATGCACTGTGATCCACAAACTCTGCTCTTGTTAATATTAGAAATGAATATAAAACTATCCGCAACAAAAGTTCCACCAGAAATAAAACATCAGCAATGTGCTTCAGTGCTTTTATGTCCAATCCCACATACCACTGTCCCTCTGTCGAGTCTCAGCCACAGCTCTGTTCGCTCACACACAAGATGCAAATCATCAGCACAAGAGAAAGAAATGCAAGATCGAGAAGTGCAGTTTTCCAGCATTCCCCTATGTTATAGTGTCAAACCCGGCTGACAGACAGGCTCCAACCAGACGGATGACACTGGTGTGGGGGCCCCTGCAGCGCGGCCCTGGGCTCGGCTTGCCTGAAAGCCTGTGCGGCTGCATGTTTGATTGTAGATCTGTCTGCCTGTGAGCTAACTGTGCGCGTCGGTGTGTTTGTCACATTTGCATATTTACCTGCTTGACTTTCTCCGTTATTTTATTACCATTAAGCATCAGCTTGTGTGCGTTTGCTTTGCCACGATTTCTACTTATATGGTTCACGTTCTGGACAAGAGAATCACTCGTTATCCATCCTGGGGTAAAAAAAACACCACACAGCTCAACTGCACTTAATACAGACGTCAACGATCATAGCCTTTACAAATTACATATTTTCAGGACAGAAGACATACAAATAGCATTGCGTGCTGTTTAAAATGTAATACACACGCATACACACACACATGCTGTTATGAGACTAGAGGCTGGGGAAAGGTTTTGGTGCAGGGACAGCGACTGAAGTGAATCCAGGTATTGGCGCTGGGTGTCAGATATGCTGCAGTAGAGATAAATACAGCACCTGGGGGATTACATGGGAGCACAGGGTAATTACACCATCTTTTATGTGTGTGTGTGTGTGTGTGTGTGTGTGTGTGTGTCTGTGTGTGTGTGTGTGTGTGTGTGTGTGTGTGTGTGTGTGTGTGTGTGTCTGTGTGTGTACACGGATGTGAAAATGCCCCGCTAAGACCTCAGCTCCGAAGCTTCAGCAGAGGGAGGAAATTCACATGCAAGCATAAGCGACTGCCTGATGCACCAGCCAGATGAAGTCTTACTGCTACACACACACACACACACATATATACATATGGAGCGCAAAGCCCTTTGGCCTTTAGAGGGCAGGCAAAGACAAGAAATATAAAAGCGAGAGTGGAGGAGGGGAAAATTGGCGCAAATAGAGGGAGGGAGGGGAGGGAAGGAAAGAAAGATGCAGTGCTCCCTCCCCCTATGTCTCTCACTCTCTCTCCCTCTCTCTCTGGTCTGATGCTGTGGCTGAGGCAGACAAGCTGGGAAGCAGGCAGCTCCACAGCATGGTAAACATCCCCTCTCTCTCTCTCTCTCTCTCTCTCTTTCTTTCTCTTCCTCCCCTCGCTGCCTGAAAAAGAGAGGCAGGCTGAGTGTGTGAACTGCAGCCAGGGGCACGGCATCACATATCCACAGGGAGCTGCTAGCTAGCGACTAGAAACCACAGCAAAAACAACAAGGCCAACCAAGTGAAGCACCAAAGCAGCCAGCGGAGAGGCATCAGATGCAGGAAAAAAAGAAAGACCAGCCAGACATGTGAATATGTTACAATCCCTCTCTGCTTTAGCAACAGTGTCTGAACGCTCATTGATAAATGTCCACTTCTTTCTACCTTGATATTCAGAGTATAGAAAGCAGGGATGAAAAAGCCTGTGGAGGTTTTATCAGATGAAGCAGTCGGGTCAATTTCTTTGTATAATGATACTAAGTCATGTGGCCTCTGCTATATTTCCTTTTAGATTGAGCTTTAATTCTACTAATGACATTAAATCCAGTGACAGGCTCTGTCTTGTCAGTCACAGGTGAGCGCCATCTTAACAGGTTGTGTCTGATTAAAGTGTCCCTGTTCAGTTGGATCATAGCCTTTGGGAAGAGGTGGGGCAGACAAGTATAGGATGTAAGATATAAAAGCATGGGCACCAACTGCTAGCTTTGTGTAATCCCCTGCCACTCCATCCCTTGTAGTGAGAGGGGTTATCAGATATACTTTGATTTATTGGATGCTGATCAGCAGTGAGCGATAAGCATCTCAAATAATCAGAGTGGAGCCATAAATGAACTCTTAACCGGTCTCTTCAATCAGAAAAAGGCTAATCACTGCCATCAGCTGTTCGCTCTAATAATATGTCATGCACTGAGTCATCATGTGAAAGCAAGTAAACACTTTCCTATGATGCAATTAACAAGCACACAACCTCATTTAGTTATTCAAGCCATTTGGAAGTTAATTTGATAGAAGTAGACTGAAATACTTCTTGAACCCAGAGAACTAGATTGAAATAAAGACACAGAATAAATAAATAAATAATGACTGTGATTGTAGAATTTATGGGCACAATAACTTGGTAAAAATGTAACCCACTGGGTTTTATTTTTGTGGCAATGACTAGTACAAGAAGTGCATTGGTATTTTCCAGTACTTAAATGCAACACACATTATGCAAAGGCTAGGCGCAAAGACGAAGGTTTTGCGCAGACGATTTAGGACAGGGTAAGGTTTTAGTTTAGTAGCAAAACGAGGAGTTTACAGCCATGCTAGCAGCTCTGTGGGGCTGCACTAAAAGGTGGTAAATTATAAATTCAGAGCATATCTATGATTGAGTTATGCCGGCACACAGCCAGCTGAGCCGGCGGCTAGCAGCTAACGTTGAAAATGAAAGCAAAAGTGCTGACTGAGCTAGCAGTGTTACCTTTAGGGGGAACCATAGGGGGGAGGACGATGCTCTGGCATGGGACGACGTCATCAGCAGTAACCACAGTGTAGTCAAATCTTTACATAGCAAATAGTTGTTTTTGTTCAGAATTTTTAATTCAGTACTTTTAAGCACAGTGGCACCTGCTTTAACATGCTGATGTTTAAGCAGGTATAATGCACCATGTTCACTATTTTAGTTTAGTATCAGAGAAAAAAGTCATGGAATCCCCAAACACAGAGGGAGAGAAAAGAATTCTGTTTGCATGCATTCATCGCCCTCTCACCCTCCACTCACTCACTCACTCACTCACTCACTCACTCACTCACTCACTCAGTCAGTCAGTCAGTCAGTCAGACGGCAATATCCGAACCCATCAGATTAGCCTCTGGGGACCCAGTGAAACCAGTGGATATTTGGGCCAAGACTACCTTTTCTGTGTGCTGGTCATTGTTTACAATCTCATTAGCAACCTGAAATGCGAGACTCGAGTTGGAATTGACGGACGACGTGTGGGACCAGATTGTTTCACAAGTAGCCAGTTCACAAGCAAAGCTAAATCATTGTCAGATTAGTGGGTTTTGAAATTGCATAACAGCCAATGCGTTCTGACTTCTGCCTCTATTGCTCTCCACACAAACTGTTTACCTGCAATCAACCAGCAGGCATTCTGCGCCAAGGTGATTAGTCAATACTACAAGTACTACAAACAGAAAGCGCTGCGTTCAATACCAAAATTTTGTAGTAGGAGGGGAGAGGACGACGACAACCAAAATTGTCAAACTTTCCTCAAACTTGCAGCCATTAATTGCTCTTCACTTGGCTATTAAAATTCAGACTTCAAGGATTTTCCATTTTGCAAAAATTATAATGATCTCAAATACATTACGTTATGTAAAAAATGTTTTCTTTCATATTAATGTGTTCGAACAAGCTTTTGCATTACTCACAGTTACAATATTGTCAGATTTGACTGCACCTTTAAAACAGAGACAATTCTCAGACAGTATCTTAGAAAGTCTTTACATTTGACATTGTGATGGCAAAGTTAAACTTTGGAACTTCAGACTCACTTAACATTCTTGTTGAACGACTAACTGCTCCCACAGTATGCACCATTCGTACTGCTGCTCCAAACTTAAAGTACAACAGGCTACAAACGCTTCAGGGTTTAGCTTCTTATTGAAAAAATGATTTAATCAAACACACTCAACTGCTGCTAGGGGATTTCTACCGTTGGAGTGTGTGCTGAGATAAGTTCAAGGCTAAAATGCAGACACAGAGAAAGATCTTCATGGCCAACAACACAAAATCATCTCTGGCTTGTGCCCATGTTGTTGTTTTTATTTCAATGGCCTAGACCAATTTAAACCTTGAAACTTGGCTTTGCGGATGGAGTAGCATGTAATTGACACTTTTACTTGTTGACACTTATTGACACCAAATTCACCACTTTTCATTTTTATGTGGTCATTACAAATAAATACTGTATATGAAATTAAACTCCTGCTGAACCTTGTAAAAAAATACTTAGAAAATAATGTTCCTTGGCTTCTGCCCTTTCCTTTTCACTGAAGGCCTTCATGCTCAACAAATGCTGCAGCTGTTAAAAATTTTGAAAAAAGGGCAAGGCATGTGTACACTGTAAAACGGCATAAGTAGCCAGCAAAATGCCATTGATAAAATAATTGCAAAATCATATCCCTCCTTTAATCCTCCAAGGTCCTCATCTGTATAAAACATAGGCCTCATCTCAAAAGGAGTCTCTCCCTCCTCTTAGAGCATGTTGAGGAACGACTCGGGAGACTGTTGGATTCAGCTCTAGACTTAATCCTGGCAACCACCCCAAAACACAGAAAGAAAGGTTGGGGGGTGGTTGGCGAGAGGGAGAGAGAGGCAGGAAGAGAGAGAAAGAAGCAGAATCTAGTCAAAAATTCCCAGCGAGGCAAGTCATTGAAATATAGCCTGGAGAAAGCAGCAGTTGAAACATCAACACACCCGAGTGAAGCCGAGGGCTCCAAACACAGCCTCACCTCTAATGGTACAAGTGCTCAGCTCCTCGCAGTTGCCAGTTCAGGACCCACAGGGAAATCAGTACTGAGCAGAATGAACTTTCTTTAGCGTGTTGACAGCGAGGAAGCCCAAGTGTGTCTAAAACTCTACCTGTGTGCGTGTGTGTATCTATGACAGAGATAGACAAACTGACAGACACAAACCATGACTGTCTGCAGCCGTCCGTGGGGACTGTGCGTTTCCCGTGCCACTGAGCAAATGACATCTTTCTGCTCCACAAACACTCGTTCACATTAGGATCTGCAGGGACCGCGGGATGCTATGCATGAACCGACCGCATGTGTGTGTTTGTGTGTGGGTACAAGAGATGCACAAAAATCCAAAGAGAATATGTAAAGGCAGCCAAGTCGCAACTCTCTTGAACTTCTCTGAACTTGCTTGACTCAAGCCAAACAATTAGACAAACAAGAAAAAAACAAAACACTTTTACACATACCTGAAGAATTATTTCAGCTATACTCTTTCGCCTCCAAGAATCTAAATGAGTTTGTGTGTGTGTGTGTGTGTGTGTGTGTGTGTGTGTATGTGTTTACCAGTCGAGGTGGACTGGCCGTGCTTACTAACACGGTGGGCTGTATTGAGAGGATGCCATCAGCGATTACGGTCACAGGGCCGAGTGGTGACAGCTTAAAGGCTCTTTTCTTTATTTCCCCACCCCCTTTTGCAAACGGACACGCCTCCACTGTGTGTGTGTATGTGTGTGTGTGCCAGGTCTGAACTACAGAGCTAAAGGCTCCGGGTCATTTTCCATTCCAATCAGGGGTACCGGCTGTCCTGGCCACCCTGCAAAATTTAAACACTCCTACCAGCTGAGGAAGGGGCACAGGGAAGCGTCAGCGATCAGCGATCACACACACACACACACACACACACACACACACACACACACACACACACACACACACACACACACACACACACACACACACACACACACACACACACACACACACACACACACACACACACACACACACACACACACACACACACACACACACACACTTACAAATAGTTAATTACAAGCCAGCATACGCTCATTACAGCATTTGAGATTCAAGAAAATATCAGTGCATGCATGCACATACATCAAAATATATAGCCAAGGACACTTCCATACCATGTAAAAACGAGCCAAACACACTCACACACACACACACACACACACACACACACACACACACACACACACACACACACACACACACACACACACACACACACACACACACACACACACACACACACACACACACACACACACACACACACACTTATACACAGGGTCAGGCGGGGCGGCCTTGGGCAATGGGAGGAGGAGGGGAGGAGAGCAGAGTCAGCCTTGCCCTCAGCCATGGCATCCTTTCTTTGCCAGCTCCTAAAGCCTGGAGGGACTGAGGTAGAGGGGGTAGGGGTGGGATCCATCTATTCCTCCCTCCTACAATTCACCCCTGAAAAAGCACACACACACACACACACACACAGAGAGAGCCCAGGCCTCCCAGCAGACAGGCTTACAAAGGGGTGAGATCACTCCCAAATAAAGGCTTTGTTGGTGTGCCAGTGTCAGTGTTGCCCTCTCTGGCCTACCAGAACCTTGGCAGCTAGGTTCAGCCTTTCTGTTGGAAACAGCAGGGTGAATGCCTCAGTGGAAAATATAGTTTCAGGAGATGTAGCAGGCACAAACAAGAATAAAACACAGGAATATAATAAATAAAGACAGAGAGGAATGGAAATGCATCTGGCCCACTAGCCTGTTTGCCTACCATGGGACATTGCAGCGTATCTCCATGGCCAGAATTTAAAAAGCACTCTGATGTACGGATGTTAGAAATGCTGCCATAAGCACAAAAGTCCAGCTTGAGTTAAGAGTAAAAACTGGAATGAACAACAACATAAAGATGCTTACGGTAACTAACCATCATAAAGCCCCAAAGCCAAAACTTCCCAGACTCCACAACCAGGACTTAACAAAAAAAAAAAAAAAAAAATGCTAGGCCTATCTAGGCCTATCGATGGTGTCCATGGCAACCAGATGGAGATCACGGACAAGAGACCAAGATAGAAAGTGTAGCCTGGAGTCAAGAGGACCACCTCCTCACCAGCTCACTGCTGTAGCTTTTAGACAACCCGCCATCAAGGTGTGAGGAAATAGCAAACCGTCAGGAGAGAGTGAGTGAGAAAAAGAAGTATAATGTACAAGCCTGCAGGTGTTTCAAACTGAGAGTATTCTCATTCCTGATGTGCTGCTCAGTCCCTGCGAAGAGACCTGGCCCAGACAGCAGGCCAGACGTCTGCTGCACACATACACACACGCTCTCACTTTATCTTCTAATTTTACAGATAGCTGCTTCTTCATCTGACCTCTTTTAATTTTCTCTCCCTTATGTTACCGAGGAAGGGAGAGAAAAAAAATGGAGCGCTCGCTTGTTTCCTCTCCGGGACTAAACAATCCCAGTCTAATTTATTTTTTGAGGACAGAATATGTACATGTGTTAATGGGAAAGTCGAATCAAATTAACTATAATTAGTCAAACTGAGAGGTGAGCAGAGGCAGAGGTACAGTATGATACATGAGAGACTTGTTCAATGCTGGCAAATGGCACCCCTCCCCACCCTCCCCAAAAAACACAAACACATTCACTCTGCCACCTGCTGCCACACAACCAGCGACGCCAACCTCTCCTGAGCTCCGACACCCGTCACGCTCGCTTCAACCCTCCTGAGCTCAGACTGTATGTGGCATGCAAACATGCCGACACACACACACTCGTTGTGTTGTGACACATTTCCACAAAAAACCTGCGTGTGAATTTTGCAAGCGGCGGATCCTGACTCCTCTAATCACGTCAAAATGACAATAACAGACATCTCTTGAAGTGATGCTGTAATCTGTTTGGACAGACACGGCAGTGCAGGATTGCATGAGGATTATGAAGACAAGCAGTGGGGGCAGAAGGATAGATGTTAAAGATGATCTACAAATCATGCAGCGAAGGAGCAGACAACCGCTATGGCCTCTGGGGTCTAGAACCAATTTGGTTTGTCTCATCTGCAGCCCATAATGCTTTTTGTTTTGTAGGTAACCATAATATACCCTCAGATAAAAAAACATTTTTTTTACATGGGAAGGGATATTCCAGAGAGAGATACTGACATTTAGTCTTAAATTTGGATCAAGTCCCATAATCCCTTGATCCTACATTTCCCATAATGCAAATTAATACCATCTTTGTTTAGATCATCCACGGGAGGTAGATGGACAATGCCCTTCTAACTCTAAAAAATGCTTTCTGCTAAAATATTGCAGTATCCAAGCCCAACCTGATTTAAGCTGATTTGTTTTTCGGACTTGATTAAGCCCCCTTTCAGAGCCATGAGAAACATTATACAACTGCTTTCAGAGGCTGTATAGTCATCTGTGTGATGAATGAACTGGACTTGATGTGTAAAATCAAGAGTACCTGTAAAAGCTCCACCATCAACAGGTCCCTCACTCTACCGGGAGGCCAGTCAAGATAAAACTGGCCCTGCTAATAAGGTCGAAAGCAGCATTCAATCTGTCAGTAAGCGCCGCTGCATTTGTTGGCTATGTTAAATTGAAAGCTTGTCTTGGCTACAGCGGCAGGGACATGCAGCCCACCAGTGCAGTAAATCATTAGCTAAATGGCTAATTCTACAGATTAGCTCTCTTGGCAGCCAACTGGCTAGACAAGTTAAAGGTGTTTTATTTTAACATTATATGATTCCATCAATGTGACGGGAACCATTTGGTTTAATGAATCGCTTCAAGGAAGATGGATTATATGAAGACTTATAAAAACAGTTGAGTGTATCCCATCCCATTAGGAAATGTACACATGTAACATACAGTTGGAGTGGCAATTTCTTTTAATTGAACCTGCCTGAGAAATGATATAGACAAAATAAAGCACCGAGACCAATATCAGTGTCACAGGTTCAAATCACCTGAAAATAAAGACAAATGTTGTCCTATTCTGATTGGGCGAGCCACATTAAAAGCTTAATCTAGAAAATAAGCACCGTCATACACAAAGGTGTTAATTAAGTGGCATGCCACATAGCAACCTCTTTTAAGATTAATATTTTTTGGAAACATAATGATATTTGACTATTATTTAGGTATTAAAAACATAAAATTGGGGTAATTCATTCTGAATAGTGTTAGCTCAATCTAATAAAACCAAATATTTTTGTCATACTTTACATCAGCTCACGATCTAAAGCAATGCGTCTCTGGGTGTATTGGTGAAGTTCACTCACCTGCATGTTCCAGTAGCATTCTGGCGATGTCCATGTGACCGTTTAGCACAGCGTCGTGAAGCGGGCTGACTCCACCCACCTGGTTATTTAGCACAGGGGCAGGCAGGTGACGTAGCAAAGCCTCCACACACGCAGCGCTGCCATGGTTGCACGCTTCATGCAGAGGTGTCCAGCCTGCATGGTCTACATGGTCAAAGAACCAAGCACAAAAACAAGCACATTACCTTTTATTAGTGTTTAAAACTTTTGTGGTTAATAAGCTCAAATATACAATTTAAAGATCTCTGTCATGTCAAAACTTTGCTTTCTTTCGAGAGTTTTCATGGAAGATAGTGATGTTTGTTAAATAATCTGTGTATCAAGCAGTTGAAGAAATATCTACGTCTCTCAAAGTATGTTACAGTATTAGAGAATTTGGAGTATGACCGGAGTTAGTAAAGAGACTTGTGGCATGGCGGCCTAACTCTTGCAGCAAAGTTGTTGGTTGGCTCTGAGAGCTAACAGCTCAAGCAGCAAATAAGCTAGCGGGGCTAACTTCAGATACTCTGTGATAAAGCTGGGAGAAATTACCAAGACATCCTTGAAAGTGATTTAAGCTAATACTGGAAGTGACAAAAAACATTAATACAAATTTTAATGAATGACTTATATGTCTTTTCCATTGCCGTAAGACAAAAGACACTAACACGACTAGACTAAAGATTAATTCGTTTTATGAACGTAACTTTTTCATGCTTGAAATTCTGGATTGGAGGTTACAAATACAAATCACCGCTTAGGTAAGTCTCACATAGGAATATTGGCATTCTTAGAAATATTAAAACGCATCAGTCCAACGTGATTAACAGCGTTCGTTCCAAACTTAAAAGACAGTCAATGATAGACATGTCCTAAATAATCAAAATTAAACCATTTGGAGATCATCATAACGTAGATCTGTTTTATCAGAAAACCCCAAATGGTCTGTCTCAGTTAACTCTGGCCTGGTTCAGGGAGACAACTGCAATGAGACAGCGGTAATTTTATTATTTTGGACATAGTTCTGCCTGATCACATTTTTGACATCACCTCCTTCATAACCCCCTACCAAGATGCAAGCAAATTTAGGCTGCTATTAAAGGGCTATTACAAAATCGGAGAAATCTCTGAAACAGCACAACATTTCCATAAACGGAGCTTAAGTCATTATATTTGACCTAAAGGGACAAAAGAAAGTCGTTCTGGAATATCAGAAGGCATTCAGTTCACTTAGCAAAGTCACGTAAAGCTATAAATCTGAGCCGCCAAACCCATCCAGATCTTTCTAGACACACCCTTTACATTTTAGCTAAAGGTTCCCCTCACTGATGACGCATACGCACTCCTATTTCTTCCCCACATTCCCCCCCCACAACGTTAATTGCTCTTCGAAACCCTATAGAAAACAGAGGGAGTGGAGTCAGTTGACGGTGAGACGGAGGCTTCAGAGAAAAGGGAACGCGAGAAAGTCTTACCTTTAACGTTGACGTCCGTGCCAGGAAGCGACAGGATCTGAAGCACCGTTTCCACTTGGTTCCTCCTGCAAGCTCTGTGGAGGAGGGTCTCTCCTTCGACCAGGACACACACAATGGACAAACACACCCAAAAGAGAGAAGAGGCGGAAGAGATGAGAGCAATCCAAAATTAGGGTGTGCCCCGATTTCCTGCCCATTGTCCCTCTCCATATGCTGAACACACCAATGAAATACCCCAGAAATGTCCCCAAACACCAAAAGAAAAAACCTGACCTAAAAAAGTACGACCCGCCAATAAGGATGCGATTTAACAGGAATGATGAGAAAAGGGGGGAGATCTTTCAAGGGGAAGAAATGGGAGAAAAAAAAGAAAAATTAAAGATGGAGAGACTAATTTGCCTCGCTCTTTTCCTCTGTTATAGACACAGAGATCCACTTACACCCCGAGCCCAACAAAGTTAATATCGGGGCAGTCGGAGAGTGAATGAATCGAGTGGCGAGAATGTAGCCTTGCTTCCTGTCCGCTCGTCCCTATATTGTTACTTGAGAGGAAGTTATGGTAGACAGCCCACGCACAAAGCCTCGAAAAGGATTCTTCACAGATCCAGGGTTCAAAAGCTCCGCTGGGCATTGCGAGTGTCGCCACGTGATATTTAATCAGCAAACTACCAGTGAACAGGCGTGGAAAAAAAAAAAGATCAAGGATTCCATATACATTTTTAAACACTATTTTCTTCTCCCCTCATACTTTTTTTCTCATCTTTACCTGTCCCTCACTTTTTCCTGATACAATATTAAACCAGGAATATATTAACGGACCATAGCCCCCTCTTTTCATGTATGGCTGAACTTCAGAGGGAAGTTAAAGGCCAAGCATGAGTGGCTCTGTGCTTGCCAGTATAATACAGGACTGAAAAGCCTATAATAAATGCTTTACTAGCTCTCCCCAGGACGCCTCGCCTGTACAGGGGCTCCACTCCAGCGCGCACAGACTGGGGCAGAAAGGAGAGGGAGGGGGGAAACAGTGGGGCAAGAAAGAAGAAGCAGTGAAGAAGAGAGTGAAAGGGTTTCCAGCATTTCAAAGCATATAGGGGAAATATTGGAAAATCCTGGATCCTATTCATTCTGAGGAATTCCTTTCTTCCAGGAGGTGTCTTTGAGGATGCAGAAGACACATTAAATGTCATCTACCGGTAGTTAGGAGGTTGAAGAGTGAAGAGGGGAGAAAACAGGGCAATGGTAGGACTGATTATCAGAAAAAGCAACATTTATGTTCTCCCAAAGTAACGTGATACAAAACCTAACAAACAGAAAGAAGTTAAAAAATGTTTTCCAGTTCAGTATATCATAATATTTCTCTACACATTTCAATTGGCTGTTCAAGGTTTAAAAGTGTAATGGAATAATGCTGTTTAGAAGTCAATTTTAACTGAAAAGACTAGAAAAAGCCATTAGATACAAAACAAGTCACTCAATTGCTGTAAACATTTTTTTACAGAAAAGTTAAGGACACACAAACAGGCTGATGAAGCATATTGCAACTTATATCAAGCACTTTGTAAGATCGTGTCTATATAATTATGATATGCAACTCCATAAAATACAATTGACTGAAATCAATAAGTGACTTTATATTACAACCAGAAGAAAATGAGGGTCACTATCCAGTGCAGAAATAACTCACTATTCTATGGTCAGAAAGCAGACACTGCTGATTGCACAGTATAAAAACCAGAAACAATAAAGGAGGTCAATCAATGAAGCAAACCGATATTTGCAAAGTTAAAAATCAAAACCCGCACACAGAGGGTGGAGCCCAGTCCAAACTACAGTCCCTAATGAGTAAGCTGTACAGTGCGGCACGTCAGTGTTCTACATGAGCTGCTCTGCTATTACTGCGCCCTGAAACGCTGTGATAACACATCCATTCCACTACACCCCATGTGTACACATCCTCGCAAATGCCAGGGCCAATCCACGCACTGTTAAATCACTTTAATGGCTCCAATTTGGACACAACGCCTCTATTATAGGGGTAATTGCATGCTCAGCATTTACAAGCACGGAAAGGATAAATCCGCCTGTCCTTTACTATAAATCCCCTGTTTCACACTTTAATAGAAAAGTTAAATGTATGTGTTGCTCTTTATATCCCTCAGTCTGCTTGCTAAACTCCTCTAAAGTGTCACTTGGCCCACTGATCCTTGGACCAGAAAAGCAGCTGGGAGCCAGTAACAATGCTATTTGTGTGGAATGTGTTATAAAAGGTATTCAGTGCTAGTTATTGGATACATTTAAAATAAGTTGAAGACTGCTGTCGCTGGCTCTAAGAGCAACACGTTAATGCCCTGAAGATGAAGATTACTTCAGTGCCTAATATATTTTTACCGGCATTAACGTAAGTGACTATCATTTAACATTCCATGGGTGACGACTTTAATAAAGGATACTTCCATTTAATGAGTCAAAAACAGCAACTGAGCCCCTCTGTGCGAACAGGAAATAATAGGACACAAACAGAGAGCGCCTGTTAAAAGCAATAGTAAGCAAATCCACTGTGGCTTGGATTCTTCATTGCGTTGGACAAAGCTGTCTGCCAAATGAACAAATGCAAAATAAATAAATGTAATGTTATAGCAAAGGCTCATAAACAACTTTTGACTCCATCATCTTTTTGTAACATTATGGTCCAAACATATTTTTTACTGAGAGCATATAGGAGGTACAGATCTGAATCAATATTCACTACGATATCACTGGTAAGAAAAACAGATCATAAAATAAACTGGGCAATTAAATTAACGTCAATGAGTTTTTACTGCCCAATCTGCACCGTCAGACTCCTAAAGTCATTTATGTTCCAGTCTTGCCCAATGCAACTCCAGATAGCCCTACTGACAAAAATGAGAGTCAAGTAGTTTTGATACAGTATGCTTGAGACGATTATACCTCCACTCAGGTGTTAGGTGAGAATTACATTTGGTCACCAAACTATATGTACTAACATGTATGAAAAAGGCCCTAGTTGTTGCACCTGTTAGGTATGGGACAACTGGCACCTTTTTCAAAAGTAACAGAAGAGAGTGCCCTGACTGTGTTGAACATAGAAAATAATAACACTTTGATAATTTTGTAAAGCAGCAACTTTTTACAAAGTTATTTCTGATTTCTGGTAACCTGGAGTTCCTTCACATTCCCCAGAACAAAGAACCCAGCTTTTGAACTATGCTCCGTGTATGTTGACTAGTATAATAATAGTTTTTTTCGGGATGACATGAAGCTAAAAGCAAACAGATGTCAAGCGACAAAAAAAAAAAAAAAAAAACCACACACACAGCAGTTCTTGTTTGACAATCTACATACAGTATATTCAGACTGATTTAGAATGAAATCTCGGCAGAGCCTCCAGAAAGCGATACGGAACTGAAAAAACAAAAAAAGGAAGTTCATCCCAAATCCCTCAACCCTCTCAGCTACTTTGACAAAGATACTGAGGTTCCAGCAGGCGAGACAGATGCTCCAAAGCAAAGAAGTGCAGCATATAAGAAAGCAAGCTTACATATGTGGGTGAAAAAGCCTGAGAGAGAAAGAGAGGAAATGGGAGAGCGAGTGAGAATGGGATGAGAGGGCGAGAGGGGAGGATGCTGTGCCGATGGTTCATCAAAAATTAATGCCGACCGCATCGGTATAGAGATCACGTAGTGGAAAAACAACACATGCCAACAGCCTTGAGTCTCCTGCCTCAGCCCTCCCTCCCCCACTCCCTCCTTTGCACCGGCACAGGGCCTTTCTGATCAGGTGGAGGGGGGAGATATGAGCTCTGACACCTTCAAGAGTTCACACAGAGTGCCATGCCTCTAATTGCAGGAAGTTCCACCAGTGTGACCGCTGTATATCTGTAGCTCTACCCTAATTGCTGCATTTAATATCCTTAAAATTGAGATCTGAGGCGCATTGTGCGTACTAATATGGGTTACTGTGTGAGGAAGCCATTATTTCTGTCCGCGCCATTTATTTATTTATCTATTACTTTTTTTAAAAAGGTGAATAAGACATGAGGAAAAAAAGCAAAACAAAACAAAGAGCGCAGCGATGAATTTCAATGCGAATAGAACAAGTGGAGGAGGAGGAGGCGTGATACGGCCCAAACTCTGCCCTGAACGTACACACGAATTATGCAGCCGAGTTGCCTTTACAGCTGACTAGATGGAAGCGTGGTCCAATGCAAATCAATCACTCTCTCCATACATTATGTGCTCTTCATTAAACTGAAAGTGATGACAGAGCTATCATGTGCCTCTTTACTGATGACCTAGTGCAGTGCATCAGTCCATTAAAAGTCCGCTCCTTGCAAATCTGCAGCGATATTGTTAGGCAGCGGTGTGTGTATGTATATGTATGTATGTATGTATGTATGTATGTATGCATGTGCCATACCTGCTGCGTTGACTCTGTTAAAGCCTCTGGGGATGTTCTCTCTCTCCGGGCTTGTTTCATTCACCAGAGAGCTCTGAGCACTGTGTGGAGACAAAGGGCATGGTCAAAAGGGTTATGAGAAAATATGCATATATGTGCATTTACATAAACAAGTGCGACGTTTCAATGACTGACCAGCATGACAGCGAGGAGACCTAGTGGTACAGAAAGTGGAACGGACATTACTGTACTGTAAAAAGTGCCATTAGCGAACGAATCCCTCGTGGCGTTGTATCATTTTATATGAAATCTGACAATATCTGTCAAACCCCTACTGTGTTGGCCACACACACACTTCACACGCCCAATCCTCCATTCCCGTCTCCAAAGCACTTTTCCTCCCACTTAACGCCTCAAACGCAGAGACGGAGAATCCGATGTGAGCAAGCACATTAGGAGGAATAACTAGTAAAAGAAAGTGAAGCCTCTTCAAAGTAGTGGCGTGCTAATAGCTGTGGGCTGTCACTAGTCCTGTTAGTGGGTATGGGAGATCTGCCTGCATGAAGTCTGACAGGTGTCTGGAGTGTATACGTCTGTGCACGTGCGCGCGCGCTGCATTGAAGCGCAGTGCCATCCGTATTACAGGGAAGAGGCTTGTTCCTTGGTAATTGGCTTGTTCAGAAGCCAGGAAGGAGCTCCCAGCAGTGAGGAGGAAACACACGTCCTGTCACGTTGCTTGTTATTAGCAGGGACAAGGCTGAAAGAGATGAGACGAGCTGTGTGTGTGTGTGTGTGTGTGTGTGTGTGTGTGTGTGTGTGTGTGTGTGTGTGTGAGAGAGTCCATAAGAGTGTCTGGTATAAGGGCGCACCACTTCTTATCTCAAAACACTTCACCCAAGTGTCCCCTCTCCATATAGGCTGGCAGCAGTGGAGGTTGACAGTACTTGGGTTGTACAGGCCCCGGTCTCTCCTTCCCTTATGGTCTACTTTAGGAGGCCAGCATGCTGTCAGTGGCCCAGCTATCAATTCTGGGCCCGGGCCAGCCATGTGCCCTTGGAGGCAGAGTCTCAAGGAACTTGTGAGAAATAACTAGAAGTAATGGGGAAGTGCATGTCAGAATGCCAGAGAAATCTATGCATTACATTTCCCATTTGCTATAATTCTACCACAAAGGTCATAGCAAAAACAAAAACAAGTCCCTTTAATCCGTGGATGTGATGTAGTTACTTTTCTTAAACCCAGCTGATATTGACTATATTTAGTTCTGGTCAAAAGAGAAGGAGTCAAAGTAATGACATAGTTAGAAGCTTTGAAATGTATCAGCAGTAAGCAGAGCTAGATTAAGCCAGCATAAGTAAAGTTTAGCTTAATTACAGCTTCCTTTCTGCTAAAGTCACTCACTGCCTCGTAGCCAGCAGGCAAGTCCAACAAACATTTATATAGTAGGTCTGTCGGCTTGGTATGGCTTGGACATGTGCTCCGCTGCCAGCCTGTCTGTTGGTGCAGAAGAAGCACAGTCGCCATCTCACACACACTACAGTGGCCTCGAGTCACAGTAAAACAGACTAATATGTCCCAACAGCCAGAAATGGAAGATAAAGGGGTCATGTGGCTCCTCTCAACCTTTATGACCCGCTCCTGCTCTTGTCATGAATCCAATAAAAAAAAAAATCTAACGAGGATTTTGTCTCGTGTTCTACCGACAGTTCAAACTGATCTGAAACCATCTAAAACCAAGACTAATATATTCAACATATATTCATGTCACATTTGTATTATTTAAAATGTAATGTTTTTAAGTCTTATTGTGTTAAGGACTATGAATTACTGACAAGTGCTCTAACCACAAATATAGTTGAGTTCTTTATATAGAATATTTAAATGATTTTATTGAGTCATAGCAGCTCCAACAACATAGAGAATTGTATTGAAAATGCTTAGAGATTGAGAACAGTGCCAGACTCATAAATGCTTCAACGGAAGATGTGTTAATTGATTGTCAACATCCCTGAAAATATGTATAATATCATACATTCAAGCATGAAAAATGAGGAAACAAGATTTCCTTTTGGTTTCTGTTCTCAATTCATCACAGGCTTTGTCATTTTGATTTCATTCTTTCTTTCAGGGTCAAATGATTTTACATGCCCTTTGGCATTTCTTTATCTCATCCGTACAGATTGCATTCCTTGTTTTATGCAGTTCCTCTCATGTATATGTCAAAACAAACTAAACCCTTGAAACTGTGGGGAAAGCAAAAAGCAAAAAGCAGAAAGAGTAGAAAGCAGTGATGGAGGGATGAGGGGATCGGGTCAACACATGAACCAGTAGCCTTCACATGAACCTTCTCCCTGGTGGCTCCTCCCCTTCTCTGGGCCAACTACCTGCTGGTGGAGCAGCAGATGTCTGATACCAAGTATGGAGAGTGTGTGTGTTTGCATTCAAAGAGGGACTTAGTATGTGAGTGTAGATCAAGAGAGGTGAGGAAGGGGGGTGAAGGCTGAGCGCTGGTGGTCGTAAGGGAAGACACAAAAGGCCTGATGGGATATCCTAGTCTGTCTATCTGTCGGCTTCCTGTCCAAATCAGACACAGCTCTCTGCGTGTGTGTGTTAGTGTGTGTGTGTGATGAAAGGGTCTAACCTCCCCATGCACCCCTCCTCTCAGCCAGCACACACTGATAGGATCAGACCTGGGCATGACCCATCACATGCCAACTCCTCACGCTCCGTCTGACCTCCATTTGCCTCTCTCCAGCTTTCCCTCAGTCCCTCCATTCATGCATCTCTGCATCTCACCCTCACCCCCAACCCACCCACCCACCCACACTTTCATCCTCTCTCCAGGTGTTCCTTTGTTCCTTTTCACTCACATTTCTCATCGGGTCTGTACATTTTCACCCGTTTTGCCTTTAGATCTATGAGTTGAAACTTGACAGTGGAGGCACAGTAGACTGCTGGTTGACTATTTCTGCTATTTTAGACACACAAAGGCTAAAGAACAAGATTTAAGAAACAAATGAAAGACAGATGCAGCTAATATAAATGCACTTGAATGTGCATTGTGCCTTTAAGGGACTTTTGTGGAAGCAACAAAGCACAATGATAGAGAAAGTATTTCATTTGATACAGTATCAAAAGATGAAGCAATTGGTAAGGTGCAAACACTCAATGTATTTACTGCCTAACTATATCGAAGGCAGTTAGCCCAAGAGAGAAGAGCAATAGACTTGTTAAGATCTGCACACACTGCCATTTCAAATCCCCGGGCTGATCTGTAAACATAAGTAAATTTACCTTGGGTTTGGTAGTTTGAAATGTATTCTAAAATAAGGCACCGAAATGAGAAAGTACCTGCAGGGTCAAAAATATTAAGTATTAAGTATTAATAAATTAAGTTGGTTTATAATGTAAGCTAGACTAAACTATTGGCCCATGTGCAGCCCCCACCTCTGCATGTATGCTTTCACAATGTTCTGCCTTAGGCTCTTATGAAAATGTGCCCTGAGAGATGAACAGTGGTATAGACGGACAGATGTGTGTATCTGACCTGCAGCCGGTCCCCTGGCTGCTGCAGCTGTGGGAGGTTGGTCCGGTCCTGAGGCGAGCACCCGTGGGACTCTGAGCTAAGATTTCCAGAGCAGGCATGTAGGACAGCACCTGTCAGAGACACGCATACACACACAAGGTTAGATAGTGCCTTTATACTTCGAGTGGATGTTTGTGTGTCTTTATGGGACTGAGGAGGCACAAAGACATCAACCCTGAGTGAGAAAGCCAGATGTTTTACAGCAAGGTAATATAATGGGTAGACTACATCAGCCAACTTTTTGTCTGTGTCAGAAAACTGTAATAAAATCTATATCAATTTTCACACTGCCAAGTTAACTGATGCAAAACACCTGTGTTTTGTTCCTTTTTAATCTAAACACCAGAGCAAAGCAAATAAAGAAACCCAAATAATTAAAGGCAGCGTATTAATCTAAACAATGTTAAATCAGTAAAGTTGTTTCTTTGATTACTTTATTATTTTCTGTGTTTTTGAAAACATAGGCTTGTGTGTGTGTGTGTAGTTTTATCAGAATGTTAATACCCTTTAAAATCAAATGTTTTTTTCCAGTACTGAACTGGAAATCACTGCCAACTGAACTCTCCAAACTTACATTTTACAAAATGTCACTCAATGTCTTCATGATTTACTAAAATAAGCAGCACATGACTATTATAATAAACACAAGTAAGAGGTGCATGCCTAAAATTATTACAAAGCATGTCAATGGCTAAATGAATACAGCACCAATGAGGTTTCACCGTAAGTAGGTAATGGGAAATCGGATGAAAAACAAGAAACAAACACACAAACAAACCATTTTCTTAAAAGAGAGGGGTTCATCTCCAACTGTGAATCCACTTCTGCAGCAAAGACTCCTAAATATGGCATCTGCCATCATCAACTTAAGTCTGGTAGAGCGAATCCTGACAACCAGCTCTGCCAGAACCCCCGGAGACACATCTACAGGACAAAACAGAGGAAAAAAACGTCAGATACCATACTGTCAGTGATGACTGGATTGATTGAAAGAGAAAGCAAAGGTGTCGCACTAGTGCTTGTAAATGATGCATTTCATTGCACATTCTATTTTCTGGTGCAGTATTTCTTACATTTGTACTACATAATTGGTCAAATTAAGACATTAAGGCAACTTGCAACAAAAAAGAAACATGTATGAATGTAAGGTTTTTTCCTATTTTTATACCATACCCTGGCTGATGACAGCAAAGTGCTCTGCAAGGTCTTTTAGGCCCTTTTCAACCAGGTTCTGGTTCAGCTTAAAGTGCTGCTGACACCAGAACTCCACCAACACAGACAGGAGGTCCAGCAGTGTGTCAGCCAAATGCAGATTCTGCTTCTCATCCCTCTCAGCGTAGTCCTTCAGGGAAGAAAAACAAGTTAGCCAGCTTTCAAGAATAAGAGTGACTCTATTTTTCTGGTCTGATCACAATTCTGACACAACTGGCAATTCTCTTGGGTGACACACCATCCAATGAGATTCATGAGTTCCACAGTGTTTACCTCGATGACAGCCTGGACCAAGAGCTGGGTTAGTTGCTTCACAGTTCGGGACAACAGCGTGGAGCGTTCCCACACAGTCCAGAAGGTTCCATACAGCAAGGACCCCGATGCTGAAGCCTGAGAGACTCCTGTTCCCTCAGGTAGCACAAAATCCCTGAGCATATAAGGCAGAGAAAGGCAGGAGTGAAGGGAGAAAGAATAGACTGTCAAATGTAACAATAATTTATTGTAACAAAAGAATTGGTGATTCAACGTGTAATCAATATAACAAGAAGTTTAGTTTAGTAAGAAAGAAAATAGTTGCTGACTTGTAGCTTTAAAGGTAAAATATTATACATCTAGTCTCAATCAAGTCTTCTTAAATCTTAAAAATAAGTTCCAACTCCTCTGTGATGCAGCACACATCAGTTATGATTTGTGGTAGATTTATTTGTTTATTTACCAGGGACAGTGCACATTAATCAAAACCTCAGTTACCACCTTAATGTTAATGTGCCAGAATTAACTGAAGATCTAGTTTTCATCTGTAGTCCCTGGGCAGGTTAAGATTGGGCAGATTTCTGGAACAGGTAACGCGTATTTGTGGGAAAACCCCTTGACAACTCTGTCCATGCAAGAAGGATAAAAATGCTCTGCTGGTGAACAGATAAGAGAAAAAGCCTTGCCCCATCTCCCACACTGAATATCTCAAAGTTACCCGGCAGTGACAGAGTGGAGTTCCCCCTGGAAGAGCTTGAGGAAAAATGCCAGGAGGTCACTATGGAAATGTAACAGTGTTGGCAGGGCAGGTCCAGGGAGCGGATGACAAGTGACCTCACTAGTCAGGCAGTAACTGAGGAATAGACACATGTAGAGAAACAGTAAATATATGAGAAAACAAGTGTGTTACATTTTCAATGAATGTCAGAACTGCTTATTTAATGCTTAATGTGAGTTATTTTAATGGAAACGAGGGTTCAAGTATCTGTTTCGTTACATGATGCAACTATGCAAATAGGATAATTTGACAGGAAATGTCGTGTGATATGAGCTTTACCTGATGGCTGTCTCTAGAAAAGGCCACAGGCCTGTTTTACATCGAGGACACTGCAACACCTGTGCAAAATATTTTTTCACTGGGCCGGGTGCCAGCCAGGGAGGGTTGGTGACAAGCAAGTTATACATGACTTGCTGGAAATTCCTCAGGAAGACGGATGTGGCGTTACCCTGTGACATAATAAACAGACAACAATTGAAGATTGAGTAGTTTAGATATATGTGCATGGACAATAAAAAAAGCTTAAAAGGCAGCTACCAAAAGTCTAAAAACTAAATACAACAGGTCATGCTTTCACGCAGCCCCTGAGGCTCATGCAGCAGCAGGGAGGGATTTCTGCAGTCTGGTAATTCTGGTCCTACCTGCTGTGCGTATTCTAAGAGGGAGACCAGGTATGGCGCTGGTGGAAGCAGGCCTGGGAACATAGCACTTCTGATTGAGTCCAAGGCTTCAGTAAAGAGACCACACTCTATCATACTACTAACAGTGCTGAAGTCTGTTTCTGTAGCCTGGGGGAATAAAAGAACAATGATGAAATGTAAGAGGTATATGGAAAGGAGCAGAAAACGTTGCACTCTAAGAGATGGACGGCAGATATTGGAGGGCAGAAGGGTAATGGAAATAGGAAGTGAATGGGCATCAAAAGTTCCTGGAGGTCATTTCTGACTGTCTGTTACCGGCAAATAGCATATGGATTCAGAAAAGTACAGAATGGAAACTCACATGCACTTATAATAGCAATCTGATGGAGATCCACTTGGGTAATGTATGGACAGGACAGTGGAGCGTATTGTTAATAGGCCTGCCAATCAAAACTCTCAGATCAGCTGACAGTGGTGGTTAAATTGGTGACCTGAGTATGATACGCCCTTGCTCTAGATGTCACATTCCATTGAAATGTATGACATAAAGGAAATTGAATGACCTGATCTTCTTGATGAAACACATAGTTATTTTAGAGATGTATGGCAGTGATCAAGGGTAGGGGAAGCGGTTGGGTGTGTGTGCGCTCGTCTACCTGGGACTGTGGCCGGTACGGGTCATGGTAACCCACAAATTCAAGGAGGCACAGTCTCGGTCGGCCCTGTAGCAAAAGACCCCATTAACAATGTAGAATACATTAAACACTGGGGACAAAATCTCATTCAGGTGGGCAGAATGTAGACCAACTAAGAGCTTCTCTCCAACATGCTCTCATACACAAACACATACACACCTCCTGTTTGATGACATAGTCCCGGAGCTCTGTCTCCAGCTTAGAGAAGTCCACATCCACGAAACTCTCCTTTGTTGTGTCTGCTGGATCATCATTCATTATGTTGAAGTTCATATCCACACAATTGCTCTGCCAAAAAAAACCCAAAAAAAAACAGCGGACAGCTTAGATGTTTAAACAACATTCTCAGGCCAATATTCATACATTTGAGAAAAACTTTAATACAAAATTGTTAAAGTAATGAGTCAAATAAAAGCCTTTAGGACTTGAGAGCTCACTGCTTATATAACTGCGGACCACATTTAATATAAAAAATAAATAAATATTACAAATAACATGATGATGCCAGATAATAAATGTAGACTATATATTTTACATAAATTAGTCTGACTTACCCCAAATAGGTGCTGTACAATGTGGCTTACAGGGTAGCAAGGAGCATTGTGGGATTTTGAGTCCTCTGTGACAGGTTTAGCCATGACATGAGTGACAGAGGCATGAGTGGGAGGAGGGCAGTGGTAGACTTTGGCCCGGCCTGCTTTAAGGAGCCTGGGAAATAAGTAAGCAGGACTCATCTAGCATCATATTCTGCAACATTTAATTTATACATGGATGGATTGTTGTGTTTGGGCAATGAAGTATTTTTGTGTAGTGCTATACCGTTTGAACATGGCCCTGCGAGTTGGCTCTTGGACCATCAGGAGAACCCTCCAGCCCTGGAAGGCCCCGGTTACCCTCCCACTGGCCACCTTCTCCCTCCACTGCCTGACAGGGTAGATGGAAGACGCGACCCCTGTGGAAATGGTAATTTCATAGGGTCCCTCTTTGAGCCAGGAACCATTCTTAAAACTTTCCAGCACATATTCTGGAGTCACAACCCACTTTCCTGGTAGGGGAATGAGAGAACAGTGGTGTTGTGTCAGTCTTGAGACTTCAAAAAAAGGAGAGCTGCAGTGAAGCATGGCAGGTAGTTCAGTTAGACAAGCAGTTTTGTATACTCAGGGTGATTAGATATTAATTATTTTTCAGCATTAATAATAATCATTGTGACTGACCTGCAGCACAGGCTGCCAAAAACTTCTCGCTGGACAAAACCTGAGGGATTATGAGATGGGTGCTGGCATGCTGGTAGACCTAGAAGATAATCACTGAATCAGTCTAATGACATGTAACAGACAACAATAAAAGGCAGACGACCAGACCAGGGTTTTCATATGTAATAGATAAAAAAAATGTCCTGTCAGTGGGGCTTTGAAGTAACGCAGTGTGATCATCATGACATAAATGGATTAATAATATCAAACTGTCTACCAATCCCACCTGTGAGAATAACACTGCAATTTCAGGACTTAATTATATATATATTTATATTTATACAAGTTAAAGTTAAATTTCTACAGAACTCACTGAGCCACCAATGTATTTTCCACCCAGCTGTTGGATTATTTGGACCAAAACTCTCTTCTTATCCCGGATCTTGATCCCAGAGATCTGGAAAACGTGCGTGCAACTCTCCATCCTGACGAGGAAAGATGAGACAACATGAGGCTCAGTTCTATAACATGTAAATGACTAATTAGGTAAGCTCATCCTATTTACTGGGGAACATAATGCTGCAATTCTTGTTTGACCAGATGACTTTTGATTGTCTGCAAGTAAACACTATTGGAACAACAGGAAGGGGACCATTTGTGTTGCCTAAACGTGTTGACACATGGTGATGTGGGGGCGGCTGTGGCGTAGTGGAGAGCAAGGTAGTTCTCCAATCAGAGGGTCGGTGGTTCGATACCCGGCTTTGACAGTCGATGTGTCCTTGGGCAAGACACTTAACCCCAAGTTGCTCCTGAAGGCCATCGGTGTGGACTGGATGATGAATGTTAGTTAGAGTCTGATGGTGGCACCTTGATGGTAGCCTGTCATCAGTGTGTGAATGGGTGAATGATATGTAATATACTACTGACTGTAAGTCGCTTTGGATAAAAGCGTCTGCTAAATGACTTGCACTCGTATTAGTTGCTGCACTTACTGTATTCGTATCAGTTCGCTGCACTTATTGAATTCGTATTTGTTTACTGCACTTATCCTATTCGTAGTAGTTTGTAGCACTTACTATATTCGGATTAGTCTGTTGCAATTATTGTTTTCGTAGTAATTTGCCTCTGCACTGTACTTTTGCTCTGGTTTATGCTTTAAGATGCTTGTTTAAGAAAGGAGATGCACTTATGACTTCTGGTGACTAGTAGTTCTCTTGAATACCTATGTTGAACACACTTCCTGTAAGTCGCTTTGGATAATTAAATGACTGTAATGTAATGTAATGATGTTTTGGGCATTTCACCTGCCAGTCAATTACACAGCTGATGACCAAACAAACCAATAGGGGTCTACATTACATTATATTACATTACAGTCATTAGCAGACGCTTTTATCCAAAGCGACTTACAGTCAGTAGTATATTACATATCATTCACCCATTCACACACTGATGACAGGCTACCATCAAGGTGCCACCATCAGACTCAACATTCTACTAAATGCCTACTAAAACCTTCTCCTGTATGAAGTTATTCTGGCAGTCTTGCACCTCCACACCCTCATGGTTGACTGAATCAACAACACTGGATCTGCATTCACCAGAACACAATCTCGAGTTGTGCAAACACTGTTGACTAATAGTACCTTTGCTCATTCCCCTGATGGTCACTCCCAGCATGCACTCTGACACCGACATCCAGTGTTGTATCAGCGATTGACTGCTTCTTCCAACAATATGATCAGCTTCGTTTACATACACGCATGGCGACTTTGCTCAGTAGTGATAGTAAAAGTATAGTAGAGGCAAATCCACCGCCCAAACCTCATGTTGACAGCTTCAGGGCAGAGCTAACTATCTATGAGAGGGGAGATCCTTCATATAGTAGTTTGGTTTGTACGCATTAGCAATATATATTATATATATATTAGAAAACAATTATGTTAAATGATGTCTTTTATGTGTTGGGTAAATAATATTTAAAGTTAGTGAAATGTACGTATATTTTCGCTACTTTACAATAACCCGCCCCCCCCCCCCATTTGGATTTTTATTTGGAATGTTCCATCTACCGGAAGTGTTCATGAATTACTTCCGGGTTGTTGTCACGGACGCTCCCCGTCCCCGGAAGTAAGGATGAAAGCTGGATGTCATACATGTCACACAGAGCCGGGATCGATAACAAGAACTTGTTAATAAGACAGGGAAAGATAAGCTTCCCATGAGAGTAATTTAATTATATTAACGTGAACCCACGTTGTTAATAGCTACATATAGCGTATATTTTAGACAAAAATAGTGACTGTAAATGACGCTGGTCATACTGTAATGGATTGACACGAATATAAAGGAGCGTGTTGAAGGTAAGGGAAACATTGAATCAGTGCATATGTTTATGTTACACAGATGTCATGGAATAAAATATACAGATAACCTGACAAAACCAGAGAGTACAGAGGCAATTGATTGTCATGCAGAGACGTGGCCAAATACCACAACAAGCAAATTACATTACAGTACATTACATTACATTACATTACATTACATTACATTACATTACATTACAGTACATTACATTACATTACATTACATTACATTATTACATTACAGTACATCACATTACATTACAGTACATTACATTACATTACATTACATTATTACAGTACATTACAGTACATTACATTACAGTGCATTACAGTACATTACATTACATTATTACATTACATTACATTACATTATTACATTACATTACAGTACATTACATTACATTACATTACATTACATTACATTACATTACATTATATTACATTATATTACATTACATTACATAACATTACAGTACATTACATTACAGTACATTACATTACAGTCATTTAGCAGACGCTTTTATCCAAAGCGACTTACAGGAAGTGTATTCAACATAGGTATTCAAGAGAACTACTAGTCACCAGAAGTCATCAGTGCATCTCCTTTCTTAAACAAGCATCTTAAAGCATAAACCAGAGCAAAAGTATAGTGCAGAGGCAAGTTACTACGAAAACAATAATTGCAACAGACTAATACGAATATAATAAGTGGTACAAACTACTACGAATAGGATAAGTGCAGTAAACAAATACGAATTCAATAAGTGCAGCGAACTGATACGAATACAGTGAGGGCAACAACTAATACGAATGCAATAAGTGCTACGAGGAAAGTCAAAGTCAACAGCTTTGAATTGAACCTAACAGTCCAAGGTATCTCTCTCTCTCTAACTGATAGGTTGCTTGCATCTACAAATGTTTATATTTAAAACAAGAACATATTGGATAAAACTTCGAGCATAGAATATTATCAAATGAGCAATGTTATCAAAGTGTGATTAATAGTCGAAATCTATTTTGAAAACCATGAGTTGATGAAACATTTAAATCATAGGTGAAACAAAAACACCAAACATTTGCTCGGCCCAGCTTTTCACATATGATGATCTGCCACTTTTCTCTGATCTATGTGTTTGTCAACTTAATACAATTTGCCTTTATGCTATAGTTTGAACAACACATTAAAATGTATATTTTAACTGGGAATTGCAGAAATGATGATGGGCATTTTTTTTTTTTTTTTACTGTTTTTGATGTTCTGTTGATGACATTTTTAAACAGTGGATCAAAAATAGGATCCAGAAGGCCTGAATGTGTCTAAATTAGGTCACATGACCAAACACCACCATAAAAAGTCAAGAGCTCGACCCAGTGACGTGTTGCTTACACCAATCAACTTATATTGTTAATACCCAAAAATAGTAAAAAAGGCTGTTATGATACAAAAATTGAATGAATTAATTATTCATTGATTAATCATAAAAGTCATAAATTTAAAACTATTAAGTACAAGACAAGAAGTTAGACGATTGGTTTTGGTAAACTGGGTATTTATCACTTTAATCTGTAATTTTACGAACTAAAGGATTGATCACTTATCAAATGTAATGATAATACTAATAATTGTTAGTTTTGCAGTTTTGTGATGTATTAAAAAAAAATTACTTTCTACTTGGCAGATTCAATACCACCAATAAAACCTTTATGTTTTTGTCAATACTCTTACAATAATTTCATGTTTAGGACCGGATTATTTAAATTGACTTAAATCATGACAGTTGGGATGCTATAAAATACATAATATGAGCTGTTGCAGTGTGACAATATTGTCTTGTATTGTAATATTAATGTTAAAGTATTGGTCTCATTGCTTATGTTACTTTAATACTGTTGAATGATGATGATGATTATCCAACAAAACAGCAATGACAAGTCATATCAGGATTAAGTCATGTATTATTCATTCCCTCAGTGTAGGCTAATCACAGGGGCATTTTTTATGATGATGCAAAGCTGTTTCACTGCAATTTCTGAACAGTCTTATTGCACAACATATTTTAAGTAGATAATGTACACATATTTCCCTACAGTATAGAAAAAAGGTGTCCAATACATTTTAACAAGACTTGTGCCTCCTAAAATGAGCAGAACTATCACTATATTAAATATGATGAGATTAAAGCCCATCACTAAGCAGACAGGACTTATTGTAAAAAATAAAATCATTCAAAGGCAGCACAGTGTAGCCCGACCACAGGGTTGCACAGTAACAGTGAAGCCGTGCTCCCCCTGGGCATGCATGAAAAGTGAGTAGTTCTAAGCAGTATTGTGATCTTAGAATATGCACCTATTTAATTTATCATGTTTCCTTTACAGCAGACTGTTAGGTGCCCCCCTTTAAAATAATGTTGACTTTAACTTGACATGCTCTAAGTGGCTTTAAAGCGACGGCCTGGGGGACGTGCTGCTAAATATTTCAGGACAAACTCATTACTGTAAATGGGCCTGTGTGTTAGCCTAGCTGGGGTAGACAGGCAGCAGCAAGAGAGATAAGACAGTGATGTGTGTGTGTGTGTGTGTGTGTGTGTGTGTGTGTGTGTGTGTGTGTGTGTGTGTGTGTGTGTGTGTGTGTGTGTGTGTGTGTGTGTGTGTGTGTGTGTGTGTGTGTGTGTGTGTGTGTGTGTTGTGTGTTAGCGGCTGTTTCTTCCCATGTTCTAATAGCTGTGGAGTGGATGTCTCAGGCAGTGGCTCAGCGCCTGGCCCAGTTGTCCCTGTTGCAACACTGTGAAACACACTGGGGCTCCTCTAACATCTGCTTTGTAAAGAGCTAATGACAAGACAATGGAGACCGGATGATTTAAAGTATAGTACTAATGAGGCCCTGTGTGCTGCTTGGAGAATCCTTACACACACTCACTTACATGTACACACTCATGCTCAAGGTAACAGCTGATATGTTGGTAGACCAGGAGGCAGACACCCAGCAGACATACACTACAGTGTACACATTCAGACCTCCATCTGTCTGTCTGTCATTCATACATTTAAAGAGGAGTATGGTGTTGTAGACAGCACACACACACACACACACACACACACACACACACACACACACACACACACACACACACACACACCACACACCCAGGCATGCACTGTCTGGCTCATACCAAATAATTACAATGTTGAGTTCCTAATCTGTGGACTCAAAATTTTATTCCCTTTCAGCAAGTGCTGCGCATGGACCCCTGCTCAGACAGTGGCGCAGAGGGAGCGTGATGGTGAGGGGAAACAGTAAGAGAGAAGAAGAGAGGGAGAAATAATAAAGGACAAGCTTAACTGGTGAGGCTGTCAGTGGAGGAAAATAATATTTGTCCAGCTGGACAGGCCTCCCTTTGTGCAGGCTAAATGAATGTTGAGCTTCCTGTCTGCCCTGTCAGGGAGAGTGGCATAGACTGTATGCAGCAGCGCAGAAGCGGAGCGGAGTGTGGGGAGCTGTTTGGAGTTTGACAGGGATTATTAAAATCAGAGCAGATGACGAGGAAGGGGTGAGAGGCGGAGTGTGAGAAAGCCAAATTGACACAGACACTCTCCATTACCTTCCACTTGACTCGCGTTGATGACAATGTTGATATGAGACCCAGCAACGCGGCACTGGCATGGGATTGGCTGTTAGCATGAGCGTTAAGCACCACAGGGTAGGGTGGGGGGGGGGGGCGGCCCTCAGTTGTGGCATAGACGTAAGGAGATGAGTTGTTTATTTAAAGCCTCGACTGAAGAGCATCTCACCTCATTGTTTATTTATTAAGTCTATTTTTTTCCCTTCTTTGTTAACTCACTGTAGTGTCAGTAGGTGGAAATGGTTAGAGGCTGAGGCAATGCATTCTGATCAGGGGTCCTTCTACTGCAAATGATTGTTTGAGGAAAGAGGAGGGGAACTGGAAGAAACTGTTTCTGTTGATGATAAGCTTCCTTTTGTTTCAGGTGTTTGAGGTGCAATTGATTTGTGCCTCTTAATAAGACTCCTGTTTGAGGAAATTTCAAATTATTATAGTCCACATGACTGTGTGTGTGTGTGTGTGTGTGTGTGTGTGTGTGTGTGTGTGTGTGTGTGTGTGTGTGTGTGTGTGTGTGTGTGTGTGTGTGTGTGTGTGTGTGTGTGTGTGTGTGTGTGTGTGTGTGTGTGCAGACTAAGCCTGCGTGTTGAGTTTCTTGACAGACAGCTGTGATAATACACTCCAGATCTCTGTCATTTGGTGTCAGCTTACATTGTTGATTTAATCCTGACACCGTTGCTGTCTTTCTCATTATTTTGCTTTATGAACTGGTACATGTCATGTGGAGTGTTTGTAATACATACAGTAGGATCGTCTCTCTCTTTGTTCCTTTTTCAGTGCAGAGCAGTATGGAGTGGCCAGGGGATTTTCCTGAAGACCATGCCTTTGTGGAGCTGCCGGTTCCAGGCGTTTCCAGTGAGCTGGACTTTGAACAACTCCTAAAAGACACAGAGGAGAAACTCAATCTTAATGCCAACAGGTCAGTCCGAGTAGCAAAAGCATCAATATGCCATATTGAACCCTTTAAGCTTGAATTAGAACAGTTCTGTCCTTCAGAGTTGTATCACTTTGATTTGACTTTCACTTGTCCCCCCAATCACTTCTCCATTACTTTCAGAATTGACTCTATATTATGTCAAAGCCAAGTTAAACTTAAGTACCGACCCATCTAACGAATACACCCAAATAAGAAGACATGGACGTGACAGTAAAGTTTTCAAAGCAGAATGTTTTTGAGGTTTTATTTCCTGATGGGGTCTTCCATTTCATTTTGTGAATTTAAGTTAAATGGCAGGAAGCGGAGCACACTTAAATGTGCAATTTAGAATGAGAACACAGCTCTGGCAAAAAGACATGAATGTTAAACAGTTACTCCGCCTAAACATAATTAAAGCTTCATGTTTACTTCGATGGATTATATTATTCTCAGGAAATGTTCACATCTGTGGAAGTTGTTGCTCTTACTGTACAAAGATTAAGGGCTCAGATTTATTTATGCTGACTATATGCAGACACTTGCAGGAATGCAAATAATTTTAAAGAGAGGAGAAACCGCCATGACAAATTTAGAAAAAACACCAGTAATATTGTTTTCACTTTCACTGTCAGCAATATGATTAGTGTTGCAGAGCTAGAAATATAAAATTATGATAAAAAGCTGAAAGGCTGCATCCATGTTCTGTTTTACTCTATATTTCTCCTTATCACTCCGCAAAGTTCAATCATGTCGATCTTCTGAATGAAAACGTCCAATTTACCAATCACAGTTGGCGTGTCTTTATCATGGTTTTTTAAAATACATATTTCAGACTCATTCCAAGAGTGATTGTGTAATGTATTTACTTACTTCTGAAAATGCCTGCATGGTTCTAAAAACATATCAACATTGAAACTTTTCATTTAAAATAAAGAGATTT
This sequence comes from Anoplopoma fimbria, assembly GCF_027596085.1. Classification (NCBI taxonomy): domain Eukaryota; kingdom Metazoa; phylum Chordata; class Actinopteri; order Perciformes; family Anoplopomatidae; genus Anoplopoma; species Anoplopoma fimbria. Next base: position 1,151,848 of record NC_072461.1, read on the forward strand.
GTTTTCAACTGAAAGAAATCCCTGATTCCAGCAATATCCGGTTTTCTTAGCTTGAGTAAAAGGATGAAGAGAAACCTGATCAACAAAACCTTTTAGAAAAAAAACTTGACCCAATACACAGACGTCTAGCAAACCGTAAATGGTCTGTAAGTGTTAATTTTGACAATAATTACAATTTTAGTTTTCTTAGTTGCTTTCTAATAACTCTAGTTGGTTGAAGTCACATTTAAATCTTTTTTTTGAATTTGCTTTGGTAAAGATTTACTCACAGTTTGAATTGTTTCTAATTTTAGTTCCCAAAATGTGAAATAATTGAATAAAGGTATGCAGGATGTTGCTACTTATTAAACATGTCCTCTGCTGTTTTTTGCAATGCTCTTGTTCAATTTAACAAAATGTTAATAGTGCAAGGTAAGCTAATTGCTAAAGCAGTGAGAATTTGTACTTGCCCTAACCTGATCTCTCACAATACCCTGCTATGTAGTTTGTAGTTGCTGATTGAGCTGATTTGAGGTAATTATATTAAGCCATGATTCCCCTTTTAAAATAACCTTACAATGTTCCTAAAAAAAAATTAGGGTCAGGTATTTGATAATACATACTGATTTATTTTTCAATTTCATTAATTACAATGGTACAATCTTATCATCACGTGGCATGGAAGAAAATTCAGTGCCGCAACTTAAATTAGATTTTTTTCCACCCGTGTACCCTGTCACTAAAGACTGAAATATAGACGTGTGTCAATGATAGCAGACGTGAATAGTTGGAGAGCACAAATAGGCAATATGATAAAGAGAGAGACATTGGGAGGAGGGGAGATCTATATTTCAGGTCTTTTATCGTTTGTGGCGTTCTGAGGCTGAGGGCAGATGATGAAGGACAGGCTAAATGTAGCACGTGAACAAAGCCTCACTCTGGCACCATTAGTGTCTGGGTCTCATCCCTTCCTCACTCTCTCTCTCTCTCTCCCCCCTTCTGTCTCCCTCCCTTTCTCTCTCTCTTTCTTTCCTTCCTCCTTCTAAATGGGAACATAATAATTGAAGATTCCACATCTTGAAACGAAAACCCTTGGGTAGGTAATTCAAGGCTTATTACAGAAGGCCGGGCCATTTTTCTGCTTTCTAAGCATTAAAGGGTTATTTTGTGTTCCTGCAGATGGGAGTGGGATAACCATTATGAGAACAAAGCATCCAGATAATGGAGAATGGGGCTAAAAATAAGGCAATCCTCCTCTCACCGCGGGGGACCACTGGTCAGTGTCTGTCAGGCTGCAGCTAACTTCCTCCCAGACTACTCCAGGACAGCCCTTTTACTGTCGGGACACATCCAGTCAAACACAATCTTGCAAGGCCTCTTTTTCGCCTCAACCAGTGTGTGCTGCAGCCATACATAGAGCCACACACACATCCACAGCTCACTCACCTGCTGCCTAATTGACTTATCAGTAGCTTGGACAAATTACGGAAGTGGAGGAGAGTAAAGGGGAAACTGAGACGGAGGAGACAAAGTTGCCCACACCCGTGAAGGACTTCAACCTATTTGTGGGTCCGAGTGACTGGCCTGCTCCCAGTTCTCAGATGTCAGAGATTTGCCTAAGAGCTGCACCCTAATTGAAGGAGATTAAGATAGGCTGACAACAGAGCTGGCTCCCCCAAATTGAAATGCTGTAATCCATTAGTTTTCATCAGATGGGACAGTGGCGCGGTTCAGGGTCGGGCGGGAGAGTGGGGCCGGGGAGCCGAGGGCTACCAGGAAAAGACCTCTAATGAAGTGTCAGCACAGGCATGGAGACTGCAGACAGGCTTCTAGTTTCACACTGGCAAGGCAAATGGCTCTCACTAGTCGCCTGCCAATCTTGATCAAGGTACAATATCAATACTTTTAAATTTGATTCTGTGTGTGTGTATGTGTGTGTGCGCACTTCTGAGAATCAGGATTTAGCTTATGTGTGCGAGCAGGTGGAGTTGAAAGCCTGCCAATGTTCCTTCTCAATGAACAAAAATACTGATCTGTAGTCCTTGCAGTATGTAGCTGATTTTGTGTTTAGCTGTGCGTGACACGTGTGTTAAGTTAGTATATCAGCTGTATCGATTCTCCGGTATCACTGGCTGGGCTGGGTGGCTGGGAGGTTGAGGGCTGAGGGCACTAAGTGGGCGACAGGCTGGGCCAGGACGGGATCTGTTTTCAGCCTTTTCATTCAAGCCCATTCACTGCTTTTCCCCTCGCAGAATGGGGCCCTTTGATGGAGGAGATATTTAGTTCTCAGGCGGCTGGTTTGGCACTGACTGCAGCTGGGGCTTATTTGAAAGGGATCTCCCTGCCCCCGTTGCCTCCAACCCCCCACCTCCTGTAGGCGAGCGGAGCACGACAGACAGACAGCCCCACAGCAGCCCACCCACACTAAATTAATTCTGACAAGGAACTTAAGATAACGTCAAAGCGCTGACTAATCGCAGGATTGGGTTTCTGTAAGTCAGGGAGCTGTGAAATGTGCCATCATATCTAATAAAAGACCTCCGGTTGTTCCCTTTCTCTCTCAGCGGTGGTGAAGGTTGGGGGGGAAGCTGGTGTGGTGTCGACTGTCTAGCTATACCGGTCTGAAAAAACAATTAGATTTCACTTCGGCAGTGAAAGTGGAAGTGCGTGTGCGTGTGTGTGTATGTGTGTGTGTCAGTTAGGGTGAAATGATTGACATGTTTGTCAAGAGGCCTAAAGAATCCTTTCCTCCCAGTTCCTTCTGCTTCTTTTCTCATTCTCCAGGTCTTTTGTCGAGTTCTGCTCCGGCGTTTTTGCCATTACGGGTTAGTCCATTGTGGTCTTAACTCAGATTGTTGAATGGTTTTATTTTCTGTGACTCCTCTGTTTTCTACCCATTTTTACCTTCCTCTTCTCACATTCTCTTTCTGTCTCTTTCCTTGGTGTCTGAGCTGCTGGCCTTGGAAGTCATCAGGTTCGGAGCTAATCCTGCCAAGTTGATTAGGCTGCAGGTAGCTTTTACACTGGCGGGCAAAAGGTCGCAACATTGTAGAGAGCTGGATGGACTTCTTGACACGGACCATCCACATTGACTTTATAACTTACAGCACAAGGCCCTAAGGAGGGGCAATTGAAAGGCGAGAGTAAGGAAAAGAAAATTAGGAAAGTGAGAGTGTTGAGGAGAGAGGAAATAAAGAGGGGAAATAGAGAGAGAAAAACTGTGGAGGGAACACCTGAGAATGTATCTGCAGAGGCAAGTGCTGTTGCTGTAGCCATTAGAGCACATTGTTTTGTTGAGTGAAGGCAGGAGTGAGATGATGGGTAGTGGAACAAGAGAATGAAGCCCAGAAGCTATTCCTTATGGCTGTATGGGTTTCAAGTCAACAATCTCTTGGGCCCACAACTGGCAAAATTGAGTATTAGGAGGTTAATCTGAAATGAAAAACCTCAATTCTGTTAGAGTAAAAAGAAAAAAGCCACCCAGTTCATATAGTGTAGTCTACTTACATTATATACTTTTAAAGCTTGGGTAGGTAAAATTGGAGAAATCAGCAAGAGAAATTTAGATTCCAAAAATATTGGGAAAAAAATACTTTTCCATTGAAAGTAGCTATCATCACTAGCTCCAAAAAGTTGCAAAATCTTGCAAGAAAATCTAGCAAGTCTGCAACACTACCAGCCTGTCCCCTCAGGCCTCCAACCAAAGCCACTCCCCTAAAATTGTGATAATGAACGTAAACAATGAACTACGGTTATACTATTGTTTGTACCCATAGCTGTCAAGCAGCTTGTGGAAGACTCCGGTGACATGCCAAATGTGCACTGGCAGAGTGTGTGTCATGCAGTAGGGCAGGTAGACATGTCATATGGGGCGAATGTAATGTTTGGATGGGCTTAATACAGTCCTACAACAGCCACATTGACTGGATTGTTTTTTGTCAAAGCACTTGATTTATTGATTGAATTTCAACAAAGATTACAAAAGATGCGTCTAAAATACATCACCCACCCTAGCTTTAATGAACTTCAGAGAGTAGGTGAAAAGTGAGCTGTACAGATGGAAGCCCATTTGAAACCTGCTGTCTGTGTGAAGTCCTGGGGTGGAGCCCAGAACAAACATCCTTGTTTATGATGCACTATAAACACACATACAATGCTTTGTGCTGTCATTTAATCTACAGCAGGGTTTCATTGCAAGACATGGCATATGACAGAAATCTTTGCTAAAAATTCAATTTAGAACATTACTTACTATTGCATATTTTTTCTTAAACAAATTCCTATTTTCTTATCTTTGTATTTTGCCTGCGAGTGATTAAAAAAGTGTGGATTTGTGTAAACTGTATCCAGAAGTAAATTTTCTTAGAAAGTTAATGCTATATTCTCCTTAGTGAAAGCAAAGTAAGAGGTCACACAAACAAGCCAATAAAGGCCTATTTTAATTAGTGGTCTGAAAGTTAACTCCAAATGACTCCAAACACAAAACACACCAACATTGTAGTCAAGGTGTCTGTTAGTCAGCAAGTTGGTGGCAAGAGAGTAAAGTGAGATGCATCATCTGGCCTGCCTAAAGAAGAAGAGAAAGTGAGAGAGATTGTTAAAGAAAGAGAGAGAGAGCATTAGGCAGTGTTCAACCTAGAGGATAGCGGTTTGTAACAGTCTATAACATTTTATTCCCCTTGCGTTTTTCCCCTCTAAAACGAAAGTGTGTCAGATTGAACGGTTATTTAATGTGTTGCCATTGTAAGACATCTGGATGCGTTCATGGCCCAGGAGCAGGCAGGAGGCAGTTTATAGACCTGCGGTAGGACATGAGCTATCTAAAATGGCACTTTGGTTCAGAATCATGTATGCTTAGACACACACACACAATGTAGAGGATAAGATATGCAGTTCTGCAGCTAATTAATATTCTCATTTTCTATTGATTATTTATTTGAGCATTTCATAAGTCATGTAGTGTATTAAATGTCACAAAAGATGCTTTTTTCATGTTCACAGAGACCAGTGATTTATTAAACCAACCATTTATCATTATTTGATTATCCGATGTGTAAGTCAAAGACTGTCTTTCTTTTCTACATCGATTATTGTTGATCAGTCAAATGTTTGTCTGATTAATAATTTCAGCGGTAAAATTACTGTAAGCACACGAACACAAACACACACACACACACACACACACACACACACACACACACACACACACACACACACACACACACACATTAAGGCAAAAAAACACACGGTTACATATAGACACAATAGCCTTTACAACAACATGTTTAATTATGCTAGTATGTAGGCCTGATACGCATGCACACACACACGCACACAAACGCACACCACATACTCATACTCACAGTCTTACATGCCCAAATATATATGCATTGATTTGCATGGAAATGACTAAACTTGTCTAGCCCAAACATGTCATTTCTAATCTGTCATATTAAAGGGGGGAACGGAATAGCTGATGCAGCCTGTTAAAATCAAAAGTGCTGTGTGTGTGTGTGTGTGTGTGTGTGTGTGTGTGTGTGTGTGTGTGTGTGTGTGTGTGTGTGTGTGTGTGTGTGTGTGTGTGTGTGTGTGTGTGTGTGTGTGTCAAGGCGAAGAGTAAGACGTGAGATGGCAAGAAGCGTGCGTCTCAGATGCCTGCCGATGCCTGTAACACCACTTCACACCAGATGCTTAGCACACACTCACACACTGATATATCGATGTCTGTGTTCATTACTGTTGATGCTTCTGTATCTGTCTCTTCACGGACACTGAATGAGAGTGAGGGAGAGCCAAACGTGATGATATGGTGTCTGTGTGTTTGTATGACTGTAATGTGGCTGCTTATATGCGTATTGTTCCTGCGTGTTTGTGGTGCAGCAGCATTCATGCTTGAATGACTGGGGTGTACTTCATTTCTCGAAATTCTACTTTCAAAATAAAGAAACTTTCCTGGTAGATCTTGACGGTCAAACACTGGTAAGGGAAGAGTTTAGATTAACAGGGACATGTTTGCTGTGTGTTCTGGTAAACATGACATGTAGGAGAATATCAGATGATCAGGCTCCAATCCAAACCAGTGAAAGCGGACAATTTTTTGCAAGAAATATTGTTAAGTTGAGACAAAATTTGGGTTTAAATATCATCTTTCTGCATATTGTTCACCTTTCTGTTGTTCTCAGAATGAAACACGAGTAGCAAACAATTGTAAATGTTCGGTGGGTATTTCCCCATCAATTTACCAAGTTAACATTTATTTATAGGAGTGCCTCACTTTTGTTCTCTGAGCACGGTAATGTATACTATCCTGTCCTTAGCTCTCAGACTGACACACTGTATCTTTCCCTCAGCATTGAACGGCAGCTAAAGGAGCTCCAGGCCAAAATGGGAGACACCCGGGAGCGTCCGCCGAGCCCTTCAGAGTGCCTGCAGTGGTTCAACATCAAAGCGCACAACAGTTTCCGACCGGTTACCACAGGACATCAAGAGCTCATGGACTTCTTCAGAGCTTTGGTAATAGAGACTGACTGATGGTGTTGATGATAACATTTATTTTAACTATTTCACAGATAATAAATAACATGGTTTGGTCGATCATACTGATTTCATCAATCTGAGCTGGTATTGCTGTGTATCCCCAGTTTCCCAATTAATTGCATATTAACATTTAGCTATCCGTTGATCTGCCGCCCATTTATTAATATGACCTTCCGGTGTAAGAAGACAACCCTGGATAGTTTCACAACTTTTGTAGGAGAACATTAATATTCTTACTTAGTCAGTTTATTGCTATTAACATCTGCATCCTCCCTCTGCTCCACTCAGAAACAGTACCTGAGGTCTGAAGAGGCGGGAAAAGAGGAGGTGACACTTCAACTTCTGCTAAATTTGTCTGCCCAGTGTGGTATCTGCTTTCCCTGTACCCCTTCTTCGTCCTCCCCCTCCTCTCTGATTGCCTCCTCCATCCACTTGGTTCATCAAGTCAGAGATGACACTTCATTAGAGGTAATATACTGTACAATTTGTTGTTCAGTGGGATTATATCCTACAATATTAAATTAGTTCATGGAGTTCTTAAAGGAATAATTTAGACCTTTTAATGTCCATCTTAAATTGGTAATTTGATTTATTTTGGTCTCTATACTGGCAACAGAGAGATCCCTCTCTGATTTCAATGCATTCAGAGCTGAAGCTTATAGCAGACTGATTATAGCAGTCTGTCTTAGTCAAATTGAGCATGTGAGTATTGTTTAAAGACTGAATTTAAAGTCAATCTGTCCTGTAATCATATGTGTAATTCGTAATTTGAGCAAATGCTTATAAAGACGTACTTACCTGCGTTGGCTGTACTTGTTTTATACCTGAGTAAAGGTACTGTGTACTCCAAATGAATCTTATTCATATGCCCACTTAATGTGTTGTTTTTAATTATCAGTTTGTTTTTACACTTACCCTTCATTTTATCATTACCTTAAGGTCCAGGAGGCCTGGGATGATGTGCGTCTCCAGCTTCGTCGCCACCTGCTGGACCGGCTGTCTTCCAGCTGCCCAGATCATCCTGGACCCAGACAAATTTCCGTCCCTGAACGGATCCACTGTCTGCAGCAGCTGTTCTTTCTTTACCCTGAGTCGGAGGCCCTCACACATTACCAGGTGCAGTAAAATTGTGAAAATGCATTAATAATAACTCCTGTCCTTGGTCTCTTCCAGATTCGCATTGTGAACTTGCTGTACCAATAAGATAAAGTATATACCAATGATTTTTCAGTGATATATCATTTCGATTGTATTCATCCAGGTTCTGAGAAGCCAATCTGTGCTGGTTCTTCTGCTCTCTGCCATGAGCTCAAGCCCAGGCGGTGAGACCGGCTTTGACCGACTGGCTAAAGGCTTCCGTCATGTGGTCCCGGCTCTGACCCAAGACCTCACAGAGGAACTCCATGTCCTTTCAAGACTAGCAGAACCACACACCATCCTGGGTTTCCTTAATTTGGCCTACCTCAACACTGTGGCCCGGGAACTGGCCTCCCTGATGGAGAGAGAATGTGAGACGGCCCTGAGGGACAACACCACGCTCAGTAGCAAGATCAAGAAATATTCAGCCAGGTCGAGGGCAACCGTAGGTAAGTGCTCTTTGTGAAAACATTTTTAATCTGATAGCTATTTTACTCTTTCTGCTCATACTCTTCTAGAGTGTTTGGATAAACCTTACAGCAGTTTTGTCCTTCCATTTCTGCCTTCTTTCCTCACCTGCTTTTTATCATTACCGAATAAAAGCTAACGATTTTCTCTTACCCTCCTCTCCATTTTTACTTTCCTGTTACTTTCCAACTGTATTGTATAGTTATCTGAGCCACAGCCAAGGCCTCTTTAAGTGATTGTCAGTAACTGCTGTTCCCATTGTAATTGCTTTCTTTTTACTGCCCTCTCTCCTGCCTGCCTCACTTTCCTCTTAACCAACAAAAAGAGAAGAGTAGCATTTCCAGGGCCAAGGCTTCTTTTTGAAACTACTTCTCAACACTATTTACCACATGGTTTGTCTATGACTGTGATGAGCCCTGATCCCAAGAGAGGTCCGAGCTATATCGAAGGTCTGTCGACAGTATGTTTAAGCCACAGTTAATTCACTCCTTCACCTTGAGCCTAAGGCAATGTATACTATTTCATCTTGGAGGATGGTTTGAATTGTGTTAAAAACAAGGCTCTGCTGTCCTCTTCACAAGACTTCCATAAAAAAAGAGATCAAAATCAAGTTAATTAAAACATAACAAGGGCAAAGCAGCAGCAGCACCTTCATTCAATCTCATTACCTTACAGAGAAAAAAGGAAATTGATTCATCTTAACTATCCTCTTACTTTTGCGCAGCGATACAGCCAAGAAAGAGTTGGTTCATGAGCAAGTTCAACCTTTTCAGAATGGTTAGTTGAGAGGAAAACATTCTGTGAAGTAGTTTTAATATTTGTCACTAACGCAGAATGTGCCCCCGTCATGGAACAGGCAGTGATGTTATACACTGAGACAAGAGAAAAGTGGAGACCTTCATTCGCCGTGTCACTTTTGATACTTAATTCCCCCCATATCCTCTTTGTTTGTTTCATATTGGCCTATTTACGGCTTGCTGAGGGTAAAGATTCACAATAAAAAAAAAAGTAAAGTGTGTGAGCCATTGTTTACTTTTTCAAATATGGTGCACATGTCAGCTTCCCTGCGGAACGAGGAGAAGAGTGCTGTTACATCTGCCATTCTTCGATAAACACACCACCAACCTTGCGTCTTTTCCTCCCTCTCTCTCCCTCCCTCCATCTCTCTCTTTCCTTCTCCCTCTCTGGTTTTTACTTTCCCTCTCCTTAAATGTGAGATGAGAGGAGGCAGCCAGGATAATTGGCCATGCGTCAGTTGGGCTGTTTGATCACGTAACGCGGTGGAGGCTACACACCTACGTGCCGCTCAACAAACCGTCAAATGTAGCACCGGAGGCAGAACACAGCTCCAAAGGGAGCGGGGGACCCGTGCTGTGTAATGATGGTAAAATGGAGCAGTTTTGCCTGTGCTGGTTTTACGTGTGTGTGTGTGTGTGTGTGTGTGTGTGTGTGTGTGTGTGTGTGTGTGTGTGTGTGTGTGTGTGTGTGTGTGTGTGAGAGAGTTTGACTATCAGCTGCAACACCGCTTTAAGGGCTACAACTGGGATTACATTTTTGTGTTGTTAATGTTTTAAAGTGTCCCCCCCCCCAATAAGCTCAGAGAACCCACATATCCACCACCCTAACGCCGGTGGCTCATTTACAGCCAAAGCTTAAACATTAATGCATAATCTGCTTTCACACTCTACTGTCTATACTGTGTGCTACGCCCATAATTGTCAAGACAATTATGACAGTGTTAGAAAAAAGTGATTCTATTTTCATAAGCATCCTATGACTCCTTAGATCTCCCCCTCCTTCCCTGCTGTGTTATTGTTTATTTCTGCAGTAGAGGCAGCCGGTAGGTATATTTTGATAAGAGCCTTGCCTGGGAGACTGTATAGGCTCCCGGGGGAGCAGCGCTGTCTGTAGCATCAGCCACTGTCAAACCACTGAACCATTTAACAGCGTTCACGGCGAGATCTGCCTTCTCTTTTAACCCCACCGACTCAAAGGTAGGCTCTGACATTGTACCGAGACAGATGTGAAGGGGCCTCAGCCCTCCATTTTCTCCCTCTTCTTCTTTTCTCCCCCCTTTGCCTTTACTCCATCTCTCCAGCATCCACTTCCCCTGCTTTTTTCTTCTTTTGTCTTTTCCCATTTTCCTGTAGTTTCCAAGCGTAATGGGGTGAGCAGTGAGACTGGAGAGTGTGCTAGACAGGTTGGCTGGTCAGGAACAATACATGCTTTAAACCTTACTAACACACCTCACTGAGTCTGTAGGGGAGTGGGAGGGGCAAGTTTACGTGTGTGTGTGTGTGTGTGTGTGTGTGTGTGTGTGTGTGTGTGTGTGTGTGTGTGTGTGTGTGTGTGTGTGTGTGTGTGTGTGTGTGTGTGTGTGTGTGTGTCTGTGTTTTTGTGTGTGTGTGTGTGTGCTTGTGTGTGCTGCCAAAATAAAATTAATACTCTATTTTACATTTTTCAGTGCCATTAGCTCTATAAAGCTATGGTGGGATAGAGTTAAGTGGCCATCAGTTACAATTCTTTCATACTTTTAAGCTACCTTCATGATTTCCACAGTAAAAGTTGCAGATATAAAATATGTCCATACAGACACTTTTGTGCAATTGGTTTCAAGAATTAGTGAAACTTTAGATAAAGTATTTTTGCCCTGATGTGTGCATGGGTGTCTGTGTGTCTGTGTGTGTGTGTGGCTATGAAGGTGGATATGCATGTGTTCATCTGTGTTTTCAATCACCTTTTAGCATATTTCATGTGAACCTGTCTGCCCATCTGTTCTTGAGTCAGTGTGTGTGTGTGTGTGTGTGTGTGTGCTAATTGCAAGCTTACTTAGAAAAATGTATGATCAAGAGTCATTTAATACCTCCCTTTTAAAAAATGCATCATTAAATTATAATATGGCTTCAGTAATTTCCATACATATGAATAGGAGATGCATTTTATTGTACATCAAAAGCTTTCATTCCAGCTTCTCCGCATACACTCATACAATGTATTCCCTAACAGTCGACCACAGGGGTGAAGTCGAGGCTGTTCAAACACTGTGCAACCCCGTTCTGATAGCACTGATTTGAATTCCACTTCCACTAATTTCCCCATATGACGACGTCAGCAGCTCCCAATAGATAAAAAAAAAAGGAATTGAGTTTGAACATATATAGCAAGCACATTCACTGCCACAGCACCCCACCATCCTCGCCTTTTTCTGGCTCTTTGAACTCTTTCTTAGAGAAAGCAGAGCAGCCTATTCAGTGGGGAGAGAGGTTCTGTAGTGACGCGAGATAGCTCGGCTGAGGCTCTGACTGGCGTTGGAGGTGCTTGTGGGGATTGAGGCTGCTTGGGAATGGCGTTTGTTAATATTTATTAAGAGCAGCTCCTCACTAGATCATATCTCTGCCTGAGTTTATACACACTGTCAGCCAGGGACGTGCACCCGCATGCTGCCATGTAATTATGGGCTATGTCGGTGGGTTTGTGTGTGTGTGTCTGTGTACACATAGGCATGTGTCTATATGTGATGCATCCGGTTTATGGATGATTTGTTTTTGCTGTATGCTGCTGTCTTATTGTCCTTGCAGACACTGAGAAGGCCTTGTTTTAGAAAGTTACCACACAGAGCATGTGTTTTTTTACTAATCTTAATGAGAAGAGCGGGGTCTTTAGTGTCTGGGTGTGTAATGTGTGAGTGTGTGTCAGTGTTCATTTTCTCTAAATCATGGCTCCAATGAAATCACACAGAAAAATATGTTTCATGGCCCTTGAGAATGTGTATTATGCATGCCATTTATTTTCTCCCCATTTTCTCCGAGTGGTCACAATGGCTTTTGTGTACCACTCTTGAAAAGCTCAAGGATATGAACATTTTCCTGGCACCTTCTATTGAGAAAGCACAGACAGAAATGGCTTGCTTATTGAGAGCAGCCAGCACTTTGTGATGAAGAGTCAGTATGATTCGCCGAGGGCTTGAAAACAATAATGCAAACAAGGGCACTAAACAAGTGGGTTTTAATGAAATGCTCCCATCAAGACAATACATTCCTCCGTGTTCTTCATCCAGGCAGCCCGGTTCAAGTACGCTGAGGAAGCCATAGAAATATATTAACCCCTATTTCACTGTTACTGCAATATTTACCACAAAGAGAGCCAGATACTCAGAGGAGGACAGAGAAATAAACCAATAGTATAAGAAGGTAATCTCTTATTCTCTGTCACCACAATAACACCACTATCATCACTACACCTCCTTCTTCGTAAGGCAACTTAATTGAGATATCAAATATTGCAACTTTCCCCTTCTGTGAAGGGCAGGTGGCCCCTGCTGTGGCCTGGTTGGACAGCACCCAGGGAAAGGGCCACAAGAGACCAGTGCTTGTGTGGGTTTTGTGCATTTATGTGTGCGTGCATGTGTCAGAGTGTGTGTTGGAGAAATCGCAGCAGGAGGCTTCCCATAATAATGCTGTCTGAGTGAGCAGTGGGCCGCAACTGACGAAGAGGACCCCAGCTGTCACAGGGCCTAGCGGGCGGTCCACAGTGGCTCATAGCCTTCCCACATACACACACACACACACACACACACACACACATACACAGACGTACCCCAGGGCACCCACAGGACCCTGCCTGACATGAAATGAACACACAAGACGGCATGGATACACAGAGAACAAATGGACGAAAAGAAACACAGAGAAGTGCTCAACAGTCAGAGTGTTACACCCCAAGAGCAAAGCCTCATGATAGGAATAAAGAGGTGCACAAACACACACACATACACAAGATTGGGATAGACTAGTCCATTTTGATATCAGAAATCATGGGGCTGAAATTTGTTTTTTTTGGAATGAGAAAGAAATGGGCTCACAAGATTTCAGTATCCTGCTCCTCATCTTTTGAGGCTAGCGGCTTGCTGACCCTGGCAGAACAGCCCCTGACCACGTTGCATCATGGGTAATATGGGCGCAAGGACGTTAACAAAAACAAAGATACAAACAATTTATTTTACTTTTACTTTTTAAACATTTTATCTGTATACTTCTGTTTATATTAATTATATGCAATATGTAAATCAGGTTTAATTTCCATTTTTCAAGTCGTGCTAAAATTAACATTGCCTTCTGAGATTCCCTGTTTTTATCTCTGTATCTAATGAAACCAAATGATGATCACCTGCAGGGTGTGTTGTACAACACACTCATCAGCACAAACACAGAAAGCTCGTCTTAACATATTGTGATCGCACGATAAGAGAATGGAGGCAAGTCCGGTAGTGTGGTAAGAGAGAGGCAGACCAGCCTGCTGATGGTCCGATTTAGAGAGACAGAACGAGCCAAAGAGAAAAATGAGGGACAGAGGAAGAGACAGGGAGAGATGCTGTGCTGGAGAGAAATTAAATCAGTGGCTAAATTATTGCATGATTGCCCATTCCCCAAAGACTTGGGCATCATTTGGTAGAAAGTGTCTAATAATTGGTTTTCGGCCATGTCAGACACATGCAATTCCCCCTACTAATGGCTCTGTTTGGAAGAACTGGGCCTCCTGGGTCAGAGAAGGACAGAAAATAGCCAGACGGCAAAAAGAGTCCTTCGCCCTTCTCCTTTTTTTTTTCTCTCTCAGATAAACGAGGGAACAAGAGAGAAAGAGAGACACAAGAAGGAGAGAGTCTGTATGTGAGCGAAGAGGAAATGAAGTGGCAATAAGTGCAGCCAAAGGGGAAATGCTCTTCACCGCGAGTTTAATACATCAGACTGGGGATTTGGCAGCCCGCCACACAGCAATTGTTTACCTTTTTGCTCACTGGCTGCATCTGTTCTGTTTTGTAAACGGCACTAAACTATTCGCCCGTAAACACCGGAATCAATAACAACTGCTAAGGGAATTCCCTTATCCCGCCCCTCCCTCTCTTTCCCTCCCTCTCTTCCCCATGTTTTCATCCCTAACCACCACCCCTTTTCCTTCCCCTAGATCTCCTCCTCTCTCCCCTCTGTCTCTGCTTGCTGCCAGTCAAACGCAGTGTGTGTGTGTGTGTGTATATGAGAGAGCGAGAGAGAGAGAGAGAGAGAGAGGGCTGTGTAGCTGATGGTGGATCCCACAGGAGAGACAGACAAGGAGAAGACTGATGGCTCGCCAAAAATACCTGCTCTGTTTGTTGTCTCCTTTCGTGTTACATTGTTGTCATTGTTTAAAGCTACAAACTGAGACTGGCCACTGTAGACCTGCAGAGTTGTGTATTTTCAGATATCTTTTTTTTACAATCTTCCTGCTCGATATGAAACATAAAGCCCCCCCGTCCACACATACCGATTTCTGTTTTACACATTTAGTTGAATGACATATTGTTTGAAATATGCTTGCTTTCTTTTGAGGGCTTCTGATGAGATGCATACTGCTTTTATGGTTATCGCAGTAACCATTGATTTTCTTTTTTGTTTATAAGAACACCCTCACACTGCAAAGTCATATGGGGGAGCTTATATATAAAAACATATAATTTCTGCCCTGCTCTCAGCGCCAGCTTTCAGCACCTGTCCTCCCTTATTGATTCTCAGTACATTGACCTTTGGTTGAACTATTCTGCCTGCTAGTGCCCTTCCTTATTCTACTCTATGAGACATGCCATGCACCACACTATATGACACACCTGGGTGCTTTTAAGCACACCCTCTCCATCAACCGGCTATGAGAGCCTCCATTTGGCCTCACTGTTGTGACAAAGGTATAATGAGGTTTAGATGGCTGTGTACTAGACTGCTATGGCTATAGGGCTATTTGGCTAGGGAGACGACTATAAATACCTATATAGCCTGGGCGGCAGAGCTCGATGAGAGGCTGAGGTAGAACATTGCTAAACATCAAGGTCATGTGCGACTACTTAGAGTGTGAGTTAGTGAGCAAGTGAAGCGTTCATAGGGTCACAGGTTGAAGGAATGCATGGTTACAAAGGAGAGAGAGGGATGATGCTCTGGAAAATGTGATTCTCCAGATGAAGTGGTGGTTAATGGGGGCTATGCTCAAATGAATGCCCAACGGAAGGTGGGGTGGGGTTGGGGGTTGTAGTGATAGCTTTTTAGAGAATCCACTAGCTCTCTCTCTCTGATGTGTTCCTGTAAAATAAGGTTTAGATTGTTTACTCTTGAGTTGTTGACACTTTTAGTTTACCCCCAAGTTGAGGCACGAAAAGCTATGCCGATTTGCTGGTGACTTCAGAAATTGACATGATTGTTGGTGCATGCGTGAATGCGTAAGCCGGAGAACGAGGCTGGCACGTGGGTGTCAGCCAGGTCACGCATGTACACATGCAGAAGGAGGTAGTCTCTCTAGCACACGCTCCCACCGGACCCCATTACAGAGGAGCTGCCGAGCTGCGGACCCATGCAGCTTAATCACACAAGCACACACACACAACACACGAATGCATGTGCACACAGTCAAACACACACAAAATAATTACACAGGTATTCACATGTTATTTCATACATGCATGCATGCACACTTGCACATAAATACATGTATACACTAAGATTTGCAATCACAAACAAACTTGAGGTCAGAATATATTCCGCAGAGTCTGGTAGGAGAGTGGCAATTATCCTGCAAGACTGACATGTGCAAATGTGTGTGAAAGTGTCTTCTACAATATCAAGTTATTCATAAAGACCTGCATTATATGCACATAAACACACATGTGCACACCAGGCAGACACAAACACTCATCGACTTTCACTCATAAACACTCATGTAAACAAACACACATGCATACACACAGAGAGAGTCAAGACCTCATGCATGATTAAACCAGTCATCCTTGGGGACAGTGTGTTGTCATATTGTTAGATTTTGTTTAACAATATAAAAAAATTACGTTAGGATCCAGAGGCAATAATGTTACAATTATTGGCAAAGAGCCCCCCCCTCTTCTTTCTTTCCTTCCCAACACTCAATCATCTCTGTGCTTTCAGAGTCAAGGCTAATACTGAGCTCATCCATTCCCAAATGCCTTTGCAGTGGAGGAGCTCATTTAAGCGGACACACAAAAGTATTTGTGCATGTGTCTGGGAGTATGGCAACGCATCTCCCAGCCGCCCATTCTCCAGCTTAATGCGGAACATCCCCCGGGTGATGGCTTTGGCAGCCTCCAAAATGGGAAATCCATATTTGCCGAGGGGGTCATCGGCGGGTTAGGGGGAGAAAAGTTTGTGCCGAGAGAAAAGGATGTGCATGTGTGACTTTTCAGGGAGCAAAGTTTTGCATATTTTTTCACTGTCTCTTTGTTTATGCCGTGTATTGGGAAAACATGAATGGGTCGATATTTATAAGCGGTGCCGTGCCAGGCAAGACTTGAGGGGGGGTGGGGGTGTTTTCTGATGAGAGCATGTAGGTTGGGTTGAAAACCTATTTTCATGAAATTGTTTATTCCTTTACTGAACTGTAAACTGTAGTGCAGTTCTCACTCCGCTATTTCTCCGTCGGTCATGTATTCACAAGCATAGGTGCTGTTTATTTTTCCTCTTTTACATTCTTTTTCTTCCTCCCCTCACAGCGCCAATGGAGCTCCCCATGAAAAACAGAAGCTTCAGTTTAACTGTCCACCAGCTGAGGGCGTTAACCCAGCTAGCCAGCACCCTGCTGGGGTTTGAGAGGATCGTGAAGGAGCTGGTCACTAATATGACCTTCATTGACTGTACAGGAGAGACTCCCTCTGTAAAAGGTGCGACTCCATCCACATCTGTATAAATATTGGACATGTAACCAGGGCTGTGGCCGCCTCCGAGATCATGATCTCATTACTTTTCCTGGAAATTGAGTAGTCTTAGTAACCTGCAATGCAGTTTACAATTTTAAGATTAAAAATGACAGATGCTAATTCAATACTCTCCAGATCAAATACTTTTAAAATGAACAATTGTAAGGCAAAAAAAAAAGTGAGAATGAATTCATGGTTTCCTGACAAGAGTGTGTGCTTAACATTGAGGAAAAGGTTCTGAAGCAGTATTTAGAACATCAAGTAGACAGCTAGATTTAGCTGAAAATGATCAAACAGATAAAGAATGAATAAAATGTGAATAATTGTATAATTAGTCTCTGGTTACAGTGAGAGGACCTGGGTATTACTGAAACTCTTGCTTCAGCCCTGCATGTGTGCCTCTCCTCCAGGCATCAACATTAGTTACGACCCCAGAAACACACACACACACACACACACACACACACACACACACACACACACACACACACACACACACACACACACACACACACACACACACACACACACACACACACACACACACACAATCAAAATCGAAGTTGTGTCTGAAGAATTGTTATTTTAGTAGGGAATTATCTTGGGTATTATATAAGCCTTAAGTATCCTTTTCCTCTCTCCCCTTTGAACTGCTGCTATAGACTTGTTAAATGAAAGCTTTTGGTGCATGGAGTAATTTCCATAAAGGTTACATTTACAAAAACAAGACTTGCAGAAAGGCTCGATTTACAGAGAGGTAAACAGCCTTTAAAGGGCAGTTATCCAAATCATTAATTCCAGGCAATCAAACGGCTTAATTACCAGAAATTCATCAGATGGGCTTAAAGGTCAAAAAGTGATGCGCTTGCTGCTTCCTCCTTCTTCCATTCCATGCGGTCTTGTTCGGCTAAATTGCCTCGCCTGGGGTCTCACTCTTCGCCTTCTGATTAGGAAATTGTGGCCTTGATGTTCACGCTTTTTAATTGCAAACCAACCCAACATCCTGCGCACTTGTCTTCATGTCACCCCCTACATCTCCCCGTCTCCCCGCACATCAACACAATCTCCCCTCATGGAATTACCCCATGTGGTTGATGCTATCTGGGTTCAAATCAAATCTAAGCCCCACATTTAGACTCGTAAAGCAGTCGCCATTAGCATTTACTGCCTTTTGCTTCTCCCTCTGAGGCGTATAGTTATTCTCCGGTCACTGTCTCATTTGGGCTTGTGGGGTAAAGAATGGAGCAATGTGACCCATATCTGGCTCCAAGATATATAGAGTTGCTTTCATGTCACTGCACTTGGCATTCAGTCAGGCCTTTAACACATAATATGATACAGTATATTATGTGTGATATGGGAATAATCATTCTATGAAATCATCCTACTGACTACCACCACAAAGTTTCCCATGTTTATCTTATTTCTCTGACATTATTTGAGAGGTTGACCAGGCACAGTCAATGTTTGATGTCTTTTAAGATGTAATACATGATGTTTGCATTATCATTTAGGCATCTTGAAAAAGAACAGAGACGATTCAGACATGATGGCAGATGGCAAGAAATCCACAGCAGAAGCCCTTCTCCACACGCCAGAGGTGAGACTTCTCTATGTGTTCATATGTAAGGCCCTTGTGAGAAAGTTTCTGTTCTATTACAGCAAGTCAAAGTCATTCAGGCTCGTTATCATTTTACAACAGGTAAATTATTCCCTTCAGCAGTCCAGAATTATTATTCCCTTCAGCAGTCCAGAATTAATTGGCTGTTGGCTCATCTCCTATTTTGCAGGCGCAGGTTTTGGAGTTTGATTGGAGGTCAGCATTTAGGGGGCTGGTCCCTCACATGGCTCATTGTGTTAAAGTGGTGCTGGATGATGTTTGCACCAAGAGTCTACAGCAGGAAGAAGCCTTACATTCTTCAGGACATACCTCCATCAACCTGAGCCGCACTACAGAACAAACCGCCATCGCAGCCGGGAACACACATCTCAGAGAAGACTCCTTCTACACCTACTCGGAGAGAGAGACTCCCAAAATGATAGCCAAGGTACTCCCAGATTTTTAGTAGGATAGATTGACAAATGGTTGTGATGCTGACAATTAAATGTAATCAGTGGTGTTTTCACTCTTATATAAATGATTCCTCATGAAGTTCCTTATATAGTTATGTTAAGGAAGTGACATATCTTGCAAGTTACACAGAAAAACAAAAAAGGGAAAACATGTATGAACTCGAGATGGCATAATACTAATGTTTGAACCACATCTTTCCGGCAACTATCTTGCAACTATCTGCCTAACATGATCAGTCCAGGACAGAGTGTTACAAATAGAAAGTCCTGTTTTAATTTGCTCTCCTGAAAGATCTTTCTTTTTAGTTTTTCCATCAAATGTACAAGCTGTAATCTTAATGTAAAGAAAGCTTTAAACTTGCTAATAAAATTATTTTTTTTAAGTACACTGACTAAAACTAAATAAAACTCTGTTAGCCAGACAAAAGTCCAGACATGCAGCTGTCTCTCTTGACCAGGACAGTGCATAAGATCCCCTTCATCAAAGATTTATGAATGAATGCCAATTGTGTACAATTAACCTATGTATTAGACCCCAACTTGTCACTCCTCACCCTCTGCATGAGCATTCATTGCCGTACACACCTGTGTCCCTCTCCTGTTCATCCTCCTTTATTAGTACATGGCTGAACAATGCGTGTCTACAAACACCACCTAGACCCAGGGGAGATTAATGGGTTTCTAGCGCTAGCGGAGAGCAGCCTCTACAATAGAGAGCCCACATGATTTGGGCCTGACACAGTTGACACCCTGGATTAGAAAGAGCTTTGGAAAGAATCATCAGCATTACTTGAAGGGAGGACTCTAAGGACAAAAGAAAGACAGGGAGTAACCAATACGCAATATGGGTGATATTATGAGGGCTAGATGGTGTGTAGCGAAAGGTGTTGAATTGGGGAAAGTATACAGATGATAGAGGGATGTATCATAAAGAGGCCAGGGCAGAGCAGGATAAGGATGGGATAGTTTGAGAGAAGAGATGAGAAAAGAGGGCCTGGGAAATGGCAGAGAGAGGTGAGGTAGACACCAGAGATTGACTTTTCTCAGGAGGAAGACCAGTGTCTGATGTGAGACCAGGCTTAGTGTCTAACTCTACAAAGGTTCTCCAATGTTGAGAACTGGACTTCCATATACTTATTTCCATTTAGAATGACACTTTGATTTTTTTCTTACTTTTTTTTTACCATTGCTGAAGAACTTTTCCTCCTGAAACTTTCTCAAACTCACTTTCACCCGCCTTCCTTTAACTCTTAAACTCGCTACCCACTACTCTCCCCTGCACTTCACATTGCACAGACTTTATCATTACTGCCTCACCTCTTTCTCTCTTCCTCCTCCCTCCTCCCCTTCTCCTCTAGCCCTGTTACACTGACAGTATTTGTGGCTCTCATTGCTAACAAGTGTCAGAATTTGTCTATGCTCAGGACCTGTACAATGTATTTATGTGTAGGTCAACGCTTCAAAGATGAGAGCCTTTCAACCCAAAGGTTATACATGCATGCATTTGCATTCAATAACACGTAGCCAGACAGACATCCAAGACGAGACCGTTAGATATTATATATATATTTTTACCCCCTCTGTCCTCTTTTGACATATGCTCTAGTGTTTGAGCAGAGAGCAAATTACTATACAAGACATAAGCATGAAATATGGCCGGTTCAAAGGCATTATGATGGATCAATATTTCACACATTTATATTCATATGTTCATACCTCAATCCTCGCTTTTTTTTTTTCATGTGAACCCATTCACTGTCTCTATTACCATACATATGCAAGCTGCCATTTCACTGTTCATCCATCAGAGTACTTTAGATAGTGTACTTTCTTTCATTGGCAGTCAGTTGTGAGTTGAATGCCAAATACACTCTGTTCAACAGCTGGATCTCGCTCTGTTGTCAGAGCCTTGGATTGAACTTTCCTTGTTTGGGTGGGCCCTTCTAAATTAGGAAGAACTTCTCTATAAAAGCAGCAGAAGTGCCTTTTCTGTATGCAGACTTCACCTGCTTGTTCAGTTCACCGCTTGTCCGTCTGTCCGCACAAACATGCCTCCTTAGCACTTAAAAACTTCATACAATCTCTTTCACCTTGCTGCAATGGTCCTGGTGGGATTCTGGGCTTTGATCTTAGCTAGTTAATGTTTCAGTCTGACTTCAGTGTGGATGCATGTGTGCATGTGGCGATGACTGTCTGCTCAGTGTGTGTGTGTGTGTGTGTGTGTGTGTGTGTGTGTGTGTGTGTGTGTGTGTGTGTGTGTGTGTGTGTGTGTGTGTGTGTGTGTGTGTGTGTGTGTGTGTTTGTGTTCGGGCCAACACTGTATGTGTATTAGATGCTTCTCTGGGGCCTCTCCATCACTCTGCTAATGCTGGCTGTTGTGACTGCCTCTGCCTTCTCTCGCTCAAAGCTAAGCTCCTAATGACTGCATACAGTCAGATATTGACTTAATTGCCCGAACGGCCGTTGTTCCCAGGCCTTTTAACCCCATTGGTAGCTTGGAAAAAATTGTGTAAAGAGATTGTTTGATTGTCAATTGTGCACACACACTGGAGCCCCGATCTGACAGAACGTCGAACTCCGCAGTCAGCACCTATAGTGAGTCAAGTAATAGAGTGCGTGACTCTAGAAGCAAGTAACACATGCTTTGATTGATTGATTGATTCAACTGCCGTAGAGTTTTCTGAGTTATGGTGATTCTTTTTTTGCCTCAGTGTGAACTAGCTTGGTAGAATAAGGGAAATTCTCTCTGTTTTAAGTCTTTTAAAGAATCTGCCTGACTAATAACTCACACGTATGAACTCACACACACATGTGACTCCTTGATTCTTGCCTGATCATCTTTCACTGTTTTCAATGTGTGTCAATAGGAAGCACATGAGATAGAAAAGGCAGTGCCGTCAAGGTGTGCTTGTGTGCATCTTGTTCTCTGCAGATATATGAACAGTAGATGTTGCTCTTTAAAGAATATATATTAAATCAGTATATGCATGCTAGTTGTGGACTTGAGTTGGCAACACACACCATCTTAAAACACAAATACACACTTACAGACACACACACACACACACACACACACACACACACACACACACACACACTAGAAGAAGAATAATGTGGGCAGCCCTGTCCCTATAGCCCTTTCTCCAGGACAAATGTGGATAAATTATATAAGTCTTACTTGTTTCTCTGTCAGTTTATAGAATAAGCCGTAGGTCTTTTACATTGCTGAAACAGCTCCATTTCCCTTCATCACTCTCACCTTTACCTGACCTTTTCTTTTTCTTTCATTTCAGCACATCTGAATCCCACCTCTGCCTATGTACTGTAACATTCTGCTTGAATGTGGTTAACATGATATATGCTGTTATAAAATTAGACAAGTCCTAATGTACTCTCAGAAGTAAAGGTTTTATTTGACCTGATACCAATTATGCATGTTCAGCAGCAAATTTTATGTGCAGGGAACGTCTTTAGACATCTGTATTCTACATTTGCACTGATGTTTGCTTTTCAGCTGTAATGTGGTTTGCAAAATGTTCAAGAAAAATGCATGTGTAATACTCAGCTCAGTCTAGAATCTTTGTCATTCTGATGACTCCCTGCAAATGTTCCATTATTTATATCTAATGAGGTTGCTCTCTGATGTTTTTCCTCTTACTGACAGATTTACCCTCTGTTATTGAGATCATCCCATCTTGTCTTTGCCTTCTCTCTCCCCTCAGTTCTGTGGAGCTATCATGACTGAGCTGGATGCCTTACTACCCTTGGCAGCAGCCTGCAGAAACAACTCTCTCCTGGAGGTGCGATCAAGCTTTGTGGAGGCATGTAGCAGGACAGTGTTTGCCGTGCTGGGCCGTTTGCAGGAGAGGGCCCTTGAGGTACCATCCTCTGCACCTCTGAGGAACCTGCCTGCCCTGCTGGCCACTTGCTTGTATGTGCAGCAACGACTGGAGCACTACCATGCCAGGCTGAAAGATTCAAATACTTCTGCAGCTAAAGTGTAAGGAGAGGGTGTATGCAGGCGTGTGTGTTTGTGGGTATTATGGCATGGGAGTGGAATGGTATATTGGCTGCTATACATTGATGTATGCGTTTGTTTTACTACATCCTATCTATCTGTCCCTCTATCCACTCCAGCATTCATTGGATAAAATAAAGAAATTGTTATTGTTTATTGATTTAATCTTGTGACCTCACACTTTTACGGTTCAGTTATGGCTGCCTTTCAAGAGGAAAAACAACATTAAAGTTGAGCCGTGGGGAACATGTATATCTGTGTGATGCTGACTGGCTTCACTTATCGGTTGAAACCCAGAGATGAATCACATTGGCAAATGAGGATTTTACTGTCTATATTTTATAATCACAGTAGCAATACATGTTGTTACAATAACAATACAACAATGATATATAAACCTATAGATGGTGACTTTAAAGGACATAGGCTATGTGAAAATGATCAGACAGGCCTTGCTTCCAACATCCTCATCTTTAACATTATTCAATCATTTCCAAACTGCTGTCAATTTATCCACAATAACCTAATCAGACAGCTTGCTCCACAGATAATAAACTGAATTGCATTACAAACCGTTGTGCCACAGACTGAATCAGTGTATCACAACTCACTCCAGCTGCTCCTTTTTGTATTGTCCCATGATTTTTTAAATATATATTTAGGTAGGTTCCTTCTTGCAACATGTATGAGCCAAATTGTACATTTGAGATGTAGAGCAAGGAACCAGAAAGTTAAAAAAAAAAAAAAGTAGAAATGATTGACAGGAGGTAATGACGCCCATAATGTGTCAACATCTGGTGAGTTTTTATGCCCCATAATACCCCCCTAACCTCTGCTCTCCACACATCCCCTCTAAAGGCATCGCTGGTGCCCTCAGTGTTCCTGTTGTCCCACCTTTGGCCCTGTGCGCCCCTCCACCTGCACTTGCATCGTGCCCCCTCCAGTCATAAAGCACTTCCCTCTCACTACACCATTCAGTCCCCCTGGTTTTAACGCCTCCTGCACCCCTGTTAAACTCTTGCCTCTCTCTGGAAAGTATCAAGGCTGGCAGATTTAAAGGATAAGAAATGTCACTCTTAAATCTAAGAATAAATCATCAGTTCTTTCATCTAATCATCTCACCTCATGTTTGTTTGATAGCTCCCTGAATATACAGTTATCAATAATGCGTCTGGAATACAGGATTGTGCCTTATTGGATTCCTTTCTTCCTTCATATACCATATGCAGTGTAGATTTTGTATTTTCTGTCATTAGCGTTAAAGGTTGGTTTCTCTCCCCCATGCCCAGACCCCTGACACTGCTGCCCATTCAGAAGTACAAGGATACAGTGGAGGCATTGAGAGACCAGCTGACCTCCTACTGTATCCAGGTTTGTTCCACCTGCATTCTTCAAGAAGCAGAGAGTCACCACTGGGCTGACCCCAAACCGTTCTACGAGGTAAGGTGTCGTCACATTTCCCTTTAAACTAGCAGGTTGAATTTTCTTTTCCCTCAAGACACCTAAAAAAGATTTTTCCACACCATGCTAAACTCTTGGGATAAATATATATTTAACTGTCTTCATAAACTTCTCTAAATTAAAGTTTTATACATTTAAGATGTATAAGTGAAGCCTATTTGAGTATTACTTATTTACCCCCAAATCAAAAAGACTCACACATAAAACATCTGCAGTATTGTCTGCTGTTAATTTCATTCCTTTCATTGTAAAAAGTGGAAATTCTAATGCCACGTGTCTTCGTCAACTTTTTTTGTAGATTTGAGGAACTCTAGGAATTATACTCTGGAGCTTTCTCACTTCTTCTTTTCATTCCCACAATACACCTTTACCTCCCACTCTCCTTCTTCTAACTGATCCTTCTACTCAGAGCTCCCTGAGAACATCTGTGGCTTCCATGCTGCCCTGGGGGCTCCAGGGATTCAGCTGTCTGAAGTCTGCAGTCTACACTGGGACTGTCTGGAAACAGCATAGGGCCTCTGAAACTCCCCTACCTTTATGCCCTTAAACCAATCTAAACCTGCTCTCTCTTTAATACTTTACCCTGGTTTTGCCTCCCCCCCCCCTTTGTTCCTCCCTCCTTCCCTGGGTCACTGGTGTCAGACAGACCTGCTGTGCGCAGGTGTGTGCTTTTGTTCAAGCATGCCAGTGTGCGTCTGTGCACATGAATGTATGTGTGGGTGTGCAGCAGCATTTCAGGATGTGAGTTTCATTTGGTGTTTATGTATGTATCTATCTTTTCATTTCATTTGTACTCATGTAGCTGTATGCATGAGGTTTCCATCTGCTGGATCCCCAGCCATGTGTCTTGGCCCTTTCACAGCTCAGTGAAGCTCCACAGAGACCCTTATTTTCTTCATTCTTTTATCTTTTATATTACATTGATATTGACACATGAATAGTTGTTGGCGGAGAACTATTTAATATGCGATTAATACAGCACATGAGGTCAGTTAAGGCGATCAAAAGGAGTATGGAGCATAACCTTGGCTACCTTTGTTGTCAGGATTGTGCCTTGAGAGCCAAATGCAACATTTAATTTGAGAAAGAAAAAAGCGGTTATCGGTTTCCAATTTAATTCCATTCTTAGTTCCCCATCCCAGATTCAGTCCTCACTGCTGCCAGCCCGTCATTTTGAATAGGAAATTGTTCGAAGTTGACCTGGCTGGTTAAATAAAGTTTGACTAAAGGGAACGGAATAAACATGTAGTTGTGGCTGCTCTTGTTTTGGATCCAACGTCTGGGTCTGCCTTTGCTTTGAGTCCGCAGGCGGGGATGGCGGCCTAATCCCGGACATAGCGCTCGGTCACGCTCGCCATCAACAACCAATCCCTAAATGACTGCCTCCAGGGAGGACACGAAGGGAGAGGAAGGAGAGAAGTAAAATATGAGAGGGATGAAGTGAAGTGGGAAGACATTGAAAAGGGACTGTGGGGCATGATGCATTTGAAGACTGTCTGAAGTTTTGGGTGTCTTGTAATTTCCGACACGCGTTCAATCCGCTTGGACACTTCATTGTTGGAGGTTAAACAGGAGGCGTTTGGGCGAGGTTGATAATCTCTTTTCCTTTATCATTCCTTTCCCCTCTCTGTCCGTCTTTCTTTCTTCTCACTCTCACTTTTCTTTGCTCACTTTATTCAGTAAAGTTCCCAATTTCTCCCCTTCTCTCTTTCTTTCTCTGTATGTGCGTGCAAGTGTGTGTTGTGATGTGTTCTCCAGTTCAGGACTTTAAAGCGGTCTAAAATCCCAGTGGGGGAAGAAACCCAGGTGCAGAGTGCAGGTGGCGTGACCACTGAGACATCCTGGTGTTGACAGACCTGCCTCTGTCTCTCTCTGTCTCTCTCCTTCTTTCTTCTCCTTCATGTTTTCTCTCTCACTCTGTTTCTCTTCTTTTTTTTTTTTTTTGCTTCACTGCCAATATCCATATCACAATATATCTTCATCATCTGCAACCTCTCCCCCACTCCCCTGCCCTCCTCCGCTTTCTTTCACAGGGTGAGCGCTGTTCTTTCTCGGTGCAGATGTGGTTCTACTTCCTGTGTGGGCTCCGTAGCGACCTGTGGGCGGTGCTTCCGGCAGAGATGGCCAAGGAGGTTCTCGGCCAGGTGCTTTCCGAGACTTTACAGCTGCTGGTGCAAAGATATGCCAGGGCCCGTCCTTCGTACAAGAGATACATGCAAATCAGGTACTCCATCACAGTGTTTCCCAAAGATTTTATGTGGGCACCTACTATTTGAAAATCACAAACCAGTTCACAAGGCCTTATCTGTAGACCATGCAATAAGTGAATTTATGTATAATTAAACATTCCTGAACAATAAACATTAGGGAGAGTTAACAACTTCTCGCATCCCACCTTTGATTTCACAACCCAGGGTTTTGGATTGACAGCTCTATCATTTCCCATACTGGCCTCAACTGTATTCACACATATCTTGTCACTCTTTGTAATATAATTTGGGCTCTTAAAATTACACCATATAATGGGATGATAATAGAGAAAACAATCACACCACAAAGTCCGTTAACTGTTTTTTTTAAGGGCTTCTTGTTTGGTTTTGCTTGACAGCTGTGGTTCAAAGTTTACTCTTGACTTTAGAAACAGTAGTTGAGAAAGTAATCTCAACTGATGTGTCTCAACCTGGAGAAGAGATGCTTCAAGTGAATTTTATTTTCTCAATTGCTGTTTGCAAGGTCAATTTGGTACTTTGAACCCTAGGAATAATATTAGTTTTCAATAAAATAAAAAAATAAAATCCTGTAAATTGTCAATGACTATAAATTGTATGTTCATAGCTCTAATTTTATGTTTTAACTTTATGATTCTCTCATTAACTTTTTCACATGTATTTGTATAACCAGCATGAATTAATGAATGAATATTCATAAAGAGCCCTATATGGTTTAACCTCTCTCACTGTTAGCCTAGTTTTACTCAGTTCCTGTAAGTCCAATGCTGGTTAGTGCTCTGAAGGAGCGTCATAGGCCCACTCTTTGTACAGGCTCAGGGGTTCATCTTCTCCATCCTCTTCCTCCTCCTAATAGCTGAATGGTGACAATGAACAGGCTAAACTGTGACACACGGAAAGAGGAGGAAACAGTGACTGTAAGATGAAGTGCATAATGCATGTGTATCACAGCAGGATGTCAACACAAAGCCTGGTTTATGTTGCTTCGGAGATGCATGCGTTTCTAGAGGGACTTTTGTAAAGTGTAGGCTAGCCTAAACAGATGGCTTTTCAAAGCCTCTCAAAGTTTCCAATGTGTGTAACACTCACATGGATACTCTTATGCTACCTCTTCTCACATCACCTGTATCGGCCCATCTCTGTGTGTGTCTATGACAATTTAGTCCATGGGAAGAGCAAGCATAAGGAGATGAGAGATGATGAGCAGCTCTCCGTGACCAATTGAGGAAACAGATTTAGGGGGCGAATACATGTAAAAGCAATGACTTTTATTGTGAAATCCAAAGCCCATAGTATACTTAACTTTCCAACAGTAAAATCACCAGGAGGTTCTGTAATCTGACTGGCTGTGCAATGAGGCTGTTAGTTCATGATGTATTGGTGGACTCAGCCTTTGAAGACAGGGATTTTGCTTTCAGTGCCTTTCTCTTTCTCTCTCTTTGTGTGTTCTTCTCACATATTCCCACACATCTCATCTTTTCTGTTTTCATCTATACATTCACCTTTT
This sequence comes from Anoplopoma fimbria, assembly GCF_027596085.1. NCBI lineage: Eukaryota > Metazoa > Chordata > Actinopteri > Perciformes > Anoplopomatidae > Anoplopoma > Anoplopoma fimbria. Next base: position 1,179,996 of record NC_072461.1, read on the forward strand.
CTGTTTCCTTACTCTGTGTCCAAGATGTGACATTACAGCAGTGTTGCTATATGTGGAGGAGCTGATGTGGAGCGTGTGTAAAAGTCCTGAGGCCTTGGTGCGCTCCAACCCTTCTACAGCAATTGCTATAATAGCGGGCGGATCAGACTGGCTCTACCAAATCCACAGCCTGTGTGACCAACTCTTGACAGTCCTTGTCATTGTCACTGCACCTCTATCTTTGCTGTTTAGGTTGGTATGCACAGTATTTTTTGGTTATCCAACCTTAAGTTTAAGTAAAATATGACCAAGACAGACCAAATTGTTTTACTTTTCATATTAAGCTAGTGATAAGAGGTCATTACATGGTTATAGCCTCTCACTCTAGAAATCTTACTTCCTAATTGACCATGGTTTTGGCCCCACACTTGACTTAACATGAAGTGGCTGGCAACTGTTTTAAATAAAGTTAACTAAATAATATGCAAACAGGAGGAGGTTTTTGGTCTAATAATTTAATTTCCTGAAGAATTGTGACCCCAAACAATACATTTTGTTAAATTCAAAGATGAACAAAATTGCCATGTGTGATCTCAATTCCTCCAGGATATTTATGAATAATCCTGCGAAAGAATCCACGCCCCATCAGCCTGACAGCCATGTTGTCCACTGGCTGAACGCTATCGACCCTGACCTCTTCTCGGAGCAGGCCATACGGTATGTAAAATACACCCATAATACCATCCATAACCCCTCATATAGTAAGTACGCATTAGCAAGTTCACGCACAAACTCACATACTCACGCACTCTGGCATTCTAAGCCAACACACACACCTCCACCCACTATATAGAGAACCATATGTCTGTGTGCGAGTTATAGCCACATACTGTATGTGCGGATATATTACCACACTTAGCCGTTGCTCAGAGCTTCAAGCTAGATTTGCTGTGGTAATATAACACAGATGCAAGCTGAGAAAGAAAAAAATAATAAATAAACTACTGTAGCTGCTGACACTGATTTTGTTTATGTTGATGGTTGCTGAGGGCTTTACACATGAGGCGTCAACAGCATACACCGTGATGTGCGTGAATGTGTACATGCTTGCATACACGTGTACATGTGTGTCCAGTTACTGTTATGACCTCCAAGGTGCAGTCAATCACTCTCACCCCCCTCACCCCTGACTCCACCCTCCTCCCCTCTCATCTCCCTCTCTGCCAGAGGTGATGTCATGCGTGCTGATGGAGCACAAATCAAACTCTCATGCTCCTAAGTATAGGAGAGCTGAAATTAGTTTATTTTTATGACCTCTTTATTTCTTTGCTCCCACCTCCTGCCTGCATGCAGGGGCGCCAGGGGGCCAGCGAGTGGCCCAGTGCCAGTTCCACAGGTCCTCATCCAGGCTTTGGCCTCTGTGGCCAGATCTCTCCGCAGCCCATTAAAATAAAACCCATTGTTATGGTTATTAAATAAAACAATAATAAAACCATAAAGCACATAAATAAATCATCCAGCATTACAGACAATAAAGAATCTGAAGTTATGTTTTCTGGCCACATTCATGCATCTTTCTTCTTGCCTGTGTGTGTGTGTGTGTGTGTGTGTGTGTGTGTGTGTGTGTGTGTGTGTGTGTGTGTGTGTGTGTGTGTGTGTGTGTGTGTGTGTGTGTGTGTGTGTGTGTGTGTGTGTGTGTGTGTGTGTGTGTATCTGTGTTTCTTGGTTCTGTAAACTGACCCTGCGCTGTATCGGGGTAGATTTATCAGAGCAGTTAAAAGAGGATTTCTTCTGGATTTGCGGTTCTAGTGACATCATAAATTGCAATGTCAGATTGAGGCACAGTTTTCCTCAGTCAAGCAGCAGGGCGCACCCTGCTCTGGCTTTCTGGCTCAAATGGAATGGTTCATTTCTGGGCCGAGACCCCCTGCTCTCCCTCCCACCTCCTCGCTCCTCAGACAAACTCTGTCCATTCCTTTCATTAGATTTTATTGAGATGTATAAAGTAATATGCAGGCACACACATTTCTGCATGCCCTCACCCTTGCACACATACATAACCACAAGCACAGGCTCTGAAGGGTGCAGACACACACACATACACACACACACACACACACACACACTTGCAAACACACACACCAAGGATACGGCTCATTACCCACAGCTGGCTGCAGCCTCTTGGTTATACAAAAGATGTAGGAGGGGGTTCTGCTGTATATTCATGTATTTGGCTGTCTCCCAAATGTTAATTTGGTTTTAGCTGGCCGAGATTAGAGCTAATTCCTTCCCGGTGCACATTATAAGTAAACGAGAGTGAAGGCATTTGCAGACTAAGCTCATATCAGGAGTGAGTGACACTGAGGGAAGTTACCATTGTAGCATAAACACTATTTCCTCCCAGATTGTCATCCAAGACAACTGTGATTTCAGTCTCTTGTCTTTCACTTGTTAAGCCTTTGCAGTCTCTTGCTAAATGGACTGCTATCTGTTTACTCACCTGACACTGCAGAACTGTCAACTTTGTTTTCCTTCTTTCCACTCTCAGAGACGGTCTTATGGGCCAGGCAGCCTCTGCATGTCAGCTGAGGCTGCTGACCTCTGACCCGGAATGCAATCCCAGGTTGCTACTGCGAATGCTGCTTTACAGAGACTGTCACCTGCCCAGAATTCTCCTGGAAAACTCTCGTAAGTCTGTTTTTTAGAAGTACAGGGATTTGTTATGTGTGAATGGATGATGGGATCAGAGTGTGTGTACGTGTGCTGTTCATGCTTAGCTGTCATTCCTCGAGCCACTTTCATTAATTCTTTAATATTTCCATTTTCATAATACTGGACCCACAGAGTCGATCCAGCAGGGGCCATGTGTGGGATGGTGTTTACCAATGTCTTAATTATGGTGCTCTAAGATCCTAAGCGAGTTATACAGACCTTAGATGAGCTCTATCCATTTTATGAAGTTATCATCAGCATGTTTGCCATCATCATCATTTTCACCTTGGTCACCATCATCACTAAATCAATAGAGAGCAGTAATAAACACTCAACAGGCCCAGGCGGAGCACACACGCTGACCTTTAAAGATTTTCCCTTCGTTCTTCTCCCCTCCGCACCAGCAACAGTCTAACCTTTAAAGACTGTTGTGCACTCGCACATTAATTCACATTATAGCGACCTCATTAATAACAACTCTCACTGTCTCGTTCCTCGCTCGGTCTGAGTCTGGCTCAGAAGCTCCGCAATGCTTCTCCCTGCGCGTTGCTGTAAATCAACGCTGGAAGCGCTGACTCTCGCGTGTTATCACGGTGACGGGCTAATTAACCAGGAAGCAGACAGACAGAAGGAACAGCTTGCCTGAATGCCTACACTCCCATAAGCCACTGCATTTCCCAATATACATTTATATAGCATAGTGTGTCTTGGTGCTCTATTCATAAGAACTTCAGCTTAACTTACTAATAGATAGCAATACAGTGAGTCACAAACGTCCTCAATTAGACTCTGTTCTATCTAATTAAAGTAGTGTTACCGTAATTGTTAAAGTCAGCTGCTGTTGAAACATTAGGACAGTATTTCGAACATGCTAACTTTGTTTCATTAACAGCACTTTTTCAACTGCGTCATTGCTCTGTGGCCCATTTTACAATACGGTAAATCTTCCTTATAAAAGCAAGCTAACTTTCTAGAGAGCTAATTAGCAAACTAAATGACCTACCCATTGTCTGACAATTTGAAAACGTAACTATTGCAGACGGATAACACCAAACTCCACATTTACAATACAATACACTACAATAATTATGCACAACTCACCCTTAATCAGAAGATATGCTACTTCAGGTACACACACACACACAAAATCACGCACTCATACACACACACAAACCCACACACAGCCTTTTTATTATCATCAGCGTGTCTGCTTCCAATTACAGAGGTTTGCAGAGAGGGCCCTTGTGACTAGTTGAGTGGTTGTCCGGAAGATAAACAGGTGTATGTATTGGCTATGTATCAAGGTTGGATAAGCTTAGAGACGGAGAGCGAGGGAAAGAAAGCGAGGAAATATAGAAAATAGGAACCAAGAAATTGACATAGAAACACAAAAGCAAACCCATTGGAATGATTGTGTGGAAACTCCACAGAGATGTGCCTGCACACTGTCATCAGTTTTTCTGAAGTCATCTGCTGCCCCATAATGAGATCATTATTAAAAGGCACCTAGTTAACCTGCCATTCTCTCCAGCACCCCAAGTGGAAATTAATGTTAGTCACCACGTTTTCCTTGGACCGCTGCAGCCACATCAGTGATATCCAGAACACTTTCTCCTTAAGGACCAATTACCAGACAGGGAGAGAACAAAATGCCGTCGTAACCCACATTATGTTGCCTAATAGACTGATTGTAGGTCAGGTTGGATGACCACTTTTGAGTGTCTGTGTTTGATGGGTTATTGTGAAAGAAAAGGAGAGAGACGTAGAGGGACACTTAGAGAGACAGGGAGATAGAGGATATGAGTCTCATCTGGACCTTGAGTGGTGGCATTGCTGTAACTGCCACCACAGAGTGGATGTTACTACTGTCCCTGTAATGCAGCTGCTAATTTAACCCTGTTATTTAAAAATAGTCCAGCATTAGTCGGAAGGAAGCTGCGCTGCCCTCCATCATTGACTGCTGCTTGCATACACACTCCTATTCAAATAGCTGTCATCTTCCACACAGCAGACTGACAGACCGCTGGATGTCTGCCACCTCTGGAGCAACGGGCCTTTCCTCAGCAACCCCTGTCAACTTAACACACACACTTGTAAGCGCACAAAACACATATATAGACATCCATATGGTTTACACAAGCACACACCTCATCCTCAGCCCCATGCTTAGACAGCAACCCCCACAAGGACACCCTGTCAAAACCTCTTCCTTTTCACTTCCTGTCTCCATGTGCTGTGGGGCCTTTGAAATCTGTTCCTTTCTCAGTTTTTTCTGGTCTTTTTTTTTTTTCTCCATCGAACACAGATGGAGGGTTTTTCCCCCTTCTATTTCACAATGCCTTTTGTTCACCCTTTCTGTTAACATGTGTCAGGTTGGGCAGCCTTGACATTTTCCAATGTGTTTTTGTGTGAAGAAATCAAGATGCCGTTTCATAGTATGGAGTTTTATATCTTTCACTACCTCCCTCCATAAGGCTGATATTTTCTGAATCGTAATTCAAAAACATTCTGATTTTACACTCCCCTACAAAACACCCTAACTGAGAGTATATGTGCATTGAGTAAGCTTCTTCATCTCTTTCTGTATGCTGTTGTTTGAGTATGCATGAATATCAAGATTCCATAAATTCACTGACATTTTGATTGCCCACACATTTATTTGTATTGTGTGCAAAAGTGTCTCACTGACTCAGACTGACTCTTTTCTTCGCAGATTTTTGCCAAGAGAGCTGCTTAGAAATGTCTGCAGAGAGCTGCAAGGCAGGAGATGACTTAAAAGTCGCATTGTTCAACCTCTTCAGTTGCCTGAATAATGTTCCCAAGGCCTTGACTCAGATCTTTCAACCATACCTGGAAAGGTCACACATATGGGAACATCTCTACACACTAGCAGGTAAAGTAGCAACCAGCTGCTGCATAATGTTGTGGTTCAGGAGTCCTTACAGACTACGGTGTAACCCCCAACCCTAGAAGCTGTAGTGCTTTTGCAAATAATAGTACTGGCGCTACCCTTCCTTGTCTGATTAAAACCAAATGGCGTTTCCATGTTAATAGAACTGATACACTTAAATGTTACAAATAATATGTTTATTTGTTGGGACCAAAATGCGTTTTTACTGCAGGAGGGCAACTTAAATGAATAAATAAAGTATTTTCATAGCTCATTAGCTCAGTGTTATTTTGTATGCTGTTCTGTTTATTCTTTATTCACTACAAAAATGAAGTGATGATAAAATACCAAGTGATGATCATTCTCAATCTAAATTAATTGGAATTTTTTTACATTTTCTCAAAATGTATTAGATATGTTTCTAAATACAAGAGTAAATAGCTAACAGATAACATGAAATATATATAAAAAAGTATATGAGCAAATATAAGACGGATCAGTGTTGACATTGCATGCACTTTAGCTAAAGCATGACTTTAATATACTATCACAAAGACGGCAATTACTCCCCAACTCTTCCTTTTTTTCCGCCTCTCTCTGGTGCAAGCTTTGATACAGAGCTTAATCAGAACCCCTGTTGAGTACGGAGCGGTTTTCGTTGGTGATTTTTATATCCTGGGTGAGTGGTAATTATTGTAGCATAAATTAGGGTGATTGGAGAAGAGTATTTGGATGGAGACAGAGCAAGGGAGGGGTCGACAGAGGGGAAGAATAGAAAAGAGATGAAGTGAGCCAGAGAGAAATTCTGAAAGTCATCCAATCATCATTTATCCTCACAGGGTAATTAGGTTAATTATTGGACTCCACCAAATCTTTGTATTATAACTGGTAACAGGATACCTCTAGTGCCCCCATTTCTATTTAAACTGTTCACTGAGTTAACTTTCATAGATTACGTTGAGAGTTTCACTATTTCTCCACTTACACTGATGTTTCATCACACTGTAGCAGGTTGTTTCGAATCAATACACCAGTCAATACTGTAGCGGGCGGTATAAAGTCTGAGAACCAAGTGACTTTGAAAAATAGGTCTAGGCCTCACCTGCCACCGAGCGCCTCTCCTTCCAAAAGCTATATCATTTTCTGTTCCGCTCTCCTCTTTTTCTGTGGGTCTGAGGTCACACATTTGTTAAACGTCCCCTGAGATTTCAGTGCACTTCCAGATCCTTCAGAGCACTATATCTCTCAGTCGTAGCCTTTGGTTTTACAGCTGAAGCTGTAGGAAGTTTATGGGTGCCATACAACTTCACGCTGTAGCTGCTCTGCTATCAATATCAGCTGGATATGAAAGGGCAAACCGACCAAAGACATAGTGCACCTGGAGAAGGTAGTAAGATTTCAACCGGGTTTGATCAAAAACATCTGAATTTAAGTTGACATTACTCGATACTTGTGTAGATATTTCCACAGAATACATTTGCACTCCAAGCTGTTCATGTTACTATATTTTTTCTCATTGTTTAAAAAGTGGAGTATTTTGTGACGCAGACTGAGGGCGCTATGACTAGGTGGACTATTATGTAACCCACTCTAATTTGGTAGCAATCATAAAATTTCATCTACCCTTCATTTTTATGTCAATAATATGGCATGTCTGGGTGTCTTTGACAAGTTTACAGGTCCAAACCTTTTATGATTTAAGACCGAGTACAGTAATAAAACTGTATTTTAATAGAATACTATTAAATGTTAGTATGAGGCCTTATTTTTCATTGTGTACTGAGAGAAGTCTTTGTACTGCATGACTACTTTTAAAATAATTAAAAATAGTTTTTTGTGCAGCAGGCAACATGTCTGCTTATGAAATTCAACTGAACATAATTTATACAGTTTATTACAATTCATTCTCTAAAGTACTAAATCGGTCTGTCAGACTGCACATGTACCATTGTAGGACACAGCTACAAAAACTCTGCATCACACTGCATTTAGTTAATTTGGTAGAGCAGAGATTTTCCATGCCAAAGTTGTAACTCTAAATGACTCAATATAATCTATGTCATCTTGGTTTCTTCTACTTCATTGGCTTCAGTCATACAGACTACACAATATCAGGACACAGGGTGTTGGCTTAGGTTGGGAACAGCAATATGCGTCAGGCAAAACAAATGATCATATTCCGCTAATGAGTCATAGTGGACATGACTCATCATCTGGGACCCCTCACAAAAGTTGGCATGTTAGGATTTTTTTATGACTTCAACACCATGTTCCCTAGTGACTTTGAGCATAGGGTACTCTGCCCCAAACAACTGTGAACATGGCAAAGTGGAGGAGTAATGGAGGAAAGGTTGTTTTTTCTCTTTATTTTGGGGCTTTCCCAAACACAAGACAGCCAGCTCCATACACTCTGAATTTGTTTGTTAACATTCTTGTAACTGGCAGTCGGTTCTCTAGCACCTCTTTTCTGATTAGTTGAGGACCAGCCAGTTATCTGTCATGTCTCTCGGCCAAGTCTAAGCAAGGATTCATTACTCTACAATCGCTTAAGCTGACACAGTGACCATCATGACAGCCAAAAATATTGTCTGAACCCGTCATAACATTAACTTGTTCATGTACGGTTCAGCTTGACGCTTTTAATCTTTCAAAATCAGTCTAAAAATCAATAAAACGTACATTATACAATTAGTAAGGTCTTAAGTTCAATGGAATGCTCTTTCAGCCCCTCTTCTTTACCAGCTGCTTTCTTTTGCCTTTTTTGTCAGACACAACACAGGCTGTACCTGTAGTGATCAGCTGTGTGCGGGCGATAATCACCAAGTCATCCAACAGCCTCTTGGTACACCTGGTCACCATGGTGATGGGTTGGCAGGCCACAGAGGAGACCAGTGGAGCCTCATTCAAGCAGAATGTACCAGAGAGCATCCTGGCTAAAATACCCAAGGAGTGGAACTACACACCACTGGAGGCACGGGGGAAGGAGACTGCCACTAAGGGTACGCACAGACTGTGTCCCATTTTCAAGTGAGGTTTAAGACATTGTAGGGTCGTTTTCCAAAACTAACATTTCTTTCTCCTTCCAGCTGTCATATCCCTAATCATTCAAGGCTTGTCCTTCATTTTCACCAACCTGCCCTTGGCCGTAGCGTCCGTGCCTCTCCCCATCCGCTTCCTCTTCCAAGTGGCAGAGAAGCACCTCTCCCAGCATGCCCGGCAGCTGCGCTTAATGGGCCTGTTACTCTGGGCCCTGTTAGGCTGTCTGATCCAGGGCCTGGAGGACTCAGACACACTAGAACAGATCAGTGGTCTGGCCCTGGACCATTGTGCAAAGGAACCCCTGTCCCTACTGGCTGAGTGCCTACAGGCTACCATGGGCATTCAGCAGAAGGTAAGGCCTAAGGTTAATGTAACAACAATAACAATAATAATAATACCAAAACTATCTATTATAATAAGTAAGAAGGTTGTTTACAATTTAGGGTAAGGTAGTGTTCCGGCTGAAACTACTTGTAGTGTTCCGGTTAATACTTGAATAAATATATATATATATATATATATATATATATATATACAGTGCATGTGTGTTTTTGATAAACACAATACCATGATTTTATCATATTCATGGTTGATTTAATGTGTGCTATCAAATCATCTGACTTTTACTCATTTACCTTCATGGTCTGCTGTTTGTCTGTAAGGGTGTACCCAAACCCACAGTTCAAAAAGTTCTGCAGGCTCTGGAGGAAAAAAGACCCAAGTGGACAAACACGCAGCTGCAGAAGGCTCGGAAGCTCTGTTCAGACAGGTGAGAGATCAACTGCAGGGATGTAGCAAGAGGTCAAGGTCAGAATGGTATTGATGTAGTTTTTATTACTGTTTTCACGCATACAGGAAAGTACTTTATATGGGTTATCCATCTTTAGTCCCAATTGGTATTGATTATTCAAGTACACCTTCAACAAAAAATGATTTTGATCATAACACAGCTTTTTTTTATAAAATGAATATCCCAGTACATCATTTTAGTGATCTATCAATAATAAGATGGAGGTTGAGGGATGATAGTCTGATGAAGGAGGTGGTTCAAACTGATCAAACTGACTGATGGCATAGTCAGCTACTTGACATTCAATAAGGATACTGAATAAAACAGTGAAAAAGAATGCAGCTTAGATATGCTTTTTTTAATTTAGCATTCAAATTCTGATGTATCGTATCATTGAGATAATTTTTCATTGAAGTGCTTCATGAGTAAGATCAATGAATCTCAGATGTGTTTGTGGTGGTAAATGATGGACATGTCGTCTGACTGAGTGGACTGCAGGCTGGAGTGATGGGAAAACAGCTTTCACTTTGGGCTGATCTGTGACCTTTGGCTCGCCGTTTTGTAGCTCGTTCCCAGAAATTGCGCCACTGGTCGCTCACTTCATCATAACAAACTCTGGATGCATCCATCCTCATAAAAAGGTGATTAAGCGGCGTAACATGACACGCACAATTAAAAAAAAAAAAAAAAAAAGAAAGTAGCATGAAATAAATAAAAACAGTGTATAGATGATGGCCAGTTCTCAGAAATGCTGTCTGCATCAGTAACAGGAAGAATGGACGAGATGGGGAAGAAAAAAAAGAAGAGGCAGGGCGGTGGAGGGATGGGGAGGGGGCTGAGTGGAAAAGTGAAAGAAGAGTGATTATGTATCACCTGTCGGAGGCATTCACTGGGATCATTACTATTCATTAAACTAACCTTCACAGGGAAGTGACGCCTGGCTTGTAAACAATCAGAATACAGTGTCAGAAAGAAAGAGAGAGAGAGGGAGAGAAAGAGAGAGAGAGAGTGTGTGTAAAAACTCCAAAAACAACTGGCACTCAACTCACTGGCATCTCACGCAAGTACACACACACACACACACACACACACACACACACACACACACACACACACACACACACACACACACACACACGGAGTAAACCTCTCAAAACAAGAACATTTGCCCCCTTTTGAGCCTCCCCACCTCTGTCCCCTCATCCCACTTTCCCTCCTTCCTTTCCAAACAGCAGCCCCCGTCCCCACGCCACCCACCTTGTCTTTGCAAAGTAATTTGTAGAGGAGAAGATTATTGTTCTCCATCATGGTGACCCTGGCTGGGCTGACGGGATGCATACACAGATGAAGATGAATGCAGTTATTCCTTGGCGGAGGTCTGCCTCTTTCAGGGCACATTGGCCCTAATGACATGATTGATAGGCTGTCCCAAATCCGGAGGGGCCCTCATTAATCACCCCGCTGACTGAATCCAATCATCTGCTTCACCTGCACAGTGATGGACAGGAAAGGATACAGCGCAGGTGCTGACACGGATGCACAGCCACCATTGCCGACAACACCACCGCCGGGCCGAGGCGATGTATGTGGACGAGAGGGGGACTCCTCTTCCTTTGCCACTCTCAATGTCAAGCAGCCAATGGCTGTCTGACAGGCGACACCGTTTCTGCCACCTTATAATTACAAAGGGGAAGAGAGAGAGAGAGAGAGAGAACAATGACAGGAAGTGTATGTGAAGGGGAAGGTTTGATGGACGGTAGTGTGATATCCATCCATACAGGAAGGGCAGGAAAACGATGCGGGCGTCTGCCAGGGTTGGGGACCGTACATGCATGAGGACCTTGACACACAATTACACACACACACATATGCACCTAAGAGCACACACACCAATCACTTTTAGTGCACCAACATCCTTCAGTCAAAATTCCCCTATGTATCTCATGAATGGTAATGAAAACAATGAAAATTATTTTGTAATCTAACGTTTAGTAATTTGGTTGTTTTTCTCCTTGACCAGACTGGTTTTCAGAATGTTTAGTGGAGCAAACAGATATTTATTTCCTTTCTGAAAATGTAATTTTTTTACTTAATTTACCCTCTGGAATGGATTATTTCTCTTAAAACAAAAACAAAACATTAATTCAGAACTCAGGAGTCATATTTCAGTTCATTTTCTTGTGTATTGCAAATTCAAAATGTTACCCTAAATTCTTCTCTAAACCAGAAAATACTTCCTCAGCAAGAGGTGGTATAGATATACAAGCTGACACCCTTCTCCTTCGTGTTTCCTCTACTTTCTCTTTGTCACACTCTCCCATCTCCTCCTTTTCCCATATCTGTTTCTCTCTCAGTGTGTTTGAGCAAGGAAAGGAAAGCGGAGTCGCTGCAGCTGAACTGACTGAGCAGAAAATAGGCCTGATGCTACTGGAGGTCTGCCACAAAGCAGGTGGCAGCGACTACCTGAGGCAGATCTATCACATCATCCAAGGCAATGAGGTAGGGAAGCACTCCCTCTCCCCAGCAATTAGGTGGCTGCTGGCCTGAGGCCGCAGGCTGTTCAGGAGGGAGAGACAGAGGGAAGAGGGCTGCTGCTTGTGTGCAGTCGGCTTGTTCTGATCTTCTGTTGTTCAGGTGACCTCAAGGGTGCAAACCTACAGTGATTTCCTGTGTTATACGCTCACCACATGTAGAGTAGAGGGAACCACATGGAGTTACCACGTTCAGTATAGAACTCTTTGGAGGAGATCTGAGTGAGAAAGAGCAGTGGTTCTTCTTTCCTAAAAGTAGAAGTTATTTAAGCTAAACCCACTTCAGAGAATAAAAGTTTAACAGAATGAAAGTAGAAGTTTTCTAGAAAGTGCCCACGATTATTGGAGTAAATTTATATAGACAGCGACTTTAGTGATGTTTTAGAACACAGTTGGTAAAATAAGTTTTTTAAAGTGAGAGTGGTGTCCTGGAAATAAGTAAAAAAAAGACATAAGAAGTGTTATGAGCCATCAAGTTGTTTTAACTGGTAGCTCTTTCAATGGTAAATATAATTTAGGCTGGCAATATTCTGTATTTTTACTAATGTCAACGAATTGCATTAAAAGATCAAAACCAAAGGTGCATTAGTCCATTTCCGTTCTGTAACATTCAGAAACAGAGGTAGGACACTGTAATTTTCTAGTAAATATTACTAAAAGTGTCTTTGTTTGGGACCATTTTTAGCTGCGGATTTGGTGCTCTAGTAATGGCGGCAAGATGTCTATGTGGGATGAATTACAAAATAAACTTCACTGCCCATGTTAATTGCAATGAAGGACGTCCCTCAATTAAACGGTAGTGCTGACTGAAACGTTTAAAAAAATTGATTGATTTTGGACAACAACAGCGCTGTATGGCAGATAGAAGTAAACTATATCAGTCTTTGGCTAATTAATCAATTGTTGGTTTTGGTCTTTTAATGGGATGTGTTGATATTAAGAAATCTATATATCATCACCAGACTTAATTTTTAGTTGAAATATGTTTGAATGGGCAATTGCTTTTGCAGAATATGATCAGAAACAAAAAATGCATTCCAGGCCTTCCATGATAATCACAGCATAATAAATGTACTGGAGGTATAGGTGCGGTGATAGGGTGGTCTAAAGAGCAAGGAGAAACCAGGTCTGGTTGGTGCTCATGTCATTATTACAGACATGGTCCTCCTATAGACTGTCTGTTACCACAACGAAGAATAACACAAGCATAAGCACCATATACATTATGCTGCTGTTGATGGGATCCGTGAACAGCTATAACTCTGTGTAGCATTTTAATAGAATGTGTATGGGATTCCCAAGTATGCTCTTGGTTACCCTCCTGGCGGCTCGAGTATCTCTACCCTCCCAAGGTCGAAGCAGGAACATAAAGGTCAGGGACAGAACGGGCTGGCGGTGAGGTGGAGGGATAGGAGGTTCAGAGGCCATGTCAAGCTGACGGATGGGAATATAGTGAATTCACACAGGGGTGCCCATGTACACACACACACACACACACACACACACACACACACACACACACACACACACACACACACACACACACACACACACACACACACACACACACACTCATTACTTTTTACTGTACATCTTGCAAGACACCTGCACCAAGCAACCACAGCAAAGGTTACAGAAACAAAAGTCGAAAGTGTTCTGGTGTCCTGAAAACCCTTCTCTTTCTCTGCATCCACACACTATATACGGTAGGAACTGTGTTTTCGTTACTCTGTTTCTGAACAGCTCTTGTTATTTATACTTTTGTGAGGCTGATTAATTAGGAAATTTAATTAGAAAAAAAGGGAGACCATTCTGCCTGTTACAATGATTGTATAGAAAAAAGTGCGATATAAAACATGTCTGAACTTGGTGCTTTTGTTATGTCAGTGAAAGTGAATGTCCATGGATTACAAACTTTCAGAAGAGCGTTATAATTTTCACAAGCGGAAAACAAATAATGCAATAATGTCAGTATGCTGTATGCTGAATGACCTTGAGTGTCCTCCGTTGCAAGAAATTCTTCTTGTAAATATGTTTCTGGCTCTCCTTGTTGGTCCTAGTTTGTCAGCCTTTTTTTTACTGAACATATTGTCAGTCTGTCAGTCATAAGATGTCTTCTTCAACCTCCCTCCTCTGTCTCTTGTGTTTTTGCCCTTTCTTTCCCCTTCCGTCTTGGACACAGGAACTACTGATGTTTAAACTAAGTGGAAGCACAAACTTGCCCAATAATCCTCCTCACTCGATGAACTTTGACCTTGGCTGTGAGAGTCATGCGGACACTGACGGTTTCAATCCTCTTCACAACTTTGACCACATTGGCAAGAAGAAACTAGACCAGGTTTGTCAAGCATGTTTAGGTCATCATCACAGTTTATTTTGAATGCAAATCATGGATGTATTATTTATTTTAGCTATATGAAATGTCTTAGATATTCTCCTGATTATTGGAACATCTTCATGTCTCTAGACTTTGTACTGTGTGGGTGTACTTGTACTGTACAGGGCGGTGTCGTTTTAACTTCCTCCTGAGGCCAGAAAGCTTAATGTTGAAGGTTAGGAGCTGTTTGAGTCTCTAGCGAACTGGATACTGTGGCAATCTCTGAAGTTGTCAGGTCTTTCTGGGGCTCGGCTTTCCTATTCTCCATAGGTCGCTGCTTTTTCCAGGCAGGAGTTAGGCTGGCAGGAAGAAAAGCACACTGTAAAGGTGAAAAGATGAGAGAAAATTTATTTTCCATAAAAGAAAGAGTAATGTTAAAGGAGAGTGCAGTCTTAAAGTGCCCTTCTTGGGGGCTTTGAACCGTATACCCTCTTACCCCAAACGTATCCCCAGGAGTGCCACCGTGATTTTTCAGGTAATTGTCATTCCATAAAGGGGATAAGGTTAGCTACAGGTAGTTTTAGCTCAATGTGAGAGTTTTCCCCCTCATTTCTCTCCTACTATCAATGGAAATACGGCTGATATCACACAAAACAATCACCAGAAGCTAGTACTTCATCAAGACAGTCTTGGGTGTTTGTGTTTTTTACTTTTTAAACCAGATTTGCTGTTTTTATACACACATTACATCCCTTGTAATGTAGCTGTGATTCTGCTATTGTTTTCTAGAACAGACACGTTTTAATCCTAAGACTTGGCCTGTTTTCGGCTTATCACAGGAGGCTGCATAGCTTTGCATAGAAACACCCTATTAAGAGAATGATTAAAATGCCTTCTCCGCTTCAGGTGCCTGTGTTGTTTGTCAAATAAAATGGAAGGTGGAGGGGGGGAAAAAAGTTACATCCATCAATCACCTGTGAGGAAGGAGCAGAGGGGGGATGGATGGATGGATGGAGGGAACAAGTGGAGTTCTCCTCCTTTTGTCAATAAAACTCAGCCTGGAGTTAAGAGTGACATTTTGGCAATCAAAGCAATCAGATTTTTATTTGCTTTCCCAATATGGTGCTAGTGCCAAGTGTGTTTGTGTGGGTGAGTACATGTGTATGTGTTTATGAAAGAGAGAGAGAGAGAGAGAGAGAGAGAGAGGAGGAGGGGGGGATGTCTGGCGAGGTGCCATTGAAGACGGTAAGAAAAAAAGCCAAGCAGTCACAAGAGTAACGACTCCCTCCCAAAATTGATTTATCTTTCTATAAATGATGGCTACATCCCCCCAAATGGATTTATAAATTAATTGCTGTCTTATTGGAATAAAAACCTTCTTGTGCGGACATGATTGATCGCCTCGTGTCGGTAGCCTGTGCTGGGGACCCCCTTCCTCTTTTGTTAGTGGGTCCCAGCTGGAGCGGTAATGCACTGATGGTATTAACCCTGATTAATAACTAACAATACCCTATCCTCATACATCAACAGAGTGCAGTGGTCGATTGGGCATGGGACTGGCTGAGGCTGCTGCCAGCATATCAGGGCATGAGTCAGGTCACCTTCAAAACTCTGCTGGTGAACAGGTAAAACACTAATTTCATTTGTTACATATACACACTATCACAGACAGTTGTGTGTACGCACATGCGAATGAAAGTGTGAGTGAGTTTTTGTGTTTTCATGTTTTTATTATGATCCTTTGTTTTTGTTGTTGAGCAGTCCTTTTATGAAACAAAAGCCCTGCTCCAAAGAGGCCTGTGCTGCATCAGTAGTGTCTTTACCTGTACAAAATGAGCTGTTCACTTGGGACTCCGGAGGCAAGTTTCCCTCCACCCCCAAATTCCCTATTTGACTTGACTTCGGCGTAAGCTCCAGTCATTGGGGATCATATAGCCTAGCAGCTCTTCATCAGAGGTTCAAACTTCCACTTTGTTCAAAGGCCAAGGGCTCCTGTGGCTTCCCCAAAGGAGGCCGAGCTGTGGAAAGAACTCTTTGGAAAAAGGATATTGGAGTGCTATGATTTCCTGTGTGTGTTGAATCATCGGATCCTGTCTTTGTTAATGCATGTGTGGCTGACTGTCTGAATGGACAAAATGTTTTGCAGATTTCACTTATTGAGGCATGCCTGCTGTTCAGGCACTTTTCAGGCCTTTTCCCTTAAAGATGTAAAAAAGAGGGGCTAACTCAGATCTTAGTGTCATGTAATTGAAGAGTTTTTCAATGTGAGTCCACCACTCCTGTCCCATCATCCCCTTCCCTCCTCCTCTACTGTTCTGCTCTGCAAAGGGCATACATATTTATACAGGTATGTGACACATATTAGATGGCAATACTTCAGGCTGTACCCTCTTCTCCATTCACATCTGTCACGCTACCGGCTATCAGGGAGCCATAGGGCTACTGCACCTTGTCTCCATGCCTTTACGCCCAATCCTTTCTGAGTCATCACCATTGTAACACACACACACACCTTTCTAACAAAGGGCAAGCTCTGCATCTGCCAAGGACACAGGTCTAATAAGGGTGAAGTACCGCCTCTGTGCTCTGCTGTGACGAGCTTCATCGCCTTCATGCGTCTACTCCTTCGTCCCACACACACACATACACACACACACACACACACACTCAATTCTTCCTCTCCTTATATGCTGCTTTGTTGCATGTTAAAACAGATACTGTCATTGCTTGACGGAGCCAAATTAGTGTTGGGGCATACATGAATAGAAACTGAATGTAGTGGATACGAAGTCAGATAAGAAGAGGGAAAAAATTGAAGAGATTGGATGCAGTTTGAGATTGTGAGTGTCACGGAGAGAGATAGAAAGAGAGCAGTCAATACTGACAAGGCACCAAAAAGTATGAGGAAGGATGGGAGTTGGAGGGAGTAAAGGTTATATAATTCACCCTAATCTCACAGTATCAAAGTGTCTGAGATTCTGCCATTTGCCTCATTAGCCTCTCTTTGTTGGGCCAGAGGAGCAGATTTCATGGAGGATTTGGAGAAAGGCTTTGGTTCTGCCTGAGACGCTTGCACAGAGCAGGAAGTTAGTTTCACGGCTGGCGACATGTAAGCTGTCAAAGTTTTCCTCAGATCCATCTCCGACTCAAAAATATCTCTCAAGCTATGGAAGACCATTCACTGGATAAGCACACTGATGTTGGATTGTATGATCCATTTGTTAGTGCAGATAAGGATAATGCTTTCTGTGTAACCGCAGACTGAAGTGCCCTTGGCTGTTTTCACAGAGGCTTCACAACAATTACTCTTTTACTCCCTCCAGTTGCTGGACAAACCAGAAGATATAATCTTGCACTCTTGACAATGTTAATAGTAATGACGTTGTCTCGTACTGTATAAAAACACCCGTCAATGTGACCTTGTGATGTTCTGTATTTTCTGTCTCATGAGTTTTATTCTCCTTGAACGACTTCCCTTCCCTGTACACAGCCAATATATTTTTCACTCCCTTGACTGTGAGTTAGCAGTGTGGCCCATTGGCCCCCTATATATTGTTACAGTGGCAGGACAGTTATTGTGCCGGGGGTTTATATCACATTCTAATGGAGCAAGGCTATGAGTTAAGGGCGGTAGGCTTTTACACCAGGGCTGTTAAATCACTGTTCAGATGACTTCATTAGCAGAGCAGGACACATGCTGAGACACTTGCGCCTGCACACACACATAAACACGCACACACATACATACACTTTCACCCTGCTACCTTGACAGTGTAGCCAGACAGGAGGGAGAGTGGATTTATACAGGTGTGTGTGTCCTTCTTTGTCACCTGTCACTTTGGTTCCCTCAGCACGACGGATCATCCATCATCTGCAGATTGAGCTTTTCAGCAGAAACCAGACTGATTAATACCACCCTAGGACCCCCAGGGTTGACTGGCTGACTGGCTGACCTGGCTTTCTGGCAGGCTGGAAGTTTGAATGGATAGATGGACGACTTATAAACAGGCTAACTTTTTAGCCTGTTTATTTGATGGCTAAATGGCTGATTAACTGGTGGACCAGCTTGGTTAGGTACTGACTGGTTTGCACAATGGATGTACAGTAAGAGGCAGCCATTAGTGTAATTGTTTAGGTGGAGTTATGACAGACTGAAAGGTATTTTGACTCAATGGCTAGGAGGCTGACTAGCCTGTTGGTCTTTTTTGATGGCAGGTCTCGTGATGTATAGATGATGGACTGACTGACTGGGAGGATAACTGGTTGACTGAAAGCCAGACTGAGGCTCTAGCCTAGTTGTACACACATGTGCAGGTCAATACAGAATATATAATTGTATCTATACAGTCTTTTATTTATTTCAAATTTCCATAGAAAGTATTTTTATTATCATTGTTGCTTTGGGTTTTCTGATTCCTTGCTTCTTACACATTTGTTTTCATAACCCCATTTTAATCATCTCAACATCTTTCTAGATGTAAATCATGCCACTTAGTCCATTGGTTCCCAGCCTGGGGATCAAGACCCCCACTAGGGATCTCTTAAGCTTCACAGGGGGTTGCAAGGCCTTTTTGATTTTAAGGGGTGTTAGACAATCTTTAAAAATATATAAATACAATTTATCTCAGTGTTTTATTCAATTCTGTGATGCAAACTAAAGGAAATGGTTATCCTTTAAAAAGACCTGAACACAAAGCTATATGCACAGTGTTTCCCTCTCTGAAAAAAAGTATGCAGTTAAAACAACCAGAGATAATAGAACAATGGCCAAGCGTCAAGGAGAAAAAACTCAGAATTTGTCCATTGAATATGTCACTTAGCCAGAAGTCGTCCGTTTACTCAATGATATAAAAGGCATCCCTTTGGAAACAGGTTGTAGACCTATAGACTATGATATATTTGTACAGTTGAAAGAGAAGAATACCAAAGAAATACCACATCTTAAAGTAATCAAGGCGAATAGCAGACTTCAATTGGATCAACCATACTGATGTGTATTCACTCAGTTCCTTTATTATGAATCTGTAGTAGCTTTAAATCAAGGTTATTTCCTGAAAAGCCAGAATCAATGACATTACATACCCAGTTTAAATATGCGCTTGACATTTCACCTTGAACAAATTATTCACCAAGGTTTTTGTGGTAATTGTCATGATCTATGGATTGAAATGATTTGGAATTATGAGCCGTTGTACTGTAGAAGCATGCCGTCAAGGTGCTAAGTGACAACTGATAGTATAGTTTCTCTTAAACTAGTGATCTATTCAAACTCTGTTTTTCCTTGGTGACCCTTTGAAATCCTCTTTTCTTTGGTGAACACTTGTTACTCTTTCACAGCATGCTTAAGTATGGAGCAGTGAAAAGAAACACAAACCCTATGCACTGTGTTGGAGTTAATTAAAGTAATGATGGCCCTCCTCTTTCTTATTTTGTGTTACAAGGCCTTCATAAACCAGGCCTTTCTGTCACTTTTCTGTCCCATCTGAGAAAATGAAGCAAATCTCTGAAAGAAGTATGGAGCATTGCCCTAGGGAGGAAAGTCACATTTTAACTGTCATCTGCCAAGGTGACTTTTTGACACACTTTCCTTGTGTCTGTATGTCAGAGAAGGTCTCCTGACCTGGTTGATAACAGGTAGCCAAGTATGAGAGATGAAGCTTGATGTGTCACAGGGCGCCTCCTCCACTCCATCATAAGGACCTAATATCATCCAAGGACATTCATGCTTACATATACAATGCTGGTCCACTGCTCCAGGTTCCGTTTCCCAGAACCAGCATGGGACAACAGACTTCATACATTGACCAGGAAATCGTAAATTATTGGGCAACAGTAAAGGTTAAGTTAAATATAATGTGTTTTTTTGCTATTTTTACTGCTAATGTTCAGAGTAAGCACTCTTTCTCATGATTTTATAACACACATTGACAGGAAGAGAGACTTAACAGCATTGACCCATAGCTTTTGTAGCTTAATATGGTAAGCTACACTGTAACTACTGAACACTAAAGCATTTCCTCTGCATTGTCTCATTGTTGCCGTTACCCCTCAGGTCCATAACAATAGCAGTTTGTGGAAAAATGCCAGTCTGTGGCATTCTCTTGCTTGAGCGGCTCCTTAAATTGCAGCGATAGACGCTTGTGCTTTCAGGAAGTGGGCAATAGCCATCTGTTCCTGGGCTCTGCCATATGGCAGGCCTTTTTCTCAGGGAATAAAATAAAAACAAATATGTCAGAATGTTCGTCTTCCTCCACGGACGCTGATCAACCTGGGGAGAAGCTGGATCTCTGTGTGTCTGGATTAATGGTCTTACTTTACGCTTCAGGGAATGAGGGGGTGCGTGCTTGTGGTTGGTGGGGCTTTGTGTGTGTGTGTGTGTGGTGTGTGTGTGTGTGTGTGTGTGTGTGTGTGTGTGTGTGTGTGTGTGTGTGTGTGTGTGTGTGTGCGTGTGCGTGCGTGCAGTTGAGTACATCAGCATGTCTGTTAGAGGGTAAGTGCATACTAATGCACATTTATGTACCTGGAAGTATTTCTGGAATCATTTATCTGACTTATAGGACGATGTTAGGGTACCATTTTGAGCAGTTGGTTGCCCTAGTCTTGGAAGCATTAAACAACACAGGAGAGAAAGAGCTTCAAGGTTAGCCAGAGTGACATTTCATGGCTGCCGCTGCCAAAAAAACAAGAAGAAACGCTCTCAAGCCTTCATCAGGCTTTCCGTCTTGCGAGGCCAGAAATTCAAAAGACTTGTCACTTTTGAAAATCAGGAGAGTGTGATGTGTCATTGAGGAAGGGCTTCTTTCTTCTCTCGTCGATCCCCTTGTGTGTGTCCCCTCTGCTGACTGACAGCTAGGGATGGGAGTTTGTGTTGGTTGAGACAGAATACATCTTTTGTCTGCTTGGTTATACATGGTGTGTTTTGTCTCCGCTACCCCTGGACAGCACTGACACATTGAGGTTTTCATTAGCCCTAAGCAGGTGGCGGTGCGCACAAGTCACTTTCCAAAGCCTGCCTGTGTGCGTACGCATCTGCACTGCACCAGCTTGTATACTGTATGCATATCATGGAGGGCGTACATGTGTCTGGCCGCATGTGTGTGAATGTTCGCTCTTATATTTCAGTGTGTGTGATATTTGGAGGTTTGCTCCAAAGGCGAATAAATCAGTGATGCCTGGGATAAGGCCGTGGCCCCTCCTCAAACTGCACAGACAAGCTGAGAGGCTCATTAATCAAACGGCCAGTCACAGATGTGATGGCTTCCACACAAACCGCCAGCAGACTGTGAAAGTCACATCCAACAGAGTCAACTGTCAGCCAGGCAGGCAGGCCGCACTTTTACTCCCCCACCTCTCTCTCCCTCTTTTTGTCCCTCTCTTTCTCGCTCTCTCTCTACCTTCTCCCCTCTGTTGTATTTATCTCTCAGTCTCCCTTTACCTCCTCTAACCTCTAGCGTGATGCCTCGGTGTGATACATTTGAAATATTTGTCTTGTCTCTCTAAAAACGATCGGGAGGGTCGAGGCATATCTATCTTCTCAGAGAGTGGTCATGGTCAAACCATTCTAGAGGCACAAGACATCCGTCATTACGGCACATTGCTTTGCTCTCTGTACTTTCAGGTGTAATACAGGTGAAAATATATTTGTTTCTAACCTCGTCTATCCAGATTCTCTTTTAACTTAATGGATTTTAATTAATTATGCTACAGTATGGAAGTTGATAGAGGGGCAATCATTTTACATTGGTTAAGCCTAGGAATATGTGTTCACTTTGTCCAGCTCTATGTGTCTGTGCTGACAAAGTAACATTTTGGCCTGTCATTTCCTTTGTATAGAGTCAGGGTCACATTCAGCAGTGAAATTTATTATCCTTTATGGATATGCAGCCATGTGTAAATTATCTATTACTATTTCTGGTTATTATATCACATATCACATTCAAACCATTTCGCAGCTGCAATCTCCACTCCCAAAGGGTTTGAATTGGTTACAATTGTTAACAATAGTTACAATAATATCGCTATATTCACTGACAGGATTGTCTGCGCTTATGCCACAAGGCAAGCTTTTCAACAGGATTATCTGGTTATCCCTTGTGTATTGTGAACTTCCTGCAGTTTCACCTGACCTCCTTTTCACAGATATTAGGATTCCAGATCATTTCATAAGGTAAATGATTGTTCCAACTTCCATCTTTGGATGGATAAATAATTGGAAGACCTTGTACACCAGAACTAAATGAAAATACCACTTAATCTGCTGCAAAGCCCTCCAAGGATGGAGAGAAATGCTGGATGGAACAGGAACAAATCAAAGCCACCCGTTCCTGATTAAAAATGGCAAGTCACAAGACTTCCCAAATACACTGGGGTACTTTAATGGTACAAATATAAAGACAGAGCTCCACACGTCAATAGGAAGCCACGCTTTGTCCTCAGTATTAGTAATTGGTGGTGGACGGGATGATTTTCTGTTGTTATATGCCAGAATTTTGGGGATGACACCAGTTGGAGCCTCACAAAGCAGAACTACTCTCTGGCAAGATCATGTTTTGCTACATGGACCTTATGCGCAGCTATTTAAAACAGGTTCATATAAATACTGTATGAGATGATTCAGCAACTTTATGGCCTATTTAACACTTTTGTTTTGTTTTCCATTTTGAAAATTAGAAGACAAAATAAATGACAGCCTGGCTAGAATCTATCATCTCTTCTACAGCTTACTCAAAATGATGAGTGTCTCAAGAAAATACCAATTGAGCCTTGCCACATCAAATTGAGTGAAATTATGGGCTGTCATTGTGAGCCTAGTGGTATAAATGTCTCTTATTATCTAAAAATGAAATATCACTGCAAACACAAAAACATAGTATTGTTACAGCACAATTTCCGCTGAGATACTAGGAACTACACTTGATACCATCATGTATTTTTTTTTACCATAACGGACTTTGGGAACTTTGTAGAAACTTTTGCTTAGAAATAGTAGTTTGTCCACTGGGTATTTGTTTTTGTAGGCTCTGTCAGCAAAATAATTCAATGCTTTGCCCCTGGAACCAGTTTTGTCAACCAGTTAAGATGGACTGGGACTCAGTTCAAGACACGGTGGACTGTTTGACGCTGTTGCCATGTTTCCTGCTGATTTACTGAGTTGACTTTTTAGCTGACTACAGCAGTCCATTGTCGAGAGCCAGACTGTGACCGTCTGTTCCAGTCCATTATTTTCTTACCATTCTATTCCATGTGCCATCTTTATTCAGACCCTCTGGAGGTGATGCTGAGTTAGGCTTCTAGCTTTCAGAATGTTTGTTTGATGAGTGTATTAAAGAATTATACTGTAAAACTCAATGTTTTGGTATTTATATTGCTAGTAATCGAATGAGTAATAGTAATTCAACACATGAAGAGACAATTATAAAGGTAATGTTAATGTGTAGTTGCATTGTGTGTGCTGATGCACCATTGCAGCAAAGAGCTTAAAGAGATTGGAAAAAAGCATAAGAGCTAAATTTTGTTTTTGCTACATATCATGTTCAAGACTTCTCTATACTCATTCAGTGTAAGTCATTCTCAAAAAGGGCATCATGCATCTAAATGCCTGAAACATAATGTCTGTGTGTGTGCGCTCCTGTGTGAACGTGTGTGACGGTGAGGTTTTGTTTCGGTGGTACATCACGAGGTTGTATCCTGTCGCCAGGCTCATTAGCCCGTCGGCAGCGCCCAGGCTGCCCCAGCCAATCACTGCTCTACGCTTCACTCTGCCATTTGCATGTGGTCCAGGAAGAGATAATTAGAGGGATCTCTGCCTGTCACTGTTAATCTGGGATTTAGTGAAGGGCTGTGACGCCGACATGCTGATGGACTGACACACATGTCAACACACATGCAGTGCAGCATCATACTCGAGTACACACATGCACAAACGGCAAGCGCCAACATAGTATACCTGCACGCACAAACACACACATACCAGCACTAAAGACTGGAAACACACACAACAAATGACAACATGAAAACACAAATGCTGTCTCTCTGAATTGGAGCGTTAGTCTTTATTAACCCTTTCTGTTTGCCCTGCAACAAATACAGTTGTCTTTTTGTTATCTTCTTTTTAACTCTAATACTGTAGCGTATTATACTAAAATAAATCAGAGCTGCTTCTCCATTGGTATGTGAATGAAAGCATGTTTACTCAGTGGCTGTTTACACCAGTTGTACAATGCTGTTGACACAGGTTTTAGATCCCTGTTCAGATAGACTGTGCCCTTGTTGCTTCCCAAACAGGCAGAATGCTCGGTAAGCCTTTTGAACAAGCCCAGCTGTCAGCCCTATATACTTTCTCACACACACACATATCGATGTGCACACTTCCGAAAAAACCATGTACATGTGCTCATGTGCTGGCACGTCCCCATTCACACACAGAAACTCACTCACACATCGCTGATTGGCAGACCTCCTGTTTTCCCATAATTCCGACTGATTTATCCAATCAATCTCACTTGGAGGGCTGCTAAAGCATTGAGTAATATTAAGAGTAGAACATGCAGCAATTACAACATCATTCAGGTAATTACAGAGCTGGTTTAGCAGCAAACAACTGAGCCATTTTATACATTCAGCATGTTGCCTATGTGTTTTATTTGGAGCTGTTTGATATTTAATCGGAGGAAATGAGATACATCTGTAAATGTTACTGCCTTTAATGCACATGTTGCATATTATGTAAAATATTATATCATTAGCTAAATGTGTGAATGCAAATATTGACTCTGTTCACCTAATTGAATATCAGAGAAAGTGTCTCATCCCTTACAAGGAAATCCTGTGTAAAAAACTGGGTAGATGTTCTTGTCACCGCAAAGCTTATTTTCCACCCAAATGACAGCTAGTCCTTTTTGTACACTGTGGGACTGTTTAATGGTGCATGTTCAGAGAGAGGGTGAGCACCGTTACTGACCTCATCCGTCCTGCACAGTGACCCTGTGTCACCACTGATGGCACATAATAGTTGACACTTGACTTTAGGGGCTCTTTAAGTGCCAAGAGTGCCCCGAGGCCCTGGATTTATATTCTAATGTGGTCATCTTTGCACTCTGTGCCTCCACCTTTTGTCCACAAGCTCTCTCTACACTTGTTTCCACTTTTTCTTTGCCTTTCTTCATCACTCTCTCTCTCTTTCTTTGTCTTGTTCTACAGACACACACACACACACACACACACACACACACACACACACACACACACACACACACACACACACACACACACACACACACACACACAAACACACACCAACACTTAGACCTACTCAGACACGCTTTCACTGAATTGAAATAGTCTGTCCCTCCCTCCTGCCCCTGTGCCATTACAGGTAAGCACAGAGGTGCACTTGTCTGGACACTTGTCTTGACAAATCTATAGAAAGCTAGAGCGAATTCTGGAACAACTGGAATCATCCCTCTGTTTTCATCCTCTTCCTCTCCTCTCCTCTCCTCTCCTCTCCTCTCCTCTCCTCTCCTCTCCTCTCCTTTCCTGTATACTGCATGGCTCTCATCAGCTGTTATTGGTTCATGCATGTCCTACTTTTACATACCTTCACTACCTCGAATCCATAGACATTGAAGTTTGCAGTGAGGGGTTGGGTACTGTTTTGATTTTAAAGACTCTGATTCAGATTGTGCTTATTGATTCCTATCAATTAGAGTTGATTCCTAAATTCTGATTTGAGCGTACAGTATGTCTTGAGTCAGCAGAACTTTTAGACAGCCAATTGACATTCTTGCAAGAGGTGTAAGAATTTAAGTTATACTCTATATCTTACCATGCTTAAGGTTAGTTATGACAGTATGTTGAACCAGAATTAGCTAATTGTGCTTTATGCCCAATACCATCCCACCATGCTGCAATATCATGGTTTTGCATGTCAAACTGACTTCCTCACTTGTATGATATCATTTTCATCATGTCTTTACATTTTGCTGTAGCAATACTGTTTTGTGCAAAGCTTATCCAACACTTTTCAGTGCAATAAAATTAACAAATGCATTGTTGTCACAATAATTAAAGCACAATTAGCACAAACCTAATTTTCAGGAATCCAAAAGAACATTATTAACAAATCCTCAGTAATTATGTATTTAAAAACTAATTTATAACAACTCTAATTATAATCCAAGCAAGCAACATCAGCACACGTTGTAAATGTGGAGAGCAGGTAGGCTGTGTATCAGTGGCAAATGGTAAGTGTAGGCTTGCACTCTTCCTTCACCTTGCCTCTCACTCTCTGTTTCCCCCACCTTTGCGGATTTTTACTATATGTTTCTTTCAACTCTTTAAGCCTTTACCTGCTCTGGCTGTCCCTCTCTCCTATCTTCTCAGAGAAACCATCATGGTTTATGTTTTTCTGAGTCTTTGATCATTGAGCAGTCTTTCAGCATGTTGACTACAAGGCCTCTCACCTCCCCAGTGGTTGTTGCAAAAGAGGGGGCACACTTATCCAGCTTCTATGATGTTAATAGTTGAAAGCATCTGGTGATATTGAAAGCGTGTGTGTGTGTGTGTGTGTGTGTGTGAGTGTGTGTGTCCACTCAGACATGATGAAAGACTGTGTTAAAGCACTGGGTTGTGATCATGATGCAGCTACATCGTAGCCCTGTTCAGAGGTGGTTGGTAAGCAAGTCCTCCTTACGTACTGTGCTGTACATGGCGGATAACAATCATGTGACACCACAATCATTTGGGAGAAAAAAGACCCTCAATGCTTCAAATTCTTACATTGTTTTTAAATAGCTTAAAAGGTTGGAATTTAGATCTCCTACTACCCTGAGCATTTCATCCATATCTATTTGTTCAGTTATTGCATAGAAAACCTCCTTTGCGGTGCTATAATGGGTTTGTCCTCAGGGCACAAACTCTGGTTCAAATAGAAAAAGCCTTTTCTTTCCTCAGTCTTTACACCTCCTGTGTGTAAACGGTGGTTGGGTGTCTGAGAGCTTTGCCGCTCCATCCAACTGCAGAATTCTCCCCTTTGTAAGATGCAGGGGATGGCCTTGATGTGACAGCTTGCGATGTTAGCCCAAGTTGTTTTTGACAGAAGACAAAGAAAAAGGGGAAGGAGGGAAAGACAAAAAATTGAAACATAAAGGGAAAGCTTTGGAATTTTTCCTGAGGTGAATTGCCTCTGCAGGAATCAATTCTTTCTCCTTGTCATTTCTTTTAAAAAAACAGATCTTTGTTTTCCTTAGTATTGCTTTGTCATGACTGTTAAGAACAGTCTGTTTGATTGAATTTGCCACCGGAGACATTTAGTGATCTTGATGGATTCTTTGGATGCAGGACCTAGGCTTGCTGGAAGCATCTTTTTTAGATGTTTTTTTCCTTATGACATTATGGAAACAGGTCTACCCTTTACAGTTGACTGAACGGTGAGTGGTATTATTTGACATATTGTACTGCTACATGCCAGTCTACAAGAATGCCAATGACAATCATGGGAAAGGACATTTAGATTACTGTCGAGCCTCCCTGAACTGTCTCTTCCTATCTGGCCTCCTATCACTCCATCTGTTTTGTAATATGTCTTCTCTTCATCTTGAGTTTGACTTGTAATTAGGAAGAGCTGGTCAGAGGGGTATAGGGCGTTTGTGCATGTGTCTGAATTGGTGGGTCTTGTGCACCTGGTATGTGTGTGTGTGTGTGTGTGTGTGTGTGTGTGTGTGTGTGTGTGTGTGTGTGTGTGTGTGTGTGTGTGTGTGTGTGTGTGTGTGTGTGTGTGTGTGTGTGTGTGTGTGTGTGTGTGTGTCCAGTATATCTGCCCTCACTGTGTCAGAGTGTGACCCTTGGGCTGTATCTTGCAATCAGTCAGCCTGCCTAGCCCTCCTGTCTGAGTGTTCCTCCTCCAGCCCTTTGAAGGAGCCCCTCTTATCACAGTGTGGTAGACCTTCCCTCTGCCCCTCACTGTTCTGAAGGTTAGCCTCACTCTGTGGCCTTTCTGTTTCCACTATCCTTCATATGCACCTTACAGGTGTCTATCCATTTTCTGCTTATTACACAGTCTCATAAAGGAGTCTGGATGTTTGGAGTTTTTTTTGCTCTTCCACTCAAGTTGAGCCTCTCCCAGTGCTCTCCATATACTGTCGCCTGCCACCAGCTCCCTCTCCAGTACTTATGCACATCTAACGAAGGAGTGGAAGTTTAAAGGTGGCAAATCTCCATCCTCCCTCTTATCCTCACTTTCTCTCAAGGTGTGTCCCTTCCTGCCCTCGCTTTTTCTATTTCTCTTCTCCATCTTGTCATCACACACACATACATTCTTAGATCCCTAAGAATAAAAAAGTAAAAGTTGGGCTGCACCAATATCTCTTTTCTCCTCTTTTTCTGCCTTGGAAGGCCTATTCCCCGTCGCAGACAGTATGTGTACGGGCTGTAGTTTTGATGCCCACATGCCTGATTGAGAGGTCAAAATGCCTGCTATAATCTCTGAGCCTATAAACAGTCAAGGCGTTTCAAGGATGTTCTCCATGAATATATTTAGTGTATGTGATGTGAATCTGAGCGTTACTGG
The DNA here is from genome assembly GCF_027596085.1 of Anoplopoma fimbria. NCBI lineage: Eukaryota > Metazoa > Chordata > Actinopteri > Perciformes > Anoplopomatidae > Anoplopoma > Anoplopoma fimbria. The sequence goes on from NC_072461.1 coordinate 1,208,820, forward strand.
GACTAAACATATCCTTGCTAAAAAAGTTGTAACAATGGATGAATATATTATTTCTTAGGTGATGAATTTGTTATGCATGGTTTGGTTGAGAGTTAGTCTTTCCCAAGTGGCATGTGGGTATTTCTATGATAGATTTTAAGAATACAAATCTGAATGTTTTTGAATAGTTATTAAGATATCCGTGCACTCGCGGTACCAACAATGGGAAAAAAACTGCTTTGTATTTCAGGCACCTAGATCTTGTGAGTGATTGTGAAAGCTTAGGAGTGAGGCTTTTTCTGTTGGTGAAAACCTAATGCTATAGCAGATAAGCAGAGTTCAGATGGTTGCAGCAGGGCAAATTGGGTTCCTGCCTTTCACATCAAAAAAGAAACTTATGACAGAGCCAATAGGATAGTCAGTCAGCAGAGTCTCACAACAATGTCTGCTATTTCACATCTCTTGTTGAAATCTCAATCAACCCTGACTCTTAGAAATCGTGTGTATCTACTAATATTGTTTTTTCCTGTTACAATTGATTTGAAACATAATGGATGCCTGAATTATGTTGACGAGGAACATTTTTTTCTAGTGAGGGAACTGATGCGCTTGTAGCACACACATCTTGTAGGGTGGAGGTTGTGGTAGATGGTGGGCATACAAAGCACTTGACACAGGAGGCAGGAGTTGTCATCGTTAGTCTCATGTGCAGTTAGCTTTAGGCAACAAAAGCACTTTAGTTATAATTATGGAGAGATTGTGCTTCAAGTCACTGTTAAGATTTTAGTATCAAATCAAGCGTATGACTTCTCTCTAACCTTAACCAAGTGCTATGACTTCCCAAACATAATACTAAAATGTTGACTCATGCTTGAGGTGCTATATTGGAGGGAAAACAAATTAAAAAGTCTTCATCAATGAACATTTTGCAGATACGTTCAATTACTTTGAAAATAAGTTCATTACCAACGTTTTCCATTATGTCGATAATGTGTGTATGTCTGTATTGTTACATCCCAAATGCCAATGTTTTGTCTGTTAACCATTAACATGCTCAACATTTGTTTCTTAAGAATAAGAAATTAAATAGTTTTACGATTTTCAATACACAAACTTGCCATTTTCATACAGTAGCAGCCCTGGATTGCGTTGGCTCATCACTTCCTCTTGAGGTGGTTGCGTCCATGTAGTGGGAGGCCGGTGTGGGCTGATATCTGTCTCTCTGTATCTGTATCACTGAGAGCAGATATGGCTGATATCTCCGTCATCTCAGCATCTCAGACTTGACAGCACCGATCATAATCAGTCCCCCTCCGGCTCTCCCTCCTGCTATCTGTTTTTCTCTGTATCGTAACCTAACCCGTACATCATGCCAGGTGTATCTGTATTTTTCTGTTGTTTAGTGTTGCACCTCACTCTCCATATCTTAACAACACCTTTCTTCCTTACGTGCAGTAATGGTGCACTTTGGGAATATGCACTAGATGCAAAGGGAGTTAGTGTTGGGAGTGATTCTGCAGTTATTTCTGTACAGGGTTGTGTGTGTGTTGGTGTGCGTTTGTTTGTGTGTGTATGTGGGTAGGTGGGTGTGTGTCAGAGAGCATTTACAAAGGGATCAGCCCTGAGGGTGTCGATGCGTCGCCACAGTAGAGGGAGAGCAAAAAAGGGGGGTGGAGGCGAGTGAGTTCACAGCAGATGTAGCAAACAGCCAAGTAGCTTGAAAATCTCCTTACTTGGATCTGCACTGCCAGTTCAGTACTTATTTATTTATTTGGGTTTGGGGGCAAATGTATGTTCAGTGGCGTTGGATATCAGTGACAGGAAGGATCAAAGAGCGACACCACAAATGAAGCTGTCAAAGTGGCCCGACAGCTGGGTCCCGAGGCGAACATCCCTCGCTCGCACATTTTATTATGATCGCAGTGAAACCTCACAGCAAGAAGGAAAGAGGGGGAAAAAAAGAAAACCATCATCTCCCCAACCAGATAGAAAGAAAAAGAGACAAAACGAGCGGCGCTGTATCATCGCCGTCCATGATGGAATGAATTATGAATGTGTGGAGGGGATTAGGAAACAATGGTTGAAGTCACTAGGATCCTTGCCTAGTTTCCTCACCCTCAGCCTGGCAACTAATTAGCACTTTCAACACCAGTGTATGATCTCATTAATGTGATTTCTGCTTATGTAACGTGCATGCAGTCACACACGCTTACATACATACAAACACACGCACGCAGAGATTGCAGTAGTGGGCTATTACATAAAGCAAATGAACATGCGAGGGAAAATGTATTGTTGGTTGTTGAGCTAATGCAGTTAGAGTGATGTATCAAATGTTTTTCTAATGCTGAGATTGCTGTTGGTCTAGTCAACAGAGCCGTTCAGTGTTTAGGGCATTTACACCAGCGTTTCTTTCCCCCTATGTCTTGCAATAATTTGAGCAATTTGATAATGTGTGATGAATATCATCAGTCATCATAGTGTTGATTGGTCCACAGAAAAGACGGGTACACTGCTGGATTATTTCTAGCTCAGTGGGGAGAAAAAGAAATTCAAGTTTATACCGGTGATACAATTGTGCAAATTTTTTAAAGGCAGGAATATAATTTTCTTTCTTCTTTTATATTAGTGTAGTAGATACAATTCACATCAGCTAATTAGTATCCACACACTGAGATATGGGGAGAGGGAGAAAAAAAAAGAGGGGGAGGAAGCAGGGAGAGGGTTAGGGTAGATAATTAGACAGAATTAAGCCATCTCTTTTAATCTAGCCCCTGAAAGAAAGAGAGGGAGAGAAAGAAAGAGAGATGGTGGGTGGGAGGGCGGGGGTTCTGGGGGTGAGGCCTGCACATTCACCCCTCTTCTCTCTCTCTCTCGCTCCTTCTCTCCCTGTCTGGCAGAGGGTGTGAAAGTGTGGGAAAAGAGGGGCCTGGTGCCTTCGCCTCAGCAGAATGGATCAGCTTGTGTTTCTGAGGCTCTAGAAGTGTCCCATTGTCATGATGTCACCGCAACTCAAGAAGGCTGACCTCTGACCCCTATGGATTCATGGCAGCCCATGGCGGCTCTGCCACACCCCCACAACGCCAAAAGTTCCAGATTGCCAGTGGGCGCCCACTAGGGGGTACCCAAGCCTTTTGCTGTCAAATTCGAGGTGCTTGCGGCTTTACGGCGCGCAACTGTATATTTACCAATGAATCCGTCCGTCTATGCCCCCTGATTGGGGGTACTTTCCCTCGCACTAACCCGCTCTTTTTTTGTCTGGATATCCCTCAGTCGCTCTGCCATCTCAGCCAACCACGGCTCTTTTTCTCTGCTCTCTCTCTCTCTCTCCTACACGCTTTGTATCTCTGTACCCATGAATATAGCGAACGCCGGCAGATGTCGCAAATACATCATCTGAGGGATGCGGTGTTGATGGAAAAAAGTCAAGGCACGTACGAGTGGGGGATGTGAGCCGACTTGAGTCTCTGAGCGTTTGTGTGTGTGTGTGTGTGTGTGTGTGTGTGTGTGTGTGTGTGTGTGTGTGTGTGTGTGTGTGTGTGTGTGTGTGTGTGTGTGTGTGTGTGTGTGTGTGTGTGTGTGTGTGCACTGTATGCCAGCATTCATCTGTGCATGCGTGTGTGTGTTTCTCTGTGTTCCTCGGTGTGTGTGTGTGTGTGTTTTGCGTGCGTCTTTGTGAGTGTGCTCCCTTTTGTGTGTGTACGCATGTGTGGAGGTCACAGCAGGTCAGCATATTGTCCCTCAGATGTTTGATATTTTATGTATAAGAGGGTGGCTAGAGCGAGAGGATAAGCACGTTCCTGACAGAGGCATCTCTCCGCCAAAATCCGCCACCTCAGCAATGTAGAGCCCAGAGTCAGATCAACAATGGAGGGGAGCTGCCTTATACCCGGAGAGGGCTGATGGGAGGAAGAGGGGGAGAGAGAGGGGGTGGGGTGGGGGTGGGGGGTTGAAAACCAGAATCGCTGCTGTTGCTGCACGGGCAGCCGGCAGCCTGACAGCACTGTTGCAATAAAACGACTACGATTATGCACAATATTGTGTTTAGAAATGCAATGTGCTGTAATGCATGCAGCAAGGCACATCATAAACATGCACCATAATACATTAAAGCACCCTTCATCTACATGGACAGAGCCAGTCGACACGTAGCCACGGCGATCACGCATGAGCCTATAGCGCTGTTGCAGGTGTGTGTGTGTGTGTGTGTTTTTTTTGGGGCCAGTTGCAACGGGGGGGGGCAGAGGTGTCGTCCTCAGATCAGCCCGTGTCGGGGAGGAGATTCCCCAGAGTGGAGCTATCCCAAACAGCACTCCCCTTCTTTCTCCTTCAGGGGGAAAAGTTTACTGCCAGCTTGCTTTTGTAGTCGGCCTCAAAAGATTTGCGGCAGTCAGCATTAAAAGGCACAGATCTAAGGAGACGCCTCCAACTGAAATACCTACAGAGGAAGGAGAGAAGGAGGAGGAGAATGAGGGGGGGGGGGCTAACTGATACAAGCATTAAAGACAGACGTTAAACGCTCCTCTTTGTAATGGCTTTGTACCCCAACAACAACAATAATAGCAGCAAAAATCCCGACCATCATCTTGTGGTATCTTCCTTTGATCCGTCCTTTTTTTTTTTTTTTTTTTTTTTTTTTTTTGGCTTTGCCCTTTTTCCACACTCTCCCATTTGTCGTTGAAAGGTTGATTTCTTTATTCCCTTCTGCACACAAACCCGCACACGTAGGCCGGTTACCGGGGTGATAGTGTGGCGGATGACATCATGCCCTGACTGTGTTGTATTGTGGGTCGGGCTCTGGCAGGGTTCATGGGATGGTGGCGTGGGCTGGCGCAGCACAACTTGCTGTGTTTCCTCCATCTTTGCCTGTTTCTCTCCCTCTCCTTCTGCCTCTGTGTCTCTCTCTCTGGGCTCTCAGCATTGGGTTGTCCAGTGCGCCCTGTGTTCCCTGGGAAAAAGATTAATTATTCAACACACAGCCTCAATTAAATTTAAATTCGGCGGTTCAAGTAACCTTTTAGCATGGCACATTTATTATTAAGGCAGATGCTTTGGCCCTGTTTAGATTTAGAGCTTATCGGATTCTTTCAGCCCCTTATCACATAGGCAGTTTACTTGCGATGGCTGTGAGGCTTGGCCTTGGCTTGGCTGGAATGCAGTGGAGTATATTTTCTCAAACAGCCTCTGGTAAACATTTCTCACTATAAAATGTCCTTTGCTAAAGATTTTCCAGCATAATATGCACCAAACAGGATAGCAGTTTACATGTGACTCATGCAGCGAAAAAGCGAGACATGTGGTGCTTTCATTCAACTAAGTCTCCAGTTCGGACTTTCACCGTCTGAAGTGGCTATCAAACACGAGACAGGATGTCATTTTGACATGCGTTTTCTAGTATAACGGATACTTGGAAACTTTGAAACCTTCATCAATTGCAGATGTCTTTCTTTTCAGTCATGTTACTCTTTCAATTCCCAACTCCTCTGCTGAATAGAGAGAAGTGGTAAGAACAAAACATGGACATATAGTAGCAGAAACCTTCAGGATAAGACGCAGGGAAAACATTAATCAGGTTTCATTTTAGACCAGGATACGCACTCTCCGCTGATGCATATTTAACAAATTGCGTTCCATGACTGCAAATGTTTTGCTGTCGCATGGTCACAAACACGTGAAGATTGATAAGCAAATTCCAAAATTCAAACATTTAAGCTTGCACACAACAGCTCAACAGAGTGTAACACAGCAAGGAACGACAAGAAACAGCCTTGACGGCCCCTCTAAATGATCCCCCTCCCCCAGTTTCTGTCTCCCCATTTCTCTCTTCCTCCATCGAATAAGATGGTGCCTTTGTCAGGCAGGAGCATAGAGACCTCACAAAGCGAGGGAAGATGTCACAACAAACAAAAACAGCATAGTAACCCCCCCAAATCTAATCAGGAGCCATTGATTCACGCTATGAATGGAGACTGAGTACCTTGAGAGTGGCTCATCCAGTGAGACCATAGACAGCATGACAGGGACCTTCAAAATTCAGCTGTGTAGTTCCCTATCATCCTGTTCTCACCTTTAGACTCGACTCTATCAACTCAAAGATGATACAATCATCAGTCCTCTCCAGGTCCTTTTTATTTCACTTATTCATTTGTGTAGTGTAGATTTTTTTTTGTGGAATATACACTAATAGGCTTGCTTTGTGAATGCAGAGAGATATGGGTCTTTAGTGCTTATGTACTCTGATTGTGCTTATGAAAGATGCTTCGATCGAGCAATTAAGCACAAGGTAAACTTTTACCTAGCAAGTTCGTTTTTCGGTTTTCAACTTAAATGGAAAAGACATATTTAACTTATGGTAATGCAGGTAAAAACCGAGAGCATATACTTGTGTACAAATGTTTTGCCCCCCTCCCCCACTCAAAAACAAAAAAAAAATCCCATTAGCAATGCAACTCTATTAACTCTTACGGGAATCTGTGACATTTCAAATGAAATTATTTAATCTATAATACGTGCATGCCCTTCTGAGTTTTTTGTAATGCACAATATAATGCAACAACTTTGCTCTTATTATTTGTAATGATACTTTGGCATTACAGGGTAGAGGTATCGATTTTGGAACCCAAAGCATTTATTGTGGAGGTAAATGTTATTATTTTAATATTGGACTCATGCTAATTTAATAGAGCGTAACATACACGTCAGTGTGTGAGCCGCAGGGGTCTCTCTGTCTCTCTCTCTGCCACCAAGCATTGTACAATATACAATAATCTCTGGTAATGTCAAAGACCAGTCATGGCCGCTCCCCAATTTTGATCTGGCGGGCACAGCTTCAACAAATACTGCTGATATGTTTGGAATGTCATGTTGTGTTCACATATCTTGCACATTAACCTGTTAGGATTGTTAATTAGTTTGCAGTAGATATCAAAGGGAGTCAGTGGAGGTACCTTCACCGGAAAGCTAGTGTTCAGGTGGGCTGTGGGCTCTCAGGGAGGTCAAAAAGTTTCCAAACTTTGTATACAGAGAAATTGACATAGGTATATTACACTCTTTCCTGTTCTTTTTAATTCATTTTAAATTAGGTCAGTCGTCTTGGGACGACAATCTCAATTTATAAGAATGACTTAAAGCTGCTATAAGGAACCTTCATTTTGTGTTAATTTAAAAGCGATGGTGTTTCCAAGCACCAGAGCTCCTTTAGAAAACCTCTTTTTTCACTACAGCTGAGCCTGAAAGTCTGCTCCGTGCAGTCCTGGTTCTCTCGTGCCTCCCTTTCCTCCAGCGGGCAAACAATACGGCCTGGGCCTCCGGCGTGGCGTCCGTGTTGGCTCTCAGCGGAGCAGCGAGGTGAAACTCTGCTCCTAGCTGGAGGAGGAGCTGCTGCTGTCGGTCACAGAGCTCTCCGCCTCCCACTGGAGCGCCAACTGTAGGTTAAAGGCGGCAGCGAAGCCAAATCTGGGTTTGTCTGCACCAGGCCGGTTGCTGCTAGAGGCCCTGCTGGAGTCTGAGCTGAAGGAGTTCTGATGAACCTCCGTGCCATTAATTGGTTCGTCTGATATATGGACCAGATGACAGGAACTAAGGATAACTATATAGAAATACTGATCCATTAGTTTTAAATTAAGACTGTTTCATAACCAATTAAAGGTTCCTTGTAGTAGCTTTTGGCTTACTATTGATTGTGTGTGCGCGTATGTGTTACTATGATCACCTATCCCACCCCGCCCAGTACAGCCCATGCGACTCTAACCCTAACCCTTTCACTACACTGTTCAGTTAAATGAGTGTGTGTGTGTGTGTGTGTGTGTGTGTGTGTGTGTGTGTGTGTGTGCGTGTGTGTGTGTGTGTGCGTGTGTGTGTGTGTGTGTGTGTGTGTGTGTGTGTGTGTGTGTGTGTGTGTGCACGTGTGTGCGTGTTAGAGTGTGGTTGGGGAGGACTTCCCCTACTTTTCTTAATAGACCAGAAGATCCCTGGCCTCTCAGTTGTTACCATGGCAACTGACCCATTTGCCTGCTGCATATGAAAGTGAGGGTGAAGGATATTGAGAGTAAGAGTGATACAAGGTCAGACGGATTGACAGACAGACAGATAGGTATAGTTGTAAGAATATAGTAAAGTCCTTCTTCTCTGCTCTCGGCTCTTCAGCAGCATCTCTCTTTCTGTCGAACCCCCTCTGCCTCTCTCTACCTCTCTTTCAGCCATCTGATCAGCTGTATTAACACAAGAACAGTCGCTGAGCAGGGTTAAAAAGGGCATCCATTCACTCAGCACAGACCCCCTTCACTGCATTTGTCCATATGTGCCCGTGTGAATGTTAGTCCTTGCACATTGTCGAGTGGGTGTGTAAAAACGTATTAGAGTGGGACCTACGTAGGTGTGAGTGGATGTCCATATACGTGTATGTGCTTACCCATGCTTGGACAAAGAGGTGGGGTCTCTTTTTTAACACCCTGTCAAAGGCGTTACCAGTAGGAAAAAGGAGGATTTGGGGTGGCCTCCCCCCAACTCACAGATATGAAGCTGTCATGGGAAGAATAGCTGCATTCATTGAATGACACTTATTTTCTCCCACTTTACACAAGTGCAGTGAACAAAACAGGCAGGGGAGCAGCTGAGGAAGACATTTTCCTCGCCTTCGTCGGCAATGACAGACATGCGGCAATTACTTTAAATCTAAGCACCAGGAACACCAAGAAAACTGGCATTTCTGCTCAGCTTTGTTACTTCCTTCTTGCAAGCTGCCTCAGGCTTTTTAATGTTTAGTGGAGGTGATGTTTATGTGTGTGTGTGTGTGTGTGTGTGTGTGTGTGTGTGTGTGTGTGTGTGTGTGTGTGTGTGTGTGTGTGTGTGTGTGTGTGTGTGTGTGTGTGTGTGTGTGTGTGTGTGTGCGTGCGCGTGTGTGTGTGTGTGTGTGAGGTGCATCTACATTGCACCTCATGCGCCCTGTCCTATGTGTCCTGTCTCTATCTATCACCTTACCACAGCCATCACCATGGGTCACAGTTGGCTGCTATCCATATGGACCCTAAATCTGCAACTTATTCTCATGCAAGCTGCCAATTCAAACAACTAATGACCGGGTTACAGCAATACTTACTGCAGCTGTTATACTAAAGCCTTATGTGGGTTATCTAAATTACCTATTTAGGGTGGTGTAAGAAACCCCAGTTAAGCAGAACAGACTCCTTTAATATGGGTGATGAACTCACAAGGAATTAAAATACATAACTAAACATTTCCCTGCAGTTTGTGTATAATAACATCCAAAAGCATTTCACAAACATTTGCTTGCCCTGCCTCTGCGGATAAAATCTGTAATTTCACCATGCAGCTTTTCAGAAATGTTTTATCGGATAATAAATAAAAGCAATTAGAGGAAATTGTAGCTTTGTTGCCACAGTGTATGTGGTATTAGCTAGTGATGTCAGAGCCACTTTTATCCAACATAAGTCAATAACCCAACACACATGGTTGTTTTCTTGTCCTATAGCCATGCAAGAGACCTGCAAGTCTGTCTGTGTACATGTGCGTTCATACAATATATCTATTTGTGTGTTGTCACTTTGCCCACAGGGTTACCTAATAGCTTGGCAGCAATGTTTTTCTCCACCTATGCCATGTGCCTCGGTCAACACTGACTGCAGCTAAATTAAAAGTCCTTTTGGTGCGGAAGTGGATGACGGTGTTTCTCTGTAGCTCACCTTGCCTCCCTCCTGCCTCCGCGTGCCTTTCTCTCTGCCTACCCTCTTGCCCTGGTGGCCAGCAGCCCATTTTCCCACTAAGACCAGGTGTCTCTCCACACTGGGGAAGAGTGTGTCTTAATCAGTCCCACCGACGTGCACGCCACACAATGCGAGATACACACATGCATGTTTACATGCACTCAACCCAAACTCACAACATTCATCCATGCAAAGTCAAATTAAGCACACACACACACACACACACACACACACACACACACACACACACACACACACACACACACACACACATACTGCAAGGAGCACCCCACTGTCACCCTGCCTTATGTCTAGGAGTGACACTTGGATGACACCAGCAGCAGGATTATAAGAGCATATTTATTAGCCTTTGCACCAGCCGTGTGCAAGGCAGGGGCAAGAGTGCACACACGGCTACAAAAGTACATTGAGGAAGGGAAGCCAGGAACAGAAACTAAATGGCAATTAAACCCCTTTAATTATGCAATGGCTGGATTCAGACTGTCAAATTTTAAGGTCCAGGTCAAATTCTTAAAATCTGTATGTTATTTGTTTGTGTACTGCAATATTTTTGATTTTGATGTTGTGGGCTATGGGTTTGAAATCATGTGTATAGCTTTAACAGGTCCCAACAAAGAAACTCTACGATCCCTCAAAACACTGTTAAACAACATGCAGTGAATGGACCATAAAAACAAATGACCCGTGGTTTGAATTGGAATATTCTCGGGAGTAATTTTATTTTCCTTATCTTTTCACCATTGTGCTAGGAAACGGGTTTGCCCTGCATAAACATGGACATTGGAACGCATTAAGATGTTTTTCATATAGAAATTTAGAGACAAGTCTCAGATAAGGATGAAAGGACTTTGCTATTTAAGGAGAGAAGTGTTAAAGAGAGAAAAAAACTAAGGCTTGACTCGCCTTTGCCATTTCCCTCCTCCCATGTCCTTATTATCCTGTTTTGATGCTTTAGGGAGACAAATGAACTTCAGGTGCCTTGAAATCTCTTAATGAACTCTCTGTTACCCCTCAGCCTGTCCTTCCTACATTAAGTTGGCACAGCAGCGGTTGCTTTATTTCTCTTTGGTGCATGAGTGGCTACACAGATACAGACAGACACTTAAGTGTTGGCCATGTACTGAGTGTTTTTTTTTACAGAAAGTGCACAAAAATACACACCTCAGAATGTATACCGTTACACACCCACATGAAGCTCAATGTTATTCAAGCTGTCAGAGACACAGCATACTGTGTCTGCACTTGAAAACACACACAAGTACAACTGTGTCTGGCACAAAGAACATCCAAAGCATTGCTTAAAATGTAGATGAAAAGCTGTGCTGTTGGTTTCTATGCGTTTAAACTTGTACAGGCAACGCTTTTGTATTTTCCTGCAACAAATAATAACTCTAATTATCGGACTCACAATAAAGACAAGTACCAAACGAATAGCATGGGGCATCTACTTCGAAAAACAAGATTGTCTGTTGAGCCCAATCCTTTCAGCTACCAAGACCCTTTTCTATCTGTCTCTCTGTCTGCCTGGCTGTATCTGTTAATCATATCCGCACTGCTACAAAACTAAGCCAAATTTGTGCAATCTACATTTACAAATTAGCTATATGATAGTCCCTCTCATCATCCTTTTCTAAATGTGTTGTCCTCTTCTCTTGCCAAATAAATGGCCACGTGACAACACGCCCAAAGCTATGGAACTGGTCAGCATTTTGACATAATAAAGAAAAACGGTCACAGACATGTAGCCTTGATGCAGACTTTAATGACACATTAAAGCAAGTTAAGCATTACCAAATCATAGAGAGGAAATATATAGAGGGAAAGAGAGAGGGAGGCCATATCATTAGGAAAAATGCAGACACAAGAAAGAGAGAATGAGAGAATCATCTAGACCAAGGAAGAGGAACAGGCAAATGAAAAGTGACACAGATTGGAATAGAGCATATGTTAGGCTCAGGCCGCATGGCTAGTTTCTAGCTTCCTTGAGCTCTTTTTACATCCATGGATGTATATGGAGTTGGCCGGCCGGCCGGCTGGCTAGCTGGCTGGCCGGCACTGTTGGCTGCTCAGTGGTCCTGAACCGGCCTATTTGAAAAGCCTGATGTGTTTTATTTGGGCCTGCTTCACACTGTCATATGCACTCAGAGATGGACTGTAATTGAGAGTCAACTCTAATCTGCATGGAGGCAATCTAAGGAAGTCTGGGAGGTGGAGAAAAAAGATCTCCCTGATTTAAATCGTGTGCAGTGGTGTTTTTTTCTTTTTTGAGATTATGAAAGCTGTTGACCAAACGTTTTTCTCTTCTTTTCTTCTTTTGCTTGTGGCTAATATCAAATCTCCTTTCCTCTCCTGTATTGTCCCCACGGCTAAAACACACGCATCCATTTAACTCCAACTTTAACTGCCTGGAAAAGGCTGAACTCAAGGTCCCCGATTGTCAATTACCTTTTTCATTTTCTCTCTTTCTCTCCTTCTGTCTCAACTCCTCTCTTTCTCTCTCAATCTCTTTTCACACATGATCTTTGCCATCCTTGGATTTAAGCAGAACAACTCCTTTTTATATCTAACATCAAATAGAAAGTTTAGCTGGCAGGAACGTGAGTGTCTTTGTGTGTGTATGTGTCTTTGAATTTCTTCTGGCAAAAATGGCCAGTCTTTAGTTAACCTTGGGCAAGTAATAACTGAGAGGCACACATGTTGTTGGGAAGCCAGACCCTAGCCTCTAATTGCAGTCTAAGACAGTTCAAACGTATCAAAGGAGAGCTTTGGGTGTTTTTTAGTATGTATATGTGGGGTTGTCAATTCATCATTGCTATGATTATATTTAAGTTTTGTTGTAGGAATGGTAATGTGTATCTGCACATTCATGATTCATATATGAAGATACATGTTTGTGTGTTTTTGAGGGGAGAGGCATGGGGGGGATGGTATTTCTATGCTACATTCTAACAACATAACACACACTCTGTTTTTGTGTGTAGCCCACGCCAACAGACTGCCTGTGAGGGTATGGAGATACAGTATGGCTCTGGGGTTAGGTAGGGAGCTGTACAGTATGTGCCGGGGGCAGGGAGCGGCTCAGCAAGGCAAGGCCCTTCTGTCTCCTTGTCATCGCCTAGTGCCATCGGGGGTTGAAAGTGCCAGTGTGTGTATGCGTGTCTGTGTGTGAGTGATGCGGGTGGGCGCACAGCCGAACGGGCACTTGACTGGCGCTGTGGCACTTAGCTAGCGAGTAGCTGCTGGCTTGGCGGCGCTCCAGGTTAACTCGCCGTGCTGTGAGGTTTTTTGTATCCATGTGCGTTGGGTGATGTGGCACCAGATGCCACTCCATGTGCCCAAATCCTGTTGACATTTGGAGCGTGGGCAAGCGGGCACACAGGAAGGAAGCGGAAAAGAGGAGGGAAATTTAATTAAGATGAAACAGCAGCATCAGCTACTGCTGGACATGTTGTGTTCGCATAAACGTGTAGACGCAAGCAAAGTCACCCAGACACAAAAAAAGGCATGTACATACACACATTTTTTGCCAATTGGCTTGCGGCTATATATGTGTTTTTCATACACAGTCTGTGGGAAGCTGGCAGATAAAGAGAGCAAAGGGTGTAGGGTTGAGGAGAGTAGAAGACGAAGGGGCACGAGGAAGTGTGAGGGAAGTTGATTGAGAAATTGGCTTGTGTATGCATGGGTGAGGGGGGTAATTTGATTAAGCAGGCTGGCAGAAGGAGGAAGCAGGGATGGTATGGTGACAAGTGGATGCCAACTCCTCCTGGCATGGCCTTCACCCCAAGTCCTGACAGAGGAGATGGAGTTGTAGGGGAGGCTTACAGTATTTGGCCTGAGAATGTAGTTAAGGAGGATGAGAAATAGTCCGATTTAGATAAAAGAGAGGATGAGGGGCACAATGGGGTATAGTAAGAAGGGTTGACAGGGAGAATGACTTAAGGAGTGAGATAGAAAGGTGGTGAGTAGGTGGTGATATGAGGAAATAGCAGGAGGTGAAAGAGTAGGAGGTGTTAGAAAACCCCTCTGACAGTATTTTATTCAACCTTCACGCGGTCAACTTGCCAGACCGATTTTTCTACAGATGAAAATAACTCAGCGAAAAAACAAACTGCGATGTTTAGTATGTGGCTGTGCAGCGCAGTGGGTTAACAGCACTGTAAATGGGCTTCAGACAAAACACTATGTTGAATTGTTAGCATATTTTCTTTCTGTCCTTCCAGTCACACATTACATTATTCATTTACTCTTCCATTGCTTTAAGTGTTATTCTCCTCTCACACTTCATTCATACTAACATGTCCAAGAAACCCTAAATGAAGAGGACATTGTGAATTGTGGTTGAATGCCCACTGGTGTCATTATCCTGATGAGCACATTTACATATAAAACAGGCAGACAGACATATTGTTTTTTCCCAGAAACTCACAGTTCCTCTGCAAATATATCTTTCTGGTATTTCTGTTTCAATTTAATATTTGGCTAATTAATGCCACAACTCTAAAACTCATCATTTTGATTCCTTATAAGACTGTAGCTCTTTAGGTGTCTGACTTGTAGTATTCTAAAACTGTTGCAGTTGAAATATCACACTCACAGCATAACATAACATACAGCAGAGGTTGAGGGGGTTTCGAGGGTTCGTTTTGGCAGTCCCCAACATGGCTTCCAGTAGCTAACACTAAAATGCATGCAAACACACAAACACACAAGCACACCTACACACACAGCCTCATTTAGATGCAGAAGGCCAGAGTTGACAATAATTATTTTAAATTGCTACGAGAAATACAGGTCCTGGTGGGATATATTACCACTACTCTAACCAGAGATGGATTTAATCCTGCATACACACACTACAACACTACAACACTTCTGACTGTATATATATTTATTTATTTATTTGTGCATGCACATGAGTGTGTGTTTGTGCAGGAGGCATGCATGTGTATCCAACTGCATATGTGCCTGCATCCTCGTATATGTGTGTAAGTGTAATGTATATATTTCAGGAGAGTCTAGCATACATTTTTATTTGTTGAGACAAGGTCATATGGCTGTATCTGTATGCTTATGTGTGTATGTATGTACAACTGTGGGTATGCTGTGCATTATCCTGTGAGCTGAGTGGGTGTGCTGTGACTGTTCATCTATATAAGTGGTTGTTTTGATCAGGTATCTCGAGTGCGGATCACACTTATTCCCTGCAGACCTAAGCACCCACAGAGCCAACACACACACACACACACACACACACACACACACACACACACACACACACACACACACACACACACACACACACACACACACACACACACATGAACTACATGGATGTATAAAGATAAAGAGAACTAGATACAGTGTCAGTGGCAGCAACTCTTTCTGCAAAAAAGCTGCCCAGTGGCGGATGAAGCGAAAACAGTCATGTGACGGACCCCAAAGTTGTAACTGCACCTTTAGCCTGGCGCTCTTCCTAACAACACACACACACACACACACACACACACACACACACACACACACACACACACACACACACACACACACACACACACACACACACACATACTGCCTGACATGATGTACCTGTCACCTTAGACTACTACTAGGTATGATTTGGTCAATTGGTATAAATGTGTATCGGTGCACTTTATGTGATATTACGTGTGTATGCATGCATTTTCTGTCACCAGCACTCTGAACTTATTTACCTTATGCTTTACACATTGCAAATAGAATAGAAGCAGTACAGTCAGTTGTCAGGGTCAATGTACACAAACTTTGATTGAAAATAAATTAAATAATATTTTAAGGGCATTAATTATACATTGAGAATGTTCTCCTTCTCTTCTCCTCATGCTTTTTTACTGATATACAACATTTGGCCCATAATTGTGTGTATTGTGTGTGTGTGTGTGTGTGTGTGTGTGTGTGTGTGTGTGTGTGTGTGTGTGTGTGTGTGTGTGTGTGTGTGTGTGTGTGTGTGTGTGTGTGTGTGTGTGTGTGTGTGTGTTCTGTACATGTTTTATTCAACCACCACTGGACATACTTAACATGTCCATGTTTATTATCTGTACTAAAATTGAGGATTCTTATTGAGTATGCAAGTGACACCACCTATCCTCGTAATAAAGGTGCCATACTGTCAATGTATGACTCTGCTGGGCA
Organism: Anoplopoma fimbria; assembly: GCF_027596085.1. Classification (NCBI taxonomy): domain Eukaryota; kingdom Metazoa; phylum Chordata; class Actinopteri; order Perciformes; family Anoplopomatidae; genus Anoplopoma; species Anoplopoma fimbria. Next base: position 1,224,713 of record NC_072461.1, read on the forward strand.
GAGAGGAGGTAATGATGTGAGGTATATTCGGATTTAACAGTCATAGTCCATATGAGCCAGGATGTACAGCTTCATAAACTCAACAGAAAGAAAAAGAGGGAGAGAATTACAAAGGCAGGGAGAGTGAGATGCATTCTTCCCCTTTCCCCCCATCCCTCTCTTTCTCTCCCTTCTTTAACCCACACCTGAACCTGTCAGCTCTGTATTGCAGAGAATTTTCCGGCAGCCCTTCGACATCTCACTCTCGCCCTGCCTGTCAAAGACCGCTGAGGGCATAGAGAGAGAGAGGTTTAGGGAGAGAGAGAGAGAGAGAGAGAGAGAGAGAGAGAGGGTGTACTGATGAATCCTCTCACAGAGCAGAGAGTTCAGCTCTCAGGTAATCCTATAAAAAGCCAAGGTGAGATGCTCCTCTGCCTCCCGCTCATTATAGCATCTTTACCCTGCACCGCAGCCACTGCTCTCTTGCTAGAGGTATATTGGGTTGGTGGTGCAGGGGAGATGGGGGGGACGTGGGGAGAGTTGGGCAGGTGGGGGCAAAGAGAAAGGGGAGAGGGAGACCTTCTCACTATGCACACAGTGCTCGCACGTTGCACCGCATGCGCCACATCTGTTAGACTTTTTTTGTACCTCTCCTTCTTCTTTTTCTTCTTCTCCCTCTCTCTCCTTCTCTTTCTCTTTCTCTCTCTCTCCGTGTCCCTCCTTTCCTCCCTCCCCTACACTCCCCTCTCAGTTCCTTTTTTAATCTTTTATTCATAGCTTAGCAGGTGATGAAAAATTTATGCCCTGAGTCTGGCATTGAAATAAATGCAAAACGAAAACAGAAGCAGTTTATACTGACAGTCTGAATATCTCTATCTAGAACAAGGCTGCTCGCTGCAAATCAGGAAGCCTGGTGCTCTCCTGTTAACTCCGCTGTGTAAATGATGCTTTGTGGCTTCCTGCGAAGCCAGAAGATTAGTGTGTTTTGTTTTTCCCTCTACTCTCATCCTGTCATCTTAACAGAGGGGAGGGAAGTGGGCACTTTTTTTTTTTTTTCTCTTTTCGGGCACCATATCTCAAATCTTTTCAGTAACTCCCCCTCCCATATCAACTCACCCACCCAGCCCCGCAGCCCAACCCTCTAACACCCCCCCCCACACTGCCTGTTTTCGGGTAGCCGATCAAAGTGGGCGAAGTGTTAGATTTGTTGTTCTACATGGTGTTTGATTGTATTCTCAGGTGTATTCTCAAGTGTGTGTGTGTGTGTGTGTGCTAGCCGAAGCTCTAACGTCCCCAGCCTGGCTTAAAGAAATATCCACCCACACGCTCATACACATACAGATACCAGTCGGCCCTTACGGCTTGTAAAAGGGACTATCCCTCTCTTTGGAAGTGTTATACAGAGGCTAACTCTTCCCGCCAGCGCTGGCATATTGCTGCTGTTGGTTTTGGAAGTGGTATCCCCCCACCTCCCCCTCCTCCCCCGTCTCAATCCGTCTTCTAAATCTCTGTATTTTATGAAACCCGACCAAGTTATATATAAGAAAAATAGCATGTATGAAAATAGTGAAGCTTTAATAGTGAATGTGCATTACGCAAAAAAGTTCCACAGTCTTTACAGCGGCATTGTTATTAAATGTGTAAAGACCCCATGCTTTGTAACAGGTTTTTTTTTTGTGTGCGTATTTCTGTGTGAGAGAGATGGAGCGAATCCGAGCATTCACATGAACATGAGTGTGTGTTTGCGTGCACAGTTGCCATGCGTGTGTGCGCGTACGGTGTGTAGTGAAGTCCTGCTGTCAGCTGTAATGATGTGTTGTGGTAGAGTGCTGAGAGCGAAGAGGCCGGCTTGGCCTCGGCCATGGATCTAACTACTGATCTGATACTCGCTGACAGCCAGGGAGAGGGAGAGAGGGATATATAAAGATGGAGAGAGATGGGGAAGCAAGGGAGAGGGAGAGGAGAAACACCCGATTTAGGGCAGAGAGGAGGGACGGATGGAAGTTAGGGCCTAGAGAGAGAAAGAGCTTTCAGTGAAGAGAGAGAGATGGAGGAGAAGCCAGAGCTAAAAGAAGAGGAATTGCTCTGCACAGCTCCTCATTGTTATATTCAATGCACAGTTTAAGGGGTTAATGTATGTTTTGTTGCACACATATGGTAATTTTTGTTGCTGATATCAAAGCAAAAATAATATTGTTTTCTAATGTAAGACTTAAAATAGTACAACTACAGCAAGGAATTTTCCTCTGGGAATTCTCATCAAGGAGATTCTTCATTAGTGTGTACGCGTGTGCATATGCATGGGTGTAAATGTGTGTCCGTCCCTGGCCCTGCCCCAGTACCACAGTGCCAGTTGTTGGCAGAGCGTGGCGGTGTGTAGCGAGGACGAGTCGCCCGGCAATTAAATAAAGATCTCTAATTGGCTGCTTCATATTAGGGTCAGCAGCTGGGAAAGAGAAGAGAGGTTTGTCGCATGCACTTTCGCACACCCATAATATTCACGTGTGTACACACGCTTGCACACGTATAAGCTCACACTCATATACTCGCATACAGAAACACGCACAGCTTCTGAACAAAATTCAATTATTAATGGACTGATTGCTCGAGTGGAGCTTCTCTGGGAATCTGAACCTGCCACACTGAATAAAATAAAACCACTGCTTTACATTTTCATTATACCAAACCGTGTTTTAAATTGCAAATGCGACTCAGAAACCCACCGTTGCCCCTCCCTTCCTCCTCCTCCTCCTCCCCCCTTCCTTGCTGTCTCACTACAGCAACCCTCTCCCCCTCCTTGTCCCCTTCCTCACCAGTTACACAAACCCATGCGCATTCACACACACATAAACACAAATGCACATTTTACTGTTGTGGCGTGTGTGTGTGTGTACACAGCCACCATTAAGGAGTCTTATTAAAGGGGAAAAAGCTGTGTGTGTTTGTGAGAGAGAGGAGTTGTGTGCATGAGGAAGTGCTTCTGGGCCGCGGTGGAGCTCTTTGCTTATTTGCAATCAGGTCAGACAGACAGCACAGCCACATACACCACTGTCACCTCCCTCTAGACCTCTCTCTCTCTCTCTCTCTCTCTCTTTCCAGCTCTCTCTCCTCCTCTCTCCATCCCTGTCTCCTATCTTTCCTCCTCCCCCTGCGTCTATGTTTTTCCCAGCTCCAGTGAAATAGAACATTTTGTCAGGAGTTGGATATCTCAATTATCTCCTTCGTAATACTAAGGACATTCCTCTTTGTTTCGCAAACTCACTCTCTGTCTCTCTCCCGTGGTCCGTCTTCTCTTAAATTTACATTTCTGAATTACCTCTGCACATTTCATCCTCTCCTCGGTTGCCCTCATTCTTTCTTAGGTTGACTTACAGCTAAAATAGTGAATTCCCAGTTCCCACTTGAGTCCTCATGTTACAAGGTTTTGCTGTTTTTAAAACTGCCTTTTTTATCTGTGAATATGTCTGTGCAACCTGTGTGTTTATTTAAATCCATAAGGTGCTAGTGTTACATTTTTCTCAAAACCTTTTCTTATATGTGGTATTTTGCCGTATTGTGCTTGGTCGCACTTCTAGGAAATCACTTTCTATTGAAGTTAAAAAACTTTCAGTCTGTGGCTTTTTTCTTCCTACTGCCATGCTGCAAATTCAAACCACCCATCTCTTCTTATGTTTATTCCAATCAAACTGCTGGTGCTGCTGCTGGAAATTTAAAATGCATGTCCTCCTGTGCACCCAAAAATGATTTTTCTCATGAAAGACCAACCTGACACCAGATGTGTAAAACAGCAAAGTGAAAGAAACGGGGAGAAAATGAAGTGGCCATAAACTCAATCCATATTATGTTATAACAGTGTGCAATGGGAAGTAGCAAGATGGAAATGTAAACATTAAATTGTGGAAGACTATCTTCTGCACATCTTGTGCTTGCGTAATTTGTGTTTGCCTCAGAAATGGTGATAAGCCAGCGACAACAGTTGTCCGTACATGTACAGCAGGTATCCTCTATAATCTTCAGGTATTCTCAAAACAGGAGTTCACGGAGCTGCTCTGTTTCTGAAAGTGTTTTTTTGTATGTGTGATTGTATGTGCATGCTCTAGGTACCCACATATCTCTGAGTGTGCTTGTCATTAAGCGTGTGTGTGTGTGTGTGTGTGTGTGTGTGTGTGTGTGTGTGTGTGTGTGTGTGTGTGTGTGTGTGTGTGTGTGTGTGTGTGTGTGTGTGTGTGTGTGTGTGTGTGTGTGTGTGTGCTACATTTTTATGCATACCTCCCTCTCCCCCTGTCTGTACTTCTGTTTTTCTGTGCTGCTCCTTTTCTCATTTGTGTATATTCTGGGTGTTCACCTGCCTGTGTGTGTGTGTGTGTGTGTGTGTGTGTGTGTGTGTGTGTGTGTGTGTGTGTGTGTGTGTGTGTGTGTGTGTGTGTGTGTGTGTGTGTGTGTGTGTGTGTGTGTGTGTGTGAAAGAGACTGATAGTGGTTATGGTGGGGCAGAGAGGCTCATGGGAGTTGAGCTAAGGGCCATAGTATCACTCTACTGTCTCTCAGGGCACATTGTTTATGCATGGGGCCACATATGCAGCAGGCACAGACACTCACTGCATACTCCCAGAGTCTGTTTGTGTGTGTGTGTGTGTGTGTGTGTGTGTGTGTGTGTGTGTGTGTGTGTGTGTGTGTGTGTGTGTGTGCGTTCCTATGCGCATATAAAAGTGCGAACAGTATACGTGTGTGTTTGTGGGCATAAATTCTTGTGTGTTTATGTTCTTGAGTGTGTGCGCATTTATTTGTCTATATGTGTGTGAAGATCCCGTCACCATCACAGCCCACAGGCGGACCGTGATCTCATCCTCTTGTCTCCGTCTCTGACGTGTCAGCACCCTGCCGGCCATGTTGTTCACCTTCACGCTATTTCTCACTGCTCTCTGGGAACCTGTTCACACAAAAAACATGTACACTTTTTTGCATATGTAGGTGGTCGTACTTGAGTGTGTGTGTGTGTGTGTGTGTGTGTGTGTGTGTGTGTGTGTGTGTGTGTGTGTGTGTGTGTGTGTGTGTGTGTGTGTGTGTGTGTGTGTGTGTGTGTGTGTGTGTGTGTGTGTGTGTGTGTGTGTGTGTTGCGTTTTTGCCAATCAGACAAATGGAAGGTCAAGCACTTATGGCTCCTATCTCCGCCTCCCTTGTGCCTTCTCCCAGAGAGAAACAAGCTTGTGCCAGATGTCCTGTTAACAATCACCGCTCAGCCCTTCCTGACTTCTCCTCCATTTCTCTCGTCTTTTCTTCCTGTGTTTCCTCTTTTAATTAACTTCTTCATCCGGTAAAATGCTATGACAAGGATCCTGCTGCCTGTATTCAGGGTTCTCCCACAATAATGAAGACATTAACGACCCAGTGTCTACACTCAGACTTCCATCTTCTCTGCTATATTTAGTGCTTCTTGTGCTTATTTTCACCCATTAACCCATCTATGCACCTTTACACATACATAATTCTCTTGTTTATTTTTCTCTGACAACTTCAATGCAGTGATAATGTCATACTCTTGACTGTGTTTGACTATTTATATTCAGGAATTTACACAGTATCAACTGTATAGTTCAACTTTGATTCAAAATGATGATCTTCAGGCTATTTTGCTTAATTGATTACTGTCATCCAAATATTTTTCAGACTCTTTGAATTATATTATAGTAATTCATGTCATGATACTGATGCCTCATTTACACTGCACAACATTGTCTTTATAAGTCACTTCCTACAGTTTTACAACAGTCACTGGTCAAATGCAACATTTTAACAAGTTAAACCATTTTCATTTTGTATACAGAATCCAGGGCAACTTATCTGATGTAAAACTGTTTTGTTTTTAAATGTAGAAAGCCAAAAGCAGATTTTTGTAATGTTAATCTTGAGAAATATAGCTATTTACTGTATGTAGACTACAGTCAACAACAGCAAAGATGTGCAGTTAAAGGGAATAAATACATACGGCATATTTATTTGCATGCATCCTTTCAAAAAAAATACAGCCAAATTAAATTTGAGAAATCAGGTTAAGCCGTAGGTGTCAGAGATGGATATCCAGCCACTGACATATGACACCATGGTAATGGAGGTCGTTTCTGAGCTACTACACCCTTATGTCATAATCTGCCTGGCCCCTGGCCAATCCACCTCCTCCTTTTTTTTATCTTAATAGCTATCACAGTATCTAGGTATGCGCTGCATTGATGTTGCTATGCATTATGAAATGACATTTCTCTTCTGTGAGCATCTGTCAGGAGTGGCTTTGAAAGAAATGTGTCATTGCAGCCTTGACAACAAGGTGGCACTCTGCACTAAGACAAATCCCCTGAGGCCTTTCTATCTCCCAGAGGACACCTTTACCCAGTAAGAAACTGAGGGAAACAAGGAGAGGGAGAGGCACTGGCAAACAGAGGCAGAGGAAGTTTGAGAGAGAGAGAGAGACCTGTGCTTCTCTGTGTCTGTATACTGTGTTTGAATGTGATGCTTCAAAGATGCTCCCTCTCCAAAAGCTCAGATTGTGATTCGGCTTAGTGACTCAGGGGGGTCTGCCCTAACCTGTCTATTGGTGTGCATGCATGAGTGTATAAAGTGTATAATAAAATAAAGAGAATACAGAATACTGAAAGAAAATTCTGATTTTGCCGGCCGTCAGTGACTTACCAATTTTAAATATGCTCAAGCTTTAAGGATGTCATCACTTAGTGAGCCGAACTTCTATTAAGTGAAACATTCTATTGTCTGAAATATTTTCCACATTTAAAATGGCAAACAATTGCGTATGGTTGGCGACAGTGCTCAAACACTTACATTTTAAATTAAATTCAAATTTTTCGGAGTAAAACATTTCAAGACATTTTTTTATTCTGAATCAAATTTTGGAAGTTTAAAGAAAATGTCTGAGTTTAAAGGAGTATGTGTTTGTGTGGGTTTTTTTTTTTCTGTGTTTTCTGCGATGGTGGTGTGTGTGTGTGTGTGTGTGTGTGTGTGTGTGTGTGTGTGTGTGTGTGTGTGTGTGTGTGTGTGTGTGTGTGTGTGTGTGTGTGTGTGTGTGTGTGTGTGTGTGTGTGTGCTTTGCAGAATGTCACTTCCTATCCTCTAAACAGAGTCCAGGTAGCGGTGTGATGGTGCTGCTTTCACTGGAAAGAGATCACTAGCAAGTACGCCCAGAGCCATCTGCACCAGACCTCAGACTGCAACATCTGTGACATACACACACACACACACACACACACACACACACTAGGCCCATCACCATCCCATGAGGAGTATACACTTCTATGTTGTGACACTGCTGTGATGTAGCTGTCATATACTGAGCATATGGCCCTAACCCTTCCCCCCAAACCTTAAGGTTCAACGTCAGATGTGACAAGCTATGTAGAATTAGTCTCAATTCTTCTTTGTAATAAAGGATGGTTATTCACATTATGCTGAGGTCACTCTCATAACCACTGTCAAATTAGATCGCATTTTGATTTGATTGCCTAACTACGTGCGGGGAAAGGCAATGATGAACGATTTTCAGCCTGCAGTTAAATAACGTCTGATTTGTAATGGCTGTATTTAGTTTAGTCGATTGTTGAGGTCATTCAAAACTTGTACTCTCACGCTCAGTGCTATGGTTTTACGTCAGAGGATGCAGCGTGTGTACAGCTATATCTATCTTATTTAAGTAAATCAGTGACTGACAAGTCTATACGCTAAAAACAGCTACAGTATCGGGGCTGAATTGTATAGGTAAATGCTGTGAGTTGTGAATCAAATAATATGTCATTTCTCACATATTTGGACCTGCTGCTTTGATTACAGCGTTTGTATTTAAGGGTTTGTTTCATTTTACTCAGACATTAGTTTTCTGGCGGATGGTGAACTTGTCATTATCAAGCATCTCATGTCAAGTATTTGACCCAAAAAATATACCCAAGCCAACACATATCAAGGTTTCAACTTTGGTCTGACAATGTTTATTTCACCAATCCTTTGGAACAAAGTCTTAAAAATTTTCTTATACATTATAACCATCACAGTCTGTTGAAATATATTTTTCTTTATGCCAGTTTTTGTTGTTATGAGGAACCTGCATTGTAAGTATCATAGGTGTGTGAGTGTGTGTTCGTAGTGGCCCAGGGTGTACAGCAGACAGAGACTAATCACCTCGCTGTGGTGGTGATTGCGTATTCTAGGGCTAATTTCTCTGTTGCTTTAAGGGCTGATGTGACTATTACCAAGATCCATTGTTAGACGTTTCCACTATTTAACTATGATCACTGTTATTATTATCAGCTGTTAATGAATACAGAGGGTGAGATTGTTCTCTTGACTCAAATGAGACTACAAATGTAGCAGCAAGAGAAAGTACTGTTGCCTTCTCAATGCCTTCTTTTATAAGCTACAATTTTATTGTACAACTATTTTGCCTGTTTTCCTTTTTAGATGCCTTGATTTAAATACCAGGCTGACTTTATTAGCAGTAAGAATTCAACAACTGTGCCGTATTCCTATATTGCATACACACAGGCCATCTTGCCTTCGTTTTTTCGTTACTGAACGGGGTTCAAGTCATTTAAAATTGAGTATCTGCCAAGTCCATATCTGGACTATATTTATGTTTTCTTTCATAGTACTGCTTCATATTGAACATTAGAAGTAACGCTACAATAAGATAATTAAATGAAGGAATTTAGATATATGTCTGACAGCCAACTAGGTTGGCATTGAGAAACTACAGCCTGCTTCACAGCTTTTCTCTAATGGTTGCTCATGGTGTTTTATACGCTATAGTGTGCTATAGTGTGCTATAGCTTTTATATATATATATCTGTGGAGAGAGCAGTCTCCGTCTTGATCTGTTATGACTGGAAAGTTTGAGAAGGATTTGGACAGCATCACTTCATCCGCAGCATGAACAAAATACTAAAGTTCAAATTTTTCAGCCAACAGCAACAACACCTGCAAAATGTCACTGGAATAGATGTTAAGCAACAAATTACAAACCATTAGAGTTAATATAGTCAATTAAAATTGGCTGCCTTTTATTTATTGCAAGGAACAAGTTTTAATGCAACTCGATTTTGCTATTTTTGACTGCTGCTGCAGATACAATTCTTGATACCAATCCTGTACACTAATTCAAAAAACATCTTCCCTCTAGTCTCAATGTCCGACTTTGCTTTTTTAGCCACCTTCCCGCCTTTTTGTTTGATTGTGAGGGTCCAATCCTGACTCAGTGTTTACCACTTCACCCCCTTTTTTCCCTCCTTCGCCTCGTGCTCTTCATCCTCCCCCCTTCTTCACCCCCACCCCTCTAAAAGTGAAAGTGCTGATTGCTTTAAAAGACCTTACAGACACGTTGGCAGCCATTATCTATGGTTAGAGAGGACCAAGCAGAGAGCCTTTTATCCTGACGACTCTCCCCCCTCCCCCCTCCCCTGCTGGTTTGTGTATGTCAAAGCTGCGTAATTTGGCCCAACGTATGGCCCAGCGAGCCACAGTTAATGAGGGGCTGTTTGAGAGTTAAATGCATATGAATAATCATCGGGAAGCTGGAGCTACAGAGAGAGAGATTTAGATATCAACACATGCAGAGGGACTCAGTGATCAGAGACAGACAGTGTATAGAGACATGTAATGGTAACTGTGCTACATGTTCAGTTCAACCACTCAGCATTTACATGTTTTCATGTCTGAGTATACAAATATATTGCCGTACACATATCAACACAGTGGATTCATGAAAGTTTAATTTCCCACTTATAATTCACTTTACCTCGTCAATTTTATACTATTACCAGAACGTATGTTCCCCAACAGAAAAATATGTCATGCAAAAGGTTTTTTAAATAATTGACATTGAACAGTTGTTTAAAAAGAGACCTAAATAAATATATAATATATGAATGAGCAGTCTCGTCTCCAAGAAGGGGGGTGGGTCTGTGTTTTTTCTCCAAGTGATAGGCATATGTGTCTAAAATGGGCTTCCAGAGGAAAAAATACCCTCAGTAAATAAGCCTAATGTTTTGCAGTGCTGCCCTTAGATATGTGGATCTTAGCGATGCAATTAGCTCTATTGAATAGCTGGCGTGGTGGCTTTGGCTTCTAAATAGCCTGTTGTTGACATGATTGTGGGCTTGTCAGGTGTCTGCATGGCTTGTGGTGGGTAAATGCCTATATTCCTCTTTGTGGGAAGTAAACAGCATGGTTCAATGGGGACCCAATGAGAACACACACTATGTTGAGAAGTGAGAATGGATGTTAAATTGGCATCTGCTTTATTGTTTTATATCTGAAAGGTAGTTTGATATATCCAGTATATTACTCTGCTGTGTGTTGACATAACCATCGGATTTTAGTTGCCTAGTCAGGTGAAGCAGAGCTACAGAATCAAAAGCAGAGTACTGAATCAACATATCATCCAACTGCTGATTTAACACACTAATTAGACCATGGTGCAGGGGTGTTTAAACATGCAGGGATCCCTGGGTTCCAACAAAGACCCACTCTGCCCAGCACCAGCTATCAGGGAGAAGGAGTGTAATGGTAGAAGTCAAAACAGGGCCATTCATTTGCTCTTGTTGAGCTAAGTGCATTCTTGGCTCACAGTCGGGGGGCATCGCACCAGACTGCGCAGCGAAAGCCAGAGAGCCCATTTGTGGAGGCAAATGTCACCATGTCACACCGCCCTGCATTTCTGAATCTTTCTCTCTCTGGCTGGTACCCTGCCGTGCCCTTCAGCTGTAACTCTTTACATCTGTTTCTCCTTCTTTCTCTCTACCGTGTCTCGCTCTCAAGCCCCTCATCAAGTCCATCTTTCTGTCTTTCAAATCAGTTACTACTTACCACTGACGCTTTCTCTTTCTCCACATTGTATCTGCCTCAGCAGCACTCCAAATGTTACCCACACAGCTAAGCTTGTTTTGTGTCTACCTCTTTCCATTACTCTTTTTTTTCTTGCCGGTCATCATTCAGCTGAACTCTTAAAAGTGGGTAGCTTTTTCATTGCACTCTCTCACCCTCAGTGCATTCATCCATCCTGTCCTCTCTGTCCTCCCTCTCTTCTTGTGTCAGCCAGTGGGCATTTTCTGGTGTTTATACCACATAAAATCAAAGCTTAACTGAAGGAGAGTGATCTATGCAAAGATGGAGAGGGATCTCCTTTATCCCTCCCATCCCTCATTCCTTCTTTCTCTCCGTTGCTCTTCCTCCCTTCCTCACTAGTGTGTCACAGAGACTGTTTCATCTTTCCGATGTCTGTTTGCATTGCAACCAGAGCGCGCCCCAATGGTTTGCATGTTGCCCCTCTATCACAAAACCAAACAGTGAGTGTGTGCTCTCAGCCTGGCAAAATGTTTTATAAGGCAGTAACCGCGTGTGTGGAGCTGCCAAGATAATGAATAGGCGACGCAGCTCATGCATGCTAATGTTATGTTGTAAGCAGTTTTGTTGACAAGTGCTAATACTTCTTTCATACTATCATCAAAAGCAGCTAATACAACAGCCATTACTCCATAGCACTCCATGCACGACATGATGGATTGTGACCTTAATATAGGTTAGCCGAGTTTTGAAAGTTAAACAACCTGCAATAAATCACAGAATTATTACAATGCGCTTTAATTGGTTAAGGACTGTTTATTTCCTAAAGAGGTAGGAAAAATTGGGTTTCTGCACTTTTTAATTTGCAAAGTGCATTTTCATTACAAATGGCAGTTTAATATTACCCTCCTTTGTCATGCAAAATACGCAACACACTGGCAATCTATTAATTGGACAAAAATGCGGTGCCAGCGTAAATCGTCCTCGTCTCTCACTCTGTCTCTCTGTCTCTCTCTCTTTCCTCTCTCTCTCTCCCACCTCTCGGGTGGTAAGAGCTGGTAACATCCATCAGAACCAGAGACCAGGTAGACAAAGTTAAACATTCTCTCTCACTCCAGTCCTTAGCTGCTGGGGAAAATACAACAACATATAAACGCAAATTTAAGATGACGGGCCATTGTCTTCTCCATGTCAGTAGCTTATTAAGAGACAGTAAATATAGGGGACATGCTTTATAATTATGCCTGCCCCCTGTTGGTTTTTGATTTCAGCTCTTTTTACAGCAGCTGGACATTATTCATACAGTAGAGGATGGAGCTGCTGCTTCTCTTTTCCTGCATTAAAAACAAACTGTAAGCTTAATCCAACATACTGTACTTGTAATAGGGTCAGGGCATCTGACATATTATACATGCACACTGCCATACCAAAAACAACTGCATGTCTCTCCACGAGTTCTTTTACTTTTTATTATATTTATTTTTACTTTACTATGCATTCACAATTGGCATTTTATGGTGGCAAATATTCAATTTATAGGAGAAATTCATCCTGAAACAGGTACCGCTAAGTACTTTGTATATCTGTTTCCATTCTGTTGGTCTACTTTTTATTTCCTTAAATTAATGTCCAAAGAGACGTGTACACTGCAGGAAAATTATAATTTGATGGAAGAGATGCGTTTATTTCGCAATCTAAAACATGTTCTGCTGTCAGTCCATCAGAATTAAAGAACAAGGGCGTTTCAGTTTGGTGCTCTGGCCTGCATTTTGTTTGTTTCCCCAAAACACATTCGGAATAAAAGGCAATGCTGAAAAAAAGCAAATAATTGATTTATTTCTTGATCATTTTGATGAATTTCATTCACAACTAATGAACTGATAGAACTGTCTTCACTTTTTTACCACTTGATTGCTGCCTTTCTCTAGAATGTGTTGTCTGTTGTCATAGCAATCACTTTACTACTGTACATGTACATCCCAAAGCTGTTCTCTTTTGGTTGTCAAAATACTTTGGACATGAAGTATATCCCACTTACAGTAAACTGCAACAAAAAGGTTGAGTACATCATACCATCATATACCATCACAGAATAATGGAACAACACAACTTTCCTTTTAGTTTGATAGTTCCTGCTCTTTACCCAGTAAGCCTTTTGTATGAAACTTTTTATTTTGCCTTGTTTCTGCTGATTAAACCATTGCAGTCATTGAGTTTGCTTTGATTGTAGAATTGTTGGTCCAGGATTTTGGGCTTATATTATAGTGTGCTCATTGTAAGTAAATGGCTAAACGTAACATGTGAAAATTCAACAAAAAGCTCCTTTATAGTTAGTCTGAAAACTCTACTAATTAGACTGAGCATTTTTTTGATACAGGTATATGTTTTGTACAAGTTTAAGTGTCATTGTTGTCATGTGACATGTGTTCATTATGATATCTTCGCTCTAACAAATCACTACATGAAGAGTCATTGATGGGTTCAAATCTAATTCAAAATGTTTTCTCTTTATTTGAATGAAGTTTACATATCAGTTAAAAACGATGTGAATCTTGAAACCTGAGACTAGAGTGGCATATGACTCCCTGATGGCAGCAGTACAACACGTTGCCAGCTGGTTTTGACAGGGTGCCACCCAGACATGTCACCGTGCTGTCCTGTGTCTCTAACCCCAGCCAACACACACACACACACACACACACAACACTCAACTCACACACACTCTGTATCCCCTTGAGGCCATCACTCACCCGTCATTCTTCGATGCCTCGTAGACCAATCAGGCTCCGTCTCATGAGACACAGTGTCACACATTTAAGGATGCATGACAAAGTGCTCCTTGATTTCCCAGTGGCCACTGTCTGCAGCCTGCTCACGCTTCTAAACACGCACAGACGTACACACACCCACAACACCCGCACCCACAACACGCTTACATATGTGTTAGAGGATGCATGTTAAAGGATATTTCATCAGCAGTAGGTGAGAAACTGAAAATTTTGCTTATCAGGCAGTATCTTGTACATTTAGGACAGTGAGAGAAAAGAAGAATTGTCAATCAAATGAAAGCATTTTAAGTTAAGACTAACTTTCTACTCAAAACGTTTGAGCCATTGTAACATTCATATACGTTTCTCCCACCATACTTCCTAGTCATAGTGTAATGCTGAAAACAAGGCCAGCCGCTGGGCACTAAAAGCCTTTTGCTTCGATTCATATAAGATGTGATGCCATAAACAACCAGTCACCAGGCTATTTTAGACGGCTCTTGGTTTGGCTTTGGATCCCGATTTATTCTGCAGCTGGGAAACATCCACGGCCCCCGACCGATGAAAAGGAGCTTCTCTTTGATGTTGACATTTACAAACAACGAAAAAGCTCTGTGGTTGACCTGTGTTCTATCTCTCTCTCCCTCTGTGTTTTTCTGTCTTCCTCTTTTTTTTCACTCATGTGTGATTGTTGAATTGAGCCGGGCTAAATGAAGCAGCCTGCGAAGTACCAGAGAATGGTTTTACTGTTAGAATAGAGAGAGAGAGAAAGAAAGATAGATAGAAAGGAATTAGTGATAGCATTAGTTTGTTCAAGTTGTTCGGGTCTCAAAGTTACCTATACATGACCTACAAAAGCAGTGATTTTGTTCAGGGAAAAGGCATTTTGGGCCCATTACTCAAGGCATTGTGGTTGTGCACTCATATGAAACAAGGTGGAGAGGATGGGGGTAAAGGCGAGAAAAGGTATAACACCAAAGCTCAATCGCAAACATAGCTTTTATGCTGGATGAAAGCAGAACTTCAATTTGCGAGAGCTTTCAGGGTCCAGTGTATGGGTTGCATTGAAGAAAGGCATACAGTAATGTTACAAAGCCATTTGTGCCACACTTTTGCACAATTACAGCCTTTTCTCTAGAAATGCATTGTTTGTAATAGGTGACAGAGGCAACAATTGCACTGGAGAAGCTTTGAAGCTGGGTGCTCTGCAGAGAGTTGAGGTACAATGCACGAAACATGTGACAATGAATAAGAGCATAATCTTCATAAACCAACAGCGAATCACAATTCAACCGGCATTGTGTGTAGTGTGTATAAATAATCATGAATAATATTGTATATGTTGCATGTGACTCTGTTTTAAAATCTTTGTATTTGTGTAAATGTGTTTGTGTGAGACTATCTCAGGTTTTGCCTTTTTCAAAATAAACAGTGCAGTGAGACAGACGTCCCAAACTCCTCTATCAATCCCAACCGATAAGCTTTTTTTTTTTTTTTAACGTGGCAGGGGCCACATCTGCGTGGTGTTCTGACATCAGCTGCTGTGAATTCACCATCTTTTTGCTAGTTGTATGAATCGGTAATTGTTTGCAGCACAATGCCCACACTTATCAAAACACCAACACTGTCTCAGGCTTATGTGTCATAAATCAATTTACCAAACCGTATATTCTGAGACGGCTTTGAAAAAAAACAGGTCTGTTTTGGTTATGGAGTAATCCTTTTTAATAGAAAATACACACTCCCACACTGTTCTTTTTACAGAGTTTGATGGATTAGCTTTTCTGCTGAATTCCATGGATGACATCCTGGAGTGGAAATCCAGGTGTGGTGATCCTGTTATTTTTTTTTCTCCCTGAGCTGGAAATTGCAGACTGGATGGGTGATGTGCCATCAAAATAATGAGAGAGAGAGAGAGAGAGAGAGGGAGAGACTTGTAGTTGTTAAAATGTTTACTAGTTAGCACATATCCTTTACTGATATGTGTGATATTTAAGTATACAAACGTCTTCTTTATTGAATATTACAGTAACATTTCAGTTTCAGTGTTTTATAAAACTAAATATCAGGTACGACATTAACAACAATGTAGTGTGACTACAGTGATTAATTGAATTACTCTTCAGTATTCATATCTACATCAATTAGTTTGCCCCACTGGTAAGCTCATGTCCGCTGTTTCGCACTGCTCAAATACGGAGGTTACCGCAGATGAAGCCATTGTAGAAGCGTAGCACCCACCTCCTGGTTTCTCCTGAGGTTAACACTGTTAGCCGCTAGGTGCAGGCTCAGCCGTTGTTGAGATGAATGTTTTGGCCGCAGATATACTCTGAATTACGCATTTAGCACATTTAACAAGCTTCTTTTACTTATCCAATAGCCAGTAAACTTAGTCGTGTAAAATGCAATAATGCTGGCACTCTAACATGATAGAACCTCATTCTACCAATTAACCACAGAGGGGAAAAGTTGAAATGGGTCACAGCAAAATCTTCCAAGAATGGGATCCATCACCTCACAGCGATTTGTCTTTCATCCATCTCATTCTGCCTTGCTTTATCCCCACCACTTCATCCTCTCTTTCATGGATCCACATCCACGGGTGGAGTGGGGGTCAGGTGTAGCTCAGGTGCGCTTTAGACAAAGGCAAAGAGAATCAAGTGAAGCTACTGTGACCACATCTATTTATCTCCAGCTACCTATGGCTAAAACACTGTCTGTGGCCATTCAACAGCTCTGTGCTGTTTTCTTTACCAATCGCAAGGCGTGACTTTGGAAAGTGAAAGTACCTGCAGCCACGTTCCGCACGGCCTCAGCCATGACAGACAGGCCTGTCAGCAAGTGGCATGAAACACCTGGGTAGGAAACACAGCTAGCCAAAACCAGGATTGCTCACATGTTTTACTTCTGTCTGAGTCAGCTATTAATTGTTTTGTCTTTTTGTGTGCTCTGATGATATTGAATGCTCCAGCAGATGTTAAAAAGACACACAGAAGCATTCACATTCATACACACATGTCATAAGTGTGTGCGAGTCATACTGACTCACACAAAGACACCTTTTTACACGCTGTACATCTAGAGAAGATCACTATCCTGATGATTTATAGATCCTAATAGACATTCCTTGCAGAGCCCTGGATGAGATGTCAGAATTGATGGCATGCAGACTTTTATTACCTGGTATAGTGTGTGTAATTAGGTTAAATAGATGGGGTTGGACACGCATGGTAAAGGCTACATTTCTCACCCTGGCTGGATTTATTGGCCACGCTCCGCTCTCTGAGGTCTGCTCTAATGCACTCATTTGCATGAGGGCACATGTAGCTGATGTGTGTATTACTGTTACGTCAACTGCTAAGCACAATGACAAGGGCCGGCTTATGAATAGTTTGGTTCAGTGGTTGGCAACGGCCGGGCCCGCCAACTGCCTATTAGCTATGATATGAAAGCTGCCTGGCAAGTGTTGGATTGATATTTGACACGTCGAACAAAGCTCATTGTCATTATAATTACTATACGTTGAGTCTTAATTTCATGGTCGTCCATATTGCCAGCGTGATAGGGCTGTCTGTTACTTACATCTTCAGTAACAGCTGTCTATTCAGCCAGTGTATCCATTCGCCTTTCATATGTTCAACGGTCTCAGAAATAACGACTTCATAATGACTATAATCACCTCAGATGTAATTATAATGCATAGCCATTGGTACAATTAAACTGTATTTTCTGAAGAAACATACCACTCTTTTTTTTCTTCCTCCAGATGTCCAATCAGGTGTAAATCACTGATACACTAAGAGGACTATATGTGTTATGACCCGTTCATTGAATAGACTTTAAAAGGAATCACTCTATACCAGTTACTCTGTCATTTGCTGGAGGCTCCATCCCATCTGTCTGTTAAGGACAAGCTGATAATGAAGTGTATTTGATGAAGTAAGTTGATAATGAGAGCTAGCCGGCCAGCAGTAATGACAGAGTAGAGACAGTGGCAGTAGCCTGCAGTGGTGGATGTTACTGTTCTGACTTTTCTGACCTTCACAGATTACAGTTTCCCCTCCAATACCCATCATTGTATTGAATCATTGAGGAGGCGTGTGTGCTTGTACTACTGCGTTTTTGGGAGTGTGTGTGTGTGTGCGTGCAAATGTGCCAGGATGATCTCATTCACCAAGGTCTCCCCCTCCTAGTTTGGGGGTAACAAAAATAATCTTGCAAAGAGGGACGTTCACATGCATTCATGCACACAACCCCCTCCAAGGCCAGGCAATTGACTTGGAGCAGCTGAACCATGTTTCGCTACACACACACACACACACACACACACACACACACACACACACACACACACACACACACACACACACACACACACACACACACACACACACACACACAGGCTCAGACTCCCATTTCCTTGAACCTGGCTACTTGCCTGTGCATCAGGACGAGCTCTGTAAGCCTTCCACTGGGATGTGGGTTGCATAGCGAACCAATTTGTTTAACATCTCCAGCATCCTCTCTCTCTCTCTCTCTCTCTCTCTCTCTCTCTCTCTGGCTCTGATTCTTCCCCTCATTCTTTTTCCCTCTCTTTTTTTAATTTCCCTCCCTCCTTATACCTAACTACTACACTTTCACCGCTTTCCCCCTGTTCCACTCTTCCTCACCCAACCCTCCCCCAGGAGACACCATAGAGGGGTAGGCTGAAGACAGGGCCCATTGACAGGCCAGAGTGGCAGTAACTTATTGTCTATTGATGGAGTGTGACAAATCATGTGGGAACGCAGGGGTGCATGGCAGTGAGAGCCCGGGTGTTGAGTACGTGAGCGTGCCTGCCTGTGTGCCTGCATCTCAGATGTGTGTGCGTCCGTGTATGCGCGCCCGCATGTGTTCGTTCCTTTTTTTTTTGTGTCTATGCCTCCGTGTGTGTGTTTGAGCGTAACATCTTAGTGTGGGGCAGGAGGGCATAGCCGGGACCCTTCACAGCTCATTTAGCCCAAATGGGGCCACCTGGGCTGGTGAGGGAGCTCAGCAGGGCGGCCCTGGCACTCTGGAGCCCCGCTGACAGCCCCCAAATATAGGGGCTTCGTCTGCCTATTAATCAACACAGCCACTCTGACAAATCACCACAACTATGACCGAATGAGAGGGGGAGAGAAGAATGAGGGAAAGGAAAGAGGTAGAGACATAATGGACTAGGTGTACGGGGCACAAGGAGTGCATGGACAAAGGTGGATGGTGTGTAAGCATGGAGGCTAAGAAGTGACAGAGAGAGCTTAATGAAAAGGAAATGAAAGAAGGAGTAGCCTGACATTGCAACTGGCAGTGCGTGCCATGGGGGTAAGCCATGAGGTAATGAGAGGAGAATGCTAACACAGTTGTCATCCATAGCTGATCCTCGGTTCTCCAGTCCTACTCACAACAAACCAATTGATTTGTTATGAAAGCCCAAATCATGCACTCCAAAATGTAACAGAGTGGATTAGCAAGCGCTCGCTCAGCCCCACCAATTCTCCGCCGCTGGAAAATAAATTAGACTACAAATACTTTCTCGACACTTTTTTGTTGCAGATGCTTCAGAGCAAATTAGAGGTGAGAAGATGCTTGAGTTGGAAAGCAAACAACATTGATGTATGTCTCCTGCTCTGGTTCCCACCCTGAGGTGAGCTAGCATCTAATCTCTCCACTACCAATCTCAGGTCCAAATCACATTAGCTGGGATCAGAGGTGAAACTGGAGCTTTTCAACAACAGCCTGTTCTCACTAATGAACCCCCATGGCCATCCACTGCATATTACAGCCACACTGAGTGAGGGGGAGAAACTTTTTGCAATAATCATTATGTAATTGTGCCATGCCTGGGTTTCCGTTGCCCTGACATTTTGAAAAGCTCGATAGCAATATCTTTATGCTTCTCTATAGGGAATATGTTTGGAATGGCTGTGCCGTATATGATTGATGGTTTTCTGAGGATAAGCAATCTACTTTATTGTAATTATATAGTTCAGTGTCCGTCTGAAATTTATAAAACACAATATAAGTTTATTTGCGTTGCGAGCCCAGTTTGACCTGATGACATTGATTGTGTTTGTTTAAGTGAACCAGCTGTCAAGTCACTCAATGAAGAGAATACAACCTCAACTTTCACCAGCAGCCAACTCCACCACCACTACCACACACACACACACACACACACACACACACACACACACACACACACACACACACACACACACACACACACACACATACATACACACACACACACACACACACACACACACACACACACACACACACACACACACACACACATACACACACACACACACACACACGCACACGCACACACACACGCACACACACACACACACGCACACACTGCTTCCTTCTTCCTTTCACATTCTAGGAATATTTTTTTGTGGCCAATTATTATGCAGCGTACCACTTAACACTGGAGTGAATATTCAAAAGCAGCACCTTCCTATTGATGTGTATCTGTCTGCTGTGCTGTCCAGCCATAGGATCTATGTGATATACTAAGCCCAGCCTGTCTGCTCCATCGACTGGCCAAGGATGGAAGGCCCATAGAGAGGATGCACAACTGCATGCTGCTTCCATCCATTACCCAGTTATGGTAAAGCTACAACATCTTCTGCTTCAAAGTCTGTTGAACAGAAAGCCACATACACACCTTGCTGGGTCTGCACACACAATCTGCCTCTCAATTCACGCTCATTGAGCTCATTGATGAAGGTGTTACAGAGTGTGTGTCTGTGTGTGTGTGCGCGGATCCATCAGCCAAGGACTTTTCACCAACTTATATGAAGGGCATGTGTTTACCCCAAGGTGACTAAAGTAAGTTACGTTTGCAATGAATTAGACCTATTTGTAGTTATAAAATGCTGCTTTTGAATCAATAACAGTTGGAGTTTACTTTCGTAATCAGTTGTTTGTGAAAATGATGCATTTTCAGATGTTTCGGCTGTTTTCTTGTTTAAACTAGCTTTTTACTTGTTGTATTTAGTTGAGTGATATAAACACTCATGAATCAAAATCCACTGATTATAAGGATTAAATCTGTCTTCTGATCCAGCGTACGGCCAGACAATTACTGTACCACCCCCTTCAGCAGCTGCAGCTATACAGTACAACGTGCTCCATGAATGCCAAGTGATCAGGATGATGAATGTATGATAACATAAGATAGATAAGAGAGAACTCTATTGTCAGTAAACTCTTAAATGTGTCTTGTATTACATACTCCAAACAATCAGAATAACATAAAACAACATGAAGACCATCTGTAAGGTCCGGCAATCTTAAAAAAAGACACGATACTATATAAACTACATCCATTGAATCCAAAGAGACTAACTACATATAGCATGCATTCTCATTTGTAATAAATGTAAAGTACGCATGTGCCATGTATTGTCACTACACTTGTAGTCAGTTTATTGATGCCATCCTCTAAAAAAAAAATGTATTTGGTGAATAACATGCATCTATTTTATTTTCAAAATTAAATCCATATATGTCAGTGTAATGTTATTTTGCATGGATTTTAATTAATTTTAATTATTCCTCTGTCGTTTTGTCTCAACCGCCATCTGATTTCATCTCATGGCAAATTCTCATTGAGTTGTCGACAAGGTCACAGCGGATAGAATGCAAACTTTTTAACCATTTTCTCTCAAAAGAGAAAAAAGACTGATGTAATCTGACATTCAGTGTTGAAGATGGCAGCCTCAGCCAGTGAAGTAGCATATTAGTGCCCCTCACCTCCCTTTATGACCTACACTGCACTAGTACATTAATGCGCTCAGTTCTTTCTGGCACATTAGTGACACAAAGAACTGAAAGTGTGGGCATGTACAGCAGGAATGCAAAGCAGGGAAAACTTGACTTCACATGGATAAAGGGTAAAATATCTACTCTGCATGTTATGCTTGCATTAGTTGTTTTTTTGTGATATGTGTGCCTTCAACCAAACCATGAATGATGATGTTACCTTGCCATTTTCATAGAATTTGACAATGTTTGTATTTTGGCTGTAAGAAATGCAACAGTGCCAGAGGGGCTGTGTGTATGTGTGTGAGTGTGTGCATGTATGCTCTCCTGAGCTGACAATAGACCTTTACAGCATCAAATCCCCACAAGGTGAGGCACAACTTAAAAACGTCTTTTCATCGCCTGCCTTATCTCTTTCACACTGCTGTTGGCAGCAAGAAAGAGAAAGAAAAACTGAGAGGGGGCATTATAATTTTATTATAAGGACAGAGGGGGTAAAATAGAGCACAAGTGATAAGGATCTGGAGATTAGGATGGTGCAGAACAATAAATTATGCAAAGTGTTTGAAAACACATACAGCTATAATTAAGTGCCATTTGATTTTAAATGAGGTGACAGCAAGGATTTATTTATCTCCTTAACCCTCTAAAACTGCCATTAGCATGGTAGAAAATGAACTGTTTGAACTGTAGAAGAACAAGGCCCTGATTTGATACACAATAACAGAGCACCCCCAACCAAAAGCTGACACGCACACACAAACACACACACAGAAAGATGAGATCAATGTCTGCATGGACTAATCAGTTCATTGCAGGCCCAGCAACACCACAGGAGCCCATTGCTAATACTGTCATTATGAATGGAGCCTGAACACTGCTGTATTTACAGTATTGCCCTCAGTTAGGATTTCCACACCAACTGGTGTCAGTTGGTGGGCCTAATTTCACCGCACTGTGCAAGTGTACTGTTTAAACCCCAATAATATTAACCTGATGAAACATTATATATGTACTCGCAATTATTTCATGTCTCAAAAAGACAACTGTTGTTGGATGTTGTGTCATAGCTGTGACATTTTGTGTTGTCTTTAGAATTAGCTTGTGACATTAGCCTCTATGTGGTGTTAGATTTTGTGACAGAGTTCCATTAACTTTTATTCCAACTTTTTTATTCAAACTGTTTGTTCTTCAGCTCGATCTCGAACCATGAAATCAACCGTACTAGCAACTTACCCAACTAAGCCACTACATAATCCATAAAAAAAGTTGAATATGTCGGAAAATTAAATTTATTCATTGTGGCTATGGAAATGATATATAGCTGGGTTTGAATAGAAGTTTTGCCAGATCAATGTCTAAGAGCGAGGCCTTTGTCTGAGAGCAAGTCGCTGCTTCTCAACCCTCAGCGCTCCTTAGTAGATTTCACAGTTTATATTATGCACAAATGACAAAGAGAAAGTACTGAATAAGTAATAGGCCATTTCCTGGTAGCACATTGAGGTGAAATCACAACGAACATCTTTTTTTCCCCCTCTGTATGCTGTTCAGTGGGGAGATTTCATGAGTGAATGCTTGTTCTCAGTGTTTGTGCATGTGTGTGTGAGGAGGGCAAAATCTAAAGCTACTGACTGTTTATCTGCGTCGGCTTTGTTCATTAATTCATGTGATGTTTTATGCATTTGGTGACAAAGTTTAAAGGAGTAGACCCAAATGCAGACACAAGACACTGAGGGAAATGGTATATTATGGGAGGCTTTCATGATTATTCTCTAAAGAAAGAAGTTGGGGGGGCCTGCAGATCATCTGGTGGCAGAGGAGGTTGAACTGGTGCGTTGAAGGATTGCTGAGAACGGCTGCTGAAAGCAACAAGTAATCTTAGGCTGGAAAAAGTTGTTGTGAAGTTGTGGACTGCAGAGGAAGGCAGAAGGTGGGAGAGAAGATGGTTCCTTTGTGGTTAACTGGTAGACCAAGGCTGGAAAACAAAACTCTCCGATTATTCAGAATCAAATCACGGTTGAATTACTTAATGAACTGATGAGCCTTAAATAGACTGGAATCATTATAAGGAGTGAGGAGTAATCAGGGAAACTGCAGTGACTAAGGAAACCAATACAAATTCTGGAGCTGGCATGTTATGCAGAGACAGCCCATAATATTTGGTGCATTCTGTACAGGATATTTTAGGGTTTGTGTTGAGGCTTTGTCCTCCTTGGTATCTTTTTAGCTAGTGTATGAAATTAGTAGAGCTTCCTTCCTTTTCCTGTTTTTCTATCTTCTGCCAGCTACTTATTTATTTCTCTCCCTCCGTCTCCGTCCCCCTATCCTTCTTTCTCTTTTGCTCATGGGTGGAAGACAGATTGCCTCTGCTGAGAGTTTTGATCCCAGAGACCTGCAGGCAGACTGGAGCCATTAACAGGGACCTGCCTACTTGCCTGCTAGGCTGAATGACTGACTTACTGACTGTCCAACTAACTTAGCCTCCCCTCGATACCGCAGCAACATACAAGAGGAAAGTGGCCATGAAGCATATGGGATACATAGAATGGGCTGCTAAGCTTAGATACACATGCATCTGTTTTCAATTGTATCATTTTAGTCCCGTCAAAAGATGTGTCACGTCAGATATGCAGTACTGGGATAAAAAAAAAAAAAAAAAAAAGGTTGGGATTTATTTTGAGTTGCTTTTTTATATTCCTTTTTGGAAATTATTGTTGTGCCCCGCATGTGTTGGGAGTTTGAGAGGTGGTGTCAGACAGTCGTCAGGCATACACAGAACCCGGCTGAAAGGTGCCAAGGTGGTTGGCTTCCTTAACGAAGGGCCTTGCTGTAATGATTTACAGCAGCTCAAGTGGGAGAGGTCACACACACACACACACACATACATAAGCACATACACATGCTCGCATTTCTCTGTGTCACAACCTCCTCTTGGGTGCTGTTTCAGTGAAAGGTGCCAGCCTGCTCAGCCAAGCTCCTAACAAGAGCCAAACAGTTGGGAGACTGGGGAGGAATAAAAAGAAAGGTGAGGTGAGGAGGGGGAGTTAAGAGGAGCAGAGAGCTGTCAACCTCCTGGGACATGTGCAGGACTCAGTGTCTGTGGAGCAGTCAGCTACTGCGCTGCACTGACCAGCAGACGTTGGCTGTGTAGACTTGGCAGGTGTTTGGTTATTTGCTGTTGTCTGCATGTAATAATACATTCACAAACAGCAAGGATTCTAAATTGGATCTCACCTTGTCAAACACAAACAAGGCCCCTCACCTTTTTCTCCCCGGAGCAATATTTGATAGATCTTACTCACAGAACCACAGCGAGCCTATGTGAGGAATGTACCAAACTGTGTCCAATAGACTAGTGCTCACAGTCACACTGCAGTGGACAAGCAGCCTAATGATGTCTGAAATACAGGCACAACTGCTATGATATGCTGTGATAATTGCTACCCTCCTGTCCGCAGTACAAATACATGTGGAATCGGTGGGCAAACACATTAATATGGAAATGCCTACATTAATTTGGAGCATGGTCTAAATTATTCAATAATTAAGCTACTGCAAATTTACACAAACTTTCCCCCTGGATCACTGAAGAGAATAGCGAGGAGCTAGAAACAGCCATGCAGAGGGATCTGAAGGCACAACTTTCAAGAAAATTGCATGGCCATAGATATTTTTGCTTAGCCACCTAAGCTATTCTACCGTTAGCTAATATCAGCTAACGTTAGCATCAGCCCACAATGAGTGTAAACTGCAGATGCCAAAATACAGATTGAAGCTGACAAATTAGATGTATTCAAGTTTAATCATTTATATCAAGAGATTCAGAAAAAAACATTCTCCCACTGATAAGCACTCTGAACAATGAGTGCATGACATAAATTACATTAGTTAAATCTAGATGATACTGATATATTAGTAAAATAAACTCATATAATTCAAGAAAGCACAGGTGTTACCATTTAGAGTGTAACTTTTCACTAGAAATGTACAACATTATATCTACAGTTTTTTCACCCTCCCTCAGCATCCCTCAGTGTTGGGACTCCTCAGCATTAGGGTGTGTGTGTGTGTGTGTGTGTGTGTGTGTGTGTGTGTGTGTGTGTGTTGTGTATTTGAGGAAAAGGCCCTTTATGTCGTCTGATGTGCTGGACTTATCGTTGCTTGGATTTGGAGTTTAGAACCACAGTGTGTTTGAGGTTGTGTGTTTTTGTGTGTTTTTGTGTCCTTCTGTGCGTGCCCCTGAGCCTGGGTGTGTTTGTGACTGCGCCAAAGCACGTTCAAGACTTCACAGATCTCTTTGATCAGGCGTTCTATGACTCGCCTGCTCTCAACGGCCCTCAAGATGGGAGGGTGCGTGCTGGGTGGGAGACGAGGCTGGTTGGACATGGATGAGACCGCGGATTTGACCCACACAGTCACATGCACACACAAACATATAAGCATCAACTCACACACACATTTCATTTGATGATAGGCTTGCTGAAGCAGTGGAGCTTCATACAAATGTGATACAAGAAGACTGAATGCAGATGTTTGTGCATGCATGTGTTACTGTATTTTTTATGTATTATGTCAAAATGTAATCACAAGATTAAAAAGTACTTCAAAGAATCAACCTCTGTAAAAGGTTTGGTTTTGAGTTAGTTAAGTTAGAAAGATTTAAGGTGAAGGTTAACAGTTGCAAAGTTAATTTTGTCATCCTCTCAAGTATTGTAATCGTCATTGTGTGTGTCTATTTGTGTTTGTCTTTATTGACCACAGCAGCAAAGCTACTGGTTCTTATTTACTTTGAAACAGATTTGCTTTGATATTGCATGTTTTTGTCCTCTGCTGATTTACTCTGTGTCTTGTAGCCTTTGAGCGGACATCAGTTTGGATTGAAATGGATCTCAGGTAGGGTCTAATTCTGAGTGGCATCACCGCACGGACATACTGTAGACCTGACACTGAATTGATCTGACAATAGAATGGATCAGTGTAGCGGCTAGTAAGTCAGAAGGTAGAGCATAATCCCCTCTGTCAAGTCTCTGTCTCGTCAATATTCAAATCCAGCCGGCTGTCCAATGGCTGTCAGTTACAATCTCCCTCTGGCTCATGGCCTGGCGCAGGCACATATCTAAATTGAATTGGATGTTTGCTTCTCAATGGAAATGAGTAGAAGAGATGACCCCCTTGCCCTGTATTGTGAACTTGTCAGTTACCCCAACTGAACTAGATTCTAATGTATAATATCTGGTTCCAACTAGAAACTAATCTATGTTGTTTCCTTTTTTTTGGTTTCCCCTACGTGGCTTCTCACTTTTCTTTTAATAATCATATAACTGCTGTCTGGTCCCCTCTACTTGCGATGAGTTTTTTAGTTCCCAAATGATTACAAGGAATCATGTAGATCAAGATTGGAACCATAAATTGGGGCTTGAACAAATCAACCCCAAAATAATTTCACCTCTGTGCTCTCTCCTGGAATGATTGATTCCCATGAACTCTACATGAAATGAGATAGTATTGTCTTAGTTTGGCTACACAAGGTCATCCACTGACCTCACCTTTACTGATTACCTTTAAATTCCTAACCTCAAACTCTGACATCAGCAAGAAGCAGCTTTTTGAACTTTTACAACTTATTGTGTTCAGGTTGAAAAGGTTCTTCCAACAACAGCATTCAGAGAATGCTCACTCTGCACTGTCTAGAAGTTTTGATACATACATGCTCATCTTTTTTCTTTGTCAGAGACATAAGGTCACTGTGAGTGTCTCAGCTAGTGGGACTCTCTTGTCAGTTGCAAACCCGCTTTGTGAATGCGGAGAAGGGTTTATTTTTAACAAAAGATCTTGTCTAATTCATAGTTCTCTATATTACCAGGTTCTAACCCCAAATGAGATGGTTGCCGACATGTCAAAATGTCAAAGTGATGTCCGTTCACTAAAAGTAGCCTGACTCCAAAGTTCCAAATCTGAAAGTAGTTCTCACAAGGGTGAAAATTATAGAGGACATTTAACCACAGTCTCTCCCTCTCACTCTCTTGTTCAGTCCCTCTCTTTCTGTTACTGTGACACATGTCGCCCTGGCATGCATGGAAAGGCCTGACCTTTGGAAAGTTTAGCACTTTAAATATTTAGGCTTGGGTTATGATGGATCCTCCAGGCCCTGCGGCAATGTGCGAAGCCTCTGATTAGGGCTGCTGTCAGAGTCATTTAGCCGAGTGTCTGGCTGCCGGTGGCGCTCTCTGTTTGACAGGCGAGCCTTTTAAACAA
Source organism: Anoplopoma fimbria (assembly GCF_027596085.1). Taxonomy (NCBI): domain Eukaryota; kingdom Metazoa; phylum Chordata; class Actinopteri; order Perciformes; family Anoplopomatidae; genus Anoplopoma; species Anoplopoma fimbria. The sequence continues at coordinate 1,252,347 of NC_072461.1, forward strand.
ACAGCAGTCCCAGTGGCAGAGCAGGCAGGGCACCCAGCGCAGCACAAACACCCAACACTCTGAGAGAAACCACTCAGCCCACTGACAGCTTCAGAGGAAACCACTGGCCACTGTCTCTCATGATCTTTCAGGCACTTTGTCTGCTCACTCATTTTCTTTCACATAGTCTATACTGGTACCGCCGCCTGTTTTATTCTGTCCTCTTCCTTTTCCCCATTCCATGTCAATATTTTTTTCATCATCGAAGTGTAAATCTCCTCTTTGTTATTCTCTGTCGCTGGGAGCTGCTAGAGTCGAACATCAAAGTCTGTGGTGCGTTTTGAGTAAGATTTAGTAAGTAAGTTGATTGCCGGATGATCTCTGAGCAGGGCTTATGCTCTTAATTTGTCAAACATCACTTCTCATTATCATCTGAAAATCAGGATAGATGCTCTCTGTCTCGTGCCTGCATCGTCCCGTGATTAGGACAGCTTACATTGATGTTCACGTTGAAATACATCTGAGCCAGCCTTTTCATCTCACTCTGAGACAATCTCCTGTGGCATCAATCCTGTAAATATACGAGTCTTAATATGTGTGTCCTATTCTGTATTCAGAGGAAGAGCCAAGTCAGCAGCTCCAGTATTAATGCATGAGAAATGAGCAGAGCCCATAAGAATTAAAGGGTAAGACTCCCCTTATTAAGATGTAAATTCAGGGGGAAAAACTTGCCAAAATGAGGATACAGTGAAGTTATTGTCAACTTTAGCCTACTTATGCATTTCTAAGAGGCATTGTTGTGTTAAAGTTGTTGAAATTAGATACACACGGCAAAGCACCTTCCGTATTTCTTCAGCACGAGATCAACCAATCTCAAAGAATATGTAACCCATACTTCACGGAACAATTTACACTTTTGGCAACATTATCCAGTGACAGTATACATGGCAACTATCGTGGTAATTCAATCGCTGTCTGTGTCTGCTCCTTCTTCTTTTTCCTCCCTCTCTACTTCTTTCTCATTTCAAATTTGCACTTAACACCTTCCTGGGGAAAGGCTTCTCATTCATCAACGGTGTTTGTCCCGGTGACAAGCAGGGCGCCTCCTGCATATCAATATCAGCTAAGACAATGCTGAGCCTGTAACCTTCAGCTAAATGTCATTCTGCTTAATCCTATTTGAAAATTAAACATTGAAAAACCTTTAGCGTACCTTCCTGTCTTCCTTCCTCTCTCGCTCCCTCCTTTATTGGCCGCCGTTGCTAAAGCTGTCTGCTGTCCCTCACTCCCTTCCTGCTCTTGTTTTGCACACTGTGTGACATTTGTATTGTTTTGTTTGTGTGAGTGTTTGTATCCCATAATGGTTATTTAGTGGAACTGATTTTAATTTTATGTCACTGGAAAAATAATATAGGGGCAATTTGTCTGCCCCTAGTAGTCATCAGCATTCTTCCAACAGAGTCTACAGCAGTCATCAAAGGCTGACTTAACTACTTCTCCTTTGTTCTGTCTTTTTTTGAGGCAGACCACTCACTCTGTGAGGGCTGTTAAGAAAGAGATCTAGACTGACAGAAAAATTACCCAGAAAGACAGAGAAACTAGTGACCAAAGTTGTATGCGGAGGGAGAAACCTTTTTTGTCTAATCTGCAAATCTGCATATTTACATCTGCATATTTACATAAACAGATCCTCCCCTTACAGACAGTAATTACTACACTGACAGTGGTTGGGAAGCAGAGAAAGAGGATGTGTGATTTGTCCAGATACACACTGTGACAGAGACTGAAACTTCATCAAAGTGCTCTGCATTGAGAGGCCCGCTTCTTAGTATGCATGAAACACATGCGTGATATACTTGGTGTTTTACCCCCTCTTCCTCCTTACTCTTACGCCTCACACACACACACACACACACACACACACACACACACACACACACACACACACACACACACACACACACACACACACACACACACACACACACACAGAACTATAGGCTTCATGTTTGAAGATACAGTGAGGAATCGGAGGGGAGGGAGGGTGGGATAAAAGGAGACGCCAAGATTGCACTGGAAATGCAATCATTTGCAGTCGGACAGTCAGATATAATTCTCCTGGAGGGAGTGTAATGCGGCAGCGCAAAGACAGCCTTCAGCCAGCTCTCCATATGGATTTGATTGACCGCAGTCACTCGTCAAAAGATTCCATTGAAATACTCAGAGTGAATTACAACTAAACTACCCTTGATGTCTTCACATTGAAGTCCTCCATTCACTCTGGAGCTTGACAAATTAGAAAATATTATGGAGATACATACTGTGTATGCAGTTAAACAAGACAGGGAAGTAACAAGATATATGGAGGATTTCTTCCATGATAAAAATTAGTCATCAGGACAGGAATGGTTTAACAGTTGTTATGGCATGATTTAGCTACTGTAAGCAGACGATTGACAGAAAGGGAAAAACACATAGACTTTTCTTTTCTTTCACTTTTTTTCCTGGTAAAAAAGGTCTCTAAAATATCCCGGATGTTAACAAGTCTGTAAATTTGTGTTTGCATGACTGAAAAACTGTAAGTTCGATAGTGTATCACAGCAGTAGATACTGTGACACAGCATGAAATAAGAAGGTGGAGAAGACTCCCATGTGAGAAGTTAAAGAGTGAATGTGTGGCTATTCGAGCCTCGGCGAGTCTGCTGTGTGTGTGAGAGAATTTATTTTGGACAACGGGCGACTCATCACTCTGTGTTGAGCCCAAGCCGAGTTGTGGACATGTGGGTGTTTTCTTTTTTACTGTGTGACACACACATAGAGGGGAGATACATGCACACAATCGTCATACACCAACACAAGTTGTAGAGGGCACACTGAACAAATGTTTCTGGGTATTAAAACAGCTAACGTTCTGTCTCACTATGCTTTCCAGGTGGGAGATGCAGAAGGATGCAGAGCTGGAAGATGGAGAGAAATGTATAGTTGAGGAACTTCAGAAAGCTTATTTTGTTTGCTGCTGCAGCCGTGGACCACAGGACCCTCCCAACGCTGATGAGACACTTGCAGAGCAGACCCAAGGGGAAACACAACAGTCCGATAAAAGAGCTGCTCAATAACAGTCCACGCAGTGGGAATTTTTATCATGTTGTAAATGTTTTCTAGTAATACTCACTTGCAGCTCTCAAGGCAGTAGAGTAATGGTTTGTGTGTGTGTGTGTGCGTGCGCGTGTGTGTGTGTGTGTGTGTGTGTGTGTGTGTGTGTGTGTGTGTGTGTGTGTGTGTGTGTGTGTGTGTGTGTGTGTCAGTTTGTGTGTATGCACACATTTGTGGGTGAAACTGGGTCTGTGCATGCACTGTGTGCAGCAGGTTTGCATATGTGTGTGCATGAAAACATGAGTGAAAGAGCGGACAAGAAACTGTGGAACAACAAAAAGAGGGAGGGAGACATTCCCTCCCTCTTTATACTCACGTCTCAGACAAACTCGCTGTGCTTTTCTACGCTGCATCAGACGCATTTCATCTTTTTGGAGCACATCTCCAGAAATCAGTTCTGGGAAATGGGGAAACTGGATTTGTTTGCCTGGGACAAGATGGGACTGTGTGATCACTGTCGGTAGTTGAAGTTTTTTCTGTGACAGTGAGTGTAAAGACGTTGGTGTCAGCATACTTTCTCCTGGTTTCCTGAAAGCAAACATCAAGTATTAAGGTTGGAAGAAAAGATGATGTATGTTTTGATTACAGTGTGTCCCAAAAAGCTGCCCCACTATGTAATATCAGTCGGTATTTTGTGCAAACTGAGAAAACATTTATTTTATGTGTAATATGATTGCTGAGTATATTTTTCAAAGTTTGTCCATATTTTGTTATTTATGAGATGAGATGTTTTAGAATCAAACATGAAAATAAAATCATATTCTTACTTCACCGTTGAACGTGCTTCTTCTGTTTGTCAATTTGTGTGATCTCTGTGCAGTCAATAATGTATGATGATTCATGACTATGAGGTTAGCATTGCCTTTTTTAATACATACATCAGATGTTCTTTCGTGTTACATTTCATGTTCAAAAAAGGATTGAACAATGCAAATAATGCTTCTTTCACCAACAAGAAAATAATTTCAGCTCACAAAGGCTACTTCACACCCTGAGCAATTCTCTGAAAGCAGGAAAACGTTCCTTTGCTTAACTAGATTTTTGAATGCAAATTGAGCTAGATTGCAATCGCCAAACCACTTAAAGAATACAAAAGACAACGAAATGTTCAACAACTAAATTCTGCCTGTGGCTCTGAATAAAAGACTAAAAGGCAAAAAAGCACCATTAGTCTTTGTAAATGTATTATGTTTGACGTAACAATAAAACCATTTTTGAAAAAAATTATTTGGTTAGCCAAACTGTTCTTGTTGAAGTGCTTTCTGTGAAATAAATACTTTGATCTCTCTCTTTCTCCCTCCTACAGTAAGCACCTGTATGGTTATCCATTTGTATTTCCACTGGAAGACAACTGTCAGAAAAGCTCAAAGAAAGATTCATCACAAAGAATACATTGAATAATATTATACAGTATTCAATTGGGCATTATCAAACCTAGATAAACATTTTAGAGTCCCGGAGCTCATCAAGACATATTCATGCAGGATAAACAGTCACAGCATTTTGACTCCTCTGATTTTCATTTCAATTGATTACCCTTGGTGTATTATCCACAGCAAACTCTCACAGCAGAAACATTTTGGTTTTATTTGTATGTTCATCAATTGAGTACAACAAGCTTTGTGTCAGCATGTGGTGAGCCAACATGGTGACATTACAGGAACACAAACCCTCTGCATGAGTCAATTAATTTCCATGTTATTTCCAAATTCCTTATTATTTGGCTTTTAAGTTAGAACAAGTCATAATGCATCTGTCCTCAAATATTAAATCAAGAATGACACTACTTTTCCAAACTTATAGCAATGCATGGGCAGCCACAACACACAGTCATTACCGCTAAATTGTAAAATGTAGCACAGATAAAGAAATAATTTGTCTAGAGTGCATCCTATAAAATGTATTTCTATACAACAGGGGATCAATTGTTGCTGTAATACATAGTAGGTTGAAAAGTACCTCCATAAAGTTACAATAATTACTTAAAGCACATCAAGTCATACTAAGCTTCAAGTAGGCCTTACATTTGAACATTGGCATGAATGTTTTCACTTCTGTGAGCCATCCAAGATTTTTCTGCTTTGTGTCTGAGGTGGGTATCAATTATTTCAAATCCAAGTGAATGTAGGAGTCCCTCGTTTTGCGAGACGTTTTTTTGTTTGTCATGTTTAGTCTGAAAAAATCTAATTTGTAACTAGATTTAAGTTACAAGATTGAAAAAAAAGCAAAGTCGTATAACTCAAGTCCACATTTCTGCTCTCAGGTGCTGCATTGAGGATTAAGTAAGCAAAAAACATCTCCTTTATCTTGTCAAAGATAGTGGATATCAACGCCACAATATGTCATCTCTGTTTCTTATTTGGGTCTCCCGTCGGAGCATTTCCAGCACTGCTTGAGGAAAGAGGGTAGCTCACCTCCCTTGAGAAACAGTTCCAACTTCTAGAGGCTGTCCAGAAGTAGGGCATGCAGCTTTAGTTAAACCAGGAGGCTATTTCTGTAAATCAAAAAAACACCATATAAAGTATAGTTGCAGGTGCATGATACAGGTGGACAGGGTGGTGCAGGTGGTCTTTGGTAAGTCACCTGTGGCACAGTGTCAGTGAGTTTGGCAGGTCTAATTTCAACCATGAAACCCACCTCATTTTTTTTCCCCTTTTAATATAACTGGCTCTGATCCATTTCACTCTGACATTTCTGTGAGAACCATCTACAACAGCTTCTCCCGAGAGGAAACTGGTTTTTTTTTATGCCAGAGGTGGAGAAACACTCCTCTTGCCAGCTAGATCTAATCTCTGTTCTCTTTTATAGTGATTTTAAAACAAACAATGTTGTATATTTTCCTTATTTGAGGGATTTACATCAAGTATACAATATTTGAATGATGCTGACATTTAATGCATATACTGTATGGTTAATTCATCATAGCACTTTAGGGATTCAATAAAACACAAACTGTCCCCATACTCATTTTAAATTGGGTATTTTTATGTGAACGAAAAATAATGTTCATCATCATCCGTGTTGACAGCGTGTCACAATCCTGTGTCACACAATCAGTGTGTCATCAGGTTGCTCTTAAACACAGAACATAAGAAAGTGAAACTGTCATGGGAGAGCTGTGGACTCTATGCTTAAGACACAAGCACACATCTGCATGGAGTCTAGCAGACAGCCTGGAGCAAAAATTGTCCGGGACTCTCCAACTTCCTCCCTAACTTTAATCTTCATCAATAATGGCTTTATTCAGTTTTTTGTATCCTTTCGTTTTCTTGTCCCTCTTCCTTTTCAGTAATCACATATGAGAGTACAAGTTAAATCATACTTGATGTTACAGGAACATGTAACTTCATGTTCAAGTGATTACATATTCTTAATATTCATCACTTTTTATTTTTACACCCAAAACAACCCTTAAACATTGGTAACTTCCAAATTGCAGTGTTGATTGTTGATTGTAGGACATGGGCATGGAATGAGGAAAAAGCTTTTGCTTCCTACCTCTCCTTCATAAGCTCTTGTTCACTTTGGATTTTTATACGTCTAGATACACGTAGTTCAACTTAGATTGTATATATGTCAGTCTTTGCGTACTTTTGATATTTTTTATAATAATTGTTATTTTTTACTATACAAAAAAAATATATAAAGTAAAATAACTCCAAAAACTGTACTGAAGGTATCGGTAGTAAAGAAACGTTACCTGTTACGGAACTTTAATTCGGGTAGTTTGATCTCAAACAATTCATCATATTTAAAAGATAATCAAATGTTTTACATGTTAAATATTTAATTACAAAATATTTAGATTATCTATTAATTATGCAGTTAGCAGGTTAGCTGTGAAATACATGTAGTGGGCTAAAAAGTACAAGAACAAAGTGTCATAAAACGGGAAAAAAATAAAGTAAAGTACAAGTACCTTTACTTTGTCTTTTAGTAATTACTCAGTTACATTCCACCCTTTGAAATCTCTACACAGTTGAAAACATCTGTATCTTTATTTTGTTGTATAGTATGTGTATTTATTGTCTGTGTAGTTGTATAGTTGTATATTGTCTGTGTAGTTGTATAGTATTTATTTATTGTCTGTGTAGTTGTATAGTATGTGTATTTATTGTCTGTGTAGTTGTATAGTATGTGTATTTATTGTCTGTGTAGTTGTATAGTATGTGTATTTATTGTCTGTGTAGTTGTATAGTATGTGTATTTATTGTCTGTGTAGTTGTATAGTATGTGTATTTATTGTCTGTGTAGTTGTATAGTATGTGTATTTATTGTCTGTGTAGTTGTATAGTATGTGTATTTATTGTCTGTGTAGTTGTATAGTATGTGTATTTATTGTCTGTGTAGTTGTATAGTATGTGTATTTATTGTCTGTGTAGTTGTATAGTATGTGTATTTATTGTCTGTGTAGTTGTATAGTATGTGTATTTATTGTCTGTGTAGTTGTATAGTATGTGTATTTATTGTCTGTGTAGTTGTATAGTATGTGTATTTATTGTCTGTGTAGTTGTATAGTATGTGTATTTATTGTCTGTGTAGTTGTATAGTATGTGTATTTATTGTCTGTGTAGTTGTATAGTATGTGTATTTATTGTCTGTGTAGTTGTATAGTATGTGTATTTATTGTCTGTGTAGTTGTATAGTATGTGTATTTATTGTCTGTGTAGTTGTATAGTATGTGTATTTATTGTCTGTGTAGTTGTATAGTATGTGTATTTATTGTCTGTGTAGTTGTATAGTATGTGTATTTATTGTCTGTGTCTGTGTAGTTGAGTATTCTTGTCTGTGTAGTTGTATAGTATGGGGATCAATAAAGTGAATATAATAATAATAATAATAATAAAGAATTTGTGCTACTGTCCCTTTAAATACCCCTTCCAGTCCGTTGCCCCGGTAACCCGGAAGCTTCATGTTCTCCACGCTACTTCCTGTTTTAGACGTTTCCAGGAAGCAGCAGCAGCTGGAGGGTTCTCGCATATCTTGATGGTTCGTGAGTCAAACAAAAGCATGCATGCGTGAACCCGCAGTCATCAGCTACACGGTGTGTGTGTGTGTGTGTGTGTGTGTGTGTGTGTGTGTGTGTGTGTGTGTGTGTGTGTGTGTGTGTCTGTGTAGTTGTATAGTATGTGTATTTATTGTCTGTTACATTGTAGCAGCAGGAAGCATCACACAGATGTTCTCTGTGGGCAGGAGGCTGGTTTAAAGCAACTTTACTGTGTTTGCATCATTCTTGTATAGTATGTGTATTTATTGTCTGTGTAGTTGTATAGTATGTGTATTTATTGTCTGTGTAGTTGTATAGTATGTGTATTTATTGTCTGTGTAGTTGTATAGTATGTGTATTTATTGTAATAATAATAAAGTTGTATAGTATGTGTATTTATTGTCTGTAACCCGTAAGTAGTATGTGTTTTAGTATGTGTATTTAGTCCGTGTAGTTGTATAGTTGTGTATTTATTGTCTGTGTAGTTGTATAGTATGTGTATTTATTGTCTGTGTAGTTGTATAGTATGTGTGTTTATTGTCTGTGTAGTTGTATAGTATGTGTATTTATTGTCTGTGTAGTTGTATAGTATGTGTTTTATTGTCTGTGTAGTTGTATAGTATGTGTATTTATTGTCTGTGTAGTTGTATAGTGTGTTTGTCTGTCTTGTATAGTATGTGTGTTTATTGTCTGTGTAGTTGTATAGTATGTGTATTTATTGTCTGTGTAGTTGTATAGTATGTGTATTTATTGTCTGTGTAGTTGTATAGTATGTGTATTTATTGTCTGTGTAGTTGTATAGTATGTGTATTTATTGTCTGTAGTTGTATAGTATGTGTATTTATTGTCTGTGTAGTTTATTTAGTATGTATGTTTTTATTGTCTGTGTCTGTGTAGTTACATTACATTACATTACATTACATTACAGTCATTTAGCAGACGCTTTTATCCAAAGCGACTTACAGGAAGTGTATTCAACATAGGTATTCAAGAGAACTACTAGTCACCAGAAGTCATCAGTGCATCTCCTTTCTTAAACAAGCATCTTAAAGCATAAACCAGAGCAAAAGTACAGTGCAGAGGCAAGTTACTACGAAAACAATAATTGCAACAGACTAATCCGAATATAATAAGTGCTACAAACTACTACGAATAGGATAAGTGCAGTAAACAAATACAAATTCAATAAGTGCAGCGAACTGATACAAATACAGTAAGTGCAACAACTAATACGAATGCAATAAGTGCTACGAGGAAGACTCAGGGTAGTACTTCTTGAAGAGGTGAGTTTTCAGCCTGCGCCTAAAGATGGGCAGTGACTCTGCTGTCCTGACGTCGGTGTTGTATAGTATGTGTATTTATTGTCTGTGTAGTTGTATAGTATGTGTATTTATTGTCTGTGTAGTTGTATAGTATGTGTATTTATTGTCTGTGTAGTTGTATAGTATGTGTATTTATTGTCTGTGTAGTTGTATAGTATGTGTATTTATTGTCTGTGTAGTTGTATAGTATGTGTATTTATTGTCTGTGTAGTTGTATAGTATGTGTATTTATTGTCTGTGTAGTTGTATAGTATGTGTATTTATTGTCTGTGTAGTTGTATAGTATGTGTATTTATTGTCTGTGTATTTATTGTATGTGTAGTATGTGTATTTATTGTCTGTGTAGTTGTATAGTATGTGTATTTATTGTCTGTGTCGTTGAGCTGCTGCAACACTTGAATTCCCCCCATGGGGATCAATAAAGGAATATAATAATTCATTCAGCTGCTACCAGTTAGTTGCTTCACAGCAGTAGTGTTGACAATAGTTGTGTAGTGTTTATGCGGTGTGAGTTTTAATCCAGCCTGTGCAGGAGTGTGGCATCCAACAGGAAGTTGTTATGTTTGGCTCACTGCCACCTTACAGGTCCAACAAGCTTCTTTTTTTCTGTGAAATTTCCTGTTTTATTCTGTGGTAAATTAGGAAGGAGTTCATTCTATGACAGGTACAGACGTGTTACAGTATGATGCAACACAGTACGTGATGATTTTGACGTTGTTATTTTTCTCATTTTCAATTCCTACATGTGACAGGATGCATCCGAGTGATCTTTGGGAGGAGAGGACCGATGCTCTCTCATCTCTGTGCTGCCATACCTTGCCTGTACATATTGTGGATCACTATGGCCCAGATAGCTGCCCAGGAGGACAGAGAGAAAACTACTGCACTCAAAGGCAAGTGTGAAATTGCACACTGAAAAGCAACTATACTGAAAGAGAAAGAAAATGTTTTCAAAGGACAACAAACAAGAGTAGGAACACAACCTTTGTGGCCACATAGACTTTGCTATGAGGGACCTAAGTTAAGATTTCAACATGTTGCTAGTTTAAATTTAGTTTCTTTTTTAGTTTGACTTGCTGCCTCATTGTTTCTTAGTTGACACTTGCATCACCTCGAACAACAACACAAATGTGTTTCTAAATTTAAACAGATTCTCCTAGGAATGGCTGCGGCTTTGACCGTAGTTAAGTGTTTATCACGTCTGACTTTAAAATTCAAATCGACTGTGGCCTTTTAACACTTATGATATCCAGCCTACATGTCCCTGAATGCGTTCCCACACTCTTAAAAAAAACAACAGAAAAAAAGGTTCAGTTCCTGTGAGGTTACACCATCCTAAAGTTTAAATGTGGCAGAAACACACATGCGTCTCATTTTGCTTTAAAAGAATGTGCCTCTGAAACAGTTTTTTGACTGAATGTCTTTAAAATGTATGTGGCCTATCTGACTCTTAATGGCATCTTAGATTTTTTTGTCCCATGACCTAAAAGCATTACTTACCAATTCATATTTAGCTGGCCCCAAGAGTAGATAGCATGAGACAGGAAATGTTCCACTTAACCTTGAGGCAAACAATGTTTTACTGCAGATCAGTTTGTGTGACCCCCCCCACTGCATTTTTTTTTTCTTGGTTCAGTGATAGAATTTTACAGAAAATTGTTAACAGACATTTTTGATGTGGTTATTATTTGATGAGAATATCATCTTTTCCACCTGCTATGTCTCTTGAGGACGATGAAAAGCCAAGTATAAAAGTTTAAGGAAGCGAGTAGGGAGGACTTTGGAGTAGCTAATGCTGTTGCTTCATAACTTAACACAATAGAGAGACATTATCAAATTCTAATGTAGGTGATGTTGCTAGATATTCTCAGCTTATGATGTTGTGAGATAATGGCATGACATTTTGACTTTGACATTCTTTGAAGGTAAGCAGCTATTGTCACAAATTTGATCTTATCTTTTGTCTTCCTCCTCAGATTTGCTGTCGAGAATAGACTTAGATGAACTGATGAAGAAAGATGAACCTCCTTTCACTTTCCCCAAAACACTGGAGGAGTTTGAATATGCCTTCAATGAATGTAAGTGCATATTTCAGTCTTCAAAGCACACAAAGCCATCTTCTTTAACAAAAAAAATCCCACCAAATCCCATATACTCTAAGTGAAAAGAACAACACTGCTGACAGTTCAAGCATAATAGTTCAGCTCAGGTGAATAGAGAGTTAGATCTTTGCACTTTCATGTGTTCTTGATATAAGCTGCAGGACACATAACCTAAAGAAATGGGTTTGATCTCAATACATAACATGTCGTCCATAGCAGGGGTTCCCATTCCTTTAGGCTAGTGACCTCTTTAAATGAAGGAACCCCCTTGTCACAGCTTGAATACGTCCACCAAAGAGTGAATTTCCCTTAGATTATTTCATTTGAATAGCTGTTAGTGACCTTGAGAGTTAAAACCATCCTGTATTTAAAAATAAGGCAAAGATTAAATGAGTAGCAGAACAATGTTTGTTCCTTCCTTTAGTCCCCATTTTATCATCTTGTGACCCCCTCAGATTCATCTTGTGACCACTGGATGGGTCCCGACCCCGAGCTTGAGACCCTCTGGCCTACAGAGTTAGTTGCTTCCATTTGATTCACGTTAAAGCTGCTGTGAGGTTGACACAAAAACAACATTACCATAATCCCTTATACGACTGAGACAGTTTTAACATACACTGTCTGTGTGTTGTTACAGTTCTGCTCAGTCTAATGGCCCTGTTTCTGAATTAATGACCTAAAACTGTCACCTGGGACAGTTTGGGTGTAAAGGTGTGCGTCAATCATTAGTGACAAGAAAGAGCAGAGCTGGACCCAGAGTGGTCCGGGTCCAGATGATATGAAAGTCTCTGTAGAATTCTCTTGGCTCGCTTTAATCAAACCAGGTGGAGAGAAGGAGAAAAAGTTGGAAAGGGGGTGGTGGTTTTGACTCTTAGTATTCCCCAGTAGCCCCCCCCCCCCCTCTCTCTCTCTCTCTCTCTCTCCCTCCCTCTCTCCTCACCCCCTCTGTTCTCTGTCAGTGTCTCTGCTGGCTGTCTGGCTGGCTGAGTGGGGGACATGTTGTGTACTCTACGGCCCGTCAGTAACCTACTCAGCCTTGCCCTCCGCCTGACGGAGCATTTGCATAACCTCGCTGTGCCTAAGAACAGAGACACGGAGACTTACCCCCCCCCCCATCCGCCACCCCACAAACCCCACCCTCAAGTCCCAGCTCAGTCTCCCATGGAGGGATGAACACATTCAGAGACTCTCCATGTCTTCTCCCTCACCCTCCTGTCTCCCCTCTTCATCTTTTTCTCCCTCTGTCTCGATCTCTCTATTTCAGCCCCTGTCCCGCTCAAAATGCCCAACCGAAACAGCTTACACACACACACACACACACACACACACACACACACACACACACACACACACACACACACACACACACACACACACACACACACACACACACACACACACACACACACACACACATACCCATCTGTATGTCTTGTCAATTTCCAGTCAGGCCTGTTTTGGAAGGATAGCATTTCACAGTAGCTCTGGCTTGCAGGCATTTCTATAGCTACACCCGGGCTACAAGACAGGTGGAACAAAAATGTTAATTTGACCATGTAATGATGTGAATACAGACGAGGCTGTGTACAATAGTTTGCAGGTATCTTAATCACTGAAGATGATGGCTTCATCTCGCTAGCCCTCCAGTTTTCCATTACTGGAAATCCAAGGTTATGTACACCTAATTAAGCGGCCAAATTGAGAACAGAATGCTAATTATGACAGAAAAGAGGAGAAAAGTTGAGAAAACGTTATTCCTCTGAGAGTATGTGTTGGGGGAGGCGATGGAGCTGATCAACCCCCCTAGCTCACATTCACACACACACACACACACACACACACACACACACACACACACACTTCACTCACACCACACACACATGCACCACACACACACACACACACACACACACACACACACACACACGCACACGCCTTTCTTACAGTAGGATTTCATTATAGCTCGTCTCTTCCTTCTCTTAGGCAGTAGTGTTTAGATCCTCACCCCTCCATGAATGCATAATTGATTTTCTTCAAGGTACTTTTTATGCACACTGGTTTATTCTAACTTCTCACTCGTCTCCCACTCTACCTCTCAGGTATTCGTCTGCTTTTTAATGCAACATGATGACAAACGTAGATCCAGGTTAACACGTTGTCTAACGTCTTACCATGAAAGCAAGTTCTGTAATACACAGTGTGTTAGCAATGTAATAGATTTATCACATTGATAGAGGGTTGAAAATGGTGGCAATTTCGAAGGAGATGAAAAAAGAATGCTTATGCATTCTTTTATCTTGCAAAGATATTATATTTATTTATATCTGAGATGGGTTTCTCCACGTTGTGCAATAATTGAGAAAGTATGAGAGCCCCCTGGCTATTTGGGTTAAGTATGTGTACTTTTCAGTGGTTTAGCTCCTACAAATGCTGCAGTCATAAAGGTCAAAATTAAATTTAACACTGTTTAGTGTTTTATTGTGTTGTAGTGTCAACCCCAGGATCGATGGGCTCATTGCTAAGGTATAAACGTAGTGGTTCCACAGCTACACAAGGGTAATTGTTTATTAAGGAAAAAAAGTAGCACCATTTCTGAGCAGCATTTTCCTGTCTTATGACTGTTTTATATCAAATAAAACCTGGAGTTGTTGAAAACTCCTCTGTTTCCCCTGTATTATAATAAATCACTTAAACATTGTCCCAAAAAAGCCTTTGTTTCTTCTGGCGGCATTGCTCTCTTGCAACAATTTACACACACTTACTTAAGGATAGTGATTCTTACTGTTTGACCACACCTGGTCCTGCTGGCTGGAGCTGCGTGTGCGTGCGTGTGTGTGTGTGTGTGTGTGTGTGTGTGTGTGTGTGTGTGTGTGTGTGTGTGTGTGTGTGTGTGTGTGTGTGTGTGTGTGTGTGTGTGTGTGTGTGTGTGTGTGTGTGTGTGTGTGTGTGTGTGTGCTGGTTGTGGTGTGATTGGTGTGAGAGCTGTGCTGGTTAGGGTGATTGGTTGATGCCCAGACAGCGTTCTCAAAGGAATTGCAAGGAGCAGTTGTTGTGGTGGCTAATGCGTGCCAGGCCACCTTTCTCTCTCTCACAAAAACACCCTGAGAACCTTTTTCACACCTCCTTTACTCTTCGCTATTGGAGATTTCAGGTGGAAAAGACAGGGCCAGACCTGTGGCCTGTAGCCAGAGTGAGCGAGGGAGGAGAGGGAGAAAGAGATTGACACAGTTAAAGAGGAGGGGGAGAGGCTTTTAGACGGATGAAAAGAGGGAGAGAGGGACAGACAATTTTTGCCATACCAGCTGTCCAGCGCTGGCCTGCCAGACTATCCAGAAGGCCGTTGGAGTCGTGACTGGAAGAACGTTGCTGCATCCACCGGCCTTATTCCTGCCAGATGAGGGTGGTTGAGGGAGGGAGGGAGGGGGGTAAAGAAGTGAAAGGACCACCAGACGAAAAGAGACAGAGAGAAAAAATAGGTGATAAAGAGAGTAAGAGGTCAAGCTTAATTTGGTTAATTTGACAGATAAAGGTACTTTTGCAGGTCCAGTCAGAAGTAGTCATCCATCCACTACTCGCACACAAACATATACAGGTATCCATTATCAGTACAGATGTGTTTTTTACCTGCTTTCATTCTACCTTTCTTACACAGATGGCCAGCTCAGACATATAAAAACAGGAGAGCCCTTTGTATTCAATGCCAGAGAGGATCTCCACCGCTGGAACCAGAAACGCTATGAAGCTCTTGGAGAGGTAATGCATTTATTTATTTTTTCAAGCTTCCTTCGGGCCATCCATTGGGTCTATTAGGATTTTTCTGTCTTGACCAGTTTTTGTAACATGGCTTTTTAATATGTGACAATGGTAGTTAAGTAGTAAAGTAGTTGTAGAGCAGACAGACGTTGCCCAGTAGCCCTTATTACACATGGAACCTGCTACATGGTGTAATTATATTGGTGTAAAGCAGAGGGGATATCATGTTTGCTCACAAATTCTCCCAGATTTGCAAAAAAAACCCAAAAAGTAGTCAAGTGAGTTTAATTGAATTGCGTTCACTATTGTCGATAGGTTAGAAACGTATAAATGGTGGCTTTGTTAGTGATGATTCTCTTTGACCAATCAGTGTCCTGCAGTCTTTTGACGCCACCTACTAGCATCGACGCAGTTGATTTGAACCTCGTGGTACCAGAAAAAGTACCAGGTACTATCCACAACTCTTTATAATGTGGAACAAACAAAACTGTACTATACAGCTTGGTGGAAACGTGGCTTATGTGACTCTAACGGATCCCAGCTCTTTTTCAAACATAATGTGAGCTTGTTAAATTGCCACACCTGCTTACTCAGTAAAATGTGTGTGTCAATGGGGCTGTGGATCTCTTGCACATTCTTCCATTACAAACTGGATGAACTGCACAATGTGACTTCCTTTTTCACACCTTCAATTCCAGTGCCGAAGAACGGCTTCAACCCAGGCGTATCTTGTGGTTCAGGCCTCTGTGAGATTAGAATGAGAAAGATTTAAAAGTATTTTATAGGTCATGGTCTGCTGAGACAGATGAGCACGATGGATTTCACCCTAGTTACCTACTAGTCAGCTTAGTTGACTTCTGACTTGAGCTTGTGGTCAAATTCTGAGATGTTTTTTGACATTTATGCCACCAAATAACTACAGTCTTAGAATCCTGTCGATACATTTTTGCCACAGTTCCTTGATGCTCTTATGAAGTTTTGCGGTCCTCCAACTGCATCACCATACATCCAAACATACACCATCCTAAAGTTCACCTTTAATTCCCTCCCACAGCAGCAGCACCACATGCAACATGCATTAAGATAATGAGACAAATGTTCTTTTGTAATCTGTTTTTTTATTTGCATCCCCTGCTATGTTGCTTTTAATTGTGTGTGTTCTTTGAAGTTCAAAGCAAAGTGATAGACCCCGTTTGTGGGATTACCTGGGTGTTTTTATTATTTCTAATGCAGGTATACAGGAGCTCCTTTGAGATCCAGCCTTCTGTGAAGGCTTTTTTCCCCCTCTTTTCTTTTGCCTGCTCAGGCACTATCCAGCATCTAAAAAGGCTGTAGAAACAAACATTTGGTAGCATCCAAGCAGAGCCCCTGAAAGAACACACAGACATTTTAACTTGCTGAACTCAGGCATCAGAGGGGGGCCAAACATTTGGAGGAAATAAATAATCATCAAACAGGATGTATGCAAATTGTATTCATCTTGTGATTAAAAAAATGACAGAAGAATCTTCTTTAGAGAAGAAAAAAAGGGAAACGGTGTCAATCAGTGTTGATACACGCTTGTTTAATGAGAACAGATACTGTGTGAGTTGTGCTGCAGGAGATTAACTGGCTGAGAAGAAAGGAGCACTACCTGAATAAGCAGTATTATCTGTCTGTTGTTTTTAGGCCACAGATGATTCAAGAAAATGAATATTGTTCCTCTCTCATACAGCTTTGCAAGTACAAATGCATTGTTTTTTTGCTGGGAAGAAATATGCTCCATTATAAATAGACACAGCCACTGAATTGTATGCCTTTGGTTGTTAAAGTGGGTTATGCTGCTTAGTCAGCCCCTTTATGTGCGTGTTTAAGAGTGTGTGTCACACGGGCGTACCGGCATGCTTATTTCTGTGTCCGTCTGGCCGAATTCCTCATTCTATGCCATTTGTTTTCTTTCTAGTCTATCTATCTATCTATCTATCTATCTATCTATCTATCTATCTATCTATCTATCTATCTATCTATCTATCTATCTATCTATCTATCTATCTATCTATCTATCTATCTATCTATCTATCTATCTATCTATCTATCTAATATAAGAATAATAAATAGATATAACCTATGATTTAGAACGTAAGAATGTAAAATAAACGCCAATGCAGACAGGCTGGTTATGGGCCAACATCACTTCACAGCACACCCAAATGCCCTCTATCAACCTGCCACCTGAGACGGTCTGAGAACTAGCAACAATTCAACCTGAGAGCTGTGTAAGATGGCACAAGGACGTGGGCTCATGTGTTGGTCCCCGGCAGTGTGAATAGAATGGCATCATCATTGCCCCCTAATGTTCAATCACATTCCTCTCCCTTCCTTCAAACCCCTGGAGGACTGATGGCTGCTTCCTGCTTTGCTACGGTGAAGACGCTTTTCTCACCTGCTCTCCATTTCTGCTACTTTTTTGTACTTATCTCCAAATGCTAAAACTTTAGGGAGGTTTCAAGTACAACTAAATCATTCGTAGGATGATTTATGACAACTCTGGGTTGTCATTATCTACTTTGAACTGCCTTCTGCTACCCACTTTAACGTGACCCAAACAAAACTGAAGTGCAGAGACGAATGAGATAATGTGCCAGATATTGGCACTGGAGAAGTATTGTGAAGTCACGACACTCTGCCAATGTCTACTGTCGGGGAGTTAGCTCATCAGAATTCAACTCGAAAGGTGTGAATGGACAGCTATCTCTCAATGACACAATAACTTTCCCAAGACACACCGAAACGAAGCCAGTGGATTCCTCGAAGCCAAATATGAAAATTCCTCAAGTGATACTCTAAAATGAAACATATCATTCTTCTCTGTGGGAGCCAATGATATTTGGAGAGGGCAATCACAAGTTTACAAGAAGGAATTCATGGAACTGTTTAACTCTCGGGACAACCAAATTCCAGACTTTTTATTAGTTAACCACTGCCAAATAGAGTGATCCACAGGTTCAGCAGACTCGTAGGACTCAACACATGGCTCAGCAAAACCTCTGGTCTGAAACTGTATTCATAACTTCAATCTGTTCTGGGGATGTAGGCATCCTTCCAGGGCAGCTGGCCTCCACCCAAGCAGATCTAGTGGACCCTTTCACGGTTCAGCCTATGACAACCATCAGCGAGGTATAAGATGATGGACAGCAGCCTCGGCACAAAGACAAAACATCCCAGCCTCCTCCCCTCACTCTTCCCAACCCAACCACTTTTGGGATTCATTGATAAAAATGGAGGTGCTAGTTAATGCTGGCATTCATTTCAAACCCTGTTTACTACCACGTCATCCGCCTGCACCCCAACCTTACACCAACTTTGATGAAAACAAAAATGACAAAGAGAGAGAACAGCTCTCCCCTGCCCAGACTGATGAGACCGATAAGGTCAACAAGGTCACAAAAGGTTTGTCTCATCTGTCATTACCCACCTGCCCTCTTAAGGGATATCTCTAACATATGTCTTTGATTAAGATTGTTTTATTTATCCTTCTGGTGTATTTCTTCTGTTCTTTGTCAATTGAAATGGCTTAAGTGTTTATTCATACATTATTATAACATTCTTATATAAGTAAAAAAAAAAAGATTTACATGATATTAGGATGGGAATTACAAAAACTGGGAATAAATACATTATTCCGTATAATGCTGCCTGCCGAAAGGGCATTTAAAAAAGTGAGAGCTACTGTAGAGCTACCGATATATCGCAAGACATCGGTCTCAGGCCTCAGGCTCAGCCACACTACAAAGTTTTAGTTTTAAAACGTATAACTTTTGCTTTATACCTAGCATCCACAAAACTCCGGCGGAGTCGACCCCCTTGAGCAGGGACGTTTGAAAACGCTGCTTAAACTGTTTTAGTTGTATTTCAACCGTAGACTGAATTTAAGGACACGCCTCTGAAAACGGTGACGCAGACCCTCACGTTCGCTTCCTTGATTGCGTCTTATCAACCACGGCGGGTCAGGCCCCTATCACGTGACCCCTTTGCGGAAGTAAACACACGATATCGTGATTTAAACATGGAGATTCGATTTACAGCCGCTCCCGAGCATGTTGTCATTGCTAGAATATGTTGCGCATTTACATTTTACTACTGGCTACATGCGCAGGAGGGTAGAGATTACCTGACAAATCCCGTACCTGGCAGCGTGATCAGCCATGGACATGTGATCTGCGTGATACATCTTGCCCTAGGTGAGCTTCAGCTAATGGCTAACCCCAACAACACTCCTTTCAACACGGATACATGGATAACTTATCACAGAGAGGTCTCTAAAAAGTGATTCATAATGCTGCTTGCTGGAGGAGAGTGGATTATATCATTCCAGTTCAAAGAATCGACTTTACAATTCAACTGTTGGTCCATTAAGCACAGAGTGGTTTAGGGCCTAAATACATTAATAACCTCCCAATAAACTTTGATCTCGTCCAACTCTTTAAATCAAGGTTTGCCACTGCATTTTATAGAATACAATTTTGGACTATTCACTCATTGAACTGCACTGTAGCGTCACTGAAATCTGTTTTTCTACTGTTTACTGTCTTGTTGTATTTCATCTTAGGTTAATCTTTTATTTACTTTAGTTACATCCTTTTTGAGTCCTACTTATTGTGTCCTTTTCATATTGTCTTTTTACATTGGCATGTGGTTCTTTTATATCTTGTCTAAGTACCTTCATGCCTTATGTAAAGCACTTTTAATTGTTGGAAGTTGCTTTACACATCTGCTTTACCTTTCCTCTGTCCGTCTCGCCCTCCTTTCGTCCTCTCCGTGTCTTTATATCTTCCCCGGTCCTGTCTTGGAGGACTCTGTTTGTGTGTCTTTGTACATGTGTGACGGGGCTTGGGGGGTGGCGGCTGTATTGTCAGACACATCACAGCACCAGATGTCCAATTTGCACTTCAGCCTCGTCTGAATGGAGGGACGGATAGAGGGAAAACCAGGATGTTGGTGTGATGGCCTCCAAGAAAGAAAAGCAAGATATGGGAACAACATTTGAGTTGAGCGCAAGAGCAGTGAACAATTTCACTCTTTATTTTTAATCTAAAAAAAAAAATCTAGAATAACTCTGGTCAACTTTGTTTGGGTACCATGGACCATATGTCTGTACATACAAGAGGAGGGCAAATGTGTGCGTGGGCACGTTTGCTGCAGTTCAACGAAACTATCACCCATTAAGTTAGACTGCAGCCTAATTTGTAGTTCTATAAGTAATGCAAGAAGAATCATTAACAAATTTGAATCAGTATAAATTGAAATTGAACGATGTAAGTTGCACAAAAGAAAATAATAACCTTTTAAAAAAAGTTGCAAGCATTAGAGAGAGACGCAGAAAAAATAGAGAGGAGGACGGGGTATCTGTTAAATGTTGAACTGATGGTGTACATTCAGAAACATGGCAACTCATAGCACATGCGTCTGATTGCATCAATCAACCGAAGAACTACATAAAATTATAGGCTGAATGGAGCAAATGTTTGAAATTACATATTGAAGAAATGATCAAAGCAGGTTGAGGAAAAGGATAGAAAAGATCAATAAAACAAAAACTAAATTACACAAATGCAAATAATGATTTTTTTTTCCTTCAGCTCGCTCACTGATGCCTTTTTAATGTCTCCCTATGTAGTCTGAAGGTAAAGCAAAATCATACAAACGGGCATCTATGGTTGCTATCTGTGGATAAGTAGGACAAATCTGAAGTGCAACTGAAATATCCCTCGATGTCCTGAATGCACCCTATAAAGAGTTTAAGCACCGACTTAGAGGATCTTATTCTGTTATTTCTGCTTACCCCAGTTTGTAAATTGTAAGACGAATTTATCTAATATATCCTCTCTTGTGTTCTTCTCGATTGTGTTTTTTCATATTCAAACTAAAATAGTACTCAAGCATAGACTGTTGGTGTAGTGACATTTTCCATCCTCGGCTCTGACTGTATCTTAATGGCCGTATTACTGCTGCAGTGTACACTATCTGCGCTGTGTTGCTCAGTGCGGCGGGGTCACCTCAGCCTGTGTAGGTGTCAGTTGTAGTCTAATTCCTGTGATTTGGTGATGAATCTCTCTGATACAAGACAAGCATAGGGTCTGGTCCAGATGGAGCTCTATTAAGCTGTTAATAAATGAGGAATCTTCTCTGCTCTGCCTACATCTGTGCAATGGGAGACACACACACACACACACACACACACACACACACACACACACACACACACACACACACACACACACACAGTCAGAATATTATAATGAAGTAAAGCTAGCCAGATGGCTGAATTAGAAAGCCCTCTCTCGCTGCTTTTCTCTCTGTCTCTTCGTCTCTCTCTCTCTCTCTCTCTCTCTCTCTCTCTCTCTCTCTCTCTCTCTCTCTCTCTCTCTCTCTCTCTCTCTCACTCTTGCACTTTCTGCTGTCTCTCTGTTATATTTTTTTTCCTCTTCCTGTCTCCCTCTGTTTCCACATTATGGATGCTGGGCGTTGTCATAGCAGTGACCAGCTGGCAAACGTTTAAGGCCCTGCTGAAGTGCCCTTGAGCAAAATACTGAGGAGAATAGTAAAACAGTTTAAATTGTCTTTCTTTCTTATATTATATTATATTATATTATAAATTGAGTTCATGGTAACTTGTGTTATACCTCTACCATGTGCATATATTACAATATCATCTGCATTTATTTGGATGCTAGACTCCGGAAAAATAATATATGCGGTAAAATGTGTGGGATGTAAAACAGATCACCGAGGATGACCTTTGGTGAGTCTGTGGCCGGCTTGTTGATTGTGTACCTGCGAGGAGTTAGCTTACAGTACTATCTATAACGCTGAAATCATTCATTGGTTCACATTGCTGCAATGCAAATGAAATCATCTCCCAGTGTCCGAGCAGCTGTCTTTGTGTTTGTGCAGGTTTAGCCTTCAGACTATTCCATCAGACGTTGTGTTTGTATGTTTTTCCACAGGAAGTGGTAGACCGTTTAGGCCTTGAGACACTCAGCATTAACAAAAAAGAGATGAATTCTATATTTGAGTTATTCATTTACAAAAGACCTTCATGAATCAACTTTAAAGAGTCATAGTGCCATTTAATGAAGTGTTGCGTCAGGCCCACAGTGTAAACAGGCCTCCATACCGTACTTAAAGCATCAGCAGGTCCCATACCGGTCGAGGACCATTTTGTTAGGAAGCTAATAGGTTCTTTCTTAAAAGTGACTTTAAATGACAGCTGTCTGCCCGGATTCACTGACTGCCATCACGTCTCCATTCCCAAAACACTTAAACACTGCGCTGAGGCTTCTGCTGAGAGCACGGAGGAGGAGGCAGACGCGGTCGGAGAAAATGGTTGCAGGAGGTGAGTGAGGTGGATTAGAGTTGATGAAAGAGAAGGGAATTGGACTTGGGGCAGTGGGTTTTGAGTGGGGTGTTACAGAAAAGACAGGAGGGCTAAGAGTTACAGCGCTGGCGTCTGTTGTTACCGCCGGCACCAAGGGTGGCATACAGTTCTTTACTTTGAATTAGACCTCCGCCGGCTTCGCAGTTAACACCCGAGGTGGTCATTACGATGCCATTAGGATGGATAGTGCTGGGAGTCAGAGAGAGAGAGAGAGGGATATCTACACTAAGTGTAAACAGTCTGTCTGTCAGTCGGTGTCTGAGGAACTTTCTCTTCCCCTGGAGATTCAGCTCTCCTCTGACAGAAGAATGACAGAGAGCTCATGGGAATTACAGCAGTCTCTCTCTCTCTCTCTCTCTCTCTCTCTTTCCCTCTCTGTTTCCCCACACGGACTGACAGATCACAAACTCACAACAATAGGCTCTATTTTAATACCACTTTTTGTTGGTACACAAGGCTGACTTAAAATAAACAACCTTTCTATTGCCTCATGCTCTCTCTCATTTTCACAGTCTCTCCCTCTGAGTATGCTTTGCTCTCGCTGCCGCTGTTGTGCTGCATTGTTCGGGGGGATTGTCTTCTTTTTTTATTTTCTTTCATTTTCTTCCTCTCCTCTATTCTCTGGAGAAGAAGGAATGCTTTCCTGGGTGCAGTCAGTGATACGGCATGGAACAGCCCTTTCAGTTTCATTATATAAACAGCTTTGATGCCTCTTCTTGCTCTCTGATTTCTATGGCTAAGTGGCTTTTGGAGAGGGCTCTGGACTACAGAGACAAGAGGTGTGTGTGTGTGTGTGTGTGTGTGTGTGTGTGTGTGTGTGTGTGTGTGTGTGTGTGTGTGTGTGTGTGTGTGTGTGTGTGTGTGTGTGTGTGTGTGTGTGTGTGTGTGTGTGTGTGTGTGTGTGTGTGTACATGAGTTTCTCGTGTATGTGCGGCTGTCTAGAGTATGTTTATGCTCATGTCTTACACTGAGAAAGTTTAATCAGATAAACCAGTGAGCTGGAAAACCTCACATGGCCTTAAAACAGCTTGGTAACTGTGACTTCTGTTGTCTTAAAAACGTGTTTTTCAAAATGCATGTATAAATTGATTCTATATTTCACTATTACATTATTCATTTGGTCTTAAAGAGTCTAAAATCTATCTTGATGAAACTTACATCAGGTCATGCTTTCTGATCGTCTCCCAGTGCTGGTTTCAGATCATTGCTTTTGCTCCTTCCTCTATAATTACCTCACATTCTTCATTGTTGTTGACCATCTTAACCTTTTATGTTTTAAAACATATCGACTTGCAGCCACAATGGTCTTCATTAAGAACTTGGCTTGGTGTCCGAGTGAGAGTGATGAAGAGATTGTTACGGGGATGGCCAGAAGTCTGCATGCAGATGATGTCACAGCCCACCCACTTAAAGGTCTCTCATGGAGGCCATGCACTGGACTGTTCTCTCCCCATCCATCCCTCCTTCAACGCTTCTCCTCCTCTCAGCTGTCCGGCGCAGTGGGAGCTGGCACCAACTTTCTTGCTCCTGGGGATTGCTTCTCCATGTCTCCCTTCTTGTCTTCCTTCTTTCCTCCCGCTGAGCCCTCCTCTAAGTCCCTTCCTTCCTCCCTGATCCCCCTCGTCTTGCTTCATCGCCACAATGCTTCCTCTACACAAACAAACCACAGACACAGAGGTGACCTCAGCCGCAGAAGGTCTATTTCCGACTCCCACGGCCGCTCTCACGGTCCAGTAGAAAGCCCGCTGTTGTTGGAGGATACACCACCACCCTGCTGTCCTACGGTCAATTGAAACTCCACTTTTACCCGTTTTTGCTCTCTTAACCTTATTGAAGGCTGACTTTGTCAGTGAGGGTTATTTATACATGTTTTGTAAACTGTCACTCTTGGCCAATACACTGAAATTGTTCAGTCTGGGACTTTTGCGCTCACTCTTTATGATAGAATTTAATCTTACATTGACATTTCAGATAATGTTGCACCATAGACTGTACATAGTGACATCGGGACATCACTTATTGGTTTGTGGACTGCTGTTTTGAAGCCTTGAGTTTTGAGTGATTTCGCCATGTTGTTTTTTGCGCAACAAATGAGCG
The DNA here is from genome assembly GCF_027596085.1 of Anoplopoma fimbria. Classification (NCBI taxonomy): domain Eukaryota; kingdom Metazoa; phylum Chordata; class Actinopteri; order Perciformes; family Anoplopomatidae; genus Anoplopoma; species Anoplopoma fimbria. Next base: position 1,277,157 of record NC_072461.1, read on the forward strand.
GAAGTTACCATATTTGTAATGCTGAGGAGTGACGTAGAGACGCTGTTGGCTCTGGTAGCGGCAGCGACCTGTCAATCATTTAAGCCTGCCCTAAAGTATTCTCTGCTTGATGGTCTTTTTTACTCTAAAAGGGACCATAATTCAATAAATGAACATCATGCTGTTTTGAAACAGACTTGAAGCTACAGATTAAGACAATAAACCCATGTTTCCAATGTTTACTGACGGAATGAATCAAGTGAGAAGTAGGGTCATTTTCTCATAGACTTCCATAAAATGTGACTTATTCTCGCCCCGCTGGTCACTAGAGAGAATGCAGATTTTAAGACACTTCCTCATGTGGCTTCAATAGGCAGAACGGGGGGTTGCACCCATATCTTGTCAGCCTGAACGATATTACATATGTTTAGCAGATAAGAAGGACATTGTAAGCATGTTCATAGCCATGAAACCTATTTATTTTAATTTATTTAGGCAGCTTGTATATCTCTTGCTCTCTCTCTCTCTCACCACCCTTCCTTCCCTTCTCTTTGTGTGTCTTAATATTATGTGGCGAATCCACTCCTCTCCCATCGTCTGATGCCAACAATGCAGGCACTCAGCATTGCCTTCCTGCAGGCATTTCATTAAAGCACTAATAACACATTGGTAATTAGGTGACAAAGAGGCTTTTCTTATTGTACCGATCAGCTGCTGAGACAGAGTCCTCAAAGGCCCACACAGTGTGTGTGTGTGTGTGTGTGTGTGTGTGTGTGTGTGTGTGTGTGTGTGTGTGTGTGTGTGTGTGTGTGTGTGTGTGTGTGTGTGTGTGTGTGTGTGTGTGTGTGTGTGTGTGTGTGTGTGTACATTTTTGTGTGTGTCTCTGTTGTTTCGGAGCTGTATGCCTCTGCTCTAAGTGAATCCCATTTTTCAAAAAAAAAAAAAAAAAAAAAAAAAAAAAAAAGTCCAGTGGAATTGTAGTATTGTTCATTTTTCAACTCTTACTTTGGATCTTGTTTACTTCAGAGGTAATCTGGCTACAGGTTTTATTATGAACTTAAGCATACAGATGACCACACAGTCTGTAGACAAGCTTGGATATTAGATTCTTATTTAATATCTACAATATCCTTTTATCAGTGGAAATGCATTTACACAGCAAAACTTGCATTTTTTCCACTTTTCTCTCTTCTCTTGTTCCCTAGTCTCTCTCCTTATTCTATATCAGATGGTTCTCGAGCCACCTGAGGCACTGAACAAATAACCTAGTGCAAATGAAATTTCCTGTGAGGCTTATTGATGTCATTAAACACTAGCATACTGAGGCCCAGAATCATTTTAGTCTTCATCAGACCGGCTGACATTTTAGTGAATTAGCTGTTGGAGGTTTGGTGTGTTTGGATGAGGTGGGGTTGTTTTAGCTCTTCTAGCATTTTTCCCCCTTGACAGGGTCAAATGCTAGAATCGATCATCTCATTTGGTCCGTCTGCTGGCCTTTGATTGGTTGTCATAAGGCTAATATGTGTCTGGTGCCTAATGCTATTCTTGCATGATGTTCTTTTAAGCAGTAAACCGAGTTAGCATTGAGTTTCTTTCGAGGATGAAAGAGCATCATAATATTGGGATTATCAAGAGAATTCACAGTGGATTTACTTACTTTTTTTTTTTCTTGAGTACTCCTAAGTTGTGTGAGGCCTTTTGTTGTCCTTTCGTTTGCATCGATATGCCATATTCATGCCATTTAAAAAAAGTGTTTGGAGTTTGCAACATGTGATTTAGGGATATGGATAGTTTCATTGTCCCGTAGTTGAGATTTCAGAGCGTGGTCAAAAGAAAAATATTTTGAACTGTAGGTGCCAAAAGTGCCAAAAGCAAAGCAGATCATAGCCCAAAAGACTCCCATCAGTTCTTCACTTTTTGGTACTAACCCGTTACATTTTTTTTTACTAGTCATGCCAACATTGAGGGCAGAGCTTTTCTCACTACAAACTTGGACTTGGAACTTGGAGAAAATGTTGTCTTGTTAGTTTTACTGAGTCTAACTTCCTGCTTTCGGGAATAGCAGGATGTTTTTTGACCGGCATTCTCGTCATGTAGCTGTACTTTACCTCTGTTCTATGTACTGTGTCTTACGCAGGGCAAGTTTACTTTTGATTGGCTCCAAACACACACTAGTTGCTTGGGAATGTCTCTGGTTCAGTTTTTTCAGTTTTTTGATAGTTTATGTTGATATTTAAAAGATGTAATGTTGAATAGCCCAATTTACGACCATATATTTATTTTCTGTCTTCTGTGTGGATGTTTTGACCCATGACCCATCTCTATTACATTTAATGTATAAATGTATATTGACCTGTTAACAATCCATCTCAGTACAGTTTCACTCCTCTCCACATGAATAGATCTGAGCATCATGTCGCTCTTTGCTGTAAGTCGTGACAGTCTCTGGTTGGTCTTTGTTAGTGTTTTGGTTCAGTCAGTTGGTCAGTCTCTCTTTGTAGCTGTTCACCACTGGCCTTGATCTCCTGAATTAGTAAGTCTGATGCCTCAAAAGCTAACCAAAGTGAGATGTCACTTCAGATCAGGAAAGCATGTTGCTCAGCTCTCCCTATGGTCCATGCACCCATCATTGAATGGTTGTGACATGGATAGGGAGTCTGTCATTGCACGTGTTTGGGAAAACATCATCAGAGCGACAATGGCTCCAACACATCTCACTGCCAGCGGCCCTGTGCCCTTTCATCTGTTATCAGCACTCCTTTGTCTTCTCACAGCTGATCAAAAATCGAAATCTGTTCCACAAAGTGCCTCTCTATTCTCAGCTGAGCAGGATGTAGGGAGCAGAAAAGAGAAGGAAAGACGAAATAAGGAAAATGGAGAAGAAAGTTGTTAATGTCACTGAACCATGAAAGGCTTGGCCTGGGGTTGGAATGATTCGGTATACAAGGTTCTTTAGTGCTGTGGCTGCGGGGATAAACATAACTTACATCAGCCCTTCGCTTGTACAGGAGATTTCCTCTCCTGGCACTTACAACCTCAACGCTCTAACTGCGCTGTGATTCACACACACACACAGCTCACACAGTACGATCCAGACTCTTTCAAGTAGCTCATGTACACACACACATACACACTCATACCAGAGGGCAAACAAGGGGTTTTGAATAGTATTTTTTTATTCTGTTTGCACGCATGACAGTGGTTGCTATTACTTGTTCACACATACATACATAGTTTAGTATGCTTTTGTTGGATGGATTTGTATCAACAGCAATATAAAAATACTAATTGCATTAGACTGTATTATCAATGTAATCTCTGACTCTGTGTGTGTGTGTGTGTGTGTGTGTCTTTTTCTTTCTCTCTCCAGATCATCACTCAGTATGTTTATGAGCTGTTGGAGAAAAAGTGCAACATGACTAAAGCAATCCTGCCAGTAAGTACCCTGAGTGAAAAGAGGCATTTTCCTCTTTGAATTATGCCCTTGAAGATTAAAGGGAGTATTAAATATGAAAATTGACGTAAATGCTTAGGCTTCAGAGTGTGATTATGATATTGAGTGTCCTGTTAGAAAAAAACCCCCAAAAAACTAAAGAAAAGGGGATTGTGAGGAGTCAGCGCTCCCCATTCTCTATCAGTCTTTGTCTTTCTCTTTCTATCTCACTCACTTTCTCTCGTACTCACCCTCTTTCTTTTACCCCCTCCTCTGCCCACATCCTTTGTGCAAAAGTGTCTCCTCAACAAATTAACTGTATTGTGACGTGTCATTTTCAAAGGCGCAGAGGCGCAGCATGCTGATGCTTAATCTGTTTTGCATTCATTGGTGCTGAAGGGGACTTTCTACTCTGCCATCACGGAGTTATTCTTTGCCCAGCTCATCCAGGCTCAGAGCGCACACTTGATCCCTTTTTATTTGTTGTTGGAAGCATGTTTGTCTCTTTTTGCCCCCCCCCCTACCCCTCCATCCCTGCTCCTTTTCTGTTTGTAAAAGTTGTGATCATTTTTCAGGCTGCGCTTTATAGGGGTGTTAGACAGCGCTGGTGTTTAAAAGCACAGCAGAGTTAGCTCCAGCGCTAACAGTGTCCATAAATCACCTAGCCAGGGACTCGGCGCCTTTCATTAGCCTCCATGCTTTTTTAGTGGTTTATCTGTTTTGGCCTATTTATCTCATTATTCCTCTGGAAAATTGCTCTGTTCTGCTTTCCTGCTGCCCACCTGCCTGCCTGCGTGCGTGCGTGCGTGTGTGCTTGTGTGTGTGTGTGTGTCTGTCCGGGTATTTGTGTATTAGTGGTGGGTCCGTCCACCTGCGTGGCATTGAACTTGTGACCGCAGATTTTAAGAAGATTAACCACAGCCAAGTATAGGGAGAGGGAATGAGGGAGCACAAGAGAATAAAGGGTAAGATTTCTCCCCCACTCGGCTCTCTTTGTCTGCTTGGATTAAGTTCTTGCAGCTGCCACCCATGGCTTTTATGGACACTGTTTGCCTCCTTAGAGATTCTTCCAGGCATACTGGGGAGCGATGCAAAGACTTATGGGGATGTGGACCTATTGCACGCACACACATAAACACTCACTTACTCACTTAGCCTCTCTTTTTGTCTGTATTCCTTTCTCCCTGAGTTTTAATCACATAAAGACTGTTTTTTAATCATGATTATTGATGATTAGTGTGCTAATGCTTATGAGCTCTTACAATTCCAAAGGCCACAGAGGAGAATGTCGTTTCTTGTTTCTCTTCATAAATACATTTCCAACAATTCACTTCAAAATCATTATCAGAAGATTCTTTGACATAGCGGAAATCACAATTTGATCACCTTTTGCTGCTTTTGCATTGAAACAGCAAATTTTTATTTTTGATTGAGTTAAATATCCTGAAATAATTTATAATGTAATGATAAAAACATGTTGAGCAGTTTAAAAAAACGAATGAACATCATTGGGAAACATTTATTTTTCTATTGTCCATTATTGACACACGATAACCTGTGCTTTCCTGAACCTTTTAGGTGGACGCTACAGAAGATGAAGCCACCAGTTTTATCTACATGAGCCCAGATGCCTTATCCAACCCTTCTAAGCTGCTGGTGCTGATCCAGGGCAGCGGTGTGGTGCGGGCCGGTCAGTGGGCCCGTAGACTCATCATCAACCAGGACCTGGACTCAGGGACACAAATCCCCTTCATCACCAGAGCCATAGAGGTAGGGGGCACAACAAAAGAAGTTCAGTCTGTTCTGTTGGATGTTGAACAGATTTTTTGATCTCTGATCCAAGATGTCCATTTTCATGTTTCACAAAGAGAGACTGGGTAGGCTGAGTGCACTGAGGACACTGCATGTGAGATGTTATTGTGGAGCTAGTTATCAATCATTTTTCTTCTAGTACTTTCCTTTGCAACCAGTGTAAACTGTGACTCATCTTTGGTACGTTTGGTAGTTTTATGGGTCTCATCGTGTGGTCCTTGGTGGTACCACCACCACCACCACCACCACCACCACCACAGTGGTTAGCCTGGTTTGACATTGATGTGGCTCAATGTTTATTTAAAAAGCAGGCTTGGTTATTTTTGGGCTGTGGAAGGAGTTGTGGCACGTTCTTGTATATTTGACCTGAGGCTTGAATGGGATTGTGTGTCGGTGGCTGTTGCTGAGTTATTTCGTAGCTCCGATTTAGGTTTTACTGCATTCACTCAATTCAGTTGAACTTCATTTTGTGTACAATTTACACAGAATGGAAAGGAGACTTTGTCCCGTGGTCATTTGAGAAATGATATGATGCCGAACAATTTCTGCAAGCCACAGCATCATATAACAACAAGCAGACATTCATTCACAGGTGCAAACATAGACTCATACTCTTGAATGATACCATCACTGCACGCGCCTCAACCCAGAATTGAGGATTATATTGTTCTTGTTAGTAAAATGAAGCATATTCTTCAACCTGATCATCATCATTGCACAAGAAAACATTTATGCGTTCCCATAATGCCTGATTCTATAGTACTCTGAGCTGAGAGAGAGAAAGATGTAATGTAATGTAAAATATAGATTTGTTTGTCTTTTCCCACTGTATGATCACATCCCTGTTTATACATCTGTGTGTCAGCAAGCAAAGGGTGGCTCTGCCTGTCTTATTATTTTCATCCCCATCTCTGCGCTCATTTGTCAGCCCGGCCACGACTACCTGTGTAATTTCATCGGCCTGCTGTTCAAATTGACTTAAGGGAGATCCTGCTCTCCCTCTCCCCTTGTTCCCTCGTTTCGTCCATCTGAATGCCATAAAGACTTTCACTGCTGTGTAAAGCTCACTCCTGCTGTGTACAACAACGGGGGAGGTTTGTGTTGCGTGCCCATGTGTGTGCTTACGGATGATTTGGCTACCCCGAGTCTTTGAATTACAGTTACCCTAGCTGGTATTACAGTTGGAAAAGGCAGGGTTGCACTGCAGAAAGCCAAAGTGACAGCTTAGATGTAGAGAACACGGTGTGCGTAGTGCGAGTGTTGCTCATTCATCATAGTAAACAAGAAATCGTGTTCTTACAACCCTGACAAATCATCATCCTGGCATTTACCACACACATGCCTTGTACTCCGTGTGTGCACTGGAAAGACAAGCACACACTTTTACAGTCAATTCATGCTGTCTGCATCGATTATGGGCATGTTTGTGGTTTATTATGTCATACCATGAAATTTGTGTGGATGCGATTATAAGTGTTATGTTCAAGAGTGTAATGTTTACAGCTCCTATACAATCTGAAGAAAGAAGGTGAAATATTGATTGAACACACATATTCCTTAATTTTCAGGCAGGTAGCACCCAAGGAAAGGAATACATGTTTGATCCAAAACTCTCAAATGAATGAGCAGATACAGACATGACACATTATATTGGATTTACAAATTTAGATAAATATGGTGTTGGGTCAAATATTTCCACAATCTGTTGCCTCGATTGCGGCTCATGTGAAGTTACTCACGAGAAGTTGATTGGAAATTTAAAGCGTGCAGCAAAGGGTCAACTGGAATGCATTCTGCAAATATGTGGGGAGCTTGTGGCTTAACAAAACACATGAGCAAGCAGACACACATATACAGATAAAACAATGACTCACTACTAATGTAGTGTGTGTGCGCGCGTGTGTGTGTGTGTTTATGTGTGTGCATTGCAATTCTATGGTGTGTGTGGGCTTGCACATTCTTGTGTCAAAGCACCTCTCTGAAATATGCATAGCCATGGTCCTCGGAACTTCGCGTCAGCCTTTCCACTCTTCCGATGGGAAAAATAGCTGATTGCGCTGTAGTTAATCAGGCCCTTAACACAACATACATGCGCACACACACACACACACACACACAGCACGCACACACACACACACACACACACACACACACACACACACACACACACACACACACACACACACACACAACTTGAATCTCGGGTCAGCCTGTGTCTTACACACCATTTACACCCCATCACCTTACTCTGCCTCCCATATCCACCACACTCCTGTCAAAAGGTTTCACAATCTTTGTCATAATGCCATATGATGTTGACACATTAATAAGCTGGCAAAACGTATATAATAAATATTAGTTTTAAGTACCTACGCAAAGACGTGCAGACCGAGAAATCATACACACACAGACACAAATGCATCACATCGGGCAGAGGGTACGCTTGTGGCATTCTCCACAGTGTACAGTGCCGCCGGGTTAAGGGTAAGCTTTGCGCTGTGTGTGCAGGTCTCATGCATGTTGTCTTCGTGTGTGTGTGTGTGTGTGTGTGTGTGTGTGTGTGTGTGTGTGTGTGTGTGTGTGTGTGTGTGTGTGTGTGTGTGTGTGTGTGTGTGTGTGTGTGTGTGTGTGTGTGTGTGTGTGTGTGTGTGTGTGTGTGTGTGTGTGTGCACTTGAAAGTGGTTCTATTCCCATACCCTAGAGTTAAAATGACAGGTGAGAGGAGGATTCTCCAGCATCAACCATTGAGTGGGGGAAAGAGGTGGAAAAGAGGAATATGAGATGGAGGGTGGTCGGGTGGGTGGGTGGGGGAGAAGAAAATGCAGAGACATAGAAGGGTTATGATTGGTGGACAGAAGAGGAAAGACGGAGAGGGGAACAGAGAGGATTGAAGCCGGAAGAGAGAAATGAGGAGGACGAGGGAGTGCCTGCAAATGGGGTGGGACTGGCAGAGGAGAGACGGGAGTATAGAGAGAGAGGGAGAGAGAGAGAGAGTAGGCAGAAGGCAGGCGTCTGACAGCTCCACTACTGGGAGAGGGCCTCTTAATGACAGCTTATTCCTTCATGATTTCAATTCCTGACAGTCGACAGGTCTGCTTGTTGCATCATGGCAGCTGTATCATTACCTTCTGGCCCTGTCACTGCTCTGCATCCTGAGACTGAGATGGTGGAGGTGGAGGGTGGGCGCAGTGGGGTTTGGAGGGGATGGGGGGGGGAGTAAGAGAGAGAGAGAGAGAGTAGATTGTGAGGTTACAGTCAGAATAATTGAGGAAGGAGGGAATATTGAAAGGTGGGATGATTAGTTATAGTAGCTGTACGAGTTAAGAGTTGGACTTTCAACGTGTGCAAGTTTGTGTCCAGATTCAAAGAAAGCTTAGGAATGCTGTTGTGAGGCCTGAGCTCTCCTATATCACTTATCTGGTCATGACAAAATGACATTTTAGTACCTTTGTTCGTTTACTTTGAATCCCTTCTTTACCGTTATCGTTCAACTTTTCTTGCAGTCGTCATCTTTCGGTTTTGCAGACGTTAGCTATTGGCTACTGTGTGGTTAGAAAAACTTCCAAAGTAGTTTGTATTTGTCTGGGGTCAAAATCCCAATATATTTGAAGATGAACAAGTTATCTTTGTCAGCTACGCTCATGATTTATGTAGAAGTTCGGTTGGTGGTGCTGTTTTTCTTCACATGGTTTAAAAGTCTTCATCTTGTTTTCATTGTTTCTTATTCAATCTCTTTTTCTGTGCATTCCATAATAATTCAAATATGAAGGAAGTCATTCACAATATCCAGCCTGACAACTCTCTGAAGTGTTAACTGCATATGTGTATACACAGAACCACACATATAAACTGTCTGCAAGAACTACTTAATTCAATTTAGAAGTTGCTAGTACAAAAACAGATCTATAATCCCTGGAATGCCCCTTCCTTCTTACCCCCCCCCCCCCCCCCCTCTCCTTCTCTATATTTCTCTCTCTCTCTCTCTCTCGGACTGTCTGTCTCTGTCTCTCTCTCAATAGTGAGTCAGGCTCGACACTGGAGACCCTCTGGAAAGGAACAGGGGGGTGTGGTGTTTTCAAAAGTGTGTCAAAAGCCTAGGGGTTTGTATCTGCCCAGAATTTCAATGGGGGGGCTGAAAGGGGGCAGCGAAGCAGAAAAACTTAAACACAGAAATACTCTATACTATTTTTTATTTATTTTTTAGCTTGATGATGTCCACTTCAAAATCACCTGCACACTCTGGCATCTGCCTGTGCTTTGTCACAGCCCTCTCTGTCTCTCTCTCTCTCTCTCTCTCTCTCTCTCTCTCTCTCTCTCTCTCTCAATCACCTTTCTTCCTCCTCCTCCTCCTCCTTTCTCATTAGTTCCTCTAATTCCCCCGAGCTGTGAGTTAACCTGTTTGTATGTGTGTGAGCGTGGAGCCCGCCTACAGGCTACAACATTGTACATACAGTGCGTGTACAGCCTATCTTGGGGCATCAGGTGGCTACACAGGCTAGACAAGGTATCACTCTTTTTCAGCCAGCCAGGTTTAGCCAGAGGACAGTTTCTGTATGCGCGTGTGTGTGTGTCTGTCTGTCTGTAGAGGTCAAAAGATGCGCCCTCCTGCCATGGCCTTGTAATAGCAGCCCTGCAAGCAATAGCAATACACACACACACACACACACACACACACACACACACACACACACACACACACACACACACACACACACACACACACACACACTCACAGGCATACACGCACCTCCAGGTGGGAAGGTCCCAGCACATCCCGCAGCTCAGATCAATGCACTTGACACCTTCAAAGGAGGGTGTGGGGCCTGGACTTGCTCTGGGGTTAAACCTCTTTTAAATAGCATCCCGCGGGAAGGCAGCTGTCAATAACCCACCATAATTACCGGGGCCAGGCCCGCCAAGGGCTCGGCTGCACAGGCCAAATTAAAAATTGATCAGAGGGAGAGAAAACATTATTTCGTGGTGGTATTCCCTGTCCTAACAGCACTGCTGCAGCCGTATGTGAAATCTCATCAATTGAGGTCCGAGCTAGATATCTAGAGAGCTATTTATCTATCTATCTGCCCCCTTCGTCCAGATGAACAATGGAGTGCTGTCCCTGTTGTCGAAAAAATTTGCATGTTAAGTGTCTTTTGGTGTGCACGCCTCCGTGTGTGCGCGTACATGCGGTACATGAGTGTGTGCATACTGTATGAGCATGCAGCTGATTGTTATGTGCTCCAGGTAATCGTACATCATTCCCTGTCTGTGTCGTGTGTGTGTGTGTGTGTGTGTGTGTGTGTGTGTGTGTGTGTGTGTGTGTGTGTGTGTGTGTGTGTGTGTGTGTGTGTGTGTGTGTGTGTGTGTGTGTGTGTGTGTGTGTGTGTGTGTGTGTGTGTGTGTGTGTGTATGTGTGTGCACGCCTTGTAGCAGTATATTGATTGTGGTCTCATTGAGTTTCTCTTGGCAGGGAGCCTTTATTTGTCAGTCAGAGAACGATATGAAGAAGATATGTTCATCCTCAGGCTTCCTCTAGGAAAACACACAGGCTATTGTTTCACAAGACACTGATAAATGAGAATGACAGTTTACAATGGGTTTCAGCTATTTTCTCAACACACACTGAAGGTAAAAGGTCATAGCACATGGTTATTATCATTGGATTCTGTATGTCATGCGTGTAGGACGTGTTCTTCGCGTTCAGTATTAAGCCCTATTTAAAATGGATTTTCTTTTGGGAGGTCTTGTCATTATCATAATTACCAGTGGCATCTGTAATTTGCATCCATTGCAAATCTGCCAGATACTTAATTCACTCAAGTGTTTATGGGGCAGCATGCATTATGACATTTTACATTTGGGCTAAGAGCAGCGGTTCAAGGGAAAACACACAGCACATTTTGTGGTGTTAATTAGTGTTGATTGGCCTCAATTAACACAGGAAGTGATTTTAAGACTTTCAGAGTTACAGTAAATGAACTCTGGGAATTTTCCTGTCCAGATATCACTTATTTTGTGTAGAGTACCTCAAGATTTACTCACATAATACATGCAAATTGCATTAGAGGATTCCTCCTCTAAAAGTAATCCAATTTGAATAGTGTGACTTTAAACATAGCGCTTCAGATTAGTTGTTCCCAAAGTGGGGGCTGCAGCACTCCGGGGTGCCATAAAACCTGGCCAGGGATGTGGCAAGATTTGTTTTTCATTTTTTGTGGTTACCTTTTGATAACATTGTATCCCACTTTTTCACCAAGAATATAGCTAAAATAAATGCAGAAAATAGAGATTTACTATGACATTCTCAGCTTAAAGGGGTGCATGAGAGTGTGTTTGTGTGTCGCTGTGGTGCCATTGTTTAAATAAAGTTTGGGAACTACTGCTGTAGTTTAAAAAACTGAACTGAATGACGAGTTCAGATCTAGCAGTTAGTTTGTTACAGTAGTTTAAACACACTCAAAAGGGGAAAAAGGAACTTTTACTTTCTGAATGTACAGTGTGTACACAAGCGTTCTAATATACTGTATACGCGCTGCTGAGAGTTGTTTGGTGTGTCAGTATGATCACGCCACCATGCTGCTTGGGGGATGAGGATGAAAAACAAAAGAAAATGAAAGAGGAAGACTTTGATCTAATTGTGAAACATTATTTGGGAGTGAACATTTTTTCAGCCCACGTGTGATAATTGACTTTATCTTTTTTCCTCTTTAAATTAACAAATTATACCATCAAAAAGGCTTTGTCTCTGTGTGAGTTTGTGTGTGTGTGTGTGTGTGTGTGTGTGTGTGTGTGTGTGTGTGTGTGTGTGTGTGTGTGTGTGTGTGTGTGTGTGTGTGTGTGTGTGTGTGTGTGTGTGTGTGTGTGTGTGTGTGTGTGTGTCTGTGTATGTGAGGTGGGTAGTAGGTCATTTGCAGCTGCAGGCTGTGTGTGTGCGTCCCAATGGGAAGGTCTTGTTTAGTCTCTCTTCCAGTGGGCCCCAGGCAGTGTGTGGTGGATACCTCCTCACTCTCTCACTGGGAACACTTCTCTATGGCCAATGCACAGACACACACACAAACAGACACACACACACACACACACACACACACACACACACACACATATAAACGACACACACACACAGAAAAAATCATTCCACAATATTTTGCACAATTTGTCAACCTGTGCAGCCGCACTAACTGACAGCGGAAACATTTTTTGCTTGTGGGTGGATGGGGTACCGTATGAGTTTGAGTCAGTTGATGTTACGTGCAGACACACACACACACACACACACACACACACACACACACACACACACACACACACACACACACACACACACACACACACACACACACACACACATGCATCCCCTTGTAAATTTTCCATGTATCCTCCATCGCAGCAGGTTTGCTGAGGTTAAAAGTGCTGAGCTGTGGATGTTCCAGGAGGAAATTGAGTTTTGTGAGGAACTAGCGCTGAGCAGATAGGTGACCCACGGTGAATTTACACTGCACTACACACAGACACACACACACAAACACACGCAAACACACACACACACAATCAGCCACTGAGCATCTCTTAGGGTCAAAGTTGAAACCTGCTGTAAGCTCTCCAGTGCCAGTGTCATGCTCCTAGACTGTGTGCTCCACCCTTTGATCGATGAGAGGAAACTCAGTGCTTAAATAGGGGTTACCAGGGTCCTGGGGGGTACACTAGGGTTAGAGGCAAACAACAACAAATCTTTCAGCTAATAGTTTTAGTGCCGACTCTGTGGTTAGAAATGAAAATAGATGCTGTGGGGCTGCTCTGGTTTTCTGTAGAAATTTGAGGTAACTGATATAAGAATGATATATTGTTTGTTTTATGCCGACAACATGATGCTGTTCAGCCGTGTAAACCAGCTTTTCAATAATTTGGCTCACTGAATTATTTGTTATTAAGTGATAGGTCATACATTTATTAGAGGCCACGGTTTTATTATGTGTTTATCCGTATGTGTCGGGGCCTTCTGGCTGTCTGCTTTTGTGTTTTTCCTGTCTCTGTATGTAACCAGACATCAAGGAAGGAATCTGTATTTGAAGGCTTATCTGTCATTTGAGACTGATATTGTCCTGCATTCTCTGTGGATGTGAAATGTACATTTCAATACATCAGATCAGGGCGGCGATGGCGGTGTCTGTGTTCCAAGATATGTGTGCTTTTGTGTCGGAGCGAAGGAAAGAGAGAGACAGACAATGAGGAGAGATGGCATCTGTGATCAGATTTGTTCTGCAGCTCTTTTGTCTTCTACAGCTCAGTGGGTCAGTAGATAACTGTTTGTTTCAGTATGTGTGTCTGCCCTGTGTAACAGCCATCAACTTGGGTTAAACTTTGGCACAAAAAAGCATGAAATCCATGTGTTTAAGCAAAGACGAGTTGAAGGTGTACAGTATTTGTCAACAAATATGTCTTCTCCCATGAAGACACATTTGATATAATTACAGCTGTGTTTACTATATTGTCTCTTATTAACAGTTAACATAGCAACCTCCACTTTTGGGAGTTCTAGTTGTTGACAAATACATAAATAAACATTTATACCTTCTGATTACTACATCATGGTGTTTCATAAACCATTTTTATTCCATATTTATATACTGCTTGTAAATGCTAAATAGGGGGACTTAAACTGTAGGATGTACCATGTTACCGATGTAAACACACTAGATTTGTGAATTACTTCTCTGCTTCTGCGTAATGCTACAACATGCTGACATCAGGATCTGAACTTCTTCACCGCACAACAACTATATAACACATATTTAGATCCGTTTATAGTTTATCCATCACTTTTTTTTTTTGTGAAACTTGTCATCAGTTTCATCTGAGTCAACACCGACCTGTGTATTTGGTGTGACTCTCCTCCCCTTTATCTGGTGTTATGGTGCTCCTGATAGGTGTTATTATCCTGCTGTATGCTGACAGCCTATCCCTTAACCCTCTTAGGAGCACACTATGCCACGCTTGGCTGACTTGTTTGCGCTGATGTCAAGTTTTAGCGGTTAGCAGGCGGTTACCATATGCCACTGTGCTGCTGTCGCCCCCAATGTCAGTCAAACGAATGTCAACCTGAGCTCAGAAACACAGTACACCACGGCGCACACCCAGAAACACAGCGACACACACACACACACACACACACAGTCACTCATACTAACATACTGTACACATAAATAAACTTGCCATAAAGCAAAATGCAGGAGGAAGAACAAAGGAATGTGTTTGGGATGCCAGGATAGGACAGTGTGGCTTGTCTCCAGGAAGGCCCTGACATGCTGCTCTTCATCAGCTGACTGTAGGAGTCAAGTATGAGGCAGAGAACTGCCTGTAAAACATAGACCTAAATATTCGCATACATAAGAAGGAGATGAACCCTTTCATAGTCTAGTTTTGGTTGCTAATATTTCTAGCATTGGTAATGACCAAGAAATGAATTAACCCATTATTTGATTGAAACCACGCTTTGATAAACTAACAGCCTACCATCAGGGGGCGATCAAGATGTTTTACTTTACTTAAAGGGGAGCTGTCATGCCGCGGCATTCTATGAAAAGCCTTCCTGGATGGTGACAGTCCAGAGTAGCACACTGTGAAAGTGAAACCAATGCTTCGTTCATTTTATGGTGGATAAAAAGTCTTGAGCAAGGATTTGTCTATTAGCATGAGTTTAGAACAACATCGAAGTGAAAGCAGTGCTCTGTTTATTTAAAATGTGTAAATTGTGCAATAAAAATATTTTGCACCTTAAGCAATGAATAATGACAATTAGAGTTGCAGCTATTAGTCAACTAATCAATTAGCCAATCGACAGAGAATAATCCATTTTTTTTGATAAGCTATTAATCAATTTTTCATGCATAAATGGCAGAAAACGCTTTTTTAAGCCTCTCAAATATGAAGATTTCCTGCTTTCCCTGTTTTATATCATATGGATCTGACATGTATGGTAAATCACTTTGAGTGGTCAGAATACTACAAAATGCGCTGTATAAATGAAAGTCCATTTACTGTTAAAAACCCTGACAACTATGGTTGTAAACAACCAAACACGGGGTACTGCAACTGGGCCTTTAACCCCCCTCTCTTATGACCTTTTATAATTTGTGTCGCTCGATCAGCACCTCTCTAAGGATCATATTATCATCAGTACACTCTACTGACTATGTTCATCAACTCAACCCTAAACCTCTTTAATCCTCTCCCCATCTCAACTCAAAGGTCCTGATATTAAATGTATACGATTTCTATCCTGAGTGTGGATTTGATGCTCACATGAGGTGCATTTCCACACTTATTTTCCAAGCTAAATGAGCTGTCTTGTCTATCAGGAGCCCTAGTAGATAAGTGTTACCATAGTGGACAGAAAAGTATCATGTTTCAGCTTTTTACAGAGATTGTTACAAATGATGTCCTTTGTGAACTGTGAAATGATAATAGAACAGAAGTTTGCTTGGACAATGAAAGCTTTTCCTGTGCTGGCACCGTGTGAATAAATCTGTCAATGGCAGACAAACCCAAATCAAGATTTACGATAGCTTTAATGCTGTATATGACCAGAGTGTGTAAGAGAACTACCAGCTGCTCCAGGATAGCCGCTCGCTGCTCCCAACTTGGTCTTTGCGCACACGTGAGAAATCCTGCTTCAGTTCACTCCATTACAAATGTGGCAAATTCTGCCCTTCAGTCAGGATTAATGCAATGCAAAGGGATATGTGTGGCATTAAGAAAGGAGAAAAAAACAACAAACATAAACACCACTTCCAGAAGCCACACAGATGGGTATCCAAGAGGCATACACCGAATACATCTGCACACACATGCATGCAAAAGTGCACACACAGATACACAAACTGACATTCACACACTCGCACATCTGTCCATAAATGAAAGCCCTTTTATCATTCTCAAAGATGTTTTCATTTGTGATTGCCCATCACCAGAAAGCAGGATATAAGTGTGTGTGTGTGTGTGTGTGTGTGTGTGTGTGTGTGTGTGTGTGTGTGTGTGTGTGTGTGTGTGTGTGTGTGTGTGTGTGTGTGTGTGTGTGTGTGTGTGTGTGTGTGTGTGTGTGTGTGTGTGTGTGTGCTGTGTGTGTGTGTGTGTGTGTGTGTGTAGCTACTGTACATTATGTCCTTCACACCTGATGAAAGTGTACCTCCCCTGTCTCCCTGCCTCCCCCCTCATCCCCTCTGTATCCATCTTAAGATGTTTGTGGCTGTTTTCTGGTGTTTGGCTCTTTGTTCAGAGAGGCGGCGTGGCCCCGCAGCTCTCTGTTCATTTTGACCTTGTACAAACTCAACCTTCCCTCTCCCTCCTGAGTTTCTCTTCCTCTCTCCTTTCTCTCTCTTCTCTTTCTAAGGTTCTTGTTTCCTGTTCACCTTTCCTGTTCGCCTCTGTGGCTGTTTTTATCCAAAGTGCAGTGCAGTAGCCTTTGGAGTCACTGTCTCTTTGGCCTCTGACGGATCAGGATGGCAGTGTGTGACCATGGAGGATTGGGCTGTTTCTGCATTCTTCCTCTTGGTATCTCTCTCTCCCTCTCTCTCTCTCTCTCTCTGCTCCCTCTGTATCTCTCTCCGCTTCCCTCGCTCTGTCTAAATTAAACACTAGTTAAACTGCTGAGCACTAGCTTCGATTGGACAGTGATAAAGAAGTAACATTATTGTAACAGTAACATGACATGGTGCTTTACAACCCCAGGGAATGACAAGGGAGAGAGGCGCCGTAATCCTTTTTAATTTCACTGATATCATTGTAATAAGAGGGAAAGAGGAGGAGGAGGAGAGAGAGAGCAGGGAAAAGGGAGGGAAGTGAGATGTCTCAGACCAGAGACTGTGCTCTAGCTGACTGCAGTGTCTTGTGGTGACCTAGTTGCAACCCCTTTGAAGTCCACAGGCTGATCTCTCTCTATAGGCTGCAGAGGAGATTTGCTGCATACAGCTTTATTAGACCGGCATAGAAAAAGAGAGAGAGGTGAATCAAATTCATGGGGTCTTGAACCGGCCCTAAACCTCCTCGCCACAGACATATGTGCACATGTATTCTTAAGGTGTCCGTTAGAACACGCTTTCAAGTGTGCATGTGCTGTAGGATGCGTTTTTGGCTCTGACTGTGCAATTGCAAGCCCTCTCTCTCTCTCTCTCTCTCTCTCTCTCTCTCTCTCTCTCTCTCTCTCTGTATGTGTGTTTGCATGTGTGTGTGTGTTTGTATGTAGCAGGTATTCCTTTTGGAACATGTAGCTGTAATGGCAGGCCAAACAAAGCCTTTATCCTTTAGTCCGCCACATAAGGAGACAGTGTTTCATTGTCAGGAGAGCTGACCTAGAATAGTCCAATCACTCGACATCCAGCCCCCTGTCTGCCCTCTCCTGTGATCACCATGCTGCCAATGCCGCAGTCTATACTGTGTGTGTGTGTGTGTGTGTGTGTGTGTGTGTGTGTGTGTGTGTGTGTGTGTGTGTGTGCGTGTGACCCAGTTCAGTCACTGGTGTCGCCAGGCTTGCCCCTGGTGGTGAGGGCACGCATGTTAGGGCACAAAACCCTCTGATGTGTGTGTTCTGATCAAGCACAACTGTAGATTTCTTATAGCTTCTGTGGTTTGGAAATCTATTGGACAGGAATTATACAAGTTTGATCCCCAACCTTTTCTGTCTGTGTGTAACTCGCCGCTGCTGCCGTTTTGATTAAGTTTGTGTACAGTGATTTACATTCAGCAGGTGTCTTAGAAGAGTCAGAGCAATTACACACAGGTGTGTGTGTGGCATAGGGAGTTTATGGAGACACACACGCACACCTTCTGACATGGCCGCCCAGTGAACTCTCAGTTATTATCTGGATCCTTTCTCCTGCACCCCATTGAGAACCAGTGTGAGCAGACATTCACTGCTGTGGGCATGCTAACCTTTCTTCTCCCCCCTTGCTGCACAACACAATGAGACAGAGACACACGCGTTTGTTCAAGTTGGGCTTCAATTAAAAAATCCACTTCACTTTTTTTTTTTCCCACTCCTTCTTTCTCCTTTTTACTCTCGTCTTCCTTTCCCTTCCTTTGCCTTCTTTTTTGAAGTTAGCCTGGGGCCTTGCAGAGCCTCATCAACCCTTTGCCTTGGCTAGATTGCATACAGGTACCCTCTGTGGCTATTTCAAATGACTTAATTAGCTTCTGAGTGCGGCGGGTTGGTAGAAGCCTTCTCTTTCTCTCCCCTATTCCTCTCTCTCTCTCTCTCTTACTCTCTCTCTCTCTGTCTTCAGAGAGAGAGAGAGAAAAATGATTGAGCACATGTGACACATTTAGTCCCTTGCCGTGTGGTTTCACTTTCTAGGTCATGCTCCGGCTGTGAAGCTGACTGCCTATTACCTCGTAGAATAAGATGACACACACTGAGACATGCAGAGAGACAGTGTGCACATGCATCCGTATACACACACACACACACACACACACACACACACACACACACACACACACACACACACACACACACACACACACACACACACACACACACACACACACACACACACCCCCCCTCCCCCATACATGCACAAGCTACATACATGCTATGCTTAGTTTGATTGTCACTCTTTATCTTTAGCTTAAGGCTACATCTCACCACCGTTATTTGTAATTGATCTACTTTTCATTGATGCGATATTTATTAATTCCATAGCCAAATAAAGGGAACATTTTGGTTGCTGTTTGCTAAGCTAGTTTGGCACTTGCTTGTTTGGAGGCTTAGACACAAGCCAACAATGTTTTGTTGTGTTAAGTCCCCATGCGTGAATTCCCATACACACCAATGATCAAGGTGTGCGCTTGTGTTCAGACTGTTGCCGTGCCTGTGTTTTTTTATCGGTGACAACAACGTCAAGGGCATGCCCCACTGCACTACAAAAAATCCATGTTGCCACATCCATCTCAGCCCTGATACCACACATGCACCACATATACATTACACATGGGCACTGCAGACACTCATATACACGAAGTAGCATGTCTTTTCAGCTCCCCTTCCAGGGGACATGGAGAAAACAGAAATGTGTTGGATGTTTCAACCTTTGTTGTCCTCTGTTGTTGTTCGTGGCTTAAAAGCAGAGTCTGTCAGACTGTATACAGCGATGCAAGTGGTAGCAGTCTTCCAAAATGTCAGTTTCGCAAACAATCACAAACTGCGTCAGAATGTTTGTCAGTGACAGGTGATTGGTCCCTGTACCTCTTTTAGCATTGTAAACTGTCAAGGTCTTGAAAGTCAGCTGGCGAGAGTTTTTGCTCCATAAAGCTTTATTGTAATGAAGTGCCTGATGGAAAGATATGACCACAAGGATGTGATCAGTGATGGTCATCACTGACTAAATGAGTTCTCTCACACCTCAGGGTGGGACCAAGATCTCAGGGGGTTTAGGAGAGCAATGTGCCTGTTAACTTCTGGCTCTCTGGTCCAGCTATAGCTTGCTGGCTAGCTTCAGGCCTGTCTTAAAAACCTGTGCCTGCTAAATTAAGTTTGGCTGTGTGCACAGCCTGTGGCACCACACGCATACACACACACACACACACACACACACACACACACACACACACACACACACACACACACACACACACACACACACACACACACACACACACACACATATGCATTTACAGCCGCTTCAAGTCAGGCATTTACCCATACCAGTGTGCAAGAACACACACGCGCACACACACACACACACACGTACAGACTCTCACACTCTCACGTTCACTCTCCCATTACCCAATCTTAATTGGCTACCTTTCCTCTTTCTCTCTTCCTCTCTATCTCTCTCTTGGACAGGCCTACAGGCCTGTTGGTACGCTGGCACACAGCAGCACAGTTTGGGCGTGCAAGCAGGTCTGGGGGCATGGATGAAATTGGAGAGAGAAGCAATACAGATGGGTGCTAGGATGAGGTTTAGATCGCAATCAAGCGATGAGGGAGGGCAAAATTATAGCCATGCCTCCATACCGAGCGTATATTTCACAATAAATATCTTGACAATATCAGTGCTACTGTATTTTCACCCACACATATTCAGACCACTTGTTAAAGCCATCGTTAGAAAGTAGAGTAGGAGATGCCTTTCTCCGTTTCCACTAGCTGAGGACTTGTCATGTGCTGTCAGCCAGCTTGTTCTCCATGTGCCTGTCACTGCTCTGGATAGGAGCTCTGGGTCCCAGCATCCTGCCAATTGGTGAACTGTGTGTGATTGTGTGGGTGTGTGCGTATATGTATGTGTGCATGTTGCCCTCAGAGCACTTTGTTGATTCTGCTCTGCGGTGTCAGTGACACATTGAGCGGGGTTCGGTGGGAGTCCCCTGGTTTCCCTCGTGCTGTGTTTACTCCATCTGTTTATTCCCCGAAAAACACTCTCAAATCTATTACCTCTCTCTTTTTTTCCTCGTTCCCTCTTTTTTTTTCACTCTCTATATCTTTTTCTTATTTACTCCTGACTTCTCTCGACTTGTCGTTTCAAATCAGTAGCTGTGTGGTAGTCAGGTGGTGTGCCTGTCGACAGCCAGCACTCGTCTCTCCCTCAGCAGGAGGTGGGATTGAGTTTCTCTCTCAGCCACCCAGCCGACCATCTTTTTGCTTGAAGACCCGGAAACATTTTCTCTCCCTACATTTCCTGGTTATTTTCCCTCCTGTGTTCTTGATTAATTGAATGAGAGCTTGTGAGTTGAATACTATTATTTCAAATGCACAGATAACAATAACCAGATGTGTTTAATTGTAGGGCTGCCAGTTATTATTTTCAATTAACTGTTTAGTCTGTGAAGTACGAGAAAAAAACCCATCACAATGTGTCAGAGCCTAATATTCAAATTCCTTATTTTGTCCGACCAATTGATTGCAGGGCTACAATTAATAATTTCAAATGAATTGTCCCAATAGTTTTGTTTATTAAATAAGAAATGTGAAACATACCTAATTATTTGCCAACAATCCAGAATCCTATACAGTTTTCAATGATATACAAATTAGAAAAATGACATACCCTCATATTTAACAGCAGGAACCAGGGGATGTTTGGGGATTATTGGTGAATTATGCTTTCCTGTAATTCAGAAGTGAAGAAGAAGGTACAAGACGAGACATGTTTCTGTTTATTTGAGCTGGATTGGAGCATGCAACTAGTGGTGTTGGTTAAACCAGTTTGTTCTGAAAAAGCCAACAATAAAGTTCCAAAGAACTGAATGACAACTGAATGAGTCTATCTTCAAGGACCACCATGTTAAAATGCCCAACTTTACAGCAGAATGAAACATGTTTACAGCCTGGTACAAGTTGATCTGGCTGCCTCCTGTTTTTAAGAGTTGTCTGACTGTTTCTGACGCGTTTGTTTAATCAAAAAGTTACAAAAAAACAAATGTAGAAACTTTATAAGAGAGTTGTTTTCAACATATCCTGGAAGTTAGACTCTGCCAGTCACTGCCAAGATGGCGAAGGCCGGAGCTGCCCTCTGTAAGCTTTATTTCAGCTCTTCAAAAACCTATGGGTGACGTCACGGAGACTACATCAATGTTTTATACAGTTTATGAATTTGATTCTTCCTATCTAACGGATATCTTTGAAATAACATCTAAAAAAACTACATTTCAATTCACATTAAATAAAATATGTCTCAGGATGCTGAAATAATCATAGATTTTTCTTTTCCACACAGCATCACCTCTGAAACAACTTCATTAAGCTGTGTGCTCATTATGCAACCTGTGCTATGGTTTTATAATGCCAGCCCTGAGTCTGTGTGTGATGGTATGAATTGATAGTTTACATACCCAATGCCAAGGGCACCACCAAGGGCTCATGAATGAGAGATGAAAGAAGTAGAATTTTTTTCTCATCCCTGTGACTGGCTAATTAGCCTGCTACACTACCAAGCCTCAGCTGCAGGGACAGGGTTCAATAGTTCACCTATCTACCACTGAGCTACAACGATGGTAAACCTGGATTACCTGCTCTACCGGCTACCGAACCCCAGTATTACACGTGCCTGTCTTGTTCACAGCCTGAAAATCAAATCAGTCCAAAGAGCTGGCCAGGTGCACTAAATCTGTTGTCCTGAGAAGGGAGATGGTTGATTTCTCCATAATATCTGTTTGTCGTAGGAAAAAAAATAAAAAATTGAGTTGCCGGGAATCTGAAGAGCTTACATATTCAGCAGTAGGGACATTTTTAGAAATGAAAGAGAGCCAAATATTTTTTAAATGGGATCAGATATGACTACTGTCATTTAAAAGGGGATGTTATAAATGCTTTGTCCCAGATATGTCAGCTACGCCTGTAAATGATTCAAGGCTATTGATGATATGGACCGCCAATCTGTTTTTGTTGTGACATGCTGAAGCATCAGAGATGAGCTCTCATTTTGATATTTAATATTTCAAGAAAAATGTGGCTTCCGTTTGTCAGCCATTGATTCAGACTGGTTATAGATCGTATTTGTGTTTTTACTTTATATTAACATATGAAGCTTTAAACAAACTTGCAGTTCTTACTTCCAATACAATTGAATAATCTTAAGTATTCTTTCTAAGTACCTCTGCAACATATACAACAATGTAAAGAACATTACCACAGTGCTCCCCCATACACATACACCTGAAGTGGCCCTTAAACCCATCCTCAGGGTCCAGTAGGGAGGAGGAGGGATTAAAGCAGAATGCTGTGAGATTATAAACATAGTCTTTTTCTATTTCCGAAAGTCGAACTAAGTGCAAAGACACATTCATTCTCATGTCTTCATTTTGGTCTCAGACAGTGCACAATGTATGCTGATGTTCAGAGAGGAGGCATTACTAGAGAGGGAGAGAGGAGACTAAAAGAGACAGACTGATTGACAGACATGTCTTTAATGTATTAAAATAGTCATATAATAGGACAGTGTATTTAAATTCCATCTGTTGTTCTTCCTCATGTTCATTCCATCTTATTCATCAGATAAAAAAAATTCATCAATTATTAGTCTGTTAATAACTGATGGTACACCTCAGTGAACCATCAGTCACCAAGAACAAAATATACATAAAAACTGTGAACCTGAATTTTAACATTTCTGATTTCTTTTTTTTCTTTTTTTTTTTAAATAAGGAAAACAAAGATCTGGCAAAGTAAACATGCCATCATCTAATTTACTATAACATTCACAGAAATGTTTTATTTTTTTTTGTTTGTGTTGTCTTTCTTTCTTACCAAACCACTTGCTATACGTTTAAGAGTCTTCCCTACACTCCTCCTGGGTCGGTGCCAGCAGTACCAGCGCTAGCTTCTTGTTGCTGGCAGATCAGAGTAGAAGAGTAGACTTGGAGGGTCGAGTCGGGCTAATGAAGTTGTCAGAGGCGTGTAGCATCGAGGCTGATGGGAGGGCCTGCCAGGCAGCCAATAGTGAGGCTGCGTCTGTGATCAGCCGAGCATGATGGGAGACCACCCTGCGCAGCGAGTGCTGAGGCCTGGCACAGCCCCCAGATCAAAGAGCTGGCCCTCTAATACACCAACAATTAGAGAGATGCTGCAGCCTAACACTCGCGCACAAGCAGAAAAGAGTGTGCACGTAGTCATAGACGTACATACAAGTAACACCTAAATACACACAAATATAAACAAATACACATTCAAGGAGTGTACCGATGCACACGCGTGTACCAATCATTTCAGTCTCGTTCTTGCTCACGTGGAAAAATCACTCACAAATGCAACAGCACTCACGGACTGACTGACTGAGGGAATATAACGAAAGATGAGGTCAAAAGAGAAAAATCCTAACACGTGTCCGCTCCGTAGATCTCTTTAGCCTATCGTTCACCTCTTCAGCCCCTCTTCCAGGTCCATGCCTCTCTCCTCTCTCCCTCCATCTCCTCTCCGTGGCCCCCCTTTAGTTAAGATGTCTCATTAATAACCACTTCTCTCGCCTGCCTCCCGTTAGCCTCCAGTGTTCTCGCTGCTCGTTCTCTCGCCCTGCCGCCTCTCGGTCTTTCCTCCCTTCCCTCTCCTCTGCTCTCTCCTCTGCTCCCTGCTCTGCCCAGGGTTCTCGTTTGAAATTCAAGAGTGGTGCAGTGAGACTGCAATAACCCACATACAGATCTCTCTTTCTCTCTCTCTCTCTTTCATTCTCATTTTCTTCCTTTCTTCTTTTTTTTGTCTCTCACTCATTTATTCCACCATCAGTCCTTTTTCTTCTTAACCACCCCCACCCTCGGCACGCTCCAGTGTATTTTTGAAATAAATATTATTAAAGGTGTAATGTATGTGCATATATATATATATAAGAACACTAATGAATATCTTTTTTTTTTCTTTTTTTTGCTCCACAAACGTCTTCGTCAGAATGGTGCACTTTTTCCTTCTTTGTTCTTTTATTTTTCTCATCGCTACAGGAAGACACGCGGGGGGTTCTTCAAGTCAAATTGTTCTCTGTTTACCATTGGTTCATTTAAAATGCTGATGCGTCCTACCTCCACTTTGCCTTGTTCCTCATTCGGCACCATCCTGCTGCGTGTCCCTGTAGCTCTACACCTACATGTCTGTATGTGTGTGTGTGTGTGTGTGTGTGTATGCAAGTGTGTGACGCTGGAGGCGCAACTCCTGTGTGCCCCGCTGACTTATTGGTGAACTCCTCTCCTGCAGATTAAAATAAAGACAAGGAGACGAGGCGGCCTGATAAGAAGAACAAAGTTTTTGTGTGTGTGTGTGGATGTGTGTATAAACAGGATATGTGTATGTTAGAGGTTTGGAAGTGTTAGCATGTGTATTAATGCCCATATGCGCTGGTGTCTATGAGAGTACTTTGTGTTAATTCCCTTGTGCTTTTACTTGTGTATGGAAGTGGCATATGTTGGCAGTGGGTGGCAGCGCAGGAAAAACAAGCTGGCTCGCTGGTGGGGATCCTGATTCACAACGTTCGATAAAAGAATCATATCCTCCTTATGCTGTGCGTGGAAGACATTGATGTGCATCACTCCCTCCTTTAAATATTTTGAGTTGCCCTTTATTGACAGCAGGGACATTCTCCTTTTGTTCACCTATTGCTAATTAGTTAATCATATGCCAATTAATACAACTTTCAAGGCAGTTTGTACAACTTGTAGGAAAATGCGATAATCATTTTCTAGTTATCGTAGGGGGCAGTGCTTTGTTGGTATATGTTTTAAAGCTAAAATAAGTGAAACACAGAGAGGGTGGAGAGGCTTGATGAAGTGGTTGTCATGAGTACCGGATAACTCGATAAAATGCAATACAGTGTAAACTCCAGACTGTGTGTGTGTGTGTGTGTGTGTGTTTGTGCACACATACACCAACCTGATTAACTCTGATTAATCCGTAGTAAAATCAAAATGCAGTATTACTTCTGGCAAGGGATGCCTTTTACCATGCTCATATTTTTCAGTTTTATGACCAGGATTTAATAATACACAAAGTGCTTTTACAGATGAGGCAAATACGATCCTCAAAGTTTATCAAATTGGATGGTTAAAGGTTCAAAGCTTAGGGCAGTGTGCTTTTTTTGGTTGCCGGGGAGGCACTGCGAAATGAGAGTGAAGGCGAATGATTACTTGGCATGGATCATCACATAGGGTCAGAACATGAGCCTAAATGCTGAAGCACAAAGTCTCTGAGGGAGTTTTGCGTGCGTGCGTAAAAGAAAAACGAGAGGCCGGAAGGGAGGGAGAAGGGCAGATGTTATATTGATGGCACGCCACGCTCCTCTTCTCTGTCCTGAATAATCATGATCCTGAGCTGATGGGATGCCGCTTCAAAAAGATGAGGGTATGCGTGAACTGTGGATGAACTGGAACCTGTGCATGAACCAAGGCTGGTGGTAGCCCAGCCCAGCCCAGCCCAGCAGCCATCCCTGTTCCTCAGCCAGGGAATTCCTAAACTGGATTTATGCTGATGTCAACAAGAGGTGGAGTTAGGGGGGATTTAGAGCACTTTCATGTCTTCTTAGATGGTAGCACATGTCTGTGAAATTGTTAGTTTGATGTCAATTAAGTGAAAAATGATCATCTGCTTTTGTGTGCATTTGGTTGTTTTTATTTGTGTTTAATGTGTGTGATGAGGGTGAGAGACAGAGGCGGTGAGAGAGAGAGAGAGAGAGAGAGACATAGACATAGAAAGAGAGATTGGGTCGGACTGGGCTGGCAGGTGAGCAGACGTTTGCTCCAGGCTTCTATGCTACCTTTTGATACAACAGGCTTTGTGGAACAGACACGATTTTCCTCTTTTTTTTTCTTTTCTCCTTTATCTCTCTCTACCTCTCTATCCTTCTCTCTCTCTCTCTAAAACTGTCACTGTCTGCATGTAATCTCTTTGGGTCTTTCATCATTTCCCGGCCTCAGATCTTGCCTTTCTTATGGTTGTGTTTTCCTGAATAATATGAAAACTCGAGCGACAGGAAAGATGTGTGAAGAGCTGGGACTGTTGTACCAGATCAGACAGATGGGTGGCAGTATACTGTCAGGCTAGATCAACACTCTCTCTTCCTCTCTCTCTCTCTCTCTCTCTCTCTCTCTCTCTCTTCTCTCTTTTTGCTCCCCCTCTCCCTCCGACTTAATTGGGCCCCATTTGCTGTCTGTCTCTGTCTTTCTCTCTGTCTGCCTGTCTCTCTGTCTCTCTGTCTCTCTGTCTGTCCGTCCGTCCATCTATCAAAATAAATCTACACTCTCACATTTTCATATCAAGTCATGGATTTACCTGGATTTCTACCTTCGCATTCATCTTCAGCTCCCACTATCACACTGTTTTCATCATTCATCTTTTGGTACATCTCTTCTCTCAATCTCCCTCCAGGCTATCTCTCCATTTCTATGGACTCCTCGCGCATCACCCCCTGCAGATAATCCCTGCTTAAATGCTAAAACGCAGTGATGTTAGCACTTGTTAGCGTAGACGTGTCTATTCTTTCCTCTTTGTCAGATATAGGGTCCATAAAACAGCGGATGGATAAGAAATTGTAGCACTGCATACCAGCTGTGACTCAGAACCATCAACTTAGAAGTTGATGCGAGCAGAAATGCACACACACACACACACACACACACACACACACACACACACACACACACACACACACACACACACACACACACACACACACACACACACACACACACACACATATACACACGCACTGTTTGCCCAGATCAAGGCCGAGGCTCTGAGGGACTAGAGGGAGATCAGGCACAGAGAGCCTATGGAAATAGACGGCTTTGTCATCGAAACACCCACCACTCTTCCCCGGAGATGTACTGCTTTGGGTATCCTCAACTCACGGACTTTCTTCTTTTTTCCTCTCCTCCTGCATCTGTTCTATAACCTGCATCTGACACACACACACACGCACGCACACACACACACACACACACACACACACACACACACACACACACACACACACACACACACTGCTCTCTCCTTTCCCATCTACTTTTTTATTGTCCTTAAGCTAAGCAGCATTTGCCTGTACTAGTTTGTCATCACTAACTTTTAGAGTTCACAAATTCATTTTTCCTTCTTTGTGTTTGTTTGTTGACTTGCGTGACACTTTACAAAAACATGTAAATTGGGACCCGGCAGGAATGAGCTTATATACACTGCTGTTAACCAGTTATTTTATGCTCGTTCTATAAAATGGTAACTTTAACATGGTCGACCATATGACTTAAGGTGACTTTATTCTAAACCCGTCCCTTCTTTTTGCAACCATCCATATCTGCCTTCTGTTTTCTTTCGCTAAGCAACGTTCTGTGGCGAACACTCAGAAAATCCCTGTATTGTGAGGCTGCAGCAAAAGGGAGGATTACTTGCTTGCTAGTAGTTAACTAGTTTGCTGTGTCACTCTGAAAATTGTCCAGACTTCAATACTAATTAGAGTAAATGTACTTACTAGCTTGCTATTGTATTTTATTGTATATCTACATCCATCTATCTATATGTATATATATATAGATATCAGGTTAGTGTTTGTTGGGCCATAAAGAAATTGATGTTTTTCTTTTAGATTTTCTAATACAGTACATACCTTAAAAACAACTTTCCTAACCCAACATATTCATCCATCCTGCAGCTGAAAGAGCAAAAAAACAGAAGCTCATCTTTCTTTCTTATTTAATATTTATACACCATTTGCTTCAATCTTGTTCTCCCATTCTCGAATGCGGTAGATTCAACACTTATCCTCTCTCTTTTTTTTTTCTTTTAAGCTTGGGAGCATAGCAGTTATGTGAAATGTTTAAGCCTCAGTGTGTGGTCGACGAAAATAGCACAAAGTAAAACGTCAGTGCTATTACTGGACACCTGGAGACTGTCCTCTCTGCCTCTCTCGCTCTCTCTCTCATTCTGGTAATGTTAGCAAACCCGACGCAGGCCGACATCAGAAGCACATTATTAGTAATTGTAAGTGTGTTTGTTTTTTGAAGGGGGGGGGTGTTGCGAAGGTGAATAGAGGGTCCCTCCCCCCATCAAGTGGCTTTGCCTCGCCGCCTGCCGCCCCACTGAGCTGGGGTTTGATTCTGGCAGTGGCAGCTCTGTTGGGCACTCCCCCTATTGCATTCTCTCCTTCTCAGGAGTTCCTATGTGGGCGAGTGGACAGGTCCTGTGCTTGCACACATGCTGGTAATTGTGAGCACATATGCATAAACACACGGCAGCTTCCTACCTTCCAATGTGGTACCAAGCAGAGAGTAATATAGATTTTTGAACTCACTGCGGCAAGAGGAGGTGTCGCTGCTTGCTTATTTATTATTTGTTTGTTTTTACGGTGCAAATCATTAGAAAAATATATGAGTTAGTTGTTGAGCCAGTGTCCCGTTTCTCCTCGTCCCTCTCCATAATTTTTTTTTCTCCATCCAACCATTCCCACCCCACACCTGAGAGAGATGAGGGTCTGCTCTGCCCAATTTGACCACATGTTTGCAGGGTCAGCCAGAGTATCTGGGTGAGAGCCAGCCCGCTGAGAGCCAGAGCCAGGGCAGGCCGGGGTTTGGTTTGACCAGCAGCGAGACCTGGAGTGTGGGCAGTCTGAGATGGAGGTGGGGGCGGGACTGCAGCTCTTGTATCCTGCAGATTAGAGCGACACACCAATCTATACACACAGGATGAGCTTTTCAACATACCACACTACCCTGGCCATGACCGCCTGAACTGGGGAAGTTGGTTTTACAAGTGTGTGTGTGTGTGTGTGTGTGTGTGTGTGTGTGTGTGTGTGTGTGTGTGTGTGTGTGTGTGTGTGTGTGTGTGTGTGTGTGTGTGTGTGTGTGTGTGTGTGTGTGTGTGTGTGTGTGTGTGTGTGTGTGGACTACATCAGAATGAGGCATGAACACTTTTTTTTTTTCTGATATGTAACGGCAGCATAAACTTTTCACCCCACTTTCTCATGTGATCTGACTAAAACAGCATTCCACGGAAAACGCATGCGCCTTGCACCTATGATTGTGTATGTGTGTGTGTGCAGCTTCTGTGTGTTTCTAAGCTAATAGAAATAAGAGCAGTGGACTGTGGATTACCTCTAGTTCAGACAATTATCTTTCCACCAGTCAATTCAAGGTCAGTTTTACTAACCCATTTATTTACACTTTGATCACGAGTGTCTCAATGAAAGAAGGAACGCTGTTACAAACATTTTATTGTTGTTTTTCTTACTCCGCCGTTTTTTTATTAACTGTATGTATGCTTTTCTTTTCTTTTAATTGCCTGTATTCTGTATATTTTTTCTGGAGAAGAGCATTGCTTTAGTTTTTTTATACGCCAACCGTGTGTGTGTGTGTGTGTGTGTGTGTGTGTGTGTGTGTGTGTGTGTGTGTGTGTGTGTGTGTGTGTGTGTGTGTGTGTGTGTGTGTGTGTGTGTGTGTGTGTGTGTGTGTGTGTGTGTGTGTGTGTGTGTGTGTGTGTGTGTGTGTGTGTGTGTGTCTCTCTTCTCTCTGAGTTTGTTGCTCTGTCTAATAGCTCTGGCAAGTGAATGAGGCCTGATGTTTGGAGCTTATTTAATAGGCAGTGTGCGTGCATGTGTGTGCGCGCTGGTGTGTGCTCAGTCTTTAGCAGTGTGCCACGTCTCAAGCCCCTTATTCTTGGATAATTGTGCTGCAAGTCCTCAGCCTGAAAACCAAGCTCATTGCGGCCCCCAAAGAGCCCCCCGACAAGGTAGGGAAAAAAATCCCAAGTTGTCCTTGTGCATAAAAGTAGATTCTACTCTCCAACACCTTTTCAAATTAATATTTGTGATGGGCGCCATTCTGCCAGCCCCAGTTTCTGTTCCCCGCCTTTGTTCCTGCGTTTGATGTAATGGAGGCAAGGACAAAGAGGAGAGCAGGCAGAGTGTGTGAAAATGGTAGTTAAGTGGGCTTAAGGGCTCCTTCAGTACCTTCTGAAAGGCCTGGACCCTGAATAGGACCCTCGCACTGCTAAGCTGTAGTGCGGTAAACAAGACAGGTCCAGCACAAAGGTGCGTCTCAAATGAGCACAGACACCCTCCTCCTCTTTCGCCTCACCCTGTCTCACCCCGACCTCTCACCCGACTCTGACATCTGGCCAATCCGATGATCAGTCTTCTGTCTTCGCTCATTCCCCTCCCCTTTTATTCCCCCTTCATTTTTTTGCTCTCCTTCATATCTTTTCTCTTGTTCTTTAGTGTTTCTTTGTGTGTGTGTGTGTTTCTCTGCACTGCGCTGTGTGTGTGTGTGTGTGTGTGTGTGTGTGTGTGTGTGTGTGTGTGTGTGTGTGTGTGTGTGTGTGTGTGTGTGTTTGTGTTTTGTTGTGCTGGTCCCGCCTGGACGGCTTGCTCCCCCTAGCCAGCCTCGTCCCCAGTGCTTGGGCGGTTCGGCTCTTTTGTTTAGTTAATTGCAATGAGTATAATATACTAGTCTCTCGGAGGTCCGCCGAAGACAATTAGACAATCCCAAGAATTTAATGAGACACCACCAGTCCCAATCCCCCATACTCTCCTTTGAGAAACACCCTGCTCTCCGTTGGCACCAACTGTGATGTAGTGAGGAGGGGGTTGCCATGCAGGTCGCCTGTCTGTGTCTGTTTGTGTGTTTACCAGATTGTTGGTCTGCCCATCAGAGAAATCGCCGGAGAGAAAAAGACCCAGAGAGATGAAATAGAAAGGAAAAAAAAAAAAAAAAAAAACAAAAACAAAATAAAGTATTCTGTCTAGATTTCAATTCTACATTTAAATGGCACATTTCCAGGCCTGTTGCACTTTGGGACTCTCATCTGAAGAACTGCTCTCCCCGGACAGGACAGACTTCCCGGGAATGTCCGTGTAATTATTAAGAGCGATTATCCTGTTCACCCAGTGAAGGGACAGAACACTTGACAGTGTCATCCCCGAAAGGAAGAGGGATTGCTGGGGGGCCTGGGTGATGGACGAAACCCTGGGTGGCCCTTTAAGGACTTCTCCTCACTCCTTTCTCTCTCTCTCTCTGTCTTTTTTCTGTTTCTATTATTTCACCAAATGAATTCCCTGTCCCTGTCTCTTTTTCTGTCATACATTCCGTCGTCAACTCTTTCTAAGACCTCTCTCTGGATCATGCCAAGATAAAGTCGGCCTTTAAACAGAGGAAATATCCATAAGTGATTCATTATATCTCTCTTCACCTCATATGGAGATTAATTAATAATATTACCCTGCCATTGTCAAGTGCCTGTAATTCACAACCTTAAAACCTACACTTGTACCCCATCATGAAGGGAAGAGTTTTTTCTTCTATTCCTTTTGTTTTCCCCTCCTCTCCTCCGTTCTTTCTCTCATTCTGTCATTCCTGTGCTTTTTTCCTCCCTTGCTAATCATGGTGTTACAACAAAAGACGGGGCTCTATTATTGCATGTGTGCGACCCAGAAGAAAGGAAATGAGAACGGGACAGAGGGTGGCCATGGCCTGACACCGCACTATTAATCTTCCAGTAAAGCCTTGTCAGGCAGAAACGGACACAAATGGATCACTCCCATTAACTGGGGGAGTGTAGGTAAGGGCTTTAACAAGCGTTTACCAGAGTCCATTTCTCACTAATGAAGAGGGGGAATACGCGACCTCCCAGCCAAACCTGCCAGACCGCACTTAAAAGTCTGGATGGAGGAGAAAAGGAGGGAGGAAGAAGCACCAGAGGAGGAGAGAAAGAGAGAAGAAGAGAATAGATAAAAAGCTTTGCTCTCCGTCCTGACGTAGAATCAGACATGGGGAGAGGTTAAGGCTCGTCCACCTTACTGTTCAACCTCCATCTGCATGGCAGAGAAAGGCCTCAGCCATGGGACAGATATTCTTGTCTCCAATAGCGGTGAACTTCTGTCTCGACTATTATGGCATCCCTCACCAAAAATCGTCAGAATTGAATACATCTTGCATTTGTGAAAATCCTGTTCCTAACTACCATCTTAACCCCTTCCTGCTAGTTCGACCACATGAGAGCGTGGCCACGTGGACACCCAAATGTGGCCAAAGTTGATTGACACACACGCGCAGTGTGTCCAGGTTTTCCAATTTCTGTATTTAGATATTCAGGCATTAGGGCGCACAGTTGTCGCCTTTCTCTGACACCCCCAATCTTTTGGGAGAAGGTGTCATCTCATAAGGGGTTTGCATTTATGCGCTATGTTTTAAACATGCGTCTGTCATCCTCTTGAGTCGTCTCCTGAGCTCTCACGTCTGTGGCCAGAGTTCTGTCCACGCAGCTCTGAAACCTGCTGGTACGGTGGCACGGCTCTCTTTGAGATGTCTCAGCATCACAACTAAACTCCCAGAGGGGGGTTTGTGTGGTTTTTTTTTTTTTTTTTTTTTTTTAATAAATGTGTATATGTGTGCCGGTTGTGTGTTTTGTATTTGTGAGTCAGTAGGTGAGTCTGGGACGTTGAATTTCTAATGCATGATGTCCCTTGTCCCTTGACGCGGGCTAGATGGGAAAGTGAGGGTTTTTGAGAAGCCACATGATAATAAGAGATATGCTGGAAGCATATCAAGGATCAAGCTGTGGTGGCACAGTGTAATTCATCACCGCCCCTCCAGATGTCAAAGATTTTTAGTTTAAGTCAGTGAACGTTCCAAACGGATACTTAAAGAATCACAGATTTAATTGGATCTTCAGATTAAAAAAAAAAAAATCACAAACTCTTTCCAAAGTGATGTGCATGCATGTCGTGTATTGAATGTCTTCCTGCTTGTCCTTCCCTCCAGCCGTGATACCCATGTGTGAAACCGCCTGGATAGGTTGGTTGTGCATTAAATAGTTGATAAGGCAGTTATATCACTAGATGGATGCCTTTGGCTGTTGTTTTCCTTTGTGTCAAGCGGCAGTTAACAATGAGACCAGTTTCCTGACCACGGCCACGTCAGTGGAGCCGGCGTCATTACAGAGATAGCAGCACACGCTGACCCGAGTGATACCGGCGAGTGAGCAAGAGCGGCAGAGGAAGAGAATGGCGGCCCGGCCCATTTGTCTTTTATCACTGGCTCTGTGTTCCACTGGCTCCCAGGGGAAACTACGAGACGAGAGGAAGACTTCACCTTCCTCCTCCCAGACTACCCCCCCCCACCCGCCCGTCTTTCCGAGCACTCCCGCTCCCCAGCAGCCCCCCCCGCCTCCCCTCCCACCCCCACGCCCCAAACATTTTTAATTATATCTTCTCCCAAGTAGTGCGGCTCAGTAACCAAGGAGCTGACATTGATGCATGTGCTGATAAATCCGCAAACACTGGAAACAAGATTAACAAAGATTTTGAGGAAAGGGTGACAGCTAATTTTGCGCAATGGTCGGCGCCTCATTCAAGAGTGATGTTTTTGATAGCGAGCCACGCCTGAAAATTCATGCTCCATGCAGGGGAGGGGGGCGTGATCATAGCGTGGAGAGTTCCGCGGCATTTGCACTTTTTTAAATTGTTATTCTTTTCTCTCCGTCACTCCGGCGACTGTCCCGGTCTTTCATCCCCCCTACCGAGCATTTAGCTTCTTTGTTGTATTTCTTCCCATCTTGTTTGATTGTGCACTCATAACTTCAAATAGCATATTCACACTCAGCAAAACGAGATAATTCGCTTTACGTGATTGTCAACACATTTTGCCACACATGCCATGCTTCATATTACTAAGTGATCCAGGAAGACATACAAAACCATTAACCCATTATTAACCTGATATGATAGTGTTTTTCATCTTCTGTCTCTAATTTACCAAATCTTCTTCACAAGTGATCGACAAAGACATAACTTGAAGAAAGACGGCACATTCGTTCAGCTTCTCTGTCCGTCTATCTGTGTGTGTGTGTGTGTGTGTGTGTGTGTGTGTGTGTGTGGGTATGTGTATCTGTGTGTATACGTGTCGTTCTAATCAGTACGATCTAATCAGTAGTGTGTATTGTGGAGTTTGTGACATGCCACTCCAGGCCCGTGGTCCTGTCTCTGAACTGGCTCTCAACCCACTGAGACACCGATACACTCTCCTCTGAGAAAGATATCAGTCTGCCTCATCACACACACACACACACACACACACACACACACACACACACACACACACACACACACACACACACACTGGAGGAGAGAGAACGAGATAACAATCATACTTCCACAGCTGATTCCCTATTTTCCCATCGAAGAAGCCACACCACTCTACCTCCTTCTCTCCTCTCTCTCCTCTCCGCAGCCAATTTCAGGTCTATACAGTAGAAACATCTTGTACATTTCTTTTGTTCTTTTTTTCATGCCTCTCTCTTTCTTCTCCTCCATTTTTTCCACCTCTTTATGTGATGTCTCCCTTCTCAGAATCGCCTCCCCTGTCTTCATCTGAAGGCAGCTGACAGCTTCTTTCACTTTTCTTTGTCAATTTCTCCTTCTCCCTCTCTCTCTGTCTCTCTAGCGCTCTTTTTCATCTGAGCCCCCCCCCCTCCTCCTCCTCCATCTGCTTTCGCTTTTGTTTGCTCGGCCCCTCTCCCATCCCAACTTGATAATGAGGAATGTGGTGTGACCCTGACCTCCATCGGCCCTGCAACCACCTCCGACCCCGCCAGGTGACCTCCGGTCCCTGTTTTGACAGCTTGATTAATTACAGAGTGTTATGATTTATGAGAAAAGCAGTATGTAAAAATAATAGACAACAGGTGGTCTTAAAAAAAAAAAAAAAAAAAAAAAAAAGTGGTGGATTTGAAAGAGCTTCTAGTGAGGATTGTGGTGGCGGTGGGGTTGAGGGGGTTGTTCTGTGTGTGTGTGTGAGAGTGAGGATGTGTTTTACAGCCGCTTTCCATGGTAAATTGCTTTTCAGCCCTTTTTGAATGCTACATCGGGTTAATAGGAAAATGTCTATTGCTCCATGCATGGTTTCCTTAGTTGCCACAGCATGGATTTCTGTACGTGTATTCAGCCGCATGGTGAGAGGATGAAGGGGATTCCAACATACATGCGTAGCTCCATGTGTGTGCTATGAAGCATAAACCCCGGGCCATGTGGTAATGACACTATGGAAAACGTGCTGGAACACACAGACATGCATGTATATGCAAACGCAGATGCACCATATTCTCTGCCACCTCTTTTCTATGTTACATTCTGTGAAAATAAGCAGAGTAAATGGCAGGACAGAGCAGCCATAGTGTTTACCCTTCACACTTCAAACACAGCTTGTGATTGGCTGTGGTGACCTCCCCTGACTCATGGACCTGTGGTGCAGCTCCACTTAGAGAGAGGTCAGACTCTTGGACTGTTGTACTGTGTGTGTGTGTGTGTGTGTGTGTGTGTGTGTGTGTGTGTGTGTGTGTGTGTGTGTGTGTGTGTGTGTGTGTGTGTGTGTGTGTGTGTGTGTGTGTGTGTGTGTGTGTGTGTCATTTCGGTTGTGTGTCAGTGTGTCACTACTGTCATCTTCTCATTTATTACCGGTTGCATGATTGTAGCTTGTTACACTCTCACAGTGTACAATACCAAATCAAGAAGAAATGCATATTTTATCTCATGAAAGGTCACACTTAACATGAAATACACACACACGTCACACAGCAACAGTCAGCGACATCGACAGGACCTCCAGTTCTCTCTGTGGCTCTCCCTCCTAAGTCACAATAACAGGGCAAGGGTGAAGGGATTCCTCTTTGACCTTTGACCCGTGGAGGTCACAGTGGTCCTGTGATGTTCAGTGAGATTAATACCCCGAACGCAACGGCATGGTGTCATTATTCTCGAACACACTGAAGGTTACTGGTAGATGACACCCAGTGCAGCACACCTACGCAATTTATCACAACGAGTAGTCCAAATCTGAATTTGGAACTATTATTTTTTTCATGGCCTATTATGTTATTATTTGTAAAAATTGTACATGAAATGGCACACGCTACATATTCCAACAAATTTACTGTCATTTCTTGTAATTTACGATGGCATACACACATGCACTGGTATTGTTCTACCATGGAGATGGGTATGTGCCTAGGTCTGTGCATACACATGCATTTATACATATGTTCATGCGTCTACAGTGTTTAGATTTCTGTCCTGCTATTGACCCCGACCAGCTCAGTCTGTACATATGGCCATGCGTCTCACACCCACTGTGTGTGTGTGTGTGTGTGTGTGTGTGTGTGTGTGTGTGTGTGTGTGTGTGTGTGTGTGTGTGTGTGTGTGTGTGTGTGTGTGTGTGTGTGTGTGTGTGTGTGTGTGTGTGTGTGTGTGTGTGTGTGTGTGTGTGTGTGTGTGTTAACGCACTAACTACCTGTCCAGATGGTGAAGCAGAAACATTCATCGACGGCGCTCTTTAAGAATTTCACATGGCGGGGGAATTTCTTTACTTCAGTAGAACTGAAAGGCACACTCCTATTTGGTGTCATTTAGTTTCAGTGTTATCATCTTGATCAACAGAGATGGATTTTTCATTTCTGGGGTCAGATGCCTTATTTTTTGTCTAATCTCATTCAGAATTGAGATTTTGAATAGCAGCCAAATGCTTCTTCCTTTATACACATCATCATGATAATCCTCATCATCTTCTTTTAGCGTGGTATTCCTTCCTTCCCAGGCTCATTGAGCTCAGGCTTTGCCTTTCCTCCTTCCTTCCGTTCACGGTTATTAGTGGCATTCAGGACAGGGTTGCTCCTGGGATGCTGTACTCTCCTCCCACCTTAGCTCTTTCTATAGCTTCTCTGCCTCCCCCTCAGCTCACCTCTCTCCCTGATTTATACATTAAATAGTTAGGCAGGAGGGTATGGAGGCACCTATCATTCCATGATCT
This sequence comes from Anoplopoma fimbria, assembly GCF_027596085.1. NCBI lineage: Eukaryota > Metazoa > Chordata > Actinopteri > Perciformes > Anoplopomatidae > Anoplopoma > Anoplopoma fimbria. Next base: position 1,314,622 of record NC_072461.1, read on the forward strand.
ATATCTCTCTGTGCCCTCATTAAAAATACATGTGTATGCTTTGGGGAGACAATATAGAATGTATAAATCAAAATGCTAACGGCATCAGAATAAGCCCCCTGTATTTATTTCCCCATAGCTTTCCCTCTGTGGGAAAAGGACTCTTTCTGCTTACTGTATTTCCTTTTTTGTGTATGTGGCATGCATATGTTTGATACTCTAATAGTAAAGTATACTTTTATTTATTATGCAAGTGATTTGATAATCTGCCCAAGCAACATTGCTGGCTGAGACGTTGCTTATTATAACATTCCATTTTCAGATTTTTTTTGTCTGATTTGTAAAAGATTGTAATGTACAACTCTTATAATTCATATATTTAGATGTCTGCTTAGTGACTATGGAGCTGATTACACATCTGGTGAGACAGCTCTGAAATATCAGAGTTGCTGAGTTAACATTCACAGTTGAGTCTCTCCGAATGACACGCTGGTCTTCTGTTTAAAAAAAAAAAAAAAAAAAAAAAAAAAAGAAGAAGAAAATTGACAAATGACTTGTGTAACATTTACTTGCACAATCAATAGCTCTGACAATTTCCACCTGGAAGGTGATTAATGCTACATCCACCCCCAATCCAACAACCCCCAGCCCCAACCCTGCACCTCCCTCTGTGTGTGTCGTGCTGAGAGCAGATGAAGCAGGCCTCCGAACTATATGCGTGTCAGTGTACGTGTGCGTGTGTATTTGTGTGTGTGTTTATGTGGCACTGTCTGTCCAGACGCTCGGATGCTTGATCAACCATTGAGCAGGGATAGTGACTGAACAAATTCACAGATTCACAGACGTCGAGTATGGTAAATAATTGACGCATAATCGTGCTTTGGCATTGCACTGAGTGAGTTACTCAACAGCGTCTGCGTGAGTGTCTTTATGTCTATCCGTTCACTGAGGTGCTGAAAATAGACAGGTCGGGAGGAGCGAGACAGGAAGAGAGAAATAGAAAGTGAAACGGAGAGAAAGAAATGTAAATGCGAGCATGAAAAGAAGCTGAGGCATCAGGGATCTGAATCTGTGCTATTCTCTTCACTTCCTCCACCCCACTGCTCCACTTTGAACTCATTTATAAATATTCAGCTCTACATATAAACAATATCCAAATGAGCCCAGACATCCATGCCAAGGTTAAAAACTCTGCTGCTTGTTTCAGACAAAACTACTTGACTAGCTCAAAAAGGTTAGCCTCGTATTCTGACCTAAACTATTTGTGCTCATTAAGATCAAGAAAAAGATAATCATTACCACAGAGTCTTATTTACTTTGACCAAATTAGCGTAGGACTACATTAGTGGAAGTGAACACCGAATGCAGTCTTTGAACTTGAAGTGAACAGTTGAATTTAGAACTTAATTAAATGTGTGCTCTTTATAAGGGGAGAAACCTATGCAGAGGGCAATTTGTTTGAAATGAACTCAGGGGGCAGATGGGGAGATGAAGCTCCAGGTTGTCTTACTTTTCGTATGTAAACATATGTGTTAACTTCTCAATTGATTGCTAAAACAAACATGGGTTAAACAGGATCCCAAAAAAAGTTTAGCTCACGTGTCTCATATGTATGTATTGCAATTTATGCCACGCAATTTAGGGGTAATTCAAGCCCATTATCTTATTATCAATTATCAATTCTTACATTTTGCTGTCCTTTCTTGTGTGAGACTATGATAATAATATTTCTTAACATATAGGTGTTCTCCACAACTACTTGCATGGCCCCTGGGTATCGCTAGTTATCAAGAGGATGATTGATTTTGTGCTGACAGGCTGATGACAATCCCGTCTCATCCACTCTCACATCACCCCCTAAGATCCACACATGTCTTTTCATAGCCCCACTGGTACAGTAAGTGCTCTCCCACCCTTCTGCTCTCATAGCTGTGTGTTTGGTTTGGGTATGGGGGGTCCCGAGACTGGTGCTCTGTTAAAATGAGAAAGGGGGCACCGTGACTTAATCTGACATTACTGTGCGATCTGTGTGGTATCTCGGCCTCAGGGAGAGGAGGAGTGGGAAAAAAGGAGAGAGAAAAGAGGGGGATCTGATGGATAAAGGGACCCCGCATGCAAAAAAAGCTCACGTAGAGACGGAGACAGACAAGGTCACGCAGAGCAGGGTGGCCCTGACAGGGAGGGAGAGAGAGAGTGTACTTGTTATTACAGTATTTACCTTCCCTCTCAGCTCCTTCGCGCCTCTTTATTGAGGAACAGTCTGTGTTTTTTCTTTGTTCCTCCTCCCCGTGAGGAGTTTTGTACTTGTATTTGATGTCAATTCAGCCACAACTGAAATGCAAACAAATTGTGATGCCAATGCTTTGCTCTCGCTTATTCTCCGACTTAGCTTTTTCTTCCCCGGTCAGCCATTGTGCCTCGCTCAGATCTCAAACCAGACCATAGCCTGCAGACATTCCTCCCCTCCTCCTCCTCATCTTATTGGATATGCCATGCAGGGTGACCCTTTCCCCCTTGTCAGTCAAGACTGAGCAGCGAATCGGCAGCTGCATGTTGCTGAAACAAGGAAGCAGAGCAACGGCTGTTGAGAAAAGGGAGAGCCGTTTACCCCGATCCTAACAGCCCCCCGACAGAAAACGAATAAAGTAAACTGCCCGATATCCAATTTAAGTGTAAACCTATAGACTGCACTCTGATTCTCAAGATCTAAGATGCAATAGCAAAGATACATAAATGTACTAAAATACAATTGCAATGCGTAGAAGAGCGTTTATATGCTCCTATTCAGCAAACAGCCACACACACACAACCTCACAATTCATGCATCCATACCATCCACTTTCCTCACTGCATGCACCCGTGACCGCTATCGGCCGTGCTTTGTACCTGTCAAGTGCTGTCCTTTTCCCTGTGCCCAAAGCCCCGCTCACTACATGAGAGCTCTCACATCAAAGCTTCGCCGAGCTCCACGCGAACAGATGAAACACCCTCTCACTCCGGCCTCCTTCTCTCCCTGCTCCCGCACATTAGACACATTTCATTTCATTACAACGCCACTGGAAAAATAGAGGTGCCGCTGTCTTTAAAGGGACATCTTATTTACTCTCTCTCACACTTGTGCACTCAATCACATGTGGACACACACACAGACACACACGCTATCCGCTTTCTTTTCAAGTAATGTGACTGGAAGGGGAAAATAATGATCTGTTACCATCAAAGTTGTAGTGGACAAGCGCCATCTAATTTGACCATAAAAAGGGGCACATCGTTGTCATCAGACTGTTGAGAATACTGTGAAGATGGTGCCGTATGACTTCCGTTATGTCATCGTAATAAATCACAAATAAGGCATAAAATAATATTTAAAATTGCAGCTTCATGTGTTTTTTTCAATTAAATTTTTTATTTTTCTCTCAATACCATGCAGATAGTAATGAGCGTTCACGTTTTAAAAGACCCACACAATGATACATGTGGGTAGATCGGGCAGTGACGGAGGAAAGGTTTCATCTCGATGATGAGACAAGCCCTGGTTTCCTTAGCAGCGACAGCCTTTGTTGTGCTATCTGGTGTGGGACAGGCCGACAAAGGAGCGCTAAGGAGCGTCCGGAGCCGGGTGATGGGGGGTCGGGATGCCCCCCCCACCCCCTCCAGAGGGGTCGGGGCGACCCTCTTGACCGCTGGCCCCGGGGCAGGAACTCAGTGTGATGGTGGCACAGGGGCACCCACAGGGCATGGGAAGAGACTTAGCCTGCATACTGCAGCAGAAAAGACACGACTGACCCAACGCTCGAGGACCGTGTGTGTGTTTCATTTCAGACGGTGTGTGTGTGTGTGTGTGTGTGTGTGTGTGTGTGTGTGTATAGGACAAAGGCAAAGTGACCCGATGTTAGCAATGTGTGAGAGAGAGATTTAGCGGTATCAAAAGCAGGGTGACCCAAGGTTTGCAGTGTGCATTTGTGTAAGATTCACACTTTGACAGCACGTCACATCACAACACAAAGATCAGATTTAGCAGGTGTAACCAGTCTGTTCTGTGCATGCGAATGTGGGAGAGACTTAGCAGTTAGCTAGAGACACAAAGACCGAATGACCTAACTCTACAATGGTGTATGGAGAGATTTAGCAAAGACGAGGATGATGAACATTAGCTCTGTGGGAGAAATTTGTTCAGTGGGATTTTGGCGTAAGGGTTGACATTGTGCCGTTTTAATTTGATTATCATGTATTTTCTTTTAAATCATGTGTTATTTTGTGGACAGGTTGTTTTATACAATTACACAATCACAATAGTAAGTAATCATATTTAATTATAATATTTAAAAGATCACTTTTATCAAAAGATAATTATTTTAATTAAAGTTGAAAAAAAAATCCCAATAGCTTGCATGCTCAGTCCATCAGCACCAGACTCCGTGTTGTATATTTGGTTGATGGAGAGAAGAATAAGAGGAGGAAGTGTCTGGACAGGGAGAGCAGTGCTTTCCGACCTCTGTGTTTTCAAATAAATGATGGTTTCCGACATGGAGGTGAACTCGGCGGCCCTTCACCTCCACACTAAGTACGACAAACACTGGTCGCCTTTACAGCAATGTCCTTCTGGGTGACTGGACGGCTGAAAGGGTTAGCACTGTTAGCTCGGTAAGATGTGTTAGCCTCTCCATAAGAAAGGCCATAGGCTACAGGCCACTCAGGGTTAGCTTTAGGATGCTAAAGGCTAGGAACCGGGCCACTTGAGGTTACCAATAGTATGCTTAAGGCCAGAAGGGTTATTGACCAGTAAGAGCACTGAAGACTAAACATGGTTTAGGCCACTCAGGGTTAGCATCAGAACACGTGGGCCAGTGTTGCTAAACCATTAACTTTTGGCCTGGTGAACCAGGATTAGGGGAAAGGAGAACGGCACACAAAGTGATGTGATGGTGGATGTGCAAGAGGCTTTTTCTGTTATTTCTTCTCTCTGTCATTCTGTCCTGCTTTTATCGGAAATCTATGACATTGCAGTTTGCGTTAAATTATGATTTTTTTATTTTTTTTTCTTAAATATTTGTACTTTGTACTCAGTATGGAGTTGAATCATTAATTGATTAAAATTTGATCTTGTTTTTATGATGTTGCTGCCTTAGGCTGAACTTGTCTTGTCAGTTATTTTATCAGGCTGCCACCAGTGGGCAGTGGCACAAAGCTGGTGTCGATCTGGTTGGGCTACATCTCTCTGTCTCTCCTTCCTTCTCTATCTATCTTTTCTTACCATTTTATCTATCCATCTATCTATATCCATCTTCTCTGCTTCTCTCTCTCTCTCTCTCTCTTTCTGTCTCCCTCTGTCTCTTCTGCTCTCCTCCTCTCCTCGCATCTCCTATTTCTTTTTCATCCGGCGTTCCATCCGTCTGAATGTGCGCTTGTGCGACTGAAGTTCTGTATTTGTGTGCAAATGTTTCAGTGATGTCTGCAGGCTGAATCAAGTCTCACTAATATATCCTCATCTATTACCTCTCTAAGTTCACTTTTTCTTTCGTACATACATACACACAGACTTGTAAAAATCCCGGTTTGGAGAAACATCATCTACCTAGAATTTGCATACAAACTATAAAGTGGACATGTATTTTTTTCCAAGTCATAAATCACTTGCTAAATTACCATTAGACTTTCTGTACCTTGGAGTAAAATACAAAACTTAATTCCATCATCACGCAGATGCTGTTATGTAGCTGGGAATTTTTTTAAACTGGAAGTAGAAAATTCAAAACACATCTGCTGAATTTTAATAAAAAGCTAATGTAATAGTAAAATTATTTAAATTTTTAATTCTAAAATGTAATAATTTGAAATTTGATCATGTCCAATTTTCTTCTCGCTTAAAAATGCTGTCTTAAATTTATGATCTTTATATTAATACGTTTTACATCACAAAAGTGTCCAGCGAGTGATGGAGAGCCTTGTCTGAATTTGAAAGAGAGTGAGAATCAAACTAATTTTATAATCTGAATAAGTGAGAACGTGTCATTTTGCTGTTGTCAACACACGGCAGGTGCTAAGGGAAGGGGTGTGTGGCAGGTTTGATGTCGATAGGCACGGGAGGGACACACACTCATGTTGCGCCAACAGAAGACGAGCACTTTGTGTTAACACTTATTACAGAAAAGGAGACGCACCGCCTTGAGAGGACAGTGTGTGTGTGTGTGTGTGTGTGTGTGTGTGTGTGTGTGTGTGTGTGTGTGTGTGTGTGTGTGTGTGTGTGTGTGTGTGTGTGTGTGTGTGTGTGATTTGCAGAGGAAGTTGAGCTACGCTGCCTCTCTTAACTCACTTTCACATCTCCTAAAGTTCTTTTTGTCTGCCCTGGTGTCTTTGGTACTCCTTAGTGTGTTTCCTTTGTGTGTGTGTGTGTGTGTGTATGTGTGTGTGTGTGTGTGTGTGTGTGTTTATGTGTGTCAGGCGTATACCCGTAAGTATCAGGGTGTGTGTATGACAATGGCGTTTGTGTGTGAAGCACAACCAAAGTGTAACAGGAATCCATCCATTTTCTGCTTTCGTTTCAGAGTGAATTGAATTAAAATAACTTCATAGTTGAATAAAAGTCACTAAAGACTGCAAAAAAACTTCCCTTTCTCCACAATGCATGTCACTTCTGTCATTCTTAGTTATTACATCCACTTCTGTTTCTTTCATTAAACTTTTCTCTTCTATTCCAGTTTTGGCATTTTGAAGTACTGCACTAATTATTCATTAATTCACACATCATTTCCGTGGGAAAGCTTTGACAGCTATTTAAACATTTCTAGACGTTTAACTGTAGTTCTGACAAGTTTGAAGTCCTTTACACACAATAGCATGCTCATACACAGATACGTATGCAGTAGCGGCTAACTCTCTTGTTGAGTGATGGTGAGATCGATTGGGTTTGATATTAAGTGACACATGGCCTTTGGAGTCACTAAATGCTACTCACCGACTGAAACCACCGGGGCTGAATTTCAATCCCCCAGTTACTTCCCAGGCTGTCCCTGCAGTGACACACTCTCCTCTGTCTCTTTCTCTACCATTTCTTTCAGACTGGATATGCGTTATTCCCCCAGTCGTCTCACAACCTGCGTGTGGTTATGTTATTTTTTCCTCCTAGATAAAAACTACCAAGCTCTTTCTTAAACACATGAGGAACGTTTTTAAGCTTAAAAGTAGCTGACATTTTTAGGCAGTGTTATATACGTGTTTCTTAGTAGGATTGATCAAATTATTATTGTCTCTTTCTGTTTGTATAAAAAAATTAAATAAAAATAAAAATAAACAACCAAAAAAGGACAAAAGAACATTTCGTCAATATTACATTTTAGGTTTAATAAAATATATCTAAATGTATTTCAAAAGTGAAAAACAATTCTTGAGGAATTTTGGGAACTAAAAAATGAAAAAAGTACACAATCACTATTGGTGTCTGGTAATATGAATTTTCTTCAGATCTCTTTCTGACGCGGGCGCGCACACACACACACACACACACACACACACACACACACACACACACACACACACACACACACACACACACATACATGCGCACTTGTCATGCTTTTTACTGAAGCTATATATTTATTTTGCAGCTCTTTTTTGATGCCTTTTGTTTTCTCAACCTGGTTATATTTTTAATATATATTGCTATATAATGCTATATTATACAGCCCTTTGTTATAATTAAAGGTCTATACATTCACAGTTTGTATACTATACTACATCAATGAAATCAATAAATATATAAAATATAATTAATTCTGAACGCAACATGAAACATGATTCTGATGTCGTGGCTGTAAGACACTCATGTATGTCTCTTATCTGTTTTAGGAGGGCTATGGTGTGATGGTGCTCAACCCCAATGAGAACTACCTGGAGGTGGAGAAGCCGGCCATGTTCTCCCCCCTGCCCTCTCCTACGGAACCCTCCGACGAACCCGCTGAAAAGAGGGAACGCAAAGATGACAAAGAGGGCAAAAAGAAGAGAGAATTTTATGAGAAGTACCGTAACCCACAGAAGGAGACGGAGACCGAACGGATTCCTGTACGGGTGAGTCCGAGAGGGAGGGAAGAGAGAAAGAAAAGGAAAGCAGGGTGGAGAGACAGAAGGATAGATGTTCATGAAAAGCAGACACGATGGGGGGAGGCGGACAGAGGGACAGTTGCGGATCGCTGGAGGAGGTAGGAGAAGAGACATAGGTGATAAATGGGAGGGAGGAATTTGGGCAAGTTTGGAAGAAACAAAAGTGGGAAGAAGGTGCGGGGACGAGGAAGGTGGGAGGCAGCTAGCTGAGGAAGCTAGGGAAGGAAATGTTAGGTAACAAGGGATAAGGGGAGGGATGGGAGGCAGAGGGAGAAAGAGAGGCTCTTGTGTGGTCAGCCTGTGTGTGAAGAGGTTGGCCGTGCTCCAGTCGCCTCTCAGTGAGCAAGTGTTAACCACATGGCTACCTCCCTCTCTCCCTCATCCTCACCCTCTTTCCCTCTCTTTTTCTCTCTCAAATGGTGGGCTGGTCAGTGCAGCTCTGGCCCTTCACTCTTGTTGACCGCTGGGATTATTATCTCCCTAACACACACTCTGCAAACACAGCATCTTATCAAGCTACACTGACCGTACACCCCCTAATTACACACACACACACACACACACACACACACACACACACACACACACACACACACACACACACACACACACACACACACACACACACACACACACACACACACACACACACAAACTTATGCTTTGCACATACACCTGACTCTGCCAGTTTACCTTGTGGTCAAACAAAGGAAGAAACTGTTTAAATGAATATGGTATAAGTGATGAGAAATTAAAGCAATGTTGTCCTCTGCATAGATGTCTTTTGTTTTACCGCTGCCAACAAAATTAATAATTTGCCTCCTCGGTAGGGTCCAACCTTTTTATTTTTACCCAATTGAAAGCTCTCGATCAGTAAGATTTTTAAGATTACGGGCACAATGAGCAAGGGTTTTTGACAAGTTTCTTCATCAATTATCTGTTTCTTACTCTTGTTGATGGCAGTAGCGTCACAGCAGTGCATGTTCCTTGTATGTGTGTGCGTGGGTTTGTGTGTGTGTTTGTGTGTGTGTCTGTGTGAAATACGTCAGTCTCTGGTGTCTGTCAAGAGTTAGGGCTGTTGTGGGACTAGCGGGCAGTGTGTGAGCTGTCAACGCAGGCTTTTTCTCCCCCTCAAGCCCCCTGGCACTACCTTTACACACACTCTAATAAAGGATAATTAGCTGGCGTTCTATCGTACTCTATCACACTTCTTTGCATGTGCGCTGGTTTCCCACACTAGTGCACACACACTATCTGACATGAAACTCTTCTGGTAAACACACAAGAAGAGTGTTTTTAATGTAGACAAACTAACTTATATAATTTTTTCATTTTACGCCATAAATTAATAGTTAAATCTATTCCTTATTTCATGTCGGCTTGTTATATCATGTCCTAGTGTGTGTGTGTGTGTGTGTGTGTGTGTGTGTGTGTGTGTGTGTGTGTGTGTGTGTGTGTGTGTGTGTGTGTGTGTGTGTGTGTGTGTGTGTGTGTGTGTGTGTGTGTGTGTGTGTGTGTATATATGCATGTGTTGCCATCTACATACTTACGTCTGTAGAAGTGTATATTCATTTGTTTTATTTGGAAAGTGTAACTTGAATGATCCTTATATCATGAAAGAAAATCATTTTCCTCCATATAGATAAATATATCTCTTATACTCTCACTCCCTACTCTTGCGTTCAATCTATAACACTCACTAACGTTAGCAGTGTGAGATTGTTAACGCTTTCCCAACCAAGGTTCCCCTATCCTACGAGAAAGCATGCAATATTATTCATATCTTGATTTTGGGCTTAGCTTGCTTTCTGCCGTTCCTACGTAATGCGTGATGGACCGAGTCAGATGCATTGAGACAAGTGTCTTTTTCAAGTGTCTCGGAAAAACTGTGCATTTTAACAGTCTAGGCTTTTCTCCATGAGATGGAAGTCAGGACAGACATAATGAGTAACTGCAGAATGTTACACACCAGCCCAGTGTCATGTCCAACTCCTTTTCTGTTTCATTTAAGGTATCACTTTGATAATTGATTTAGCAGGCTGTAATATTGCAGTATCCAGCGTTGTGACATTTTTCAGATTTAGTTTAAAAAAAAGTTAGTTTTTTTTAGACTAGCAGGCTAATGCAAAATGATCCTAAATAACCAGAAAGTAGGGGTCATGTAAAATGTTTAGATTTTGCAGCCAAATACACCTTAGATGCAGGGATTGTCAGACTCGGGATACAGATTAATGAGTTAGCAGGTTGGCTCCGTGTTGGTGCCCCTTGAATTTTGACCTTTGACCAAGAAGTCAGCAGGATGCTAGTGTGTATGACCTCGCCTCTACCGTCCACGCCTCCTCCTGCACTGCTTAACTCTCCACTGCTCTGCCTCTGTCTGCCCCAGAGTAAGCTGTCACACACACACACACACACACACACACACACACACACACACACACACACACACACACACACACACACACACACACACACACACGCACACAAACACACTCATGACATACACACTTAAAACACACATGCAAAAATGCAAAGGCACACACATACCGACAGACAAAAGAGTAAAGGAGGTGGAACAAGAACTAAGGTTTTGATGTGCGTGTGTGTGCGTGTGTGTGCGTGTGTGTGTGTGCGTGTGTGTGTATATCCCTCTCCTTCACCTCTGTTAGTCGGAGTGGGTGGTGGATCAAATCAAACCTCTTTAGCAGGGCTGTTTTCATCTTTTTGAACAGCACCCACCCAAGACACAGGCCCTCATACACACACACTCTCTCTCACACAAACACACACACACACACACACACCTTTTTTATTCACTACACCTCACTCCCGCTGAGCTGCCAGACCACCTGCACACAGACCTTCAGAAACACGCACACACTCAAATATATACCTCCATTCCTTGTAATATAATGGAATCCAACATTACCCGAAAAACCATAAACCATACTAGAATAACCACCCGTCTTGCTCTGTATTTATACCTATGAGAGTTCCATTGTGCATTTTTTTTTTTTTTTTTTTTACCACATTGACTCACAAAGACTGACACACACACACACACACACACACACACACACGCACACACACACACATACGCCACGCCAGCCCCCTTATAGAGTTGAGTTGATTAATACGCTTCCTTACACACATTAATAAGCTCTTAACTGCTTTTAGGATTCTTACTTTTTAGCCTTGGGTTCATAGTGTGCAACCTCTCAACCTTATCTAATCCCTCTCCTCTCCTCCAGATCACACACCACTGGGCCATGTTTAGGGGGATGTTGGTGGAGGAGGGAGAGAGAAAGAGAGAACAGAGGGAGGGATGGAAGGACAGAAAGTCTGATCGGAGGGATGCTGATGAGGATAGTGGGGGGTGGGGGGAGGGGGTTAGCACTTCGCCATATAGAAGTTTGGGAGTTCACTTTACTCTGAATTTTAGCAGTAATCCAGTTAGCTATTTTCTGTCAGCCAAGCGGAGGAATGGCAGGAACAAAAGGCACATTCATGGGCTTAAGAAGCTTCCAAAGAGTTCACCCAAGGCTGGCTGGCTGGGATTAGGCCAGCAGGCCCTGGAAAGAAGAAGGGGAAAAAAAGAGCAAAGGGGACAAAAAACAGAGCTTCGCCTTTCTTTAAGCACCACTTATTTTTATAAATGACTGGAATACTTTTCTCTCCTACTCCCTTAGTTTTTTTTTATCATGCTATTTCTTTTAGGATCTCACATTCTAGGTTGTGCAGAGAGAGAGAGAGAGAGAGAGACAGACAGACAGACAGACAGAGAGGCCATCGCTCCGATAGCATTTTGAAGCAGCGGATTGAGGCTATTCCTTCTGTTCTTTTTTCTCCCACTAAATTCAGCTTCAGTGCAACTTCAAGAATGAGAGATCTGTATGAGATTGATGGTCGTTGAATGCTTTCACTAGCCTTTTCTCTAAAATGATTAATTTTTCACGATCAAACCACATGTTGGGGCCCTTCAGTGTGCTAGTGTTTCCACTCAAGGCATTATTTCATTCCCTTGTATGTAACCTTTTTTTTTTTTCCCTCCTCTCACTCTGGTTGGAGACCTATACGTTTTTTGTTGTTGTTTGTTAGCTTTTTTGTTTTGCATATCATACTTTTAGTTTTTGTGGTCTCCATTTGACGGACGTCTTGTAATGTCTCATACTTATCTGATTGTTGTGGATTGTTCAGAGTGTGTTTCCTAAAGGAAGGGGCATCCATTATTTAGGTCCTGCCTCTCCAAGACCCATTATTCCCAGCTGCAGCTGTCCACAGGGGCAGACTGAGATCCTTGTCCTTGTCTGTGTTTAGCAGACGACGTCCTGTTTCCCCATGTTCACACTGTACTACAAAAATGTCCCGAGGAGTCACTAACGCACACACAACGCACACACACTTACACGCCAAAACTTGATTATAAACATTAAGACATGGACACACGAGAACACACACAGGTAATTGTATTTGACATGGTGCTACAGTGTTTCTCTATGGGACTGGGTTTTTGCTCTTTGTCACCTTCACCCCTTTGCCCCAGCCTGTGGCCCACAAGCAATTATACAGACAGGGTTTATTTGACCTTTGCCCTGTGGTTGTGCCAAGAAGTAAGGCTCAGCATATCCAAGGACAGGTAGGGACTTGATTAACCTCTGAACTTGGTCAGAGGAGGGGTCAATAACCGGGGCTAGAGGGCAGCTCACCTGCTTGCTGCAGAGAGCAAATTGGCTGGATGCCATCTTTGTATTTTTAGGGCGTATATCTCTGTGTGAGTGTGGTGGAGGAAAAAGCTTTGACCTGCGTGCATGTGTATCTGTCTTTATAAGCTACGTTTTCATGTTAAGGCCACAGTACAAGCACACTGTGGTGTGTGGACATACATTCAGTTTTATCTTGTTGCATTTGAATTCAGTGTAACGGTGAACGAGTTTTACTTCTCAAAGTCTTAAAGTTGATTGAGCTTGTTAGATGTTGTGCTTGTTAGTGTAATGTGTAGTACATAACATCTGTATGTGAGCAGACCTTTTTGTGTTTGTGTGTTTGCTCAAGGCAGAACCAGTGTAGTGGTCTCAGATCCCTGCTCCCAATCTTCTAGTCAGGTCAACCATCAAACACATCCATCCTGCTTCCCTCGCACCTCCCCACCCACTGTGGTTCCTCTCTCTCTCTCTCTCTCTCTCTTTCCCTCTCTCTGCACACAACCCCATTGTGGATACAGGCTGACCCGAATAAAGACACACACACACACACACACACGCGCGCCTACACACAAACACAGCACCTCAGGGTCATCCTGGAACAAACACATCCTTGTCTGCCTGCCCGCTCTCCTTTGCCTTATGTCAATTAATGGCTCGCAGTAATTTCACCTGACAATCCGGGCGGCAGCGCGAGGCTAGCCGAGATGTCACAGCGATGACCTTTCTGGCCTGCAGCCGCTCTTTTCTAATAAAGAATCTCACAAACCCACAGCAACTTCCTTTGTACTTTGTTAATGAGTTATTGATTTGAAACAATGCCCAGGCAAATATTGTCAGAGCAGACTGACCTCGCCAAGGTCACGCTATTTCATTGTATACAGTCTGAGCACGCTAATCTGCACGTGGGATGACATGGACGCTATAGTTTTTCTCCTTCTCTGGCTCCATCTCCCCCTCCCTCCCTCCCTCCCTCCTCCTCCCTCCTTCCCTCCCTCCCTCACTTTCTCTCTCCCTCACACTGTATATCTGTTCATTGCAAAGTCGAATAACACACCTACACATTTCTCTCTCTCTCTCTCTCTCTCTCTCTCTCTGTCGCGCACACAGTTTCCCCCCCTCTTGTTAGTCATGCACACGTTTTTCACCTCGTTCTCGCTTTTCTCAGTCTCTTTCTCACATCATTATATTGCCAACTCTCCATAGGTACTATACTTGCTAATTACCCACAATGCCACAGTCATTATTTTCCCATCTCTGCCACTAATTTGCTCCATACCTTTCTTTCCCCCACTCTAGCAGAACCATCAGCTCCCAGACAGCTTCTAGCTAACTTCAGCTCTCTGTCGGCCTTAAAATGTACAGAGAGTAAAGGAGAAAAAGACGAGAGGGGAAGGAGGAAAAAAAAGAAAAAAGAGATGACGAAGGATTACACGTCCCAGACATTGATTAGAATGCAATTGCAAACAGGTGTCGTTGAGGCCCCCTCTTTTTAATTGTGTGCAAATAGTCACGCACACACCCAAACAAGAACTAACTTACTCTAATAACCTTCCTGCTAACACCAAACATGCAATTATGTACATTGCTTATTTAATATTAAATCATTAGGCCAAATGAAAACAATCCTGTTTTGATGAGGTCATATTAAAGAGTATAATGACTGCCGCTGCAGGTGGGTTTACCCGGTGTGTGTGGCCTGAGAGCAGGAGTGGACTGCGAGATTGAGAGAGATCGGTCAGCCAGTCGGTGTGTGTGTGTGTGTGTGTGTGTGTGTGTGTGTGTGTGTGTGTGTGTGTGTGTGTGCGTGTGTGCGAAAGCTGTGGTGTAGGTGGTTGGGCGGCTGTGGCGTAGTGGAGAGCAAGGTAGTTCTCCAATCAGACGGTCGGTGGTTCGATACCCGGCTTCGGCAGTCGATGTGTCCTTGGGCAAGACACTTAACCCCAAGTTGCTCCCGAGTCTGATGGTGGCACCTTGCATGGTAGCCTGTCATCAGTGTGTGAATGGGTGAATGATATGTAATATACTAGTGATTGTAAGTCGCTTTGGATAAAAGCGTCTGCTAAATGACTGTAATGTAATTTGAGTATTTTTTTTCTAACTTTTCCCTTGCAGGAAGGAAACTCTCAAATGTGATGCGTGTTTGTAGCACTTGTAATTTTAGTTCAGTTCTCGGTCTAACCTCTTGATATCATTTTTTCAAGATTGGAACCAGTACTGCCCAAGCAAAGGAGTCCAAACCCAATAAAGTTGTTAAGGGATCCCGTGACACTGTCCTGACACTTCTGGCTCCCACTGAAAAGTTTGTGTAAAAAGTATAATGGCTCCTAGCCACTGGATTCCTTCCGGTCCACGCTGCTCACCATCTCCTATCCTGAAATTCCAGCTTCCTCACAAGTTTTCTGAAGTCTTTTGTGTTTTTGTTGAGGAGGAGGAGGAGGAGCAGAAGGGAGGTGCAGGGGTGCAGGGAGGTCTGAAGTGGTTGTTTGTCAGAGTGTGTTGATGTTGTTAGATTCATTGCTTCCTGTGTTGGTCAGACGCTACGTTTGTGTTGGCGTTGGGTCTGTTATCCTGGCTGCAGTGCGCCCCTCTCCCCTGCTCCCCGCTCCCTTCTCATTACAGTAAATAAACACAGTCCAAGTATTGGACGACTTTTGAGTGTGTGCACAAGTTTGCATCTGCGTGCATGCAATTATTTTTGGTTTTGTGTGAGTTGTGTAAGTAATGGAAACGGCTAAATTGAACAAATTCTTGAAACTAGACAATTGGAAGGCAAACGCATTCAACAAAGGAATAACAGTTGGAACCACTAGATAATCATCCTCAATGTTGTGTAGCAGGTTGTCTAGCTGTTTTAATGGTAAGTTTGAGACACTTCTGCATTGGCTTCACTCTTCAGAACCAGAAGGTTGCCGCCTGGTTTGGAAAACTTCAGCCATAGAACCCCCATTCATTGAGTTGGTGCTCGATGTCCGAGTTGAGATGGTCGTACTGTACCTTGTGTATGAAGGTCAGCTTGAATCTTTTTTGGTCCTTCCTCCACCATTTGAACAATCTTTGGTCAGGTTTTCCCTTTACGTCTCCTTGAGGGAGGTTGGCTACAGCACCATGGCCTTAAACTTCTTGATTACATTTTGGAGGGTGGACACAGGAACATCAAGGTCTGGAGATGGACTTGTTGCCTCTAGATTGTCCATGCTTGGCTATGATCTTCTCTTTTGACCTCCTCAGAAATGTCTCTCTCAATATGAGTGAATAATATATTGCAGGCATCTGTCACTCACCTGCATAATATCCAATTATTTCTTGCAACTTCTAAAAAGGTGCAAATGATATTGTTCAGGCGTTTTATGTGTGGAATACACTCGGATTCAGCTTTTTTGCTACATGTTTATGATTTCCCTCCATAATATGTATGACTCTCTCCCTCTCTCTGTCTACTCTCCTTTTCTCTAGCTCTCTCTTTTTTCATAATTGTTAGCTATCAGCATCTGAAGACTTTATGGTCCTGAGACTGTCTAGTACGCAGATTCATACTTTATATTCTCTGAGGGGACAGTATGGATCACCATATATTTGGTAAACACACACACAAACTGCAGACACCCTCATGTCCCTTGACAGTCATGGCTGAAGGATGTTGGCAACAGGTGTGCAGATGGGACGCTATTCTGACAGTGCTGGCATATACACACATACACACAAATACACTCAAACACACACATACATACACAGTGCGAGGAAACCGTAGAAATAAATAAATAAGCTAAGATACTGTGTGAGAGCTGGTGACAGGAAGCCGGTCTCGCAGGGCGGTGTGCTCCACTGCAGCTAATTAACCCCGGGAAATAATTGCAACAATATGCAAATGCTGTTTAGATAATTCACTACATTGCCATGCCAGGTAGTCAGTCACTCTGTCGCCCGCCGCTGAGAGTGGAGGCAAAGAATGTGTGTTAGGTTGGTTGATGGAGTCAGGAGCACGATGAGACTCATTTGCCACCATTAAGACATCAACTGTGCAATATGCATCTTTAAATGATTTGTATTGATAGTGTATATAGATAAGAACAAAAAAAACGCTCCTCTTTGCATCATTTTGTAAGTTATCAGTCATTGGCTCGGTTTGTGTGCAATTGGTTGTCAGAAGAAATTATTGATGAAGTAAATATCTCTCACACACACACACACACACACACACACACAAACACAAAGGTGCTTTGTACAGAAGCATACCCTGCCTAATGTCTTCATGTCGGGCATTGTCACTAAAGGGTGGGTGGAGAGGTGGACATAACAGGAGACGGAGGAGTGTGAAGGAGAGCAGGTGGCAACAGGGGAGGAGAAAAAAAAGGTAGAAGAGAGGGAAGGGGTAAGGGGGGGAGGCAGGCTAATGAAACGGGCATCACAGATGAAGGGTGACATGGCGGAGGAGAGAGGAAGGAGACTTCAAAGGACTTTGATGTCACAGCCTTTCAGACAACTCTGCTTCAGCCAGCATCTCGTGCATGTACGATAACACACACACACACACACACACACACACACACACACACACACACACACACACACACACACACACACACACACACACACATGCGGCGCACTGATGGCAGAAGGGCAGGGCAGGAAGAGTTGCCTGCTCTTGCATCACACTCTGTGAATTGAGGTGGGTGCTGACACTACAACCCCCTCATGCTAATCTAGCAGTAAACACAAACACTCTGACAGGTTAATTTACCTCGAGACAAACACGGCAACAAAAAACACACAGCAGCACATCATCAAATAGTGGAAGCACACACACACTTGTACACACATTTGCACACACAGATACATGCAAGCAAAAACATCTCATCAAATCACAAGCTACCTTACTTTCTTGAAAGGTAAAGTTTAAACCATATTGT
Source organism: Anoplopoma fimbria (assembly GCF_027596085.1). Lineage (NCBI taxonomy): Eukaryota > Metazoa > Chordata > Actinopteri > Perciformes > Anoplopomatidae > Anoplopoma > Anoplopoma fimbria. The sequence continues at coordinate 1,332,308 of NC_072461.1, forward strand.
ATGGATTGATGTGTTCGACACCATCTCCTCAATTACCACCTTTAGGAAAAAAAGGGAATGTTGAAGTAATAATCTTTCTTTGATAATATACCATCTTACTTTGTGAAATGCAAACACATTTATGGAAACTAACAAACACCTGCTTAGTCCTTTACGTCATATCCATAAGTCTTTGTTTTGGAGCCACATGGAACAGTTTGACACTTAATTAACAGATGAGCGTTCATTCTTTGTAGACCATGTGTTTGTTTGTTTCAAGATATTCTTTTTTTTTTATGTATCTGTATGCTAATTAAAAGGATTGCGTGTGAATAGGGTGTTTGCATCCAGTATTGTGCTATGTCATTATCTTAAATACAGCGTGGTGTTGTGATCTAAAGATACAGTTGGTTCTAGTCAACAAAGCTCCATGTGCGGTGCAACCTCTAGTGGGAATGTATTGTTGATTTCTATTGTGAACCAGACAGTTTGATAGGAAATCAAAGTCTAGAATCAATGTCACAAGTTCATTAATGGATGCCCTTTTCTCGCCTGTACTTTTACAATTGTTCTTTCCAGTCCAGGATAAGAGCCTACGTCTCTGGTTAATTAAACATGCCTCTGGTCGTGTGTGTGTTATCCTGCATGTGCGTGTGTGTGTATGATCGTGTGAATGCAGATGAGAGTGTGAACAAACCCAGGGGTTTGTGATTGTCTTTGCTGGTGCAAAACTGTGCTGTTTTGTTTATGCATGTGTATATCCTCCTTTTTTTTTTTTCCTTTGACCTTCCCCTAGTGTCTTCCCATTATGCCTCTACTGGTGTATAGATGGGCCATCGATTCAGCAGCAGGGCACAAATTAAGATTTAAACGTTACGTCACCCATCCTATTGAGTTTTACATTTAGGGCATTTGCAATATGCAAGACTTATTGATTTAGCAAAGTGTGGCTCTTTATAGAATCCCCTCTGGCCACCACTACTTTTTGTTTCTCTTTCGTACCTTTCCTTTTGGGCTGGCCCAGAGGTGCAGGTTTTGATGCTGTAGCATTGAATTAAAATAGTTTGATAACTCTATTGATGCTGGATGGACACATATCTTAAATGTTTCGTAGTTGCACAACTGAGTTTGTTGACAGCCTTCAGGCTCATGTGATCAACCTCATTGTTCTTTGTTGTGGACATAACATTAGAGTTTTTGTGTTGCAGGAAAATGGTTCCTCGGAGGAACACGTGCTGTACGTGTGGGACCACTTTGTGTCCAAAGCGGCAGCCAAGAACGTTTTCATCATGGCCCACAGCTACGGAGGGCTTTCTTTCGTTGAGCTGGTGAGTGTTTTAGTTTTTTCCGCTTATCCTTTCTACCTCCCACCGACAAAGAGACACACTGAAACAAAATGCACTCCTGTCAGCACAATCACTCAAATACATGTTTGTGTGGGAAGAGCTGCATAAAAACTGTTGTATAAACTTAAGTTTGCATTGCTACTATACTGTAGCATACCAACACCCATAAATGCACACAAACATTTCAGTATGCAAAACAACTACATATTGTCAAACACACACATACATGGAAACAAGAAGAGCAGCATTCACACCGGTCACCTCAGGGAGACAGGCAGCAGAGTGATGGTGTGTGAAACATGGTGGAACGATTAAAAATAAATAGCATTTAGTTTCTTTGAAAAAGTACTGCCTCTGTAAACAATCTGGTTCATCCTTGTCCTTGGGCACTATCCACCTCCTCTACACATCAAGAGCAGGAGGAAAACAGGGGGAAGAAGAGGGCTGGATAAAGAAATGTAGTTATGGAAATACAAACAACAGTGTTACTGTTAAACCAGATCTGCTGCAGAGCATTCAGATCTCCCAGCCTTAAGAGAGACAGAGGATAGGCTGATATATGGTGGGAGGCAAGTGGATTTGAAGGAATTAATGGTGCACAGGGGAGGGTGAAAGTAAAAGTTTGGCCAGCCGTTTGGCTTCATAACCGCACCCTTCAGCTAAATGGGCCTACAGTGTGTCTTTTGTGGGTTACATGAGGGCTTCTGAGGTCAATGCTTTAATTTCTGGTCTATGGTTTACTGTGATATCCTAGTGGGACTCTGCATCACATATTGATCATCACTTTCTCATCTGTTGTTTTAATGATTAAAGTTACCTATTAATAATAAAGCCGTGTGCAGGACGCCAATACCATCATGGTGAGTTACCTACCAGGCCGGAGTAGCATTTAGGAGTCATGGTTAATGGTCCTTAGGTTTGTTTGTACCCTGTAAGACTGCTACTTGCTGTTTGACTTATCTTTTAATCTAAGTCTAATGCGTATACTAGTGACTTATACAGCAACAAAAACCTGTACCGTGTAGTTAATGTCTTTGAGAAAGGATAAAACCTCACTCTGGCTTTGAGCTCTTTCATGCCATTTTATTTAATACAATGTTTTGATCATAAACATGGCGAAGACTGAGCTGGCAGCTCGAGCTAACGATGCCTTATAAGTCTCTATCTATTTTAAACAATATTAATCACACTGATGAATCACAGTGTGTAAAACATCTTTGAACAATTTCTTCTATTGATTCCAGCAGACCGTAGCTCCCAACAACTTGATAATAAGAAGCAAAAAAACCAACTAAAAGTCTAGTTCGGGTGTGTTCGCGGCTTCTGAAATTCCAACCACGTGTATGTAGCTTTCGTGGCTCAGTGCCAGGCTTGTTGCAAACATGCTGCGCTAGCCGCGTTAGCATTTCAAATACTTAGGACTGCACTGTCTCAAGCTCTGCTAGCCAACATACGGTGCTAGCTGTGTTTGCAAGCCTCTCTATGATCTGAGAGCTCGAGTACTTTGGCAGTTTGCTGGTTTCTGGATCTGAAGGGATTTACTGCTAGACTCACCATATTCCATATTATTCAAGACATATCTCTTCTCTTTTCTTAGTAAAGGGAAGAAAGGGAAGGTGGCACAATGAGGATACGGCTAGTGGGGGATTAAAGGTGGGCACTTGTCCCACTGGTGTTTTCAAGAATATTTTATTTTCTTTCTTTCTATTTCACCTACTCTTGTTTTGTTTAGTATTTTGTAATTTTAATTTGGCTGCTAAATATTCATGCAGTGTTTTGTCCGTGACAGCCTCACAATCTCCTGGGCTTTCTGGCTGTGTGACGAAGACTAGCTATTCTCTCTATTTGTCTCTTTCTGTCTCTCTACGTTTCCTTCAGTCAGACTCCCTCTCTGTGTACAGGCCTCGACGAGGTTTTTAACTGCTTTCTTTTATGTGATGTCCTTGTCGTGTGGAAATCATCTTTTTAAAATACTCGTATACACAATGTGCATATATAAATACATAGCATATAGCAGATGCAGTATGGGGGAGGTAACATCAAAACAGTGACTTGAAAGATCCTTGTGTTCACTTTAAGTGACAAGTTGTTTGAGTATGCCATTGTCAGGGTTCCCTTGAGGCCAGCCCAGCTTCTGTTGTCTATAAGTGTCGATACTCCGTCGCCTCTTTCCAAACTGACACAAACACATACACATATTCATATTTTTTATCATCTTCCCTCAGTTACCCACCCATACCTAACAGCAACTCGTCCACAGAGACTAGTGTGCAAACTTGTCCAAGCCAATCATGCTGGTTTTGAAGAGAGTCTTTTGTATTATTATGATTTATAAGTGTTATTATTATTATTATTATGTTTAGGTGCATTGTTCATATTAAGTATTATACTCCAGGCTATTTGGCTTTTTATCCAAATACACTCAGACTACTTACATCATTCAGGAGTACCATGTAAATATACACATGGGATTTAAGGGAGCCACTATACATTTCTTGCTTTTTCTTGCTCTGTTTTTGCTCTCCCTCACGCATAAGCATGCATACACTCATACACACATACATGTGCACACCGTCTACTTAATTGAGGAGAAAGCGGTCCAGCGGGACATGGTGGGAGGTGTGTGCGCATGAGCAGGCGGGTGGAGAGTGGAGCCTTGCGGGATGAATCGTTTGACACAAGAGAAGACCCAGAGAAAACAAGCTGTCTGTGGGTTAATTACTCCTCGGCTTTGCAGTTAATAAATACATTTCTGATCAAGCACATCAAAAAAGGCCCACCATTTATTTCTCCTGCTCGCTCCCCATGCTCCGGAGCATGTTAGCCCCTGTTGGGAGCGCTCAAGTGTTTCATTGCAATTTGATTTCTTTTAAAACACTTCACAGTGTGTACTGACTAATTATAGATACATCAAAGAGTAGCTAACTGCCTTTGAATAAGTGCTGCAGGGGGAAAGCTCTTTCTCTGCTTCGCCTCCACCTTTCTCGCCCCCTTTCCCCTCTCTATCATTTTTCAGCGATCACAGAATCCATCGGTGCTACTTTGTGTTAAACCCAGTATTCCTACATTCTCTCAAAGTCTTACAGGTTTTAGCCTGGTTGTGGACTGTCTCTCTCTCTCTGCGTCTCTCCATCTCTTACACACACTCACACACACACACACACACACAAACTGTCCATGCTCCTCTAGTTTCCAGGTCTGCAGTATCCTTTTCTTCACCTCAGGACAAACTCTCACCCCAGAAAGAAGTAGATAGAGAGAGTAAGGGACCGGGGGGCTAGAACCATACAGAAGAAGGGCCCTGCCTCCATCTCTCTCCATTGGCTCAGCCTGTCTTTTCATCTTTCTTCATTGCCAGGAGTGCGGGGGGGAAGTGGGTGTGTTGCGTGGGGGGGGGGGGGGGGTTGGTGGGAAGGGCGGGTTGTGTTGAGGAAGGGCTGTCTAACCCGCACTAACCTTCGGAGCAAAAAAAAAAAAAGGAGCTCTCTTATTGGATAGGACAGGGCAGCATTATATAAGGACTTATGTAAGAATGCATCTGTCTCCGAGTACACAAATGTGTGGGTGCCAACCAGACAACCAGCCAGCCGCCACAACAGCCCCTCAAGAACACGATTACCGATTTTAAGTGTCCTCTGTGAACGCGCCACATATATACAGTACATGCTTGCAGGATATCTTCCTGTATACTTTCTGTCTAGAGCCATCTGTTTCAATCTATAATGAATATACCTTAGTTCTCTCTCTCTCTCTCTCTCTCTCTCTCTCTCTCTCTCTCTGTCATCCTTGGTTGCATGTGCGTTCATGTGTATGTGTGTGTGTGTGTTTTGGCCAGGAGTCGGATGTGGGAAGAGATGCTTGAGGTGAGACGAATAGATATGAAGGAGTTCTTCACTCCTTGTGGACTTCATCGCCATACCAGTGTGTGGAGGATGAGAAAGATGAAACACTGCCGGGTGAATCAGTCTGAGTCAGAGAAGTTAGTTTTACATAGCTCGGAGTTTAAAGATTGATTTACCTTATATGGCATCCTCACACTAAATGAGTTTTTTTTATGTTGTAAGGGAAGATGCATAAAATAATAGAGCTTCGTTGTGCCTAATCAGATTCTCAAGTTAAAATAAAAGAAAGAAAAAGTAGTTACTCTTATATTTTCTGTCTCTTTAAGATTCCCTATTCATTTAACAAAGACAGTTTTTCAGACAAGCTCATTCCCATTTCTCTGTGCAATGCAACTGTTTTTTTACTTTGTTTGCACAGTCGTCCTTAACTTTCTCACTCTTTAATCTTTACTTTATGTACGACACTCTTTCACCACAATATTTGCCATCCCCCAAATCCACTCTGCTTTATGTCCTGTATTGTGCCCTCATTTCCTACCTCCTCCTAATTCCTCCTCTCCCAGTCGTGGTGACCCTCAGGGCAGCTGTGGTGCCAGCTATACCCTCTGTGCAGGACTTCATGACTGGCATGGTAACAGCCCACTGAACACATGGCGCTGTGCAAACACTTTGGGTTCCAGTCCTCACCCTTTTTACAGCATGTCTCTGGAAAATCAAAAAAATGCACATAAGTAAATATTAGAACACATTATATTAAGTGTTGTTATGTACCTTATTCTTATTTTTACTTATACTACTTTGAAAGTTCTCTATACGACATTCAGTACATTAATATAGCAGCAAACAACTACATATTTACATATTCTGGATGTAAAGATATATTGGAGTCATGGCTTCCTGAGCAGAGAATGAAGTTGCTCTTCCTCTCTCTCTCTCTCTCTGTGTGTGTGTGTGTGTGTGTGTGTGTGTGTGTGTGTGTGTGTGTGTGTGTGTGTGTGTGTGTGTGTGTGTGTGTGTGTGTGTGTGTGTGTGTGTGTGAGTGAGTGACATTTTTGACAGCATATACATCAATTGCTGCACTTCATTCTTTCTAAATGTATCCTTTAAAATGTCATGTAATGTGTATTGTCAACTTCGAGGGTTTAAAAGAAAAATACGTATTCACTTTCTTACTGTGATTTTGTTTTCATATTTTTTTATGTGTATTAAATGCGTCGAAATAGAAAACTAGACATTGTGGTTTCAGGTGGTTTAAGTTATCTTCTGCATTGGAGGTATTTATAAGAACAACAGCAGGGAGAAGTGACAAGCAGCCTCTCAGAATTGCTCATTGTACAGTTGCTGACGTTCTACAATTTCCAAACTCTTATCTAACCTCAGCTGATTCTTGGATGAATTGGTGTCTAGCTTGCCAGCTAACACAACACAAAATGTAAAAAAGACACATTAGAAGATGTTGGAAGTTTTTTTCTCTTTTGTTGGAAGTTTTTCCTTTCAACCCTGCCTACAGTGTTTGTGTTTTCCTACACTAAACAGGTCCCAGACCAATCGCTCTACTGAATGCGTAGACATAAAATTGATATTGATCTTTCGACAGACTCTAACTCCCAGTCAGACAGTAAACAAGTTGATTTCCTGAAAATGTTGTATTCCTTTAAACTGTGTCAAACTAAGTTCTAAGTTGCACTTTGTATTTGAAATACTCTTCAAGGACCAGTGCAACCTTCACCTGAGTTCATCACCACACAAGCAATTTGTTGACAAAATCATCCCAGATGTGAAGACATCCATACACAGGCTCTGTAAATCCCCTCGTCTAATGTTGTATGCACGTCTCGGCCGCCTCCAAAACTCTGAGTGCTAGCCTGTCTATTGCTTCTGGAGGGGATGAAGAGAAGGTTTGTTTTTATCTCAAGGTTCTCCATAGCTGGCGGGCTTGCAAGCGGTGCAGTAGTAGTGCAGTTTCCTGTGTGTATGTCTGTCTCGGTGTGCATGTGTGCTTATGTCTATGTCCGCAAGTGTGTGCACACATATTGTGTAGGTCTAGTGTATGGGTGTGTGTGTGTGTGTGTGTGTGCGCACATATGGATACGTGCACGTCTGTGTGTGTCGGCTCTAGCCTGGAGAAGCTTGTATCGTCCTGAGCAGAACAGCTTGGTGGAGAGCAGCTATCAGAGCCACGTTAGGGGAGGAGAGGAGGAGAGGGTGAGAGGCGATGATAAATGGCTGGGGCACACTAGCAGAAATTAGTGGAGCCGTATGCAAAGCTGTGGCGTTTTGTTTGATGTGAAACAAAAGGACCACCATGACAAAAGTGCCTGCCAGCCTGCACAGCAGGACAGCAGCCCTCAGGACATACACCATCGCCACTGTGTTGGTACGCACTTGCGTGTGTGTGTGTGTGTGTGTGTGTGTGTGTGTGTGTGTGTGTGTGTGTGTGTGTGTGTGTGTGTGTGTGTGTGTGTGTGTGTGTGTGTGTGTGTGTGTGTGTGTGTGTGTGTGTGTGTGTGTGTGTGTGTGTGTGTGTGTGTGTGGTAACGCATGCATATCATGCATGGTGCTGTTTTCCAGCCCTGTCTATATTATGTATATTATCCCTCTCTGTGTTTTTGTGCTCTGCTCGTAATGACAGACAATGACTAGCCCTTTGTACACCATGAAAAGACACGGTTTCTTCCTCCGTACAGCTTCAGCATATTTGCTCTATTAAGCAGCTGAAATGTAGACGTCTAATTTTTTTTTTTTTTTTTTTTGTGTGAATGAATAGGCATCTTGGAGAGCGGCTCTCCTCTTAACATAGGGATGTAAATTGAACTGTTTAAATGTCACGGCGAGCAAACTGATTTGATTTCAATTGATTTGCTTGTTTCCGGAGAAAAAAAAGCCCTCCCTTGCCAAACCTTTGCTGCGCTGGCTGCCACAGATAGACCAAGGTCTTTCTTTCCACCTCAACAACACATTGTAGGGCTTCTGAATTCTTCTATCTGCTGTGATTATGTACAAATGGCCTTCATTTGCCATCCATTTCAAAGCTGTAGTGCTGCATTGTGACTAGAGGCAGATGACGCAGACCAAATTACAGCGGGTTTGCTGTCTGAAAAGGATACTCGCACAATAGGCTTTGTGAAGTATTCCCTTCAATACGTCGCCATTATTCTCACCTTTGTTGGTGTTTCGCTCTATGTTTCAGGAGCATCTTTGGTTTCTAGATTACATTTGTGGTGTTGGTAAGGAGCAGGGGGTTGGTAATGCTTTACTCACCTCTTGTCGCTCTTGTGCTGTTCCTTTTTAATATCATACGAATAGATTTTGTGTGAGATTCCAATTTAGTTGTTTGTTGTTTTTTTGTGCTGCATTTTTTTGACGTCCTTCATTATTAATTCTGTCTTGTTTTTATAGAAGCACAGTTGTAAGACTATCAAGGTCTTAGAACATTAACACAATGTTTTGGTTTATTTGTCATAAATTCCTCATTCAGTTATACATAAACTGCATTCCTTATTTAGTCAGTTGTTTCAAAATGACTCAGTTAACCGAAGGATGCAGCACAACATTGTTATAGTTGGCAGGAATCTGCTCTGCCGTTCTGAAAGTGTGGATCCCATTTGTCCCTTAGTTATCCTCCTTCTTCATGTGTCCTATTTGCTGCTAGAATTTTTCTTCCTTCTGATTTTTAATCATATCAACAAACAAAATGGATTTCAAGAGGATTTATCTAGAATATCAGGGACTTTTTAACAATGTCCCTTTATTTCTCTCCATTTTTGGTACTATCCATGGACACTGACATTTCTGTGATCACTTGACTTTCTAATCTCAGTCCGTGGATTAGGATAGATGCTCCTGTTACAACACAGGAAAAGTAGACTGTCATGAGAGGTTGTGAGAGAAGTGATTCACCGTGTGTTCAGTGTTTCAACCGCTGTTTTTTCTTGTTTTCCTTAACTTTTGTGGTTCAGGTTTAGAGAGATCATCCGAGACATAGCCAACAACCAAGGGCAATTCAAGGCATCACTTTCATTTTCAAACTATTTTAAAAAAACTTGTTGACATACAGTACGAGTCTTGTTTTGATCAAACTCTTCTATAGCGTTCTCAAAAGCCCAGAGGCAGGCGTGGAGCTGTTGCTCTTACCTTAGGGCTCTGAGGCAGGACCAGTCAATGCGCTCTCTGGATCACTTCCATATATCTTGGTTTACATCTTAGGGTTGAAGAATCCGTCTTTGTCTTTGAATGCTTTTAAAGTATCTTAATCTTTCTCCTTGTCTTTTTCTGTATGCTAGTCAGTAGTTTAAGTGCATAGCTTTCTTTTATCGCGACCAGTTCAGTAAGTTGCTGTCAATTATTTATTGCTTACAGAGAAAAAAGTAAGCAATCTCTGGATCTTAAGTTGGTTATGCACTACTTCTAATTGGTCTGTGATGGCTTATGATTGATACCAATTTCAGACTCCGGTATATGAGGGCATCAGTAAATGTCAGCTGTTGGTTTTTATAGTTCCTCTTATCCAGTCCTTGGTCTGACTATTCATAGTTTTAAGCGGCCCAGCATGATTTCACCTGGTCGTCACGGTTACCCACTCTTCTCTTTCGTTCCTCAAAACACACAGATGTTGCCATGGTGACGTAATTGAAAATCCTTACACCTAAAACAAGTATTGTTGAGGTGACTTATTCATAAGTCTCCTCTCACCTTTTTTTGTCTTCATGTTTTTTTTTTTCTTCCCTGATGGAAAAAAAGAAGTGAAAAATCCATCAGTACATCATTGTGCAAAAGCTCTTCTTAATCTCCCTTGTCCTGCCCCATCCCCACCCCACCCCCACCCCCACCCCATCCCCTACCTCTTGTCAACGGGGTCTTTCTTGCCACTTGGTGATATAAGAAGCCCAGCTAGTTGAGGTTCATTTGAGTTCAGTGAAATCTTTAGGGATTCATCATTACATATTTACTGGCTGAGGCTGATCTTGCTGTAAGGTTCTACCCTCATCCCATTGATCTAGTGCGCATGTTCACTCCCGAGGTTACGGGACGTGCTTCCATTTGCATAAGGCCCTGGGCAAGGTTCTTTCCACCATTGATTGGCCTGTCCATGAGCGCCCCGTGCCTTCTCACATTGATCACTTTGTTTTTTCCCGGAGACAGTGCTACTCAGAGTTCAGCTGCAGCTCCAACATATCAGACCTGCCGGAGGAAGGGAGACCAACAGGGAGAGAGGATGAGAGATCACAAGAGAGGGAGAAGCAGGAGTCAGAGGGTGTTGATGGAAAACTTTAGAGCCAATATCTTAGTAATTGTGCATACTTTTCCTTTGAAATTTAAGTTTTAGCCTGCCACCCATTTGTCTTTACTCCTTAAGACTGTGTTTCCCTGAGCTAGCTGCCTGAGAAGTACACACTGCTTTTACCAGGCTAAACACATGCATATATGCACCTAATCAGATTTACAATGAAACACACAGAACACTCAGCACACAGATATTTGCATTTCCACTCATACCTGAATTGCCACCTTTCCTGTTTATCCTCACCCTCTGCTTTAACCGAGGTCTGCATATATCAGAGTGCTATAGAGAAAGCTCTCCTCTCCTAAGCTGTCTTTCACTCACTGAAGATGCTGTCTTCATTTACTCAGGGTTTTCCGTGCTCTCTACCATATTTGAGAAGCATGCTTTTATGCCATGCTAAAGTCACTATTATAAAAAGTTTTTCTGTATTGTTCTTTTGTCAAGTTTATAACAGACAGACCCGTATTCTTTATGCATATGCTATAGTATACTTGTATGCTTGAATATGAATGCACAATAGTTTTGCGTATTTGTGGAGTTTTATGAAGGTTGAGAAGCTAAATCATTAAAAGTAGGAAAACTGACCCTGTAGTTCTTTCAGAATTTAAACCCACACACAATTTACTCAAAAAAAAGCTGCCTTCTGATTATTACATGAAGGCTTATGTGTTTGCGTTTTGATTTTTTTTTTTTTTGCACATGTGCCATTGCGTGTTTATCCAGCATGGCGTCAGTGGCGGCACAAGGCTCAGACTCCCATGATGCACCTCCTCTCTTTGTTCTGCCCTGTGAGAGCAGTGTGCGGCTTTGTCTGCCTCTCGCGTTCCTCTCGGCTCGTTGCCTCAGAGGCAAGGTCTCGCTCTCTTCTCTCTCCTCTGCCTCAGACGTCTCTCGCTCTTTCATTCACTCTTTGATACCCATTGGCCACTGCTGTCCACTTCTTTCGCTCCTCTCTCTGTCGCTCGTTGTCTTTTACCTTCGCAACAAAAGCTCCTTCGCTGGATCGTTTTTTCCTTTGCCACTTGCCCTTGTTTTTAGAAATGTCATAGCACTCCCTTTTACCGTTCTTTTTTTTTGTCTTTTTACTCTCTCTTACCGTTTATCTGTAAATTTGCCTTGTTTGTGGTCTTGCGCCTGTTCTTTGCTCTTCCTCTACGCTTCCGATTCACTCACTTAAGTTTTTCTTTCCCTCTCTTAACCTCAACTTCACATCGGCCTTGCTCCATCATTCTCTGCCATCTCACTTGAGAGTGATCTCTGTCTCCTTCACCCTGTTTTTTCTTTTTTATATTTTCACATTTGTAACAAACATCTCTGTCCAAAAATCTATATTTTTCCACTGTTTCCTCCTTCTCACAGTCCCAACCTACTCTATTGAAAATCATCCTCCGAGGTTCCGTTTATTTAGTTTGTGTAGAACCTCTAAATGGTTATTGTAATCTGAAGTTCTTATTCAATATAACCTCAAATGTGGAATATTCTGTCAAAGGCTTTTTTTTCGCACCTGAAAATGCAAGATGCTCTCATTCCTTTTTAAAAGGTACCCTCATTTATTTCACATTTGTCCTTTTGCTCTAACTTGCCTCTCATTCTTTCCAGTCTCACACATTCGCTGTTCCCTCCGTGGTTTTTCCATGCATTCACCTGCTGTGTCTGGGTGTGTCATCTGGTTACGACCTAGGTCACCTTCACCAGAGAGGGAATACAAGGCGTTGATGTGAGGTTTGAATGTGGCGAAGATGACATGTCGACAGCTCAAATGAATCGCTTGTCACATGTCATCTCTTTAAACCCCCCCCCTGCTAATTCTTCCATAAGAATGCATACAATAAACAAGAGGGATCTTGAGGACATACTGGGTTGAAAATTGTCACATGGGGATCACTTGAATTCAACACATTCAATTCAGTTTGCTTTTCTATGTTTTCTTTTCCCCCCAAGACTGTGAATGGTCTCATTCTGCAGCGAAAATGGGAAGAATAAGTCTTAGGAATTGAAAGCAAAGTGTCGTTTCTGAAAAGCTGTGAGGAGCAGCTAGGCGGATCCTGGTGCAAATGTCAGTGAACTAGGTGACTCTGGGGTTGAAGTTTAAATCCTTTCTCCCGTCTCTTTATCTCATCTCCTCTCTCCTTGGCTTTTGCCTTCAAACTCTGCAGCTCCATCCACGCCCGCCTCCTTCACTCTCTGCTCTGTCTTTCACTGCTTTTTAAAGTTCATTGAATGCAGTGTTGGTATTCTGTGGAGTTTTTGCCTTGCCTCCTCCAAACCCTCAGCACCAGGGTCACAGCATTCTTTTAGCGTGTTAGTAAAGACATTTTTTGTGTCAGTGCGTCACCTGAACATATCTCTGTTTAAACGGAAAACATCACGATCGGATTGTTGGCAAAGGAAAAACAGGCAGTTCCACAGTTTCTCTGCCACTTCATTTTTTCTTCACTTTATGCTTGAAACACCCTATATTGGCTATTCAGCTGATGTCTACTCAACTATATAGCCTCCGATACTTATAGAAAGCTGAATTTGTGTCCTTTATGGCAACTCTTTTTCCATGGATGTGTTTTAGTTATGTACCTGCAGTAAAACATATTTAATTTTTTAAGCCTGGAAAGCTGACAGTGAAAAGAGATGAACTGTTTTATGTGCCATTTTAAGGCTTTATGTGCTGTGAAATACGATGGGGGTTATGAAAGAGCAAAAGGAAGGGAGAGCGAGGAAGGGAGAAGGAGAGCGAGCGAGAGACTCCTGGTGTGGAGCAGCCTTTGATGTCTTAGCTGGCTTGAAGCTGAATGTGGAACTCACTGAAGGGGTAGGCCTTGCTTCAAGCTGGATGTGCTGTCCGAGTGTAGAAAAAATAAAAAAAGAAGAAGAAAAAAACATACACAGATTGCACAGATTTTCATGTTTGTGCACACGTTTTTATCTTTTAAGCATAAGTGTGCATTTTTCTCCAAAGGCTTTTTTGCTGTCCCAGTAAGCTAGGTTTTCATCTCTACCCTTCATGTCACTCATTAGTTTGTGGTTCATGTTCAGATCACTTACCAGGCCACATTGGGTGGCTCAGTAATTCACAGTCAGTGTGTGTGTGTGTGTGTGTCCCTGTCTCATATATATTCTGCTTTCCTATTAGATGGCTTCACACCCGACTATTCCTCTGGACTCCTCTGACATCGGCTTTCATGCATGGCCTGCCTGCCTCTCTCCCTTCCCTTCTCCCCCTCTCACTTTCTCGCTCTCTCGGCCTCGAACATTAAAAACATCTTGGACGTGGCAAGACATCTTTTAAACCCCCCCCTCCCCTCCACCAAGCAGCTAACATGTACAATACACCCCTCCACTCCTCCATACTCGCTCCCTAACTTTCCTCCCTTGCTCCCTCCATCCCTCTCCTTCCTTCCCCCTAGCTTTCTGCTCCCTTCACCTTGCTCACCCACCCCCACTCCTGTGCCTTCCACATGGAATGACACTTCTCTCATGAATCCAGCCTCTTCACCTCTTCACCCCCCCTCTCCTCCCTCTCTTCTCCCTTGCTCCCTTCCTGTATCTGTTTTTTTTATTTTTTGTGGCTTTGGTTGAGGTGATGGTTATTTGATTTGGTCTCATTTCTCTTTGATGAAAACACTAGGGGGCACTGCCTGTCCTTTGTTACCCCTCTCTTTCCCTTAGCAGGCTTCGATGCATGTGTATTTTACGTGTGCAAGTGTTCTGTCTGTGTCTGTGTGCCCGGGCATGTGCTGCTGTTTGTGTTTGTATTTTGTTAAAAAGCAGTCCCTTGTCTGTAATGGATGACACAGATCTGCATTCAGACAGACAGGAAGGCAGGCATGGCAGCAGGTCCCTGGTGGTCACAGGGGCTGGTGCTTTGCACCCGTCTGCCCCCCCTCCTGTCCCCACTTCCACCCCTTGTTTCTGTTTGGTGAACCCAGGGGTGTAAGTTAATGAAAAGGTCTTGGACCACCGAGAGGAACGACAGTCATCTCCCAGACACCTCTGCTCACCTCCGGCCCTCTGAGACCCCTTTCTCCATGACAGGCCCCCCTTTCCACTCCTCTCTCCACCACGTCCGCCCTCCTTCCCCTGGGTCACAACACGTCGTCTGGCTGTTCGGAGGCCGCCAAACGCAGCTCACCCAGCGTGGCAATAGACAAAGGTAGATAAACTAAAAGAAAGTGTGGGGCATTTTTTTGAGTGGATGAGAGTTTTCTGTTTCCCGAGGAAGAAGAGAATGGATGAGAGCAACTGCTCTGTTTACACAAAAGGAGAGGGATGTAGATGGGAGACATCGGTTACATTCGGGTCGGGTCAACGAAGAGTCGGCCCCAAAAATAAAGATCAGCTCCAGACGCCAGAGTGGAAGAGGAGGAGACCGAGAGGACGCAGACCTTTGTTTCTCCTCGGCTGGTCAAGTGCTTGTCGTGGTCACATCGGCGGTACTCCAGTTGTTTTCTGTGCATCTTTTCTATACACACACAACCTACATACTATACATTTAGTGATCATGCTCACTTTCTCTCTTGTAGCCATAAGTCCGCTGATGAATGTGATTGTTTTTGAGGGAAACTCTGAATTATTGATTTGTTTAGGGATTTTATTTTTTCCTTTCTTTTTGTGGTAAGCAGACAGCTGATGAGGGGTGTTTGATAGTGCTAATTGGCAGCTCCCGTCCATGCAGTGTGTGGTTGGTGGTGGGTTGGGGCTGGGCGAAGTGAAGCGCTGCTATTGTTTAGAGGTGTCAAACCCAACACAGAACAAAGAGGACGGGAGAAATGTGCTGTGCATCAGTGTGCTGAAAGCAGCTTAAGTACACACATACACACACACGTATAAATATATATATTTATATGCATATATATATATATATATATATATATATATATATATATATATATATATATATATGTATGTGTGTGCGTGTGTGAATGCACATGTTTGCCATCCACACATGCACAACAGCACATTACCTTGAGTCACACACACCAGCGTTCACTCATGCTGACATGCGCACACAAACACACACACCACTCACACACACACACACACACACACACTAAAGCACACATGCACACTCTTAGAC
This sequence comes from Anoplopoma fimbria, assembly GCF_027596085.1. Classification (NCBI taxonomy): domain Eukaryota; kingdom Metazoa; phylum Chordata; class Actinopteri; order Perciformes; family Anoplopomatidae; genus Anoplopoma; species Anoplopoma fimbria. The sequence continues at coordinate 1,347,830 of NC_072461.1, forward strand.
AAACAACCTGAAAATGACAAGATAATCACCACATTCAAACTTACCTTCAGCTCTGGGTAAATGCCTTTCTCTGAGATAAACTAATAAATATACTGTTTTCTTTTCAAATGTTCTCCACTGAAGGCCCTAATTACCATACGCTGACAAAGACCTGACAGAGGTGTAATAGTTAAAAAGGTAATTTGACTACAAGTAGGAGTTTGGGGGGGAAAAGGGTCAGTGTGCTCTTCCCCACACACACCCCCCCAGCCCCCGTCCGCCTCTCTCTTTAATGGTTTATTCACGCTTTTCGAGGACTTTTTGCATGATTGACTGACAAGGTCTTTTTCCGAAATAGCATCTTCAGTAATGAGAAATAATTGACTCCCTAATCAAAAAAGGGTTCATGGAATCCACAAACCCAACTGTAATCTTCTGTGGCATTTCCAGCAGAATTGACAGTCCTCATAGCTTCAGGCTCTATACCACTTTGATTTAATTGCTTTTTTTCCACAAGATTAATAATATACTTTATACTAAATTGTGTGTGTGTGTGTGTGTGTATGCCTTGTGTCTTTTTGTGTATGTTTGTGTTACTCACCCTTCTCTCAGGCTTTGTTTTTAATCAATAATATCACTTGAAAAGCACTTCAACTTGTGTACTACTTTTTGTAGATTTTACAATTAATTCATTAAGGGAATCGCTGTGTTGATTTTATTATGTACTCAAAAGTATTTTCCTCTGGTTGTTGGGCACATTATTTTAATAAACTAAGGTTGGAAGGTTGCAAAGAAAAACAGAAAAATAACAAAAGTAAATTAATACTATATGGTAGTGTTATTATGTTTAATTCAAAATATAGTAAACAACAGCATAAATATAATAATAATAATAATGATCACATTAATAATGATAACTCATTAGTTATGGTATTATGTCATTAATCTAGATATTATTATTCTTTTTTTTAATACATTAGTTTTTTTCTTTTGCTGGTATGGAACCCAAAATAAAAAGCTTTTCATTTAGTGCTACAATTGCCCGCAAATAAAATTAGTTTTTAAAGCAAAGAGGGAAATTGTTTTTGCTTTTGGTTCTGGCCCAACGGAACATCGGGATACAATTCAGATACTTAAAATGGGTTTGTTTTTTTTCTTTTGTCGGCCTGTTTAAAATGGCTAATTGAATTGCTTTGTATAATCTTATACCCTACATCAGTATTTTTTTTATCCTTTAGTCTTATGTCTTGATTAATTTGGACATAAAATAATAATTTAAGTGAGTATGCCTTGAGAACTGCAAAGTTTTCACATGATGGGGCAAATTAACTTGTAGCTTCCTCCAGCCTGTCCAATTTGTAATATGGCCTCAACCTCTTCTCCCCTCTCTCTTTTCTGACTCATCTTTCCTCTCGTTAAAAAGCTGTTTTTAAATCATGGCTAGTGGCAATGAGAAGTTAATTTCAAGATTGTTATATATTTCCATTAATTTCAGTTGGCCTTTTGTAGTTTCCCCCTCTCTCACTCTGTCCTTCCTTTGAGTAAAGGGGAACACAGAGCATGTTTTTCTCCTTTTTTTTTTTTTTTTTCTCTCTCTCTTTCTCCGTTGCCCCACAGCGCAGTAGACGAGGAAATATGAAGGAGTAGAGGATGATAACTGAAAGGAGGGGCACTCTCTTTGTCACTTTCATTAGCTTTTACCACTTTTACCTCTCCTCCCATTCCTTATCCCCCCCCCCCCCCCCGTTTGTCCATGAGCGACTTCGAGTGGCCCTGGAAGTTTAAACAAAACACCTCCCTTGAGAATTCAACTCCTGCAGCCCTGAAGGGACAAACACACACACACACACACACACACACACACACACACACACACACACACACACACACACACACACACACACACACACACACACTCACACACACCTGATTTGCCAGTAATGTGTAGAGCAGCAGGCGCCTCCAGATTTGTTGTTTTTGTTTCATTTTCCTTCTCTTCCTCCTCCCCCATTCACAGCTAAGGTGAAAAACAGTCCACTGAGATATTTGGTAGATTTTGCCATTAGCAGACTCCACCTTTCCAAAACACTTACAGTAGCTGGACTCCATGTGTTGATTTGTGCGGCATGAAAGTGAATTTTTCTACAACACTGACTTATTTTAAAACAAAAACAAATGGGCATTTCTTGACAACAAGAAAAAGTGGAAAAAAAAGTCACACAATAGTTCAAATTTAGCTCTACTTAAAACCTCCTCACAACAAATTTAGAAGAACTTTCACAGACTAGCTTGTTGAAATGTTCTCACTGCACCCCAATTTAGAAAATGTTGGCTTGGTTGGCTACCAACCGTGGGCTCAGTTAGTACAAGGAATCAATGTTTATCAGCCCCTAAGGCTGTGTGTGTGTCTCTATGTGTCTCAGAAATGGACAGCAGTACCCGATGGATATTTAACACATTAGCTTTGGCAGAGCTGAGAGTGGTGTGAAAACGCACTGATTTCCTAAGTGGCAATCATATCAGCCTCGCCGTCAAAGAGGCAGCAGAGAGCAAACATCTGTGTGTGTGTGTGTGTGTGTGTGTGTGTGTGTGTGTGTGTGTGTGTGTGTGTGTGTGTGTGTGTGTGTGTGTGTGTGTGTGTGTGTGTGTGTGTGTGTGTGTGTGTGTGTGTGTGTGTGTGTGTGTGTGTGTGTGTGTGTGTGTGTGCCCAACAACACGCATGCAAACTGTGCACATCCTTTAGACATTGACTCCAGCACTGCTTTATAGTAAACTTTGCCTGTTTAATGTTGTATTCGATTCACCAGGATTAAGTTTTATTTAGCCTTTTTTAAATAATGTGCCTCATAATATTCCTTTTAACTTTTATTTAAAATAATCTGTATTCTTTGACTTAAGTAATTCTTTTGACTGTTTTTCTTTCTGATTTCTTTTATTCAACTACAGTTTAATTAGATGTTCAGGAACTCCTTCCGTCTCTTTTTCTACCTGTGTCATTCTCTCCTCATCCAGCGTCAGTTTCTCAGCCTCTGTTGCTGCATTCGCCTCCTTTGCATGCGTGTGTCTTTCTCTGTCTATCAGTGGTAAACTGTCTCCTCCCTGCCAGGGTTCAGGCAGCCCTTGGTTCTCCTCGATGACAGTATCACCCTGAGTTACGACACAAAGGTCTCAGCCTCCTCCTCCACCCACCCTTGTTAGGCCCGCTCGCTCACTCCCTCCCTCCGTCAATCCCATTCTCCCTCGCCCTATCCATCGTGGTCTCCAGCCGAGAGTCACCCATCCGAAACTATGTTAAAACAGGGTCATCCCCTGGCGTGCACTTAAAGGCTGTCCCTTTAACCTGCTCTGAAATACTTACGGCTATTATTATAGCTTATAAATCATTAAGAAAGTTTAATTATACGAAAATTTCATGGTGGAAATGTGCAAGCTGACACATGGGAAGGGGAATTTAATGGGCCAGCAAGTCCCAGCACCGTGAGGGAAAATATTGAGGTTAGGTTTCTATTTTACAGCATTGCCGGAGGGTTGGGAGACAGGGAGGAAGACAAGAAAAAAAAAAGCACTTTTCGAGTGAGAGAGAGAGGGAGAGAAAAGGGAAGTGGAGATGATGAGGCCTAGCCTGCATCCAATGCACAAAAGTAACTTTCTCATTTCACTCTGTAGACCAAAGCTGTTAATGTGGCCAGTTGATCTGGGAATGATGAAGACATTGCCCACCGTACCTTGTGCTGGTTTTATTAACTAAGATATATTCTAATTAACACAAGACTTTAATTAGTTGCCATGCCGTAAATTCACTTCGTTAAGGAATGCTGCCTAATTAGAAATAACCATTTCTGTAATTGCTGTCTCCAAACAATACATGGACATCCCTAACTACTAATGTTACAAAACTTTCACCGTCCACTTTCTTAATTGTGTCAATATCATTTCAATGTGAACATTATGGGGGAATTATTTATACAGCTCGGGCAACTTGAGCAACGTCTACATGTCTTTTCATCGTGGCAGAAATGTTAATTTAGCAAACTGTTGGGAGATAATATCATTAACACTTACCACTGTGCAGATGTGAATCAGAAATTAATTGAATTCTGTTGTGGTACATCTAAAATATAAGATGATGCTATACATTTGCGCATCTGCTTGGCTTATTGGGTCTGAATGATTTGATTGAGATGTAATCCTAATACAAGAGTTGTCTTTTTTAAGAGAATATGTGAGAAAATGTTAATAATCATAAAATCATAAGATCCCTTGGTTAGTTATTATGATTATTTGGTCAGTTGTGCAGATATACATACAACATTTAGAAGAAGTTTATTAAGAAATATTATTTTTAAATATAAATTTATAATTTTGTACATACTAACATGCACAAGCCAATGCCCTTACAAAGTAAAACTCTTACTCAACCTCCTCTTGAAGAAAGTAAATCCATTTTTTGTTGTCACTTTGCTTCAGGTTGCTATTGTTTATTAGCACTCCGTTACCCACAACCCCGTTTGTCCTCTCTCTCATTCCCTCCTTCTATCCCATCCTCCCTGCCCCCTCTTTCTCTCTCTCTCCTTCATCCTCCCTTCCCGTCTTTCTCTTGTTTTTCCATGCTGGCACAAGCGGGGCGCAGCGCCCGCAGCCGGCAGGTTTCCTGGCACGCCGCTCCTCATCCTCTGCCTTTTGTTTCCACCAGTGGACAACCATTCTCCACTTCTGCTGTGTCAGTAAATATTTATTGGCCTTCCTTTTCCTCACCGCCCCCACTTGTTGGTGTGTTTCTGTCCACTGTATATATAAGTATGTGAGAGTGTGTGTGTGTGTGTGTGTGTGTGTGTGTGTGTGTGTGTGTGTGTGTGTGTGTGTGTGTGTGTGTGTGTGTGTGTGTGTGTGTGTGTGTGTGTGTGTGTGTGTGTGTGTGTGTGTGTGTGTGTGTGTGTGTGTTTGCATGGTCATACACACATAGATAGAATCCTCCCCAACACGTACACAGACACACACCACCTCCCACTACCCTGCGTCCGGTGCTGTCACTCACACAATTCAGCAATGCCCGCTCCTCACCCTTTCAAATCTCACCCTGTCTCTCCGCCCACAATCCTCCCTGTCCGCCTCTCTCTCTCTCACTCTCTCCATCATCTTCCCTCCATCATGTATGTGGCAAACAGCCGTGACAGGAAAGAGGAAAGAGAGGAGGAAGTTATTGCAGTTTTTCTCCTGCTGTCTCCCTCCCGCCTCCTACTCTGCACACTCACCATGACCAAAGTTCAGGCGCTGGAGAGTCAAGGGGGGGGGGCACACACACACACCAGTAAATGCATGTGACCTCAGTGAGCAAAACCTCTGCGCACTCCCACAACACTGAAAGATGCACACACACAAACACACTCCCTCCCGCTCCCTACGGCCCTGTGGCCTCGTGCTAGAGAGGGCTTCCTTCCTGCGGTTAAGACAAAGGAAGCTGGGGACCGACAGGGGACCTGGGACCGCTGCTTCAAAGCCACAGGAACCGCTGGTGTTGTCTCTTCCTGTGGAGGGTGTTGGAGCGTGGGGGGCCAGCTGCCTGTGTTTTCACAGCCAGGGACGAAAAGGGATGAGTGTGTATGTGTGTGTGTGTGTGTGTGTGTCACAGGCAGTGTAGTAGCCGAAGAGTTTGCATTCACACTCCTACCCACCCTCCATGACCTTAAATCAATTGCTAACAACATATAGTCATACACCCATACTGTAGGACTAAGAGCGATAGCACACTAACATCATCCCTGTGGTGAACCCCGCTGCCTTCGAAAGCCACATCCAGATGAAGATCATCAACTTTCCCACTGCTTATCTATAAGTCTATTGTCCTCATTGATTTATGATGGAAGAAAATCACTGCCAGAGCATCAGTCAGCCTTTGTTTGGTTTTCCAGCCCTTGCCACTGTCTTTGCTGACTCTTCACATGCTCCCAATGTGTACACGGCTGTGTGTGTGTTTGTGTTTGTGCTCCCATTCCAATGTTGGCGTGTAGGGATTTATGGGGGAGTATGTGTTGGTGTGCCTTCGCCATGTGTTTTCCAACCTTCCGGTGTGCACTCGCATACATGTTTGTTTGTTTTTTCTGTGTTCGCCCTGGCTTCTCCGATGCTCTCCTCTTAACTCTCTGGCAGCAACAGGACAGTTAATCAATCAAATATTTAAGCAGTGCTTCAGTGCTCAGTGGGTAGTCCTAGATTATCTGTGGCTGTTGGCAGTGCATGGCGCCGCCACATTATAAGCCTGGTCTCTGACTGGCATCGTCATGGGGCGCTTCTCACTCTCTCTCGCTCGCTCTCTCTCGGTCTCTCTCTCTCGCTCTCCTTGGCCTGTGCTCAGTCTTTGCTCACTCCCACTAACGGGCAACAATTTCGTCCTCTTTTTTTCCATTCTCACTCATTTTCTGTCATTCTCTCTCTATCTCTTGTTTTGCTTTCTCTTGTTTGCTGCTCTCTATTCACGCTCACTCTCTATGTATAATTGTGGCTTTTCACATTGACTATCTGACAGTAAGCAAGGCCCCTTAAAGAGCTCTCATCTTTATGTCTTTCGCTGTTTCTCTCTTTTCTCTCGGTCTTTCTAGGGATAAGTCTGCCTGTCTCCCATAGGGGGATCTCCATTGTGGATTACCATTCAGTTTTCTTCCAATTATCTAGCGGCTCTCGCTGCCTTTGACACATAATTATCAAAGGCCTAAATAATTGTCTTTATTATTGCCGGTGTTTAGATGTAGCTACAGCGGAGCCTCCGCGAGCAAGGGAGCGTCACGGGGAGAGGAGAGAAATGAAGTATTTATCTCGACCAGAGATTAGCTTAGCATGCTGTTAAATGATGTCTTGGCGCATATTTCAACTCCCCGTCCAGATAAATAAACATGATTAATATTCCTCCTTCATGCTCAGACTCCATGCTTACACATACACACAAACATTGCATATCACATTCTTCGTCAGTGGTGAAAATAAGATTATGCTCAACAAAAAGTCCAGGAATTAGCTTGCTTTGTAGTAGGAAGCGGTTTAAAGCCCTAAGCACTGTACTTTGCTGAGAGCCACGTGAGGTCACGTAAAAGATACAGGGGTTAGAGAAAAGTCTCTCCCTGTGATTGTGTCTGAGTGGCTCCAAATGTGTGGGGGATGGCTATTTCATAGAACTTGTGAAAAGCTGGATTTAGTAGAATTGTGCAAACCAGGGGGTCAGAAATCTGTAATGTTTGCGGGTCTCTATAGCAACTGAGCCCTTTTTTTTTTAGGAAGAAACAGAGAGGGAGTAAAAAGATTGAGAAGGATTTCATATTTCATCCAGGGTTTGAATTTATGTTGGGTGGGGGTGACCTCTGCGTCATCAGTTGTGACTCAGATTTATTTTTAAAAATGTTTTGTTGCACACTAAAATGTTAAATGGCTTTGATCATTTCACAGAATATGACTTGTATGCCTATACTGTACAGACGATAGGTGAAATACATCAGGCTGGTGATACACATCTCATGAAGGTGCTCTAGTGAGGAAGGATGCCGCCCTTCAAGCTGAGGACTCTGCTTCAGACCCCTGTGATCTGGGCATCGTTTCCACTCAGGCTTAAGCTTCTATTTATGTTTTAAAAAGACAAAAGTGAAAGCCCACTTGCTTTAGGGACGCTATTCTGAAGCTGACCCTGTGGTCTGATCTCCCTGTGAAGTAGGCCAAGGGGAAAGATAATTTTCCTCATGGGGATCAATAAAGCATTCATAAATATTCTTTGCGCTCATCTGCCTCTGTCTGTATCTCATCTGTCTTGTTTTTCTCCTCTCATTTCCTCTTTTCTCCTCATGGTATACTGCTTTTGATATCCAATCATCTCCCTCTTATAACCTTCTGCCTTTATTTTCCCCTTTTCTTATTTTTTTTTTCCAAACGCAAGCCTCCCACGTTCAACCCCCACCTGAACTTTACTCTGCATATCCAGCTGCTTTAGCATTAAAGGAAAAGGCCAGCAGGGAGGCGGCAAATGTCCTAACATCTGCGTGCTGGTTTTAGCTCAACAAGTATTTCCACATGTTTCTCTTCCTCTTCCCCTGTCCGATACAGGACTGATCACAACATCTGGCCTGTTTCCTCGTTAAAGCTGCAGTCTGCGGTTACATTGTGGATTAGCACATTTAACGTTCTGGATAAAGATGGCTTGCTCTAACTCACAGGCTAACATTGTGTAAAAAATCACATCATGATCAGTCATTTGATCAGATCGCTTTACGTTGCTACCCTCTTGGGAGCATGTAGCTTCATGGTAACCGATTTGTAAGTTAACCATGAGGATCACCCACCTAGCAGAAGACACAGACATGTCTTGATTTAGCTTTCAACACGCAGCCGACCACAGTTGGCATGTAAAACATGGGACCCAATGGTGTCGAGATCATTGTGGTTGAAGGCCACAATGCATAAAGCACTCTGTCATGGAGTCATTATTTGTCAACCTAGTACACCAACTCTTACCACAGCCATTCATATGTGTGTATGCAATGAGAGCTGTCAGAACAAGTGATTTATACAGCCAGTAATGGGAGATGGAGTTCTTTGCTCTTTAATCTTCGGTTGAGCCATCATCGGGAAAACAAACTTTGTTTGGTGAGAGTTGCAGATTTATTTTGCCTCTTCATTTTCGGCAAATATACAACACTGTGTGAGTATCTTTAAATAGCAAATCACAGATGCTAGAGCACAAAAGTTTGTTAAAGAAGAGCAGAGGCAAAGTTGTGTTTCGTTGTATTTCACTGCAATCAAATTTAGAGAGAAATAACTTCCGAAGCATCCAGAGGTGTTGAACATAAGCAATTTGAATGCGTGCTTTTGGATTTCCAAAGGTCCTTGTTATCCCATTTAAACAAAATAAAAAAACATTTTCTCCAGTCACTTGCCTGCTTGATGAGACAGTCTGTCTAAGCAAGATTAATCATGCGCTCTCTAAATACCGAAGTCCAGTATTTAAGTTCTACACATATCCATCCAGCTCCATCTACACTCCAGCTTCACTCCCACCTTACCAGCTGTGCCTCTTTCTTTGCAGATACCTTTATGTCGGTCTAAGCGCTGTCTGTCATTCACTTGCGTTTCCAACAAACTGCACCTAAACCTCAAATGCTCTCTGTGCTCTCAAATTCGCTAACATTTATTCCAACACGAATAGGCATGCATCCAAGCGTATACCTGAACATACTTCACACAAATACAATTTTATTCGGCACCAGTAACCAAATTTATTATAGCAAAGTTACACTTTTAATATAGCAGTGATATCCACTGAACCCTACTCATGTAAAGAACATTTTCCATCAAAAATGTTGGACTCAGATGTTTTAAAGGGCATTCAATGGGAGTAGAGACCTATTTATGCAGTTGGAATGTGGTAAAAATATTTAGTTTTCTGCCCAGACTTGGGTGAAGTTTTTGACTGGTTTCAAGTCATGTGCTTAGTGTTTCCCATGGACAGTCAGTCCACTGTCTCCTGTTTCCTGGCCTATGCTACCAGCCCCTATACTCAGGGACCGGCCCATTTGGCTAGTGCCAGAAAACAGGTCTTTGACTGACACCTCCAGTTTTAAAAGGTTGACTTTGCTTCTCCCACGGGTCCAGTTCTGCCAGAGGAAAGCTTTTCAACCAAGCGTGGCTGAAGAGGGAGTACAGAGCGGAGTGTGCATCTGTGTGTGATTGTATGAATCGTATGTGTGAGCGAGTGAATGTGTCTGTTCATGTTCATGCGCAGCGTCTGTCTTCTTTTTGTTGTCTATCTCTACAGTTGTGTACGTTTTTTTATGCTTGGGGTTGTACCTCGACTCTCAGTCTGCTCTATCCTCCACGCCGGTAAAGTCGCTCCGGTGGAAGCCTTATCTGCTCCATGATGTATGAGTCCTTAGTGCCTTAATAGATTCCATTTATCTCTATACACTCCCACTTTAATTTGGCTGGGCGAGGGAGGATGTATTCAAATACTCACCGTCATTTTGATGTACAGCCAACGACCAGCCAATCTAGCTGGCTGAAAATGGGCAGTGTTACCTGCTGTGAATGTGTATAAGATGGGTAATTTCTCCAGCTTTAGGCCCGGTCTGAGTTTCAGATTCATATTAACAGCAGATTTAACCATCTGCCCTCCCAAACTGTAGTTTTGTACAAGCCTTAGCAATATTTTGTTTTATTACACCACACTTCTCTAGACTAATATTTATCCTATTCTTACATGCAGGCACCAACCGTCCCTGATATTCTGATCCCTGCCTTAGCTTTAACATTGCTTAGATCTCCCACGGAAGTGCTTATCTTATTCCCAAGCCATAAATACCATCGCCATTTTAAGCTCAACAAGAGTCCAGTAGTTCAGGCCATTTCCAAATTTGTCCTGCCTCTAGATAACACTTAAGATGGAGCTTTGATCCAGTTTGCTCTTGGTCCGTACGGCCTTGGTGCTATGTAGATGACCGGGGAATCACCATACTAAGTTTTATTCCACAGGCTATGTCCATCCTCAATCCACCAGTTTCTTTCCCATCTTCACTAAACGTGTACAATACATGATTGTGGACCTATTGTTGCAAGTCCTGTTCCCCTTTCTTCCCATGTTATCTTAAAGCCAAGCATAGCGAAACAGCTCGTCCCAAGGCCTGCAGTACTCCTTGGGGTGGGACCAGCGGTGTGGGAAGTCTATTGTAGTGCAGTAACAAGTCCTTTGCGTGACATTTTCTTTGGCGTTGACATTCAGAGGGGAATAGGAAGACGGGCCTGCGGAAGCCACATTCTCTATGACATGTGAAGGGAAAGGGTATTAAGAATGGGGACAGAGGTATATGAACGTGCACAGCGAAGGGACATTTGCACAGAACGTGACAAGGACACGCTATGCTGGAGCGGCTCTTTCATATTTCTCTTTATAATATAATGCCATACACCAAGTGGAATCTGTATTCTCCGTCCAGTGGCCGGTGCTATCCTGGTCCAGGGAGTAGGTTCACAGTGTATGTTAGACAGGGACTTCTTACGCTGCAAGACTTCTGATGTCTTACAGCATAAGGTCTCTTTGGTGTTCAAATATTGTCTAAAACAAACAGTATCCACATCAACAGTGACTTTGTCATTAACATGCTCCAAGGGTGACTAACAAAATTTTGATTTTTGTTTGGCAGATGAATCAGAGGGAAATGCATGTGAAGAACAGAGCATGCGCTGTGGCTCTGACTGACTCGGCTCACAACATCTGGCTACAGGAGACCACCAAAGGCACACAGGACTGGATGCAGCAGGTAAAGTAACCACAAAAGCGCAAATATATAAACTGAAGGCAAACAAAGACACTGCAAACTGTACATGGGTCCATTCCTGTGCTCCCATCTCATCATGTAAATTCATCGGGCAGTGAGCTGAGGTGTCTTAGATTTTGTTCCTCTTTGATTTCTCCCTGCACAACGCTGCTGACCCTCACAGGTACACCTGACCAACAGCTAGATTTAGAAGTCATAGAGAACCATTGTTTGCATGTTTTCCCTCGCTGTCTTTTTCAAAGAAAAATCAGCCCCCACTTTTTTCTTCCTGGGTGCATGTCAATGAATAACTAAGACAGTCAACACTTGCTGGTGTGTGTGTGTGTGTGTGTGTGTGTGTGTGTGTGTGTGTGTGTGTGTGTGTGTGTGTGTGTGTGTGTGTGTGTGTGTGTGTGTGTGTGTGTGTGTGTGTGTGTGTGTGTGTGTGTGTGTGTGGCTTGGCTTGCATGTGTTTATGTGTTTATATGTGCTTGTGGGCAAGAGTGTGAGATAGAATGCACGTGCACATGTGCATTTGTGTTAGCTTCATTTTAGCACTTGCCCTTTCTGGTGTGACCTCTGCGCCATACGCAGCACCTGGGCTCACTCAGTATGCACATACAGATGAGGACCATCCAAGACCAGAGCTGCTTGAGAGCCGGAGATGCAAATGTCATGCACACACACACACACACACACACACACACACACACACACACACACACACACACACACACACACACACACACACACACACACACACACACACACCTCTACCTTTTATTTCTATTTCTTCCTCTTTTATATCCTTGCCTTTTGTTTTTGCTATTTCTGTCATCTCCCATTTTGCATGTGTTACTCGTCAATGAATGTGTATGTATATTGGTTTAAGTGGTGGGGATTCAAGGTTGCACTGGCCCATTCTCCTATTTTTGAATCATTTAAAGGATGTTTGGGACACAGCATAATTGGAATGTTAAGTGATTTTCTATTTTTGATGATTACTCAGAACATAAATCTGAAATAACCTTCTTTGTCCAGTCAGAGTAAAGGGACAGGCAAAGACTCTCCTCGTACTCATTAACCCCCGGCCCTTTTTTGGCTGAATCAAGAGATGAGCCCTCCTAATTAAAGGGAATGTTTCTAGAGGGAAACATAAACAAACCTATGTATGCCCTTCGGAAGGATGCAACAGATAAAGCTAATAGATTTGACATACTCTTGATTTCTTCTGCTTTCAGTGTTATGTTTTTTTCTTCCTCTTTATACTTAAATTCTTAAGTTTCTGCCTTAACATGCAGTTTTGTGCCCATTTTTCGAAAAGAGTTAAGACCTCATTACTTGTTGTTAATCCCAAAGAAATGTTTATACTCTAGTTATTTCTCTCAGGGACCATTCAAATTATTATGTAAATCATTACATCAATTGTATTCAACAACAACCCTACCAAAAACCCAAATTCACTTAAACGGTAAAACGGTGTTGGTGCCTTTCATTATTGTCATATCACTGATAGACAAATGGGGGGGAAACGAGCAAAAAAAATCGATTGTATTTTAAAAACTGATGCCTGTTTTGCTCAAATTCAGTTTTTCTTCACATCCTTGGCCTCTGTGCATGGATGGCAGTGCTAGTTAACGAGATACGGGTCAGCATGAGGATTGAGGTGAATCCAAAATCTAATCTGTACCCTAGTCATTTACATTAGAAACCAATACTGTGTATTTGCAGTTGTTCCACTAAAAGGTCAGAGTGCCTTTTTGCTCCACCCAATATGCAAATTTGAGGGCTTTCGAACATTGGCTCAGTTTCCTGATGTTTGGCTTTGAAAGATCACACGATACACACACACACACACTACAAGTGCATGCAGTTGTTGGTGCAGTGCAAAACAAAGACACACAAGTGCACACACACCCCGACAGTAGATGCGTATAATGCTCCTTTTAAACATCTCTATATACATCTATATCAATAACTCATACACAGCTGGACTTTGAACATAAACAACACGTGCACATGAAAAGTACAGCCACACACACACACACACACACACACACACACACACACACACACACACACACACACACACACAGGAAGGGCAGTTCAGAAGATGCTCCACATCACACGAGGGAGCTATCAGTGAACATGCATAATGCCCTGGGAGATGTATAAATGTGGGTGCCGTACGAGTGGGTGCATGTGAGGTCGGGGCACCCCAGCAGTGCACTGCTCTGTTCTCCTCGGACAGAGATAATTCCCTCCCTCCGGGGTTCAAGAGGTCACTGGATGGTGAGATGGTGGGATGAGAAGCGGAGAGTAAAAGAGAGGAGATGGGATTTAGAGATCAGCGCCTGCTGGGCCAGGTTATGTGGACCAAATGGGTTAGACAAGGGGCAACTGACGTCACTGCCAGGAGACAAAATACAGAGTGAAGGTGAGAGTAAAGAAAAAGGCAGGGAATAAGCAGAGGCTGAGCTAGAAAAAAAACTCCATCCAATGGCTGAGGCAGAAAGAAATAAAGTATGAGAAACGTTCAATTATTTAGATCCCGTTGACTGGCGCAGAGACAGCACAGGTTAGAGCTGTGGAAAAGAAAAACAAAAAGACAGGTAAGGGTATGAATGGAGTGAATACAGATGGAGGAGAGGAGATGAAGAGATGTATGTGGAGATAGATGAGTAGCATAGTGAGAAGAAGTGAGTGAGAGAGGGAGAGAGAGAAATGCGAATGATGGTGTACAGCTGGCAGCCTGTCACAGTCTCCAAGGTGTCTCCTGTCACTGTGCTGGCCTGCTGTCACACTCTAGTGGCCTGCCCAGAGCTCACATACGTACACACACACACACACACCACACACACACACACACACACACACACACACACACACACACACACACACACACACACACACACACACACATACAGAGTACACTATGGTCATGAATAAACCATCCTAATCCATAGAGATTATACAGCAACTGGAGGAGGCGGGAGAGAGACGGACAGAGAGAGAGTGAGCAAAAATTGATACTCAGGACTACTTTCTGAGAACTTAGGTTGCAGGCTGTCATGTGTGTTATGGTTTAGGAGACTTTTGTACGGCACAGAGTTTTCTATCATGGGACTAAGTCCTGTGTGCTTTCAGAAAGAAAAGGTAGAGATACTGGTTTACCATTTAATGGAGCCGATGTACACAATTGCAAATTGACATACTACACCTATTTAATGTTTGCATTCAGGGCAGTTTACAAAAAGATCCAAAAGATTACATTTTGTAACTTATTTGATTATCGCATCACCCTTTTTAGATTGTATGTTTTTTACTTTTTTACATTGAGATAATAAACGTGTGCATGAGTTGTGGCCAAACGTGAGTTCAAAGTCTGTTCTGTTCGAATGGAGGCTTTGTAACGTAAAAAAGTAGCCCACTCACCCTTTTTTCAAGGCGCTCTGTGTGTATTCCTGTGACACTTACTGTGTAGTGGATATGGACACCTAAGAGAGACCTATTTGGTCCATGTGCAGACTCCATTAGATCCCCCTGCCATCAGCTGAATGCACTGTTTTGTGTCCATTACTCTCAAAGTGTGTGCGTGCAGCAAGGGTGTTTGTTGTGTATGTGAAAGAAGCAGGCTGGCTTCCACTGTGACTTGCAGAAGGCAGCAGGTGGTGGATTTAACACACACACACACACACACACACACACACACACACACACACACACACACACACACACACACACACACACACACACACACACACACACACACACACACACACACATACATATACTAATGACAAAGAAGGATCTCTCATAGGTACAGGTGTAGAGCTGATACCTACTTGTTATTTGCACCCTCAGAGCATACTTTTAGCTTAATGGTTAGCTTTAGCACTTAGCCTCAGCCTCTAACTCAACACTTTAAAGGATCTTTTAGGACTTTGTTCCTGAACAATGTGTCTTGCGCTATGTACAAATGGATACATGCATGTCCGCATACCCAGCACAAACCAAAACACAAACACACACACACACATATAGAGAGGGGGGAGAGTCAGATCTGTTTACATGTTTGTTTCACTGTCTGCCTTTAGTTCAATGGCGCCATTGATCGGCGGACGAGCTGCTTGAAGTGATGATGCTATGCGTCAGAGGCAACCGATGTGATGTGCCATCCTTTTGTCAAGTCGCCCTTCTCTAATCCCAGCCAGCAGGCTTTGCCTTTATGTGACTGCTGTTATGCCTGCGGTCTCCCACAGCACTGGGGCTGTGTGCAGTGTGTGTGTGTGTGTGTGTGTGTGTGTGCATTTATGCAAGAGTTTGTGTGCACATGTGTGTTGTTGCCTTGACAAATCTATTCAAACCCCGGCCTCCCTGCCTCCATTGGTGGTGATGGTGGAGGTGAAGGGGGAGGGAGGAGGGCCCTTTGAAAGACTCCCCTCCTTCCCCTCTCTCCAGCCGCCTTTCGGCCCACTGCTCCACAGCCCAGCTGACATCTTCTTCCAGACAGACTGAATGAATTAAAGGAGATACAATGAGACACTTGATGTAGCAGTCAAGGAGCCCCACAGCTTCTGTGCCGCTCTACGCCGCTCTGCCCTCAAGCCCAGGCTCAGAGGAGAGCACATCTAGGGCAGAGCAAAGGATCTAAAAATACACAATATGCCACTGTTTACCAAGACGACTTGTCATCTTTCCCATAAACATATATATCTGGGAGTAGGGTGTGTTTGTGTGAGGTTTTAACTTCAGGGATGACACTGTGATGTGACCCTTGGGGTTGAAGTGGGAGACATTTCATACGTTTGTCTCTCCGGTCCCTCCTCTTTTAGGGCCTTGGGAGTCAGGGTTGCTGAGGACAAAAATGCAAAAGCATGTGTGCCTCTCTGTGTGTGTGTGTGTGTGTGTGTGTGTGTGTGTGTGTGTGTGTGTGTGTTTGAGTTTGAAAGGTTCACAACACTACACATCTTCGTGGGAGACCCCCTGTAATGCAATCACTGACTTACACACATGCACACACAAGCATGTGCAACACTGTAAAGGCTGTCAGGGGCCCAGGGTGAAAGTAAACAAGGGCAGATAAGCAGTGATTCAGAAGGACGCCAGCCGCACATTCTAATCTCTTTACATTTTCTCTTTCTTCTATTGAACTTTTATCTTATCAGGAGAACGTCTTCTCCGAGCATTCCTTCTCAGACTCCCTCTGTCCCGCTCTCCCTTTTCCCTTGTTTTTGTACTAACCTTCCAAGCCACAGCATACCAATCCACACCGCATGGTCAAAAGAGAAAACACACTTTGATATGTTGTCATCTGACCCAGAGAATGAAACCTCAAAGCATGGGAATAGTAAGTTGTTTTGAAGTGTAGCTTTGATGCAGTTTATTACTAGTAGTACCTTAGGTTTAACCCTAATGTGTTTGAAACAACGGAGTAGGTAGAAAGACAGCGCGCCACACAGACAGATGAAGACAGCAAAAAAACGGATAAAGAGGTCTTCTCCTCTTTCTGACAGTAGAGTTGTCAACCACAGGGGGTTTGAGAGGACTAGGGGTTTTTGCAGGGGGTTATGGGTCAGCGAGCTGGGCAGACACCCTCCCCCAGGGCACACGCTGATCCACCATGGTAGAAGGCCTCAGCTCTCAACCACAAACAAACGCCAAGCTGTCTGAGCAACATGTCACACAGCTTTTAATTGCTTGTTCCTGTCTCTCTCTATCTTTCTCTCTCCCCACCTCGCTCAACAATGCACACACCTCTCTCGATTATCGTCTCTCCCCCTTTCCTCCGCACATTTTCTTTGTCTCCCTTGCCTCCCTATTTTAGCTCCCTTTCTTTCCCCCATATCTCTTTTTTTCTTTCAATATCTCTTGCAATTTCAATTAAATTTGCTGCATTTCACTTTACTTCCATGAAGTGAAAGAAAAATACCAAGATAAAAGACAAACTTTTTTATGTCAAATCCCTTCCCTTTTTTTATTTGTCTTTACACATTAATTTCTTTGTTCGTGTGTGTGGGAGTAATCATGGTGAATGCTGGTTGCCACTTATTCATTTCCCAAACCCTCTACATGCCATAAGTAGTCTGTTACATCTTTCGTAGAAGCAACATATGGAATATTTTAAGAAATCTGTCCTCATTGATTTCAATTGTCAACTAACATTTGTTTCTCCCCTCTCCCTACAGCACTGTTGTAACTGGGTGTCGAGTCCAGAGCCACTGGACACACCACTGGATCCCATGCTGCCAGACTGCCCCGAGTCTCTGCAGGTATGAAACTAACTCTGTAAAAAGCACTCCAACAGTAATACCATTAATACTCAATATCTACTTATAGTATTATATAGATCACTTTCAGATTCCAAATACATTGATTGCAAAGAATTTAACTTGATTTATTTCAAGGCAGTTAAACAAAAGAGTTGTAGCACACTAATCGTAGGTCAACATGTAGGAAATATGTGCTGTGTCAATGTTAGCTTAGCCAAGCGTTTATTCTAAAGTCAAAGGTGAAAAATTCGGGTTGCACCGTGAGAAGTAAAGTTGGTTGCTGTAGTTGATGACTGATAAACTTGCATTACCAGGTGCTCTCAACCGGTGATAAAGAAATGATTAAAATAGTGGGTTAAGCTTCACGGATATATTGGAAAATCCATAAAATGCTCATAAACCATCACTCCATGTCACTTAAATGTGGATTTGAAATGGGGGATATGTCTATAAGGTAAGTGAACTCATTTAATAATGAAAGTTTGCATAAATTACAGATATGCAAATACTGATAAATTCCTCAGTGTTTGCTATACATCTGTATACTGTATATGTTCATCAGCGGGATATAGCAGTGCAGATTATACGGGGTTCAGTCCGTGCTCTGGGTATGTTGACAGTATTTTTTTTTGTGTGTGTGTGTTTGCGGTCTTAGTAGGGCTGATTGAGAGGGATCATTGTCAGAGAAACTGAAGCAGTGGTAGATTATCTTGAAACACAAATACACGCAGAAGCAGGGCTTGTCTCACACACGGTAGAGAAATTTGATTTTGTTTCTATTTTTGTCTACTTTGTCGCGCCTTCTTTCTTTTTTCATCATCTACTCTGTCTCCTATATTCATTAATCCTCTCCTGTGGTGTTTGGCTTCCTGTCCCCGTGCCCTCTCTGCGGCGGACTGGCCTTGATGATGTCATGGCCATCATGAGAATGTGTCCTTAATGTAGGATTAGGGATGAAAGCTGTAATCCTCAACATGACCGTTGATAAGAGATGATGATTGCAGTGTTGTTTGAAGAGTGACACACATGTGGGCGGGCGCGCACAAACACACACACACACACACACACACACTGTTCAAGGATCATTTTACAGGAAATAACCAATCTGTCATAAGTATTTAATGCACTTTTTTACTATGTTTAAGTATCAATTGTTACATGTAGTACACTAATACAAACATACTCACATCCCTGTCTCATCACTCATTTCCATCTTCACTCCAGCGATCCTGCTTTGATTTTATTATCTTCAAAGCCCCCCCTGTGACACCATGGTGAATGTATAGGTCATCTTACACATGCTCCGCGTGTTAGTGAATACATCTCCAACACTGCTATCTCATCTTGGCCACTAAAACACCATGTTCCACACAGAGCTGTGTGGGTGGGTGGCCTTAACATCTACCAGTGAGTCAGCTTCTTGAAATGTCATCTAGTCTTCAATAGAAAAACCCATACTGTATTTCATCTTCAAATGTCAGTTTTATAACCTTGGATTTTTTAATGTCTCAGTGACTGCTGTCGGTCAAAAGACTGCAACCTTTGAGCCAAGATATCGCAGTCTACTTTTTGAGACTGTTGGCATGCCATGCATTGTCCTATCAGAGACCTGTTTGACACAGCGTCCATCTGTATGTATGCACTATTGACTTGTGCTCTATTGACTTTAGCTACTTTAACCGAGCTGAATGCATCTGAGTCTCTGGCCTGTTATCAGAGCTGCCAACTCTTCTTGTATCTGGTCTTTTGGTGGCAGCTTCTGATGTCAAAGGTTGTATCAGTCGCCTTTGTGTCCTTGGCAGCCTGGCAGGTTCACAGGCAGCAGCCATTGTGGTGAGAGTCACAGCAGAGCAACAGAGGTGACGAGGTTGAGAGAAGGTTGAGGGAAGGCTGTCAGGGCACCGTGGCCCGGTGCTTCAATCAACCCAACGGTCACCTCTTCTGCTACCATGACTGCTGTTGTTTGCGTTGCTATGGTTACGAGTGTGTGTGTGTGTGTGTGTTGTGTGTGTGTGTGTGTGTGTGTGTGTGTGTGTGTGTGTGTGTGTGTGTGTGTGTGTGTGTGTGTGTGTGTGTGTGTGTGTGTGTGTGTTGGTGGGGGGTAATCAGGGTTGGCCATAAAGTATCTCAGCAACAGAGAACAGACCTGAGAATCCTTGTTGTCAGACATGCAGAAGAAAGTGCACATGCTCATATGCAGAAAGAGGTATGGAGACGTGGAGGCAGAGCTGGTCTGTTGTTCCGAATCATCTGTGTCAGCTAACATCTCAAATTCTTGTTTTAAATGCAATAAAACCTGGAACCAGTCCCTTCGCATTTGACTGGCTATCTTCCCTACCATTTTTTTTTGTGTTTTGATTTAATTGTGTCTTAATCTTTCTTGCTTTCACTCCATTCATTTTTCTTTCCATCTTGCAAAAGGAATTTGTTCCCCCAAGAAGGTCATTGCTCTGGTGTTTGGCAGTGGCCTGGCACACTAGCAGAATTTTATCAGTTAGGAGCACACTGAACGGGGCTAAATATGCAGATAAAGTGGAACCAAGCTCCTGCTGGAAAAGCTCTCTTTGTTTGTGTGGGTCTGTGTGTGAGTCTGTGTGTTTGTGTACGTGCGTGTGCAAGTGGTGGAGTAACTACAAGGACGACAAAGAAATAAGTCTGTGAGTCGGGTGCTGTTAAAGTGGGGTTGCTAAGGCCTTTCCTAAGATGTAATCATTCCAAACCTACACTGCAGTTTGGATGCCAAGACGAGGATAAGTGCAAGATGAGAGAATGGGGATGATAAGAAAAATATGGACAAAAACACAGGAAAATCACAGTCTTACAGTCATTTTTCTGGGAATGGCTTCTTTGTTTTTGTTGCTTAGTTTATTGACTTTTTTACGGTGAGATGGATGATCAGTTGTTTGATCAGTAAAGATGCTATTTCAAAGGTGGGAAAACCCCCTTTGTTGATAACACACACATACTTAAGCACACAGACACATGTACACACAACTTCCTCTTGAGTGATTACTCATTGTCCAAGCTGATTATTAATTACAAAGGGAGACCTCTCTGAAGGTAAACACTGATTAATGGCTAACAAAAGTAAGTTAATGTCTTACCTGTTCTTTAATTACCAACCCTGCTCTGCTACAAGCATTCCAACACAAGGCTGTAATTAACCCTAATGGACTGCAGGAAGAGACTCACTTTCATTCGCTTTCGCAACATAAATACGCTACTATATGTCATTTTTTGATGTGCCCACCTTTCATCCTTTTCTATTAGGTTTTCCATAATTAAAAAAGAGAAGATTGTGTTGAAAGGATTTCTGTTTTTTTTTTTTATCTTGAATGAAAATAATGGGGAGTTGGCTGGAAAAGTGATGCAATATTGTTAAAGACATGAGAAATAATTCCTGTGCAATGACATGGGAGGTCACTGCTTTTTCTTCTTTACCTAAGGCTCATACCTCTGTGGCTCAGTGTTATTAATGTACCAAGATACCACAGAGACACAAAAGAGTGCAAGGGAATAAAAGCTGATACATAGCCGACACTAACACACACACACACACACACACACACACACACACACACACACACACACACACACACACACACACACACACACACACACACACTCACTGTCAGGCTCCTAGTTTGAATGTGGTCTGTCCTGCTGTAAGTTTGACTTGCCTGTAACCTTCACCTCCCTGATCCACACAATGCTTACCGTGAAACGCCTCTATCTGTCTGCACCTTCACCAGAAACATAGACACACACACACACACACACACACACACACACACACACACACACACACACACACACGCACACACACGCACACACATGCCATTTGATTGATGTATGTGTGACTTAACACTTTGAGAGGAAACTCAGGCCCACTTAAATTAACCTCACCCCCTCCGAAAACTGTTTTTCCAGCTTGGTTGGTTGGAAGTCCGCTGCCTCAATGGAATATCACATGAAGATGTGTATGTGTTCTTGTCTGTGTTTTCTCATATGTGTTTCAGTGTTTTCTTAGCTTGACCGGCACACGTTGCGGTAGTTTTGCAGGAAATAGACAAGTAAACTCTGGTGAACCGGACCCTAACCTTTGACCTGGATTCACTGAGGTTGCATCAGGCTATTGTCTGGGTCACATTCGTGACAGATCACATCATAAGGATGTGGAAAATGCTGAGAACAAGTACTCCTGATGGCTGGGATTGGTGTGGCTGTCAGAATTTGGCTGATTTGTGAGATGGAATAACAATTTGGTCTGATTTGTGATTATACTTTGATTTCATAAGCTACCACCATATGATCAGAATACCAGTTTCTAATGGATTTATTTTAGTTTAGCAGTGAAACATAAGCACTCATTTTATTGTTGCCATCTAGGTAATATTTCCTTTTGAAACCCAGCCGTCAAACAATGACAATCTCTTACAATTTATTTTTCTTTAGTGCCTGAGTAAACGTCAGACTCCCCTGGTGGTGATTGGCCAATTGCACCAGCCTACCAGCCTCAAACTAGAGGCAACAATGATAGTATCCTATTGAGGCCACTAAGTTGAAAAAAAGAACAAAGGTTGTGCCAGAAATGAATGGTTGGTGTGGAGACTGTGCAGGGATCTTTTTTTATCTATTCTCTTTTTCCACCTTGTTTGATTTTGTTTTGAAACTCTGGAGGGCCAGGTTCGGTTGCAAAAGCTTTATGCCATAATGTTACCTGGGAAACACAATCTTCAGCAGCTTGAAGTATTTTCAGCAAGAACAAAAATATGTAATTCCGCTTAGTTTTACGATAACCAGCTGAACTTTATTAGGGATCTCAGCCAGATGTTTTCTATTTTATATTCTACCGATACCCTGATTTGAAGATATCAGAAAAGAGACTCAAAAAGATTTACGCCATAATAGTGCTGGAAAATAACTACACAGTTTCTGAAGGTTGAGACAGACAATGAGACCTCTTTGGCTGTGGATCATAATCTGTAAACTTTCTTCAAAGAAGTAAACCTGTTTTGACATGCTAACAAATATGATGAGCATCGAAAAGCCCTATCGTCTGATGTTTTTGCAGGGAAAACTGGCTGGATTACTATCCTGCCTTTAGTACACTGATTATACTGATAAATAAGACAAATCAGAAATAGTGTTTAGTCATGCACAGCTTGTGTTTTTATTGAAAGAGAGTTTGCCATTTCACAGAGAACATTTATGGTATGTTACAGCCGGGGAATAGGTAGCTTGTTTGGTCCTGGATAACTGTGTTTAGATTTTTCCGTTAAGTTTAAGTGAATAAAAAAATGATGGTTGTGCATAGTAACTATAGTTCCATAGGCACAGGCAGAGAACTTCTGAAATTTGCCTTTTGGCTTTTTCGTCAAGCCAATAAGCAAGGACCTGCTAAATCCACATGGTACCTTCTGTATAAATTACTATCAAACCTTAACTTCGCAAACAGGCCCATACACTATCCAAACCTGTGTATACAATCCAAAGCATTGTTCAAATCCATGACAAAAATTGAATTATATTGGATAACGCAACCATCCCAAGTTACCAAATGTGTTTAGCTACATTTTGGGGAAATTAATAAATGAGAAAAAAAACACATCTATTATATTCCCATGTGATGGAATGATGCAGCCATAAAAATTTGGTCAGCAATCTCAAGGGAATAAGAGGGGGTAGGGGAAGTTTAAAAGATGAGAAAACATCCACTTTTGTAAATCCATACCAAGCCAAAATCTGGTTTGTGATGTCTGAATGTTACCATCTTCTGGTGGTCCACTTCTTGACATGAGTGGCAACGTACCGAATGCTGGGAACATGAATTGGCAAATATATAGGACCTGTTTTATGGTGATGCACCTGTGAAGCACCTGTGAAGCGGAAGGGATTGCAATGTATTTAGCTCCCAGCTGCCTTGGCTGGAGTGGTACCTTGGCTCATTATCAAGAGTCTGTTATATAAGATAAACAGAAGATATGAGCAAAAGAGAATGTTGATTTTACAGAGTAAATCCCCTTTCAGCTTTGTTTTTCCTTTCCTTTTTGAAAGGAAAATTAATTTATTTTACATCTGAATTGGATTCATGAACGTGAAAGGATGTTGATGTAGAAATAGTTTTCGGTCATGACAGCTGGGAGGAAGGCACAACTATCTGTCAACTTAAGGGTTCCTTAGCTAATCTTTTATCACAGATCTTATTAAAGATGTGTGAATGTGATTCTTTATTCATTTAGACACAACAGTTTGGCAAAAATGAAGAATGAAATTTGAGCTGTAGCTTGGGATGCAAACATCTTCTTGAAAAGAATATTGATTGCAATATCATATATCTTTCACTTTGGCCTCAAGTGCGTATACATTTTCAATTAGGTGGTTATATGAAATTACTAAAGCCATGACAGAAATATTGAGTTTCCTTTGCACTTTTGAACAGGTTAGATTTGTTTGTTTTTAAGCCCTGTCTCAATATCCCAAGGGAATAACAACCACAGAGAAAATAAACCAATAGAGATGTAGCCTTATATCAGGAACTTTTCAGCGACCTGCTTCATTACACATCTGAACCAACGTTGATAGATTCCTCCCAAAAATCCTCACTTTTTGTCTTGAATGCAACACTGCCCCCAGTCCATCGACAGGTCACAGTATTGTTTTATGGTGACAGGGCTATCTGTTCTGTCATGTAGGTTGCTGTCTCTCAGGGACAATTCCTTTGAATCAAAGACTGGACCACTTTGATTCAATTCTTTGATTCAATTCTTGAGGACTGTTTGTGCTTATTGATCTATTCCAGCGCTTTGCTTTCTCTCCGACATGAATCTGCACCCTGATCAGAATCAAAGATATGCCGACATGTCAATAGACAGGCCCTTGCTTCACCTCCAAGACAAGGGTGTTGCCATTTGATTGTCTTAACTGACAAACGAGAGGAAATGAAGGAGATCAATACATCAAGCTAATAATTGTACTAGCTAGACAAAGTTAAACATTATATAATTCTTCAGCAGTGATGAGAGGTTCATGAAATGTTGACTCTTGAATTAGCTTATCTTTACAACTCATTTGATCCATGTGAGGATATTGATTTAGTTATCAATTTAAATATTACATTTATTTAAGCAGCTGCAGTAACAAAAATAGTTTAAATATATATATCTATATATATATCTATATATATAGATATATATATTTATATATACATATATATACACAATGAAGTGTTTTCAACAGATGTATATATTGTGACAACAATTAAATTATTTACACCAAAACTGTTGGAATCAGCCCCAGTATGGTATTATTCAGTTCATGTCTTTAAAGTACATTAACTACTGGGCATAGATATTCTATAAATAAACAGGTTTATGTGACGTATGCATGAAGGATTCTGACAAGATGTGAAGTGTGATTTATAATCACATCTCACATGCAGAGCACTATTGCTTTATAGTTTAGGCTATTGTGATTATGCAAACTATAAGCGTGTCTGGAAAGCCCAGTCTGTGGTCTTCAGTTCACCCCTGCACTAGGTAAACTATATCCAGGAGGCATTTTATCCTCTACTCCTTTCTCCTACTCGTCCCATCATCCCGAGGAAGAGAAGAAAGGGGAGAGAAAAAAGGGAAAGAGCCTGGCATGCATAAATGAAAGTTCAACAAGGTTCAATGAAACACTTATACAATTTGCTGCAATATAGTGGGGTTTTATAATCTCATTATCATCTTAGTGCCAGATTTGCCCATGAGGGCCGTTCTGTATTCACTCTTATTAGCTCCTCCGATTTGTCCATTTGTCCTTCTGCTACCCGCCTCGCAGCCAATCACTGGGACAGTATCACTAATAAATACCCCCTCCTTCTTGTTTTATCGCCACTTTTATTTTGTTCTCTCTTGCTGTACTTCCTACTGCTTTATTTATGCTTATTGTTTTTTACTTGCTGTGGGGCAAACACATAGCGTTTTATTCAGCAATCTGATAATAACTGTATGTATATTTCTTTCTACAAAACTTATTTCCCTTTAAACCCATCTGTATCTACAGTATACAGTATCTAAGTCAATATATTGTTCATGCTTATACTTGAATCCTATGTGTGACTTAAGGACTTACAAATAATAATGTTCCTATGACAGGGAGGATTGTTGAAAACTTTAAGAAACATATTTTACTGTATATAGGCTTAACATTGTGATCATCTCTCCATATGACCCACTGGGAATAATGTACATTTTGGAGAATAACATCAATACAGTTGCACTCCCAATGTGTTTGTTTACTCTGGTAGCGTTATTAATCGTTTTCAAAGCCAGGCTCTCCTCTCGTGAGTAAGCAGGGTCTGATGGGGGAGCTAACGTACCGGGTACAGTAGAGCAGGTCACAGGCTGCTTTCAAATCCCCAAACCTCTGAGCTGCTCTGGGTAGTGTCCATCCCTGGTCACTCAGAGGGCATCACCAGATTAGTGCTTCACGGACATGGATCTCATTTGCCCATATGGCCTCTTCTCATTGACTCGATATAGGCTCTAATCCGCCCAGCCTTTACCCCTGACCTCGACATGTGGCGAACCACTTAGAAAAAAGAACACACAAGGAAATACCACATTTGACGGCTACAGGATAAAGTGTAGAGATGAGGAAGAAGACGGTGGCCAGTGTTTTCTCGGATCATCAGTGTCTGTTTGGGATTCAACAGTGGCAATCTGAAAATAAAAGCAGGAAATACCTTAATAACATGCTGGATTCTTCTTGTAGCTGTTGACCGGTCTTAGGTGCATTCCCTGTTGTGGAATTAATCCAATAAGCCCCAGTGGGGCACGACAAATCCTTACAACTCATAGTATTATAACTCTATGCAATCACCTTCATCCCTTAGTCTCCCATAATCACCCTGCCCTCATTAACAAGGCAAAAGTAGCTACCCAACAAATGCTACACTGATGCTATCCATGTAGCGACACCTCTCTGATGATACTTATCATCATTATTAGAAGTGCCTTGTCTGTGAGAAGATAAGAAGGCATCCAAGCCACATAGGAAAACCTCAAGCCTTTTTTAGCGTAATGGCATTGCTGGACTTTAGTTTCCATTAACTGTTGTATGCATTACTTCTGAAATAAAGAATCCTATTTGAGTCTATAAATTGTAAATGTTTTGCCAGTAAATGTAACATTTCTCAAAGTTGCTGCCACTAGGGGAATAAATTGAATAAAGTAGATTAGAGTTGGAAGAGGTTGGTCTATTGAGTAATCATACTACGGTGTAACCATACTAAGTTCACACTGCCAAAAAAAGAGAATCTAATTCAGTACTCCACAGCAATTTTATTCAGGATTAAGAACATCAATGTGATTTTGTAATTTCCCGTAAATGAGAGGAGGGAGGTCCAACCCAAAAATACTGTTGGATGTATTCTTTTTTGCAGTCATATTTATTCACATGTTTATTTTTATCAACATAATACTGCAACTGCCATTTGGTTTGCTTGGAGTTTATGTGCCATTTTATCTCAACTTACCTATAGTGCTGAACAATTTGTAAATTACTCAAAATACAGATGTGGTCATTTTTTTGAGGGTCAAACGGAATTTAGTTTCTCCTCACTTTTAATTAGATTTAATTGTGGCTTCCAGAAGTGTGTATTAACTGTAATTAGGTGAAAGTTAGATATTGTTGCGATTCTAATGATCTTCTACTGTGCTCTGTTGGAATTTTTATACATGTCTTTTTAAATGGAGACTGTTATTGTTGTGGTTTGATGAGGTCAGTTCATAAGGGTCAGCTGATAATTAACACACACACGAAAACACACACACACACACACACACACACACACCGTACACCCAACTACTAGATTGAAGAACCCATACTGAGATTGAACGTCTGCAAAAACTAGTCAATGTAATATGTCACAGTGTGAATACTCTAAGTCTGTGTGAGAGCAAAGGGTTTAGCTTTTATCTTCCTTGAGTTTAAACTTACCGGTCCTCTTTAGTTAAAAAAATGGTATGTATCGTGGTAGTACTTTTACCCCTCGTTATCTTCTGCGCAATTAGGTTATAATTTAATCCACATTTAATATGATTATTGTGAAATAAAAAATGAACAAAACATGGAATCTGTGAGAATGTATTTGGAAAGCACATAATTGCCAAAGAGATGTTTCTAAATTAAATAAAAAACATCACCCTTGAAAGTACTTGAGTCCTACTCAACCTCAAATTACAATGTTTGTTTCTCTTTTTTTATCTGTTAATGTAAAATCAGCCAGGTTTTGAGTATGCAGCAGTGACCTTGGATCCTCCCTCACGCTCCATGTTGACATCTTGACAGATAAAAACTTTATTAATCAGCCATCTCCGGGACAGGAGACAAACCGCCGTGAAACCGATGTGTGCTTGTATATGAGAAATGTGGCAATTAAAAATGTTTATTATTTTTTTCTCCCAGTGAAAACACCAAGGAGTAGAAAGCGGTAATAAACACAGCTTGTTTGTAGCCTAGGAAGCAGCAATTATAAAGTGCTTGGAGAGTTGTTGTGCTTATTGTGCCTGGGAGTAATGAGATAGCCTGCGTTGATCCCTCACTGATGCTATGATTCCTAATCCTCAACCCTCTTTTCCTGCTTCTCTTGTTTATCCACTGACATCCTCTGACCATTGCTGGCCTGTCAATGCTCTAGGCAGCACCCGGTAACCTTTGACCTGTGTGTCAGCTGACTTTTCAGCTCTTAAGATGGTCGAAGCAACAGACCAACAAATGTGTCATAAAGTGCAGTGTAGTGTTTTTTCTTCAGTGTTTTGGACTAAGTGGGTTTGTTTTCCACCTTAACCCATCACACTGTAAACATCCAAGGAAACCCATTTTGGGATCTTGTTATATTGTGAACATATTCTCTCTATATATTGAAAGTTATACCATTTCTGAGTGTCTTTGGCTCAGGAGGTAGAGCAGGTTGTCCACATATTATCGGGAGATCGGCTGTTCGATCTCCGGATCTTCCAGTTCGCATGTGACGCAAGTGTCCTGACCCCAAAAATTGCTCCTGAAGGCTTTGCCTTATAGGTGCTATATTAATGTAAGGCAATTGACAACAGTCACCTTCTGTCCATCCTATTACACTGAAACTTGGGTTAATTCCCCTGAGGTCCACTAACTGTGTCATCTGTGGCAGTTCATGTTGAGTTATGTGGTTGTGGTGTGAGCATTTATACTTCGATGTAGATACATGTGCATGCATTCTGCACTTACAGACACTCACCTACACTTCTGTGTATGCTCTCCCAAGAAGAAGAATGCTGTGTGTACAGGCCTGTTTTCTGGGTGACCTAGAGACAGACTGGTTATCACCGCTGTGAGCCTCTCAGGGCTAAACTACAAAGCCAGCGGAAAAACACCACTCCTGCCCCCCCCCTGTCTTTGCATCTGTGTGCTGGTCAGCCAGTATGTCCGCCTACTGCAGGGCTCACCTCCTATCTAATCAACGTAGACAGGCCACTTGTCTGCAAACACGCACACACAAACTAAATGTATGCTCACTGATTCAAATGCACACGTACATGCTCAGAGATAGCTGTACACATGTAGACACACTTAGTGATACACCCCTAAAGACACATGCGCACACACACACACATACACATATACACCCACATGCTGATAATCCCAGACAAACTCACATTGAGATATGACTAGCTGTTGCAGTGAGATGTGAGAGGGGCCCAGAGGGCACAGAAGGGGGTCTAAGGCCAAGTGCTAGACATGCCAATCAGGTAGCTGAGGGCGCCACAAGGTTGGATAGGGGGCCTTGGAGCATAGAGGAAGTAAATCGGGCCTCATGACTCCGAGGGAGAGTCCCCTTCCGCATCCTTGAGTCCAGGTCACCTGACTTCTGTGTGACTCTGGCCCTCCTTCCAACCACCTCCACCCTACCTCGTCCCTGGTTCGTACCCTAACAGAATCTCCAGCCACAGAGGAGACAGTTTGAGATGCAAAAGGGTGCGGTCAGTATTCGGAGGCGCAAATTCCAAATCCATCTTTGGCGCCATTTTAATCCCCCTTTTGTTTGGCTTATGAAATGCTTTTTTTCTGTCAGAGTGCATGCCAGCCGACCGTCTGATGTTACATAGTGCAGCTACCCTTTGCCCCAACCTTGCTCTCTGAACAACATGTGGCCAGATAACAAAACCCTAAACAAAAGAGGTGATTGCCAGAGCAGAAGAAAGGTGGGGGCTCGCACTTTGTGTCTGCAACACTTCATGAGCACTAAGCGAGGTTGGCACCAGCTGTTGGAGCAGAGATGAGGAGAATCGGGGGGAAGTGAATTGCGTTTGGCACCAGGCGGCTATCAGGCAGTAATTAGTATAGCTAACATCCCAGATGAAGGAGTCAAGTCTAGGTCAGGGTAAAAAACTTCAAGGGTCTTAGCGGGTAAGGGTTGGAGGCCAAGCCATGCCCCCTCCCCTCCCTGAATATAAACTCATGCCGTGCCTGCTCAGATTTGCTGAAACCTGTATTGACCTTTGACCTCGAGGTGTCGCAGCCAGTCACATGTCAGACTGGCTCCTGTGGACCACGCTGGATGTGTTCATATTAGATTGGATCAGTAGTTCCTACTCAAGACCTGCCCATCCCGAACCAGGATTTAATCTTACACACGATGAGGCTTTTGACGTAGATGTTACCTTACAGCTTAAACCCATGCTTGGAATACCTGCCCTGCTCTGGCCCCAGGATCAACCTTTTTCCGTCACACAGAAATGCCCTCAAACCAATCAACAGATTAAAAAAAAGCATGTATGGATGAACGGATGGATGAGAGAGAGAAATGGATTGATTCTTATTACATTTCTAGAAACCACATTGTAATCTCTTTCATATATAAACGTATGTGTGTGCGTATGGATGGGTGGGAAGGTCACTGTGCATTCGTTCCTGGTTTCTTAAAAGACCTCTAAGCCTCCAATGCAACCATAATCTCTTTTAATACACTGAATATTAGTTGACAAATCACATGATAATAAAGTGATATGAAAATGTTTCTTTCGAATGACAGGGTATACCAAGGATTTAACCAGAGGTTCTAATCGTAGCTGACACTCAGTACTTGTTATGTTGATCATGTCATAAGGTTTATGTCCGATGATGGCCTGTAACCTTCACACAGCAGGGGCTTAAAGCTCACCAACCATCTAAAATTGCTACTAACCCTTTAGAGACATAAACACAGACTTTAGTTTAATGAATAATAAAACCTCATAAATATACCTCTGATAACATAAGCAATGTTGATACATATGAGCTGTAAATTAAAATGCAAAATTCACATGCTTGCAAGTTTTTTTATTTCATAAATTGTAATCGGGGATTTCTACGTGTTCTTACAAATCAAATACTTTCCTCTGAATAACTTAAGTCTCTGAGGAGTTAAGATAAACAAGGTTCTTCTGCAAAAAAACGTTTGAACTATGTGAACTTTGGTGCATTTAATTTATCATCGGTGCTATTTGTGATGCTTTTCATCTCTTGAAACCTGGCCTAGTTTCTGCATCTTGTTTTTGGAAAACATGAGCTAAGCTGTGCTGCACAGACCAGACAGCCATTAGATCGCTGCACTGTAGGTCTGACCTCTGACCAGCTAAGCCCCTGCCCCATCCCCCTGGTAAACCTCTCACCCAAGCCCGCCCCATGCCTGTCCCTTCTTGGAAATTATACTATGGTGTTTGGATCATCCTCCTTGTCTTCCTCCATACTGTAATCCTATTTGCTCTGTCATGTGTTGGTGTTCACAGATGGTGAGTGTGTGTATGTGTGTGCATGCAGGCGTGGAGGCGGTATGACACCCAGCACACTCACAGCTGTTTGGACTAGCTCACTGGCCCCATTGTCTCTCCCACACATCCCAAGGAGAATGGTCCTGCTCAAACACACACATAGGGCCTTAACCACCCAGTCACTCAGAGGGGTGTTGAAATCAGTGTAATATTTTGGGTAAAATCGCTATCAGAGTTTTAAAGTTCACCCGTCCGCCCTTCGCTTTCCCACTCCTTCAGTGGTCTCACTCGGTATTACCGTTACTTCACTTAATGAACATGTTAAGCTGAACGACTGAATGGGTGCGAAATGGGGTAGGGGGGTGCAGTGGGGCGGGAGGCATTGAGTTCCCACTCATTGTTGAGTCTCGGGCTAAAAGAGAGAGAAAAGAGCAGCAGGGGGAGAGGTCCTTGGCAGTGCTCCAATAGTTGGCGTCTCGGCGTCCACACTTAGTTCCAGCTGAGTGCCCACAGTGGGCACGGCCGCTCTGCCTTCACTCTGACCTCTCGGCCGAGGACCACTGCTTGCCTGTTTCCACCACCCCTTTGATTTATCCCTTTCTTCTCCCACTCAGCCCCCTCCTCATCCTTTTGTATTTTGAAAATGGCTTCATAACAGCCAAAACAGAGATGTTTTGAAATTGATTTGTCAAAGCAATGGGATCAGGTTTGTGATCAGGCAACCAGTGGGATGCTTTTGGGGCTTTGTTTTTTTTTTTTTTAAATACAGTGACACCTATCATCCAATTCTTGATCAAAACTTCAAATCTTTTAAGCAATTTAATTTGTTTCTGATGTTCCAAAAAAAACT
Source organism: Anoplopoma fimbria (assembly GCF_027596085.1). Taxonomy (NCBI): domain Eukaryota; kingdom Metazoa; phylum Chordata; class Actinopteri; order Perciformes; family Anoplopomatidae; genus Anoplopoma; species Anoplopoma fimbria. The sequence goes on from NC_072461.1 coordinate 1,379,994, forward strand.
ACATTTGGGATTTTGTCATTAATTTGTTTTTGTCAAGTATCCAAGAGTTGCGTTCATCAAAAGAAAGCATTTTTTTGTGTGTTCTCATGTGTGTGGTATTTGGGATTTTCCTTGTTCGATATTATTGAGTGCCGTTTGTAGACAAAATGTAAGTAATGTTTAAATAGATAATCAATGAGATGTATGTGAAAAAGCAGTTCTGACACAACTCATGATTGCTGTTATAATTTTAATGATAAGTGAAAATACAGCACTTTATATTTTAACTTAAAAATGGCAATACGGGCCTGATTAAAATGTTTAGTTTGTTACATTTGGTATTCAACAGAACAAGATTTTCACAAAACAGGTTGAGTTTGTTTCGCAAGGTAAGAGGTGGTTCGTTTTATTTTTTGAATAGCTACAATCACAGGCCTTGAAGTGGAAAGGAAGGGATTTCAGGGTTTCTCTTATTGTTTGACCTCCTTCCTCTACACTTGAAGACTTTCTCTCAAGGTGATGCCCTTGACACGGACTCAGTGAATGATACAGTTGGAGCAATAACACTGTCAAGTGTTGTAGTCCGTTGGAAATAAAAAGACTTCCAGTGACAAACTCAATGAGTGTTCTTTGATGAGGGACCTCTGTCCTATACCTCACTTCTTTACTGCTATCCAACTCTTTCCTTTAAATCTTACTTTGACAAAAGTATCTAACCTTTACTTATGCTTGCCCTCTACACTTCTCATTTCCCACTGTTTTCTTCCATGGTCCTCTCTAAGATAAATTGAAAATGTCAAAATCTGAAATTAAGAATGTAAAGTCAAATCTAACCTAATGACTTAATACAAATGCTCCAAAATCTTAATTCAAAGGCTTGTAAACTTAAAGCATAAACCAGAGCAAAAGTACAGTGCAGAGGCAAGTTCTAGAGGTCATATAATCGCCTTTTTTCTCGTTTCAAACAAAATCTATAATTTTGATTTCAAAGAGTTTGTTATGGCTTGTGGAGCTCGCTCGTTGTGCTGCTGCACAGACATTGAACAAGGTGGGCACCGGGCCAAACCTGGAAGAGTCGATAGCTGTTATACGGGCAAACGCTTGCAAGCAAGCAGAATTTCGGAGCGCTAATGAATTGCACCTGTATTCATCTCCATGGGAAATGCTTGTATGATACAAGAATAATGTAAAGGAAAAAAAAACATTGAGTGGAAGGGGATGGAGGAGGTTGAGGTGAGGTTGTTGGCAATGGGGGGCAGACGTGTTTGTGCAGACTTTGTCAGGATGCAGATAGTGGGATCAAGATTGGGTATTGACGAGATATGGGGCCGGGTGACTGAGCCACAGAAGCTTGAAATAAACTGTCGGAGGCACACGGCCAGTCATTACAGTGAAGCCGTCTGGCCCTGCTCAACCTTGAGCCAGTCGATAAGCTATTATAACCATGCAAATTGTGGCCAAATCAGAGCCCTGACATATTGGTATTATATTCCTGTGCAGCCACCGGGTTATGCATCATTATTGGGAGCCAGCAACAATATGCATTATGCTCCCTTGTTGTTTAGTGTGTAGACTCATGAGGTGAAAACACTGCCACTGACAGAAGGACAATAATGTTGTGTATGTTTGAATTGGGGGCATTGGATTTTTATGTGGAGGGCACAAATCGAAAGCACCGATAACTTTCTACATGCCAAGCTCTTGTGCCATTTCTTCTTCACATTCTTATCAGACTTTATCTTACTCCACTCCCCTGGTTGTCTCTGTCATTGTTTCAGCTTCTCTCCTCTTTCAGTGGGACGGCAGCCTGCCAGGTCATTTACTCCCAGTGATAGTGTGATTCATTCAGCGGGCCAGAGTTTGGATGATGTAATTTGGGCTAAAGGCTGTGTAAACACTGCTGTGACCTTGGTTTTAGATTTGTCAATAGGGCTGGGTTGCAGAACAGAGTAGAGGATTGTGTTGGATTGAGAGCAATGTGGCTCGGCTATGATAGCTGGAAGTCTCTAGCTGACTTACTGATATAAGCACCTGAGATACCTCAGCCTTACCTGTGACCCAAGCTGCACTCCTTTAACCACATCTCTGCTCGCTCTCGTTGTCAAAGCCCTCCGCTCAGCTCGGTTCCACACCTTTTTCTTTGATTTTGGTGTACTTCTTTTTTCTCGTTATTGCCCTCTCCTCATGTTCTCTCTACCGTTCACTTTTCTCCTCTCCGACACTGCTCCTTTCTTCTTTGATAGCAGTGTCTCTGCCCTTATCACCGCAGCTTGTCCACCGTCTGCCCTCATCTTCTCTGCCATGGTGCTTTACTCTGTTTCTGCTGTCATCTGTCCTACGTGGCTCTTCATGAGCTTCAGAGGTCAACACAAGTAAACACTGGCCGACAGCCCAGACAACACAGAGCTATTGATCTGGTTGGTGGGAGAGGTGATGGGTCTCCTGGTGGGTCTCGAAAAGGGTTATGACCTCCAGGTCTAGACTACACCGTCCTGGGTCCTTCAGTTGGTGGAGGTTAGGAAAAATTGAGTATCAGGCCAACAACAGTCATTCAATATTGATCCACTGAGAATGCCTTAGGGCTACCAGGGCTGCAGGTCTACGGCTTCAGCGTTTGGTCCAGGACAGGGTAAACCATATGATACACAGGCAGTTTGAGGCATTAGAGGTAGCTGGTGTTACGGACAGCAATGGGCAACAGCAGTTTTATGATTACATTTCTTTTTTTTTTAATAGACATTGTCTAAATCTCATGGTTTTATTATTATTGTAATGTGATTTTTCAATAATAACATAATCACAACAGTGGTGGTTCATGATACCAGAGTTTATCCCTGACATTGTTATTTGTTAAAGATTTAACAAGGTCCGTTTGTCTCTTGCAATATTTTAAACTCATCCACCAACAAGACAGTGTCAGCAATTATACAAATACAGATTTACAGCAACATTAATTGGACAATTTGCATCCTAAGCATGCCTGAACTCTTCCACATTGCCTCGATGCTGTGAAGCAGCTGCATGTCTCGTTCTTATACAATTCTTTGCTGGTCTTAATCTTTTGTGCTTTTTGTGTGTAGATTAGAATCGAGTATATAGTAATTCATATTGGACTGGTATTATTGTTATCATTGCTCAAATAGTTCTGGTTAAAAAAGCCTGACAGGTATTTTTGATTCTTAGTCACAATTTATTTGTTGGTCCACCACCAGCTGCTTCTCAGTGTACATCACATACCTTCTTCATCTTCTGCAGCTCTCATGGACAATTACTTTTCCTGTTCTTTACTTTTTTCTTTCCATTTACCAAATTGTATCCTCACTGCAGGCCATACTATTCGTAATTGTTCAATGTCAGAATCTTTAAGGTTAGAACGACAGTGGGCTAATGAGATGCATTATTGATCTGCCATGAGGTTTTAAGGTCTGCATAGTTAATGGTGTGTTAGCTCAGAGTTGAGGTAAGGGGACACACACACACACACACATAAAACCATCAACCCTTAATCTACTGTAGTTTGTGAGCTGCAGGAGCTGGCGTCACTACTTACTGATACTAGCAGCATTTGCAGAACATTGGGAAGTGATCTTTAAGTCTTGCAACGTGCACATTTTCTATGGGATCAGGACCTTAGTCAGATATGTAAGGGCCGCTCAGTGACCCCTTTGAGATAGAGGCCTATTCAACAGCTCAGGGCAGTACAACTGATTTTTGAGAATACACAAATTTGTTCCACCAAGTTCTGCGTGCAATGGCTCGCAGATGGGCAGCGATTAATCAGAGAGGTAACTGTGAAGTAGTTTGCAATTAGACTGGAAAGCTCTGAGGCATGCTAATTGAATCAGAAAATTAGCGACAGCACTGTACTGAGCTATAATAGGCTAGCTTCTGCTTGCAGCAGGTGCTAGCCCACTCAGCTGTGGAACAAGGTATTTAAGTCACATTAGCAGCAGTAAAAATATTCCTTGATATGGAACAGTTAGATTTTCTGCTTGTTTTCACCGCCCGTGTCACCAGAAAGAGCCAAACAGAGAGCCAGTCACCTCAGCCAGGCACAAACACTACAGCCACTGACTTCACAAAATCTCAGAATGAGTAAGGAATTGATTTGTTGAAAGATACATTAGGACAAGGTAATAATATAAAACAGGAGATCAGCTTGCTAGTGAGTGGTTACATGTAAAAGTCAGATGATTCAATCTTGTATTTGAGCCTTGATAATGTAGAAAAGCTTTATCTTCACGCACTGTGATCGTAAACACTGGTTTGCTTTTTAGCTCTTGCAGTTGTTTCCCTTCCTCCTAGCCGCTGCTCCTCTTCTTTCTCATCAGCTGCACTTCTCTCATCTGCCATCACCCCCTTCTTCATCCCTCCCCTAGCCTCCCCAGGGCTCTTGTTTGCTGACATCTCTCTCTGACACAACATGAAAAAGCGGTGAGAAATTAAAAATTGATCACTTTTGAGCATGGGTTTGCCGTCTCATCTGTTTGGCTATGAGTGGAAGAAAGAGAAAGAGACAGTGGGGGAGTGGCTTTTGTGGGAAAGACTGTGCAAGCAAAAGTTCTTTCAGGGTTTCCGTAGAGTCAGAGTTAGGCAAGAGAGTGAGAGAGCAGAGAGGCAATGAAAAAGTGAGATGTGCAAAGGAGGAGAGAGTGATGTAGAGAATTCCCAAGGCAGACAGTGTTGTGCCTCGTAGTTCTGGCTTTAAAGCATGTTGCGTGCCACACATACAGTAGGAGCAGAGGCCATGACAGAGGGAGGAGGGGTGGGTGTGAGGGTGTGTGTGAGTGCGTATTTCAGGCAGACAGCATCCTCTTTTCTCACTGTTGAGCCCCCCAGTCCTCCTCAACATTCCGATCCTGCCCCGGCTTTGCTAACTCTGATATCTTCATCAGACACGCCTGCTTTCAAACACACACACACACAAACACACACACACACACACACACACACACACACACACACACACACACACACACACACACACACACACACACACACACACACACACACACACATATGCACATTACCCACAAGCACAAAATGCATATATGCATGCTTAGACAAATACACAATCCCACATGCTTACATACAAGCCAATTTACCAGCCGTTTCCCCATGCAAGTTCATAGACACAATGTATTGCCTCCGTCCCTCTAACACAAACTCAGACACACTCACAAAGCTTTTTCACATTTTCAGCTGTGTTTGATCACGCTCATAAAGACGACTGTGCCTTCCGTATTGATTTGTGTGTTTTTGTCTGTGTGCATATGTTGTGGTGTCTGTGCTTAGCCTGAAATTAGAGAGGATGGAATGAGGTCTTAGGTTGATGAAAAGCCATCCGTTATAAACCAATGTCATGCATTGATTTTCCTGGTAATGAGTTCTCGGAATGTAGACATACACAGAGGCGTTGAAAGATACACATACAGTATGGTACATGCACACAATGTCACAAGCACGCCTTTCTCTTCGTGGAAATATACATTAAAGATGGATAATGAGAACATGTGTTTAAAATATATCTACATGTTATAAAAATGACATACAGATGGGGGTATGCTCAACGTTTTTTAGCATGTCATCAGAACTCCTTGCAAACAGCCATAATTGGACAATTGTCAGTTAATGTCATTGCTTTTTTTTTTATATGTATATATAAAAGGAAAAACATATCCTCAGTCATTGTAATTGTTTTACCTGAACATAACATATATGTAAAAGTGACAGTTTCTAAGTAGCTTATGCATAACAACAGCTATGGCATTTGCCTCCAATTCTTGTTAGTATTTTCTGAAGTGGTGCATGCCTTTTTATTGCAAATCGTACTCTGGCACAAATCCGAACTTTGTACTGTTCACCCCTCCAAAATTAAACAGGAGAGCCTCGCTTTCCTAAAGACGCTTTCTTTAACTCCTCATCCCTTTCTCTCCCTCTCTCTCTTCCCCTGCGTTTTGCTCTCCCCTGCTGAGAGGATAAGGGCACTCCCACTCTTAGTCAACTGTAGAGCATTTACACTGAGGTAACTGTAAGGTTAGCTTGATCAGCTTTTAGTTTGGAAACTCTCCCTCCTCTAAATAGGCCCTCAGGTACTTTGGCTTACTACACAGAAACTTTTACTTTCAGTATTTACCTCAACTGCCCGGTCATTCTTCATGAGACTGTGGAATCTTCCTTTTGATCAATTATACAACAGGAAACAGAGACATATCATGTGGTTTGTCCTTTCATTTTTATTCCCTCAGTTTGATGATCTGAAGATCATTTCTTCTGGCATAGGTCAAGTGTTTCTTTAGAAATCTGATCAAATCACCCCCTTTAGCAACGTTTATACTTTCGAATGAAGAGAAATTCCTCCAAGAATATACAGCTGTAATTCAGTCAGCTCCACTCCCAGCAGCATATTCCAACACCAGCTTGTTAAACAATTTTAAATCTCAACGCCAACTGTAGCCTCATACAGTTAGCAACCCCACCAAGCCCTCCGTTCTTCCATCCCTCCCTCTGTCCCTCCTCTGATCCCATTTCACAGTGGAACCATCAGGAGCTTATCCAGATCTCAGCCTTGGCCGGGGGCCCGAAGCAGTGCATGGCCCGCCTGAACTCAGATGTGAACTCTCAACCTTTCACTCAGCGCCCTTCACTTACTAGTTTGCTGGTGCCCCTTTTACCCTTTACCCTCTTTGTCTGCCTATTTTGGATGAGGGCATCAATGTGCAGTGGATGCTCTTATGCACAGTTTACAGGGCACGTCTAAACACACTCAGGGTGTCAAGTAGAACTCTACTATAACATAAACTCTCTGCTATTATCCAGACAGCAACCAGCACACCAACCAACCAGCCGTCCGTCGAGCCAGTCAGCTAACTAGCCAAGGAGTCACTCCTCGGCAGGCTGTCAGTCAGTCAACTGTCATGGTTTTCACCTAAGCCATTAGCCAGCCATTCTAAATGTTACAAAGCTGGGCGTTCTTAGACAGCTGTGGAAGTGTGTGCCCCAAGCAGAGAGGCGATTGGGTTAATTTCCCTTTTTTCACTTTGATTTAAAAACACTTGGTATGTCAACTGGCACTGGCACTGGCTGGTGGCTAATGGCAGTCTCTGTTTTAGTCATCACTGACACAAACCAGCAACTTTAAACTCCTCTCTCCCGTTCTCTCCATCCCTCACAACCCCTTTCCACCTAGTGTATTTCCTAAATACCAGTAGTTACAGAAATGAGCTTGTGCTCTTAAATAACTGAGCTCATTCAATAGTAGTATGTGCCACTGGTTATGATATTCTGGACTGTGTGACCCTCATCCTGCTTATTCTTTGCTGACCTTGAGTGGTCAGAAGAGGGTCAGGATAAAGGCACTGGTCCACGTACTGTATGTACACTGAAAAGTGCTGAACAAATCATATTTGTTCACGGATTAGTAAAATTAAGAGCCAGAATTTGGGACTTAATGTGAGAAGTCTTCTGAGTTTCAGACTGGAGCAAAATCTAAGTAGACCAACATTTACATGACTGGCAGTTAGAATGTTTAGCATATTGGGCATGTACAGTGTTTATTTTATTCATAGACCTGTATGATAGGGCTTCATCCATGCATGTACACATTTTTTTTATTTTTTTTAACCTCAGACGATAGAGAGCAGAGCACTACATTCCTACGTTTTCTTCTGTGTAGTTATGCTGGTACATAGATGAGGTTCGGTGTCCACAATGGGCTGTGCTGCTGGTGTTGGGCATGCTGGGAAGGTAATGTCAGATTACGTTCCTGACCCTGTCTGGGAGCAGCGTGCAGCCAAGTTGCTGACAGCACTGAGGTGCTCCATGGCTGTAAACCCCTACCTTTGCCCGTGTCGTAGAATGTCAACCCAGCACAGTGAGCTAGAGCAAAAATTGTCATCATGTCAACTCGCAACTGTGTTCACAGAGAGAGGGAAGGTGAGAGAGACAGATAGGTAGGGAGGAGAGGTCTGCTCCACGGGAAAGAACTGGCAAGGGTTTATGACTCTCTGTTGGCTTCTCATATTTTGCTCTGAAGAGATTTGACCGTGTGTGCTTGTAAACCCACACTGTATGCTTGTGTCTGTGTCTCTGTGGATATATGACTTTATCCCCTGTGTGTCCGTGTGTGTGTGTGTGTGTGTGTGATCTCAGTGACACGAACCCTTTATGAGAGGCACATCACACTGCAGATGACCCTGTTGGATGCCGATGTCCCTTTTAAGTACAGCACCCTGATGCAATCCGCTGTAAATACATTTAACGAAACTGAGGAGGAGGAAGCTGCTTATCCATCCTCTCTACCTCTTTTTTCATCTTTCCCTCTCTTGCTCTATCTTTATCTCTTTCTCCCTTTTGTCCCTCTCTCTTGGTCTCTCTCTTTCATTTGCTTTATGTCTGTTTCACTGCATTTGTCCTATTCTCAATTTTCTTTTATCCACTTTCTGGTCCCCTCCCTTTTTCTCTATGTCCATCTGAAAGCACTGCATGCAGACACTCCCCAGTCTCTAAGCTCCACTGACTTTAAACTTCTTAGCATTACTGCCTGCTGACCACCTTAACCACCAACCCAACCTCATCGCCCGTCACCCTGGCCAGACATAAGTTTCAGCGCAAACCTGCCTGCAGGTCACAGGGAGTGCCAAAGGTGCGATGAGTGATGTGGCACTCTGGCTGACCCCTGGCAGCTTGGCAGGGCTGCCTCCCTAATGAGATTAGCTGGGTAATGCCGACTCTGTGTCTGTTTCTCCTGCCGCCCAGCCCGGCCCACCCTGGGGCTCTTTATTTAGCCAGCAGCAGGACAGGGTGTGCCAGCATTCACAGGTCGAGGGCAGGACAGGACCCACAAGCCCACTGCCCTCCCTTGTCCCTCCCCTCCCCACGCCATCTATCTGGACTGCCCAGTCTGGTTTTGCCGTTTCTGCCCTCGCATTGTATTCGTCGCTTGTTGTGGCTGTGCGTCAAACGCCCTAAATATATCTCTATCCGGCTCTGTTTCTGTGACTTAGCATATCTCAGTCATTTTCCGTCTCCTGTCTGTGTCTCTGTTTGACGTTCTCCATGTTTCTATGTTCTCTCATCATTGTTCATTAGGCACACAGGCAAAAGTGTCCTTTAATGGCTAGGCTGAACAATAGTGGGCAATGATCAAACAATGCCCTGATCCTTTGAAACGCTCACACACACACACACACACACACACACACACACACTGCCCCGAGCCATGCGTCCGGGAAAGAAACCCAGGGAACCTCGGCTCCCATGCGTACGTGTGACTGCCTTTGATGATTGCTCATAGTAGCGGAAAGTGCAAAGCTGCTCACTGTACCGCCCTGCGAAGACACACAGACTTAGACAGTATTACCAAAGCTGTGACCACCTGCCTGGAACTAGAAAGGTGGCCAGACAACTGGTTTGCACACACAATAATAAAATTTGCAGCCATCTTCATTCAAAACATGATGCTAAATTTACTTTCTCTGTATTACTGTAACCCTCTCTGCCTTTGTCCCTTTGTCGAGTTGGCTCTGAGAGATGTTATTAGTACCCTTATTAGCAGTGAGCGAGTTTAAGTGCCAATTAAACGCCTACAACTTTGTCACAGTGACAGAGTGTTTTTATGAGTGGGTCCTCGACAGACTGGGGGCCTCCCGTGGCACAGGTGTGCCCCTCTTAGCTCTAGGGTCACTTTCATCCTGGAGTGTGTGACAGCTCCTGTGCGTCTGACAGTGCTGTGCAGCCCAGCCCAGGTGTCCAGGTGTTCTTACCGTCTGAACGTGATTGTAATGTGTGTGTGTGTGTGTGTGTGTGTGTGTGTGCGTGTGCACCAACACCTGCTTGTCTGTGGCCCTGGGGCACAGACAGGTTCAAGTTCCACCCAAACAAACATTCTGTACCAATCGCTCATTAGACGTGTGTGTGGTGTGTGTGAGTCAGTGAGTGAGTGAGTGAGTAAGTGAGTGAATGTTTGTGTGCATATACCTGGTTACAGTGTGTGTATCCAACATACTGATACTGCATGCCCTCTGTAATCATCATTTACACTGAGGGATTGTGTTACCTAGACGTGTCAAAGTCTGCTTTTGTGCCGGCCGACAGACAGTCAGCTTGCTCTTCACCCTGTGATTGCTCTTGATTACACTGGCATCAAGTTCTGACATTTTGTGTCCCAGCTCATTCCTGGCCATGTGAGAACACCATGGACAAATGTGTCATCCTCAGCCAAGAGCAAAATTTAGCGAGGTGAATTAACTTTAACCCGAATCCCATTCTTTGTGTTTGAGTTTAACACCTCTCTCTTTCATATAGACATTCCAGAATGCACGCTGAAAAGACCTCTCCTGCTCCTTCTCTCTCTCTTTATCTGTCGCCGCTGCACAGACAAGTCACAAAATGCACGCTGAAAAGAACAGAGAGACACATGCACACGCATGCGCGTGCACGCGCACGCACAAACACACACGAACGCCCCCCACCCCCATATCACATTGCTGATATGAACCTTTAGAAAAGAGAAAAGAAATCCTGTTGAATGAAATGAAATTGTGAGGTGGATTTAGAGGCCTCCATGTTAATCTCCAAAGAGAACTGCAAACATAATAGCCATGCAGTTGGATGTACAAGAAACTTAATTAACCGGGGACCTTGACCATAGATGACAGGTCAAGGGGATCTCACCCACACAGGACCTCATCTTTTCTAGTCAAGGCATTGCTCTACATTTCTACAAACTCAAGGTCTCCCTCAACCTTTAAAACGTGTTTTTACATCTTTTTAAGTCCCCAGGTGCATACAGTATTCCCCTGTATATGTATGTATTGGGATCATTATGTGAGTGAGTTGCCAATTTCAAATTTTCAAAAGTGACGACATGCTTGCTTACAGTGAGATATGAGGAGCTTAAGACACACCGCATATTTATCGTGATACGAGTACTTTTATTCTATTATTTAACAGTATTGCATGTCAATGTTTCTTTTACCCATTTTTAAAAAGAAAAAACAGAAATTAAAGCATGCCATGTCTTACAATAAACATGTGCAGAGTATTAACATGATCATTCTAAAGGGAATTGAAGTCATGGTTATGTGCATCTCAGATATTCCCTATGAACTGCAATGCACTGCAGGGTTGTATAGTGTGCTATATACAGTATATTGGTCCGGCTCATTTCCTGTTTGTGGTTCTGTTATTACAGATTGGATTGTTTGGTTAGGGAGAGGGCAGTAGGTTTGAGTTAAACTGTCATTTTTGGTTACCTCAGTTACAGAATATTTGACTAACTTAAATACTCCTTGTGTTACCAAAAAGAGAGAAATCCACAGAGTTTTTGAGAGACTATTTGTGAAGGACATTCTTCTTGTTAATGCATTTATGCACATCTGCAGTGGATGTCTTTTTTATCAGTGTGTGGTCGGGTTACCCTTTTTTTTACCACAGAGTTTATGTCACAGGGCATGGTGCCCAGTTCAGGATCCGTCGGGTGGCCCCATCATAGTGTGCCCCTACAGGGACACTAGAGCAGGATAGCCCCTAGCCATATGGCGGGAATCCCTGGTAGGTTGGCTGGCCAGTCACTTGGACCGCAGCGCACACACACAACAGTCACCTCCCTGGAGACTGAAGACTGAGGCTTTGTTCAGTATGCTAGCGGTAAGGGGTGAGTGGAGTCTTGGAGCTCCTGACTTCACTGTGCTCTAGGCCTCACACACGCTTCCATTAGAATTAAAGAGTGTCATATTCAAAGATACATCACAAAAATAAGAGCTACAAGATAGACAATGGAGATTGTAAACAGACATTCAAAAGACTTCCTTTGCAGACTGGAGTTCATTTTTAATTCAATTCTTTTGTATTTTTAGGCTGGAGTTGATTAGACCAGCCAATACCGTAAAAGAATACCGGTAATTAGAAAAGTAAACAGGAATAAAGAGCAATTTGAAGTTTATGAGTCGGACGGGGAAGATTGAGAGCGTGAGAGTGTATTTGAGGTGGAAAGTGTCAGAGGGTTAAAGTCAGATAAAAAGAAAGTAAGAGAGGGAGAGGAGAATAAAGTAGTCAGAGACAGGAGAAAAAAATAACGGCATGAACATTGAGAAAGAGAGAAAAGAGCAGTCAGAGAGAGAGGAAGATAGAGAGAGGATCCCTCTGGATGTGGAGATTGTAACATCACACTGTAGGGTCCCCTATGGGACAGCCGCAGACAGAACACACTCCCTGCTGCATGCAGGAAGAGGAAGCTTTGCCAGAATGGAAAACATACAAGAGAAGAGCGAGAGACGAGCGGAGCAGAGAAAAACGCAGTTCCCCCCAGAGACGAAAAAGGGGGTATTTTCTGCTAGCACAAACACTATGCAGGCAGATAGCTGAGAAAGAAGAAGGGAGGAGATGGTAGAGAATAAGTAAAAAGAGGGATGCTGGGAGAAGGGAGCGGTGTGATGCGTTGTAGAAATGGTGGGAAAGTAGAGGAGAAGGGTTCATAGAAGAAGAAAAGCAGAGAGGTAATTCTTACTGCAGAAGTCAGATAAATTGATTTGTAACATAATGGTGTAATGAGAGAAGACCAGAGTTCCTAGTTAACATCAGGAAGAGTTTAGTATATACGGCACAAAATCAACATTTGTGATTAAAAAAAGTTTCAAATTTTGATTAACATCATCATCATCATCAGAGCTACTTTTGTACAGCAGTTAAATGTTCTCTAATGAAAATACCTTGACATGGTCTATGGTAACCCCCCTGCACACACACACACACACACACACACACACACACACACACACACACACACACACACACTAAATGATCTATATGTATCAGTAATGTATGTGTGCTTCACTGGGTAAGTGTGGAGGGGCCAGATGTAAAGTGCCATTAAACCAGCGTAACCTAAGTGGTGTATTAGTGCAACTCAGGGGTCATCAGAGAGGCTCTGAACATAGGTCAGAGTGTGCTGCTGTGAAATTGGACATTACCGCTCACCAATGCAGCAATAAATACAGAAAGAAACTTTAACTGTTGTAAAATATGAGGCAGCCCTTTCTCTCCGCAGCATATAGGGTGTGCATGACCGTGGGTGTGTGCACACGCACGCACGCACACACGCAAGAACGCATGTGCTTAAGTGTGTGTCTAGGGCTGCGGTTTTTGCTGGAGGGAGGGAAGAGGATGAGGTTAGGGAGGGGTTTAATATGCTACTTTAGCCCTCGGGGGCCTGTACAGTTGAAAGTCAGTGCATGAGGCGTGCAGAATCACACCAGTCTGCATTACAGAGGGATGGGGGGGTTGGTGGATTGGATGGCTGAGGGGGAGGGGGTTGGGGGCTGCTATAAAAAGTGAAATCATATCACTTAGCAGCTGAGTGCAGATAAAGCTGTGTTTGAACTGGGAGGCATAAATTATACATTGTAAACAGAGCGTTGGGAGACTACGGCTCGTTTAAATTATGACAGAGGGTAGTTTTTCTCCTCTCCTTTCTTCCTTCCCGTGCTTGTGTTTGTGCTGCTCTCACTCACCGTTTCCTTCCCCTGTCTGTCAGTCTCCAGATCCTGCTGACTTTTTTTTTTACCTCTACCTTCATCTCTCTTTCCCTTTTTTCCTGCACCTGCCTCAACAAGCAGCCTCATCCACACATACTCGATCACATTCTGTAATTGTTTGCTGTTTGAGGCTGAGGATAAGCCATTTTCGCCTAATGTGTTCGTTATCTCCTTTTTATATGTTTTAATTATCTACTTGGTTATGGCTTCCCATTGTTGGAATGCAATGACACCTCCTCTAAGTCCTCTTCCACGGTGTTATTGAGAAAGTAGCGTTCCGCACGCGTCATGGATGGAGGACAAAACTGGCTGACGGGCCTGGCAGGGCTCTACATGATTTGATCAATGTTCCCCTCCTGCATAGTTCAAGTTGGGCTGCTTTTTTTTTTTTTTTTTTGCCTTCGTCCCTCCTGACAAGTGCAAGGTTATTGATCAGTTTATTCTATTTGCCGTTGACCGCTCAGCACCGTCTCTGTGCTCACAAGTCAATAGTGGGGGATTGAGAGGGTGAGTGCCTCCCATGACCTCCCCTCCCTCAATTTCTGATTTGTCTCGTCCACCCCACCACACATACACACACACACACATATAGAAGAACACACACACACATGCACAAAATGAATGACTCTCTCTCTCTGCCCGTTGTACCCACACCTCTGATCCCAGCTACAATTTTGATTAGTCTTGAAGTGCTGCAAGGTCAGGGCAGGACTGTGTGTATATCTGGTGTTAGCTGATGCTGTCAGATAAAGGTCTTAAGCTCTGTTGGGGTGGGTGCTTTGTTTTTGTTTTTTGTCTGTGTACTTGTGTGTCTGTGCCAGGGTGGGTGTAGATTGTGACTCCTCCAGGGGTGATCGTGGCCACTCTGAAACATGGATCAGTGACCTTGGCCTTGTTTGGCAGACACTTGCTCAACTTCTGTGTTTATGCTTGAGTTTGTGCATAGCATACATGTTTATTCTTGTACTGATCAGAAGAGTCTCTCGGAGCAAGGACTGTTGGGCCGTGTTCAGACCAACACTGCGTTGCATCAAAGAAACACAGGAGCTCCATTGGTCTGGGTGAAGTGCACTAATGAAACACAATCCTGCATGATGTCTACGGTGCTTCTTGGCAGAGTTTTTCAACTCAAATTTGTCATGGTTGTAATCATGTGCTTGAGTGGCTCATAAAATATTATTATTAATATAATGTGATTGCACATATTTGGTTGGCCAACAGTGTATTGCCAGATGCCAAAATATTTTTGCCAGATGACCCTGCAAGAGTCTCCTGAGAAGACTACTTCACTGCACAAACAGACTGATCTCATTGAAATGGATATAGTAGCTGTGTATGCATGCCTCTCAGTGCCTTTCCTATTGTGCTTAACCGGGGAAAATTATAGATTTCCTTTATTTTTGTCTAATGAATTAGCATAACTCAGTTTTTCTCTCTCCGCTCATCGGGCTCTGCTTCATTTCAGGACTTAGTTCATTTATGAAGACCAGACTGGGGGCTGCAACCCCTTGCCTCTCCACGGAGCGAGAGGAGACAATTATTCTCTTTCTGACTCACACATTTCGATGAAAAATGCATACAGCTGGGACTGGAAGCAGCTTATCAAAAGGTTAACTCTTCCCCACAGTTGTCTGTGCCTACAGAGGGAGCCTTTCCAACAACAGTGGCAGCGCCGGGCCACTTTGTGTTTTCCTGCTGTTTTGTTTGGGTGTTTTCATCATTGTCGTGACCCGCCAGTGGCCCGATGCTTTGTTTTCCCAAAGTTAACTTTCAATCAAGACAAAAGCCAGCTGTTGTTTGTGTTGTGCTCTGTACATCATATTTCTAGCAGCCATCTAGTCCTGCTATACAGCCGAATGATTCTAACATGAATATATATATATCTATATATGTATATAGATAGATAGATATACAGCATACAGTTATTTTACAGTTATCTTCCATATAATGACGTAACATGCAAACAAATATGCAAACCAGTTTAATAATAATCTCCGACAACAATCGTGAAGTCTGTTGAGGCAAAGCATTTATTTTTTTTGTCCGACGTATACAATGTGCTGTATTCAGTATGCACGTCATTGTGCTTGATAGCTCTTTAGATCATCTCATTGAGATTCAGAAATCTTTTGCCTTTTCCACCTTCACGTACACTGTATTCCCACATACACCACTGTCACTCATTCATACACACGCATGCACACACGCCGGGTTAACACACACACACACACACACACACACACACACACACACACACTCACACTTGAGGCCTTATGTGGAAGGAGCGCTGCCTGGGAAAGTGATAGCAAGAGAAAAGAAGCTCTGGAGAGTGAGTTATCTCTTTAGATGTCATTGAGGGGCGCCTCTTTTCTCTCCCCTCTCCTTCCCTCTATCATTTTCCTCTTTCTTCCCCTCTCTCTGTCTCCCTCTCTCTTGTTCCCACTTGCTCTCTCAAATCATGCTCGCCTCCAGTGGTATTCAGACAGTCCAAGGACAAAGTAGAGATATGCTGGGAGCAATGGACTGTCCGTCAGTGTGTTTGTGTACGTGCATAAGTGCGTGTGTGTGTGTGTGTGTGAGAGAGAGAGAGAGAGAGAGGGGGGGTTGATGTTGGGTCTTTGAAGCTGTTCTCCCCTTGTCCTGACAGATCGGAGTCTGGTCCCTCTCCGTTTAACCCCCTGATGCTACATCACACACGTGCACACAAACAAAACACACTTTTCAGGCTGCCGAGGACACGCATAACAACACGATGCACAGCTTGCTATTGTCGAGGTCATGCCCTTGTGTTTAAGGACTGTTACTCTTACTTCATTTGATATTTATTGACTTGTCAAGGTGACTGTAATGATATTAAATAGTTCATTTCCATATAGACATAGGATATTCTTTTTTTATATATTCACACGTCTCAGCCTGGTATTAGCGTCGCCCAAGCCCGTGGTTTCTGTTTCATTAAGTCATGCAGTGTGTCAGTGTGGCCTTGGCTTGTCTGACTTAACCAGACTGAAGTAGATGGCCCCAGGGTCTGTGACCCTGAAAGAGGCACACACACAAAACCAACCAGATGCCTGACCTGCCTCATGCCACACACATACACACATGAAATCCATCCCGGAGACAGACTTCTCCCTCTCTGTGTGGTGACGTGCCTGCTGAGCTCTCTCAGACAAACAGGGGAAATCCTCCTTGTCTTGCCTTGTCCATCACAGGCCGTCTCACTGTCCCAGCGCACGTGGGGCCCTGCAAACCCTCCCCTGACCAGGCTCCAAACCCAGGAGATTTAACCAACACACATGCACACACACACACACACACACACACACACACACACATATGCACATGCACAGGCCCCTTGGCTCCAGCCGGGTTCCCCTGACGCAGGGACACACGCAGGCAGGAAGTTTGAGGAGAGGTTTGTGTCAGTTTGCTTCTCTTAGAACACTTCAGGTCTGACCCTCTCTTGACCAGGCGGCTTCCTCCTCCTCCATCTCTCCGTAAACAACCACATCCCAACGACTGAAGGCGGGCCGACTCGCCAAGTGTAATAACATCACTCATGTTTTGATGTGAGGCGGGACGTGGACATGAGTTAGGGAGGCTGACTCGCGTAGATATGTTTGTGTGTTTTGGTTGTGTAGCAGAAACCTTGTGCGTATGTGTGTGTGTGTTTCCTTCTGGGTTTTCTCTGATTGCAAGGATGGCAGATCTTCGTCATAGAGGAAACCATGTTAACCTGTCACCTTAGCAGTCTTCTCCTCCCACTATTTATCCATTGTGTGTCCTTTAAAACACACACCCGCCTAGGCACATGCATGCACACACACACACACACACACACACACACACACACACACACACACACACACACACACACACACACACACACACACACACACACACATATATAAAGAGGGATCGTCCACTGATCTTGTTGAGTGTGTGTCAACTCCATTAGCACATTCCCAGATAGGGCCAGAGTCCTCTTATCTGCGGCGACCCATTAATTACACTTTGTTCCCCTAAGTGATCTATTTCAGACCTGCCCCGCCCTCAACACCCACTTGCTGATATCTCCACCCCTGGCCTCCTCCTCCCCCACCTGACCTCTCTCCTCTCCTCTCCTCTCCTCTTCCTCCTCTTCCTTTCATCCCGCCAACTCACACACACTAACTAAGTCCCCCTCTCTGTATTTGTCGCAAAGCATTGGTGCACAAGGTCAAGCGACAAGTAGCTGTACACATGCATAGCTGGTGTACAGATGTGCAACAATTTGAGACACATAAAAGTAGAATCGGGCTCTTACAGGGCACCGAGTCGGTGGATTTAGATGGTAAGTTTCCATTGCAGTAGACTCGAAAACTGTAAATCCTACAGTCTAGTATACCACATGTTCACAACAACACCATTGCTCGTTTGTATGTATCTGCATGCTCTGCACCAGGGAAATGATAAACAGTGAGAAGTGTTCAATCAAGCAGTGGTTAAATTGTTGCTGGTTGGCCCCAGTGGAAATCTGTCGGGTTAAAACCAGGGGGCTTGTGTGCATGTCATCTCGCCCAAGAATCCCACATCGATACGAACGCACATGTGAGTATGTTTTCTCGTGTACGCCTTCTGTTTGATAAGTTTGATGCCAATAATTCAAAAAAGGAGTACCATTTATTCAATTCTCTTACCATACTGCCAGTTTAGAATGCCTGTAGATACTTTGCAGTTATGCCTTGCATTGCATGAAACATGTGTCCGTGGTGTTAAAGACTGTGTTCTATTCTTCTATAGAGCCTGGTTAGTGAAGGAGGGCCGCATGTAAGCTGTGTGCAATCGCCATGGCCTTGTGTGGATGGGGGTTCTACCACTCACAAGTTGTCTATTCTGTGACCATTGATTCTGAATGTGGCCTGTCTTTCTTACAGGTGCAAAGGGGCCTCTCATTGCCCTCTCCTCCTCCTCCTCCTCCTCCTCCTCCTCCTCCTCCTCCTCCTCCTCTTTTGTGACAGTGATGTGTGTATGTCTGATATTGTAGAAGTGTCGATGTGTGTGTGTGAGTGTGTGTTTTTCTATGACTGGTATTGTCCTGAAGGTGCTAAGGAGGTTCATGTGTGTGTGTGTGTGTGTGTGTGTGTGTGTGTGTGTGTGTGTGTGTAGTCAGACCTCATTGTATTGAAGTGGAGCAGAGGTTGTGTGTTTATGTGAGTGAGGAGCGAGTGTAGAATAGTGAAGGGGTGCAGCGAGTGTGCAGTTTGGCTTGGATTTGGTAATATAGACTCTTTGATTGTGTGTGTGTGTGTGTGTGTGTGTGTGTGTGTGTGTGTGTGTGTGTGTGTGTGTGTGTGTGTGTGTGTGTGTGTGTGTGTGTGTGTGTGTGTGTGTGTGTGTGTGTGTGTGTGTGTGTGTGTGTGTGTGTGTGTGGCTTGTGCATGGTTGCACCCACATGTACGCATGCTCCGTCTTCACCAGTGTCTTTGGCAAGGTTGTCTATCCTGACCCTTGCCCAGGCGTCATGAGATGTGTGTGTGTGTGTGTGTGTGTGTGTGTGTGTGTGTGTGTGTGTGTGTGTGTGTGTGTGTGTGTGTGTGTGTGTGTGTGTGTGTGTGTGTTGTGTGTGTGTGTGTGTGTTTTATGCGCTTGTGCCTGTGTGAGCGCACGTATACGCATGCATGCAGTGCCTCCACTAATGGACAGTCTTTGTGGGGGCCTCTCTTTTCAGCCATGCTGCTTTTGAGACACATTGTGCCCGGGCATAGAAACAGAAGCTCTCCATTGCCCCTCAATAGGCCAAAAACAAAACCGTGTCAGGCGAGCTAGCAGCCCCTGAGTGTTTGCCATTTAAGTCCCGACCAATGGTGGTGCAGATGGAACAAAAGGGCCTGGACAGGGAAGGAGGCCTACACTGTTTACAGTGCTAATGTCTGGGTGGCACTCTCAACAAGGCCCCTCCATACACATACATGTGTACGCACACTCAGTCACTCAATCTCTCTTTTTCTATGTCTCTCTCTGTCACATACGTACAATGAATCAACAGGTATACGCGCATGTTTAAAACAAAAAACTGACAGTCAATCTTGGACGTAGTAGTGAACATTTGTCCTCCATAACGGATAAGCAAGAGAAGAACGGTTTATAATCAATTATAATGTGAATGTTGTGCATCTGATTGTTTTGCAAAGCTGCTGAATTATTTCTGTTACAAAGACAAGTCATAATTGTGTGTTTCTTGGTATTGTCAGATGGATTTGTTTGTTATGAGCAAATGGTGTGCTTGGACTATAATTTCAAATTATCCCTTTTAACCAAATTACATATTTTATGTAATTTTGTCATTAACTCTATACAGATTGTTCTCTTTCTTTTTATCCAAATGGCTTCCTGATGAAACAAGACACAATGTCCTGTCGGTGATATTAAGAAATAATTTGATTGTTAGTTTAATTAAAACTGTTTTATAGTCATTCGGTTTTTCATTCGTTTCATATTGACTGATTGTACTGTAGAGGCAAATTCATAGACATTTATTTTCCCATGCTGCTTATATATAGTGCTAACTTGAATATTCAATTTTATTTGAATGCACTTAAATCATTATTCAATGTCATTATTATAAAAAAATTTAGAAGGAAATGAAAAAAGGTGCAACTGAGCTGTCTTGCTCTTGTTCCAAAGTGTCATCGCCAGTAAAAGAACTGACATTGAGAGTTGCTGTCAGAGGCGAGGTCATGTTTGGGCTTTGGATTCTCACCGAAGAGGAGTGGGGAGAGTCTGACATTGGTATCAAATAACTTGTGCTGTCCTTGGACCAGGGTTATCTTGTAAATACTGCGCTCCAAGTCTATAAAAGCAAGGGTCCTTTATGATGGCCAAGGCCACTCATTCACGTTAAAATAAAAAAGCACTCAGTGCAGTCTGGGTATGGAAGGCGCGTGGGGAAGGATAGATGAAGGAAGGGAACTGAAGGAGAAAGGAGAAGTACACTGTCGCACTGTCTTTTGTGTGGAGTCCTTGTTGTCTGGAATTTCTGGAATTATTATAAGGAATGTAAAGTAGCTTACGTTGGATGATGATTTCAACAAGTTAATGTGATATTCTCCCCTCTCTGGGCTTTCTTTCCATTTTGTTTCCCCATGTCTCTCTTCTGTTTGTATTCTATTCTGAGTAAATACAGAGTCCCCTCAGCGGCCCCTGTAGCTAGTGATTCAGGTTCCTCATCTCTGGATGTGTAATGAGTTCTGCCTTGTTTTTGTCTAACCACAACACACAATAATAAGCAAAGTAATTAAAAGCAGTACGAGGGAGATGGATTTGTGGGGGGCGGGGGAGGGGAGGAGCAGCAGACCCCGCTTACTGACGAGCATCAAAAATGAAATGCATTCGAGAAGCAGCAGTGGTATTACTGGTTTGATGAAATGAGCTCTGTTTTAGTCTTTTTTTTTTTTTTTTAGTCATCATCATATTTAGTGATGCATCTGTGTCTGTCCTGCCCCTGTAGACATTTGAAGGCTTAGTACCGTGCAGATTTTAAAAAAAAAAAATATATATATATATATATAACGACACATAGCATCGCATAAACAAAGTCTGATAATACCTATGTTGCACTGTCTGTCCATTTGACGTGGATGTCTTCACCCGGATTATAAATTGAGAGGTGGTGGTGGCGAGGGGGGTGACTTTAGATTTTTAATTAGCTTTTTGACTGAGGACAACATCTCCATGTTTTGTTGAAGAGGACAGAGTTGCTCTGGCAGCGTGGCTGACCGGCTGTCACCTGCCTGGTCTCTCTCTGACCTCGTCTCCAGTGGCAACATGTCCTACCCCTTTCGACAGACAGCCACGTGGGACAAAATGACATTCCTGACCTTTACGCATGTCGGCAAGCAAGAATGGCAACACGAATAACTGACTGTTTCTTAAGGACAACCATGCACACATAGGAACTCATACACACAGTATCTGCACACACACTGTGCACATACTCTCACACACAGCATAGAAGATCATCTAATATCAGAGAGTGTCAGGGGCGGAAATCCGATCGTCTGACAACCAGGATACAGATAGCGATTCCCCACCGCTGATCCATGCAACAGATAGTTTGCACAAACAGCAGCCCGGCTAAGGTTACAGCCCGCTGGGTCCCGCAGCACAACGCACTGCTCTGCCTCACATTGAGATAAAACAAAAGCTTAGGTTACCGTCGATAGGAAATCGATAAGAAAACACGCTGTTTGTGTTAGATTTTTGATGAAAACTTTGACAAGAGGAAATGAGAAAAATGTTTGCTTCTGCATGCAATAATATCATGTGCATCAGTCCTATTAGGTATTCTGTTTTTGTAATTTTCGCTTCGCAATTACATCATTGCTCATCTCTTTTTTTTAATTGAAGCTCATTAAATGTTTAACCCAAATGTCAGTTTATTTGATTAATGGTATTAATAATTGTTTAAAGGAATTCAACTCGCACAAAGAAAAGTATCATCGCTTTACATTTCCCTTGTCTCGAAATCCTCTTAATAATTTGAATATGTATTTATATTATAAATGAAGTAAAGAGATATGGCCCCCTTCACATCAATGTAATTACGAATCACAAAAAAAGTTTGATTCAAATAAAATAGGCCATTTGTACACAAGCAATTAACTGGTGCGGCTTTAAATAATGTAGCCCAGATGGAACCTAATTATAGTCGGCATGCTTTGATTCTGGCTTTCTGTCGGAGTATCACTCGGGGCGTCACTTTGGCTTTTCAGTCACCTAGCGTTTGTTTTGAAATTTGTGACAATCAGAGCCGATTACCATTTGTAACAGCATGTAGCGTTTGGTGCGAAGGGAAGAAAGCATGGCCCATAGCTATGGAGGAGTTTCCTTGTTTCCTTTTTAACAGCTCAAAACTCTCCTCCTCTGTTCCCTTACCCCATCTGCACACAAATGATAAGAGTGTGCGTTTGTGTGTGTTTGCTGGGGGATCGGGTTGGATGGTAAGGTGTTTTGGGGGGGGGAGGGTACAGTGGGCCTGTGCTACATGTGTGAGTGAATGCACGTTAGAGTGTGTGCCACCCATTAGTAGACGCTAGTGACGTTTGTGTGTGTGTGTGTGTGTGTGTGTGTGTGTGTGTGTGTGTGTGTGTGTGTGTGTGTGTGTGTGTGTGTGTGTGTGTGTGTGTGTGTGTGTGTGTGTGTGTGTGTGTGTATGTTTGTGTCAGCGTCTTGTACCAGTGTAGAGTCACATGGAGATCAAACAGTCAGTCAATTACCTTGAGAGGGCTCCAGTGGCTGTGACAGAGTAGAGGAGGCTAAATATCCTGGATCAAATACTCTCCTCTGACTGTCACATAATGAGGCAGCCTCACCAGGCTCAGACAACACACACAGAATGTTCAAACACGGGGCGCAGGTTAGGCGCCGGACTGAAACTCTGCCGTGACCTGAGCAGAGAGCACGGAAGGGGAGCTTTCACCACAGACCACATACCTGCTTTGTCCTGCACTAAAGTGAACATCATCACGGAGCTCTGTGTGTGTGTGTGTGTGTGTGTGTGTGTGTGTGTGTGTGTGTGTGTGTGTGTGTGTGTGTGTGTGTGTGTGTGTGTGTGTGTGTGTGTGTGTGTGTGTGTGTGTGTGTGTGTGTGTGTGTGTGTGTGTGTGTGTGTGTGTGTTGCCTCACCTCAAGGTTACAGCCATCATCATTCTAGAAAGAAAATGCAGAAATAATCTCTGTTAAGCTTGCCATTGCCTAATGCTAATTACAAACACATTGTGAAAGTAAAGAGACATTTTTTTTTTCTTCTGTACTTCCCATGACAATACCCGATGTTATGGAGCGCACAGTAACACCATTATTGCATTTCCAATAAATGAGGACATAATTGCATTGACGATAAACTTTTATTAAATGAATGCAATTACAATGATGTTAAAATTAGCACATGCAGCTTAATTGATTTGCAGTTAATGCAAGAAAGCACACATAAATACACAAGGCCTTTGATTTTCAAAGTTTGATCAGTTAAATACAAGATACAAGTTGTAATTAAACTGGTTAAAATGGAGCCGCCCTTCGTCTGTTATATCTTGTTTTAACAATACTTAAATCAATTGCTCTTATAAAATAACCCAAAAAAAGTATCCGATGAAAAACTTTTCCAGTAAGGGAGTAATATTGGGGATAAAATAGTACTCAACGGCTGTTTATGGGTTCACTCTACACACAAGATTCAGCCAGATGACACTTCATCGATCCCCATATCTTTTAAAGATATTACTTTGATTTGTGGCATAGCTGAGCTAATTCTCTCTCTCTCTCTCTCTCTCTCTCTCAGTCTTTAGTGGCTAGTGGAGCCTGGTCGTTGGGGTTCCTCCTCTAAATCAGTCGTCACATCTTAGCTTTGACAACATCCATTAGGTTCGACACACTTTGGCTATTAAAGGAAGGGTGGACGTAAGCTGTTAAAGGCCTATTTAAGCCAGTGAGTGAGTGGGTTTATGCCTCTATGTGTGTGAGTGTTGTTGGGTGGGGTGGGGTGGATGAGCGCCACCATATATAGAGGGGTGGAGCTTAACTCCAGAGTCATTGGAGGGGCACAGGCTCATCTGCATATTGGCACAGAGACGCCCCCCTGGTGAACCCGGACTGCGATGGGATAGGGTGGAGAGGCTGGCGGCGTTCCGGAGGAGTTCACCACCAGTTCAGGGTGAATGAGAGAACGCTGCGGCATTGATCGCTTCTGCGGGAGAAAGAAAAGGACAAAACAGAAGTAAAAACTCTAGTGAGGGAGAGAGCGATGAGACGGGGAAAATGGAGGAGGTGGAAAAACATCACAATGCCTCAAATTGGATATAAATGATAGATTAGAGGTGTGAGAGGGCTGTGTCTTTGTTTTCCAGGGGAGGGTGTTATGTTGAGCCCTACACAGGTATCAGAGTCACTGAGAGTGCAGGTTATTGACTCCCATGATTGCCAGGCCAGTAAATTTAACCCAAGGCACTGGCTGCAGTCTGCTCGCTGTTTAGCGCGCAGCACAGTCCCTTATCTCAGAGTGATCGGGAACCCCTTACATACTCGTACACACAGCACCAACAACTGAACCAAAATCCACACTCAGACCCCAAACCTACCCCCGGTCTAACAATCATACACACAAAACACACACGTGCACGCACACCGTCTCCATTAATGCGTCCAGCCAGGGGTCAATATAATAAACATGGGGTCAGTGCAGTGGTCATCAGAGGCCCGTCTATGGTGAGAGAGCCTTTAAGGGGCTTCCTAATTGTATCCCTATGGCCTTCTAGTCTAGCTTTTTATAGCCGATCGCATGTACACAGAGGAGAAACGAGGAGAAAGGTTCTGAAGAGAGGAGCAGAAGTAAAGTGGTATTTTTTTTAATGTACTACTGATTTGACTCATCCACAAGGGTCATGGTGTTCAATTCTTTTGTTCTGTGACCAGTTGTTTTCTTACAACCCTAACTGATTTCAGATACTAAGCTTATCGGTTTTTTTAATCCTCCCGAGAAAATTGTGGAGACACATTTTAATTTGCTTATCTTGAAAACAAATGCAGGTCCCAACAACAACAACAAAAAACAGTCTTATGTGTGCAAATAAGGATTCAAAAAAGAAAAAACTCATTACTTCAAGGCTTGTATTCACTCATCCCTCAGTCTGTAAACACATGTAAATTTTCCTTAGATCCATCTATCAAGGGATGAAACTCTTAATATCATCCCGCAGCAAATCTATTCTTTCTCCGAGAAACAAGAGGGCAGCTCAATATGGCTTCTCAAGTCCAGTTACAGTTGTGTTGCTAAGCAGCTGAGCTGCTAGCCAGCGGCGGCAGAAACAAGCCATTATCTGTTGGCGCTCCTGCTGAACGGTTAGCGAGCAGGAGTAAGAGACAAGTAGGGCAACAGCTGCAGCCACGATCTGTCCTCATCATGGATGCTTCGATGCAGAGCCGAGGTGTTCTGTAGCAGGACTAGCCGGCGTAGGACAAACATAGACACTGCCTTTGAGTTTGGGAGCTAAAACAATCTGTCCAGCGATACCCTTACCCCTGAGGCAAGCAGGAACCCGACGCGCATGTACCAGATTTCAAGCTTCAGTGTGACCCCAACTTTGGGAACTGGCTAACCTGGAGGAGGTCAGAGGGAAACCCAGCCCTTCTGCCTCCCCCCCATCACCACCACCACCACCACCAGACCACTTGATATGCTCGCCAGTAACCTCTCTCCAGCTTCTGTCTTGCCTATCCTCAATCAGGCCTTTAGAATGAATGACTACCGCTCCACTGGTTTTGCTTAGTGCCCCCATTGTGCATAACTCTGGTTTTGTAGGAAGGCCTGAGATGGAAAGTGCAGGTGGTGTTGATTATCAGGTGTCCACTTGGATAACATATTAAGACTGTCCCTTTGGATTAATAGGTCATAGGCTGTCATGGCTCTCATGCAAAAGGCCTTAGACTTGCATGGAGCAATGCAGTGCATTGTGAAAGGGTTGAGCCTTACGACACTAAAAATCTCATCTAATGGTATTTGTTTATTTTGTTAACTTTTTTAACCTGCAGAGCTACATTTTTTGCTCTTTCTTCTCTTTCTACAGCTTTAATGTAAGCAGATATGTTGTAACCCCTACTCATGCTTGTGTTTATGTGTGGATCTTTTACATTTAGGCACAGAGCGTCACGAGCTGACCTCCTGGATGAGTTTCAACTCCATCTTCAGGTTCTTCAGCGAGATCCTGGAGGCGAAAGAGGACGAGGAGGCAGTGGAGACCTCCAACATCGTCACCACACGCAGCAGCTCCCTCAAAAACAAACACCAAGATTTGTAGAGGACCGATTCAAATGGCATGTGAACAAGAGGAGAGGGAGGACGGATGCAAGAGATTAAAGAGAGGGATGCAGAAAGGGAAGCCAAGGTTCCAGATCTTCTCTGCTATTTTTCTCGCTCTGTAACGTCCCTCCATCTTTCTCTCCTCATTGTTCTCCCCGAGTGTCATTTCTCTCCCTTCCAGCCCTCCCTGGCTGTGCACACACACATAGCCTTGTTGTTGTAAGAGACAAGAGTACGGGGTCACCGTGTATACATCACAATAACGTTTTGCATTACTTCTAGATGAGCGCAACTGTCAAAGCAATATGGTCTTGAGTGTTAGCGCTTCCCGTGGGCTGTGGCCTGGCTGCGGGTACGGGCCACGGCAACAGAGATTAAGGCTGACAGGCGCTGTGTACAATGCGCTGTGGTGCACCTCTAATTGTCCTGACATCAGCCTGAACTGAGCTAATGCCCCGCCTGCCCTCCAGTCTGCACCGCTCAGCCTCTCCCTCTCCCCCCCCTGGTCCTAAAGCCTGGGCTTCTTACACCGCCATCAGCTCGTGCTGTATGGTTTGCTATGCTGAGGTTCAATATCATTTAAACCTGATCAGTGCCCATCTTCTGCTTTTATTAAAGCCCTTACCCACCAGAAAATGTTTGTGTGAACACACTCTTAACTGGCATTTGTTTTGTTTTAACAAAGGGAGTTGTTTTCATGACTTCTTCATTCCCAACTCCTCCGCACATGCAGTCCGTTTTTTAAACTGGACTTTTCTCATTCAGCTGTGTGTAAAATGTGGTTCAACTCCGTGCCAGATATTTCTGTGCTTATGAGATTTATTTTTCTTAACTTTGGGCTAAATTTGAATGCAATGTCTCAAACACACATTCACATTATTTGCTTTTTTATTTTTTTCTAATATTAAGCCAATACTTGAGCTTAGGTGTTTACTTTGGAATAACTCTAGCATTGACTTGAAAAACTATGGAAAGTCCATCTCTCTGTGTTTATTATAAATATGTTTCTCTTTTTTTTCCAATTTGATATCCTTGAAATTGATGTCTCCAGATGATTGAATGTGATGAAACAAATAAAACCAACACAACCTGTGCTGAATATGGAAAATTCAGGACACTGAGCATATTTAAAATTACTTAAAGTCAAGCATCAAAATGGGTTTGAGGGATTTCTCATTTCAACAGGAGCCAGAAGTCAGCTCACAACACTCATAAAGCCTCAATATATCGACTTACACGTGTCAGGAAATCCAAGATTTCAATATTATTCTAAGCCTGAATGATATTTCTTTAGATGTTGGAGAAATGTAACATATCTATTTTTTCCTCCCACCAAAGCACTCTTCTTGTGTACTTAGAAGTGACAAAGTCAGCTCCCTGCTCAGCTGCACATAATCTGCCTATGTGACACAAACATGATATGAATTTTCCACAAGGCTGGTGTGCTTTATAAACCACTCAAGGCTTAATGGAATACATTTCTAATGTGTCATGACATTAGGAAAAACTCAAACCGGATACTAAATCTTATGATACCTTAGACACATTCTCAAATATATACCTTTTTTTTTTTTTTTTTCTTAACTTCAAATAGTTCCCATTGTTAAACTTTTATACTGTGAAATCCTGCCTCTCCTGTCCACTGTGTGCATGGTTTAAGGCTTTTGTGGATTATCTTTCCGCTGTAATGAGACAACTGTGGCTGATGGTTGCAGGCCTAATTTCCTTTTAATTTGATTCAGATCTCTCCAGGTTTGAGCAAAGAAGTTGGCTTATTATTTGATTTGATGAGTTTCGTTTCAAGATACCATTGCTCATCTTTCTGCTTTTCAGCTGCAATCAGTTCATTTTCCTCTCCATAATTTGTATATTGTTGCCTTAGGAATAAACAAGACTATGTTCACTGTTTTTAATAATATCCAGCAAGCCATATGTGAATGGAACTAAAGATGTAAGAGCAGCCTAAATCCAAAGCACAGCCTGCAAATAAAAGGGGACTAATTTTGTCTATTGCTCTCGAAGTCTTTATATTTTGCAGATGGTTTATATGTTATATTGGTTTAGGAAACAGGGCTGTTTTGTTTTATCTCATACGTCTTTGGATTTTATGAAACCGCTGTCGGGTCACATATTTTTGTAATATTCTCAAATGTTTTTCTCATTGTCTTTTGACCCATCTTTGGTTTTTAACCGGCTGTCTTAAAATGATTTTAAAGTTGATTTCATTTTTCGCAATTAACCTATTAAACCTGTCGAAACCAAATAAAATGAACTTTTGCATCTTATTTTTTTCTTTTTAAAAAAAAAAACTGTCCATATTTTCCTATTTTATTGTTTTGATTTTTTATTTCGTTTTTCTTTTATTCCCTCGTGTTTTTCTTGCAGAAGTAGGCTCTGTTACTGGTGCAGAACAGCGCACATTAGGAATGTGTGTGTGGGGAAAATAAATCAGCAGAACTAGAAGTCAGGTGCGACTGAACCGAAGAGACTCAGAGAAGTGGCCGAAATGTAAAGAAAAAGTCTCTGAAATCTACCCGAGAGGTGAGACAGAGTCACAGTGTTGCAGTGGGATGCTCGTGTTTCTAAACAGTTAAAAGCACCAATTTCGCAAATCTTCAATGTGTCTTTTCTTTTTTCTTTTTTTTTTTTTTTTTTTTAAAGTTTAGTGGTAGATAAAAGTTTGACAATTTAAAATATGTCCTATATCTTCAAACTAATTGCACCGACAGTGGGTGAGTAAGTAAGTAAGTCACTAAGTGTGTCAAAAGGAAAAACACACTATAAACAGTAATTCCTTTAACTCTTGTTGGTCATTACTTTTGGCAAAGTGACCCCCCTCTCCAGCTCAGCGAGGTTTTACAGCATCATTTGTTTTCACACGGTGAAACCGATCAGGTCATTAAACGCCCCCTCAATAAATCTTTAGAAATCTTTTCCATTAACCCCTGAACAACAAGTGAAACCAGGCGAGTCCCCCTCACACCGTGTCAGGCCACTGATTAAAGAGAGACATTCAAAGAAACACAACTTTCTCTCTTTAAAAAAAAAAAATCTTCCTAATGAGAGTACTATCTAATTTAACAATACTGTAATATTGAGAAAGCAAATTCATGTATAAGGGATTATTCTCACATTTATATTAAATAAACATGCCTTCTTTTCCAAAGCAATGATGAAAGTATGACCTCCAGTCAACGACCATCAAAGGCAGATGCATAATACACGAAATGAATCAGATATCAGGAGTTTATTTAACGAGTTAAGAATTGTTCAATAGCTTTTTATATTTTATCGATTATAATAATGCATCATAAAAAAGGCTGTTTTAAAAGTAAGTTTGGTTCAAAACTGCGTCAAGAGTTTGGGATTTTCTTAATTTGCTCATCTGCAATCCTGTTTCCTAGCATTTAGACACACACACACACACACACACACACACACACACACACACACACACACACACACACACACACACACACACACACACACACACACACACACACACACACACATAGAAGCAGCCTGATGCGTTTCTGTCTCTTTTACTCGCTAGAAGTTCTCCCAGCGTGTGGATGTATAACTGGTCTGACTGGTTTGATTACAGGTTTCACTGCCACACACAGTCACAGACAGATTCATATCTGCAACAGAAAAAGGCATCTTTAGGATGGAAATGGGGGGTCCTGTGCTGTAATGGCACATATGGGGGAGGAGTGGCTGGGTGGGTTTGAGGAGGGTCCTTGAACCCCCTGTGCCTCTGCCACAGCCTGATATTTCAATTTTTACTTTTAAGAGAGTTGTTGTCACGCTTGCTTGCACTGGCCCACTCTGATATGCACGTCGTCCTCGCAGAAGATGAACTCTTTCCAAAGGAACCAGGCGAAGTTGGTGTGTCACCCCTCTGACAGCCTCCTCCTCCTCCTCCTCCTCCTCTTCTTCTTCTTCTTCTTCTTCTTCAGCACTCCTCCAGCGGATCACTGTCAGATCACTATTTGCATAATTATATGCTCGGCTCAGAAGAGAAAACTAACCCCCACATTTTACGGGTCAACTAACTGCAACAATCAATGTTTTATCGGGTATACTAAGGGAGAATATCTCTAACAACCACGGTGGAGGAACTCTCTTTCTCTCCTTCTCTATCAATTCAATTACTTTATTGGCATGACTGCTTATCAGAAACAATATTTTCCAAAGCAGTTTAAAAAATGTAAATTCACCCCCCACCCTTGCTTCAAGAAAGACTCTCTCTCTCTCTCTCTCTCTCTCTCTCTCTCTCTCAGTACGTGAGCAAATACTTTTTCATCCATTGACTGAGGGAGAATGTCTGGCTTAAGCTTGGAGCTGCATTCAAGATTGTATCCCTTCTTCTCTTCCCCTATTCTGCCCCCTTTTTCTTTCTTTCTTTACTGTGTTGTTTTGCTCAGCAGATGAGGTCTTCAGTATGAGGCCCGTGTACCAGAGCACAGGACCCACTGGCCGGTTTCGTTAGACATCATTACATATTCATTGACTTGCAGAGAAACCATTTAATCCAGTGGAAACAACTCCTCTCTGCCTCTCGATTCTAAGAAGGAGACGACAGACTTCACATTTAGGAAAGAGTTAGACTTTATTCTTTATTCTTGTGCAGCAGAGATGCGTCTGTGCACAGGTGTTGCACAAACCTGCGAATACACATGTACTTTTCATTTATCTATGTTTAATTACATGCATATATACGTGTGTGCGTGTTTGTTATGCACAACTGCGAGAAAACACCATTATGGAGTTCCTTTCCATTAAAGTTTTTTGTTTTTTTAAGTCAATCCACACAAAAGGGAACTATTGCAAGACTTGTTCTATGATGCTCCCCTTCACATATAACATATATCCCTCTGCTCTCACCTGTCTTGGGGCTCCTGTGTAAAGTGAGGCTGTCATGTGTGGAAAATAAGCAAAGCAAATTCGGCCATTCCAGCAAGAATTGCAATTCCCTCAGTTATTATAAGAAGAGCCAGGCTTGGAGTGAGGTGAACAAAAAAAGCCTTCAGAGAACCCAAATCACCAAGAACCACAACCAGGCTGCAGGAGCATAAGAGGAATATCAGCCTACTGGGAGGGTCGTGGTGGTTATTTCGTTGGTGTTTTTCTGTTTCTCGGGTTTTCTGTTTAATAAGTGGCCACTACATCAGCGACATGGCCTAATGTGCTTGAGGATCCTGGCATGTAAGAACTCTGGTTGTGGGACAGCTGCTGGCAGAGCCGTTTTACGGTGTTCAGTCCATTTGGCTTTAATGGCAGCTTTCAGGCGGACTGCTACTCCATCCCCCTCAATTACACCTCCTCTGATACTCTGTGGCCTGAGGACTCCTGCAGTAAAAAAAAAAAAAAAAACACCCTCTGAAATGCAATACATTTGAAGAATGGGCTCTGACTTTTAAGATTTGGGGCCTGATGATTCCAGTGAAGCAGTGTTAGGCAACCAGTGATGGAGGAGGTATAACACAGCTCATTGGCCTAGTTTAACAGGCCACCGACGGCTGGCTGAGGGGAAATTGGTCATTTAGTCTTGATGAATGGCAGGATAAAGGGACTCTGGTACAGGCCTGTGGTCGGGCCTTCCTCAGTCTATAAAATGCCACTGGATATCAGAGAACTTAAGACGTATAATGTGTGTTATATGTAGCACAGTATCGACAAATGTCAATGTTTTATTCTGTGTTTTCTCGTGTCTTCTTCTAAGAACCTACAAAAAGAAACGTTCATTGTGATGCCATAATAATACAGGTCCTTTGGGTATTTCTTCACAATACAAATACAAGGTTGAAAGGAGCTGGATTTACTTGAGATATCAGACTCTTTTATTTTTATTTTTTTGTCTTTTTCAACGCTTTAATAGCCCTGTTAGGTAGTTTTATTTATTTTTAAACCATCGATTAAAATACAAACGGTGTTTGTAAACAGAGGACCACTAATTAAAAATCATCATCATTATAAGTTATAAAATGCATTCATTTTTTTGTGTATTTTCTTAAGTTGATATTTCTACTTAAATTACTCATCGACCAAGTTTATACACTTTGCTAAAATATTATAAGAAATGATATGAAATTATAAAATATAAATGCCTTATTTTAAATTGTACTGTATAAATCTAAAGTGCATTCTATATTTTAACAGGTGCCCAAATAAATTAATTTATTTTACGAAATACAAAATACAATTATTGAATTCATAACCTCCTGAAAAATCCGTTATCATATAGGACGCTTTTGTATAGTCTCTACATGGATTTTACTAAAATACAATTATACAATAAAAATATTAAACGAAAATGCAAGAGGTAGTAGTTAAGACGGTGCACAAAATAATCTCATACGAAGATACAGAAAGCAAGTCTTTATGTAATTGTTTGTATTCGTAGTTTCTTTCAAAGTTTAGTCTGATAAAGGCAGAGTGGACTTTTCATCGGAAAGTGTCTAAAAGTCAATTTTATAGCGAGAAAAAGAGATCAATTCTCCTTACAAACCATCTTATTACACTATAACCAACCCCAGAACTGTATTTTCATCCATGAGAAAAATAAAACAAGTGCTCAGTATTTTTCTCAGCCAACATGATAAATCGAAGAAGGTCACCTGCATATGAAACAACAATTTCTTGCACTTAAAGCAACGAAATAATGAGGGATTTCCAGAAATCCTTAATGTACAATCCTCCCTAAATCAATATCGCATTGGAGTTGGTGAGATATGGATTAGTTGTCGGTTACTTACACTGCCTTTGTCTATTAAAGACTCATATTATGTATACAAACATATTTATCTTAAATATTTCTGAAAACGTTAAAAGTTATTACATCTGACAGAGTTCAAATGAGTCAGAATTCTCTGTTTCATTTCCTCTTGTTTGGTAAATGGTGTTTATTTAAATATTGTATTATCTCAAGAGTTCAATATAGACTGAGAGATGTGTTGAAACAACTATGTTTCAGTAAACCACGCTTTTCCCTCCGTCTTCTCTCTTTTGGGTTTAAAATCTCTGGAAGAAAAAAAAAAACCAGACTGCAACGCGATATTAAATCACACATTATAGATGAGTTTCATCATGTGGACTCAGCCCTCCGAGGATAAACACGGCAGTGCGTGAGGTGAGAATATGATCCAAGTTATTATTACTGTGGGAGAGGCCTTTTCCCTGCATCCTCATTACATCCAGACCAAAAAAAAGAGATGAAGGTCTAAATGAAATTATTGCCATCCAATGAACTCAAATTAGCCAGGCCACACCATGACAGACAGCTCGGATGGAGAGAGAGGAGGGGTGGAGGAGAATAGGTGGAGGATTGGCAGGTGTATGGTTTGATGTGCATTTCATGGTTTGCAAAGTGAAGTTGGGTTCATTTTGAATCTGGAGTTAATATACTTGTGTTATTAAAGGGCCTGCAGTCACCTTGCAGCCTATAACCCCTCCCTCCCTTACACTTTGTTCCCATCTATTTCGTTTCTTTATCAGCCATTCAAATACAACGTTTCCCTGTCTCTCCCTCCACAATCTCTCCATCCTGGTTGAATAGCTTTCTTTCTATGCTGAGGTCCTCATTGTGTTCGCTACCTGAGTCAGCAGGGAGGATGAAAAGAGGAGAGTTTTGACGGAGGAAAGGGGTAGTTTGACATGCAGGGAGGGATGAGGAGATGAGTGGATTTACCTGCTCCTCCGGTGGGGAGCTGTGATAGGCTGTGTGAAGTTAACCACACAGCGGCCAACTCCACTTTATTGCTGTTTATCCCTCCAGCAAAAGCTGTCAGGAGGTGACAGATTGGCAGCAGCTCTAATCAGAGCCTCTTCCTCCTCTCTGCTCGTTCTCTCACAAATGCCATTTATTCTGTCATACATATAATGTATATACAGGTAAAGTGCAGCTTTTTTTATTTTTTACCATTCGAACAATGTCGAAATAGTTGTTCAAAGGTTTCATTATTTTGTATCCAACGAGAAGCTAAACATGTGATTAAAAATGAAATAAAGATTTAGGGTTGAATTGTATTTATTTAAAACTATTTTCATCGGACAGAACTTGAAGCAAACCTTTGAATTGCGGATGCAAAAATGTTTTCTTCTTTAGAAACCCATATTTCAGTCTAAATACCATAATAATAATAATTATAATAATTATAATAATAAACGGACACAATTAAAACTAAAATATTGTCTTTATTCTACAGAAACTGTAACGAATGCTGCTCATTTCTTGCAACTGTCGTGTAAAAGAAAGTAAGTTCATAATGACATCGATGTGAAAATTACTAATACAAGTTTTTTTTCTGTAGTTTATCGATCAAAAAGATACATAAAACAATATTCTTTGATCTTTTCAAGATGAAAAACTATTTTTCTTTATACTACACACCGTGCAACCTCGTATGTCTATAACTATATTTCATATGTTTGTACAGCATTACAATTCCAGTTCAATAAATTAACCACAAAATGTTTTAACCAAATTTTCAACCTTTAATAAGTGCATTGATTTTATT
This sequence comes from Anoplopoma fimbria, assembly GCF_027596085.1. Lineage (NCBI taxonomy): Eukaryota > Metazoa > Chordata > Actinopteri > Perciformes > Anoplopomatidae > Anoplopoma > Anoplopoma fimbria. The sequence continues at coordinate 1,414,862 of NC_072461.1, forward strand.
ATCAACCAATATGTGTGTGTGTGTGTGTGTGTGTGTGTGTGTGTGTGTGTGTGTGTGTGTGTGTGTGTGTGTGTGTGTGTGTGTGTGTGTGTGTGTGTGTGTGTGTACATGATTACTGTCAAATCAATCGGCAAGCACAATAACTTCAAGTGCATAAAAAAAATATATTTAATATATTTCTAAAAGCACGACATCCAGCCTCAGCTGCCAGAGTTCCACGCAGAGCCTGAATAACTGAATAACACACCAGTGGACCTGAAGCTATATTTCACTCATCCTTCAGTGGGATTGGTGCTTATCTCTTATCTCGCCAACACAGCTGACCTGCAGGCCGCAGCTTCAGAGGTGTGTTTGTGTTGAGGTGTTGACCTGTCAGGGGGGACTTGTTAGGACTTTAACTCCAAACTGCTGGCGGTCTGCAGACATCCGGGGGTGGCATCGATTTGAAACTTGTCCTGTCTAATTTGATGATAACATCCAGCCTGGCCCGTCGCAGCACCATGGACAGCGCACTGTCTTGACCTTGCCTTGCTATCAAATTACCCCCGTCTGGGCCACGATGGGAGCCCAGCACCAACTTTACTATAGGCTGAGAGAGAGAGAGAGAGAGAGAGAGAGAGATAGAGAGACACAGACAGAGAGAGAGAGAGAGAGAGAGAGAGAGACACACACAGAGAGATAGAGGCTGAGAGAGAGAGACAGAGAGAGAGAGAGAGAGAGAGATTTCTGCTTCTTTTACCAGAAACAAATCTCCTCTGAAGCCAGTGCTTACACTCTGTAATACAAGAGGAGGTTGTCGGTTTTACACCGCCTATGTAAACAATACTCATTCACGCTGACACAAAGACTTTATTCTGTGTTTTCTGTCCTTAAAGGAACTGTCCTCCTCCAGTTTAATACCATGTAGTAAATTAAGTTAAATGAAGTGGATTTCAAACTGGCCATATTACTCTGGTGTTATAGAAACATTAAATAAACTTCTTGAAGTAGTTGAGCAAGTAAAACATTGATATATATATATATATATATATATATATATATATATATATAAAGACCCCTACCAAAAGAAGAAATCTTTCATTGTAAATGTTGTATATGCAAACGTACACAAGTGTTATGAGTAAAATGCACTAAAGGTATCAAGTGAGTGAGTTTTCAATGCATCATTGTGGCTGATGAATAAATGTCCTAGTGGCATTTTATAGTTGGAGTTGGTTGAGCTACTGTTAGTTCATTTTAACTGTAACAATGCAACATAACAAAATCTATTATATATCGTGTATGTGAAATCTGAATTTTCTAACTAGTTACTTCAACAATCAAGTATATGAAAGAACAAGTAAAAAAAATGATCTTAGTTGCGTTCCACCACTGTATTTCTCAAATGAATATATTTAAAAAAAAACGATTTTATGCTTAAAGATCATTCAGAGCATACTTTGCAGGTTAAAATGTGCATCTAGCAGATTGAAAGAAAACCATCCACTTCGACAGATTATTAAAAAGTCATCTCACTATCACACCATCTTCAGAGAAAAGCAACAGTTCTCCATGCACCAGTCAAACCCAACAGAATATGTACAGTACATAAAGCAGTGCGTGAGAAAACAAGCAATTTATATTTTGCAAATGTCCTCAGAGTAGTTACACCCTATCAGCTGGTGCACATACTGTGGTAACAAGTTGATTTGGGAACCAGAATGTCTAAAGTTTGAGAGAGAGCCCAAGGCACTGACGGGAGGGGGATTTACTGGTGGAGAAAGAGAGAGAAAGAGAGAGAGAGGCTGTTTGATGGAGCTCTACAGCTTTGAGACAGCTTGTTAATTAAAACCCCAAGAGATGAGGCTCTGCAGCCACCGTCCATATCAGAGCACTGCTAACTATACTGACAGCAAGTTACTTAACAAGCGAGCGACTCAATCCTGCACCGTTTTATCACAGGCAAGCAGTGAGATATTCTAATTCGTTAAAATCCCACTGTGGCGGTGAAATATCTTGTTTTCTACTTAAGAAATTATGACAAACCTCGGTATTCTCTGTCATTCCATGGATGGAGCCCAAATGGCTGCTTATGCCTCAAAATCCTCACACCAGCTTAAATGTGGCAAATTCGATTAAGGAAGGAAATAAAGATATGTCAAAAAAAAAAATGATTGAATTAGTCTAGACATAGGTTGGCTGGTATTAAATTCTTAGCTTTATATTCAGGCATTGGAATGATTTTCAGAAAATCAAAGTAGCTTTGCGGTTTCAGACACATAGGCCTCGATGCAGATACAAAGAGGCAACATGAAGTCAAAACAAAGAGGCTACTCTGTGTGGCTTCTTTTTTCTTTCTTTTTTTTTTTGGTGAATGCTTTTTCTGATCAATTTCAATCGAGGTCACATTCGCTTTGTCCCGATGCATTATTCCGCCTTAATTGAACCCACAACCCGCCCTTTGCCTGCGGGATCTCTGAGCAATTTCAATTCTATATGCATGTGTGAGATGATGGCTTGTTAAGTCGAGGAAAACAAATACCAAGAGAGCCTTACTCAAACACTCAGAATGTATGACGGGCTCATTCATGGCCATTGTTTGGGAAAAAACATAATAATTGAAATGCTGCTTCCCTCTCTCTAATAATGTGTTATCAAAGTGTAGGCCAGCTCATGTAAATAGCAGTAAGAGAAGACGTGGATGAGGTGAAGCATGACTGAGTTTGTGTCTTCTGGGGGCTGCAGGTGGATGAGCCCCGGATACAGTACAAGAGAACCTGCTGTGCTCCACCACCCAGGATGCAATGTGTGTGTGTGTGTGTGTGTGTGTGTGTGTGTGTGTGTGTGTGTGTGTGTGTGTGTGTGTGTGTGTGTGTGTTGGGGGGTAATACAGCTCAATCAACAATGAAACCTCGCCTGTGGGTGGAGAGAGAAAGTCTTTAAACTAGAAGGTCCCAGAATTCAGATTCAAATTCCGAAAAAGTTTTTGTCCCAAAAAACTTGTTCAAGTCTTTGTTTTGAGCCCTCCTGTCCTCATCTGTCTACTGTAACAGTGTGAGCACTTCAGATAATGACACAGTCGATATAATAATGCATCCCTCTCAACTATAAATGCACTATATTTACCGACATTGGCTGACATACTCGAAAATAACCAACTTTTATTTCCCATATAATATTTCAATTGGCTCAACATTATAATACTGGAGTTTCCATTCGTATTTCAGATGTCTTCATAGGAGTAAATGGAGCCAAAACCAACATTCCCAGCCTGCACTTGTACTGTGTTTATCTTCAGCCACATAAGAGGAAATCCATTCTCTGCAACTGTCAAGTGATCTATTGTCAAATTAAAAGATGATTTAAAGACACGGCTGGCAGTGGGTGATGCTTATAAAGCAACACAACTACCAACTTAAACAAAAAAAAATCATTTTCATAAAAACATTAAACCGAACACACTTTTTTTTCGACCGCATCTTTTAAATAATTTAGGCTACAACCTGATTATTGTTTCAATTTACACCCCAAAATCAAACCGAAAAGGTCAAAAAAAAAATAAAACGTTTGTAGAATTTCCTTTTCATTGCAGAAGTGTCTCTTTCCACAGTGAGTAAAGTGCGTGTTTCTTTGTCAGGATGCCGTATTGCTCGTACTGACCTGTCTGTGGCCGTTTTAAGACATTCATCAACGTCAGACACCGACAAGCTGCTATTTAGTGAAAGTGTAACTGCAGCAGTTTATCTCAGCAAACAACACAATAGACCTTTTTTTTTTTTTTTTTTTATATCTTTGGTTGCCACCAATCTAAAACAAATTATAAACTCGGACAGGTGATCGTTGGATTGGCAAAGAATAATAATAAAATAAATGTATGAAGGTTCATTTTGTCGTTAGTTTTTTAACGATTTTTTAATAATACATTGTTTTTGCATTAGTGGAGCTGAAGCCTTCCACAGATACATTGTGTCAGTATAGTAACCAGTTCATTTAAAATATTATATTATATTATATTATATTAATATTATACATTTCTCCTGTATTGATTTTATAATCAAACTTAATTCTCTGTTTGCCTGTCTTTACTGCAATTAATAAGACATTATTTATTTGAACATAGATAATTAAAGTCCTTTTATTCCCTTCGACGTAATTTAAATTTGAATTAGCGTAAATATATTCTGCTTAAACCAACAATGAATTATCTAAAGCTGAAATAGTGAACATAGTCTGTGTTATCATCAGCTTACATTACAGTTAAACTGATCGCTGCTTTTAATCGATGTGATTCCGCAGCTTAACAAAACAAACACAAATGTCTTGTCGCCAGAGGATAGTGCAATTATAAAAAATATATTAAATATATATATATATATTAAATAAAATATAAAACTCCCCCCAATATTACACGACAACGCAGCGGCTGCATTAGAGCCGTTTGCAGAGGTTTATATTTAAATAAAATAAAAAAAAAAAATGGCCCTGAGAAAACTGCTCTGTGCTGAGAGCAGAGCTGAGGAGAGAGAGAGAGAGAGACATAGAGAGAAAGAGACAGAGGGAGAGAGAGATAGAGAAAGAGAAACAAAGAGAGAGAGACATAGAGAGAGAGAGACATAGAGGGAGAGAGAGACATAGAGAGAGAGAGAGAGAGAGAGAGAGAGAGAGAGAGACATAGAGAGAGAGAGAGAGAGAGAGAGAGAGAGAGAGAGAGAGAGAGAGAGAGAGACATAGAGAGAGAGAGAGAGAGAGACATAGAGAGAGAGAGAGACATAGAGAGACATAGAGAGAGAGAGAGAGAGAGACACAGAGAGAGAGAGAGATAGAGAGAGAGAGAGAGAGACATAGAGAGAGAGAGAGAGAGAGAGAGACATAGAGAGAGAGAGAGAGAGAGAGAGAGAGAGAGAGAGAGAGAGAGAGAGAGACATAGAGAGAGGAGAGAGAGAGAGAGAGAGAGACATAGAGAGGGAGAGAGAGAGACATAGAGAGACATAGAGGGAGAGAGAGGGAGAGAGAGAGAGAGAGAGAGACATAGAGAGAGATAGAGAGAGAGAGAGAGAGAGAGAGAGAGACATAGAGAGACATAGAGAGAGAGAGAGAGAGAGAGATAGAGAGACATAGAGAGAGAGAGAGAGAGAGACATAGAGAGAGAGAGAGAGAGAGAGACATAGAGAGAGAGAGAGAGAGAGAGAGAGAGAGAGACATAGAGAGAGAGAGAGAGAGAGAGAGAGAGAGAGAGAGACATAGAGAGAGAGAGAGAGAGAGAGAGAGAGAGAGAGAGAGAGAGAGAGAGAGAGAGAGAGAGAGATAGAGAGAGACATAGAGAGAGAGAGAGAGAGAGAGAGAGAGAGAGAGAGAGAGAGAGAGAGAGAGAGAGAGAGAGAGAGAGAGAGAGAGAGAGAGAGACATAGAGAGACATAGAGAGAGAGAGAGAGTATGAGGCGGTTCCTGTCAGAGGGTCCCACAACGCAGAGCGCCATCTAGCAAACAAAGGTAGAAACAATAAGAGCTCAGTGGCTCTGGCTCTGAGGCTGTCGCGGTTCAGGCTCTCAAACACTTCAAACTTTCTGTGACTTGCGTGGCAAAAAGCGCGGCCCCGGTCCTGCCGTGCATGTTCTATGCAAGATCCAACGTTTGTACAAAACTATTCCAAAAAGATCCAATCCAAAATCGAGTCAGTAGTTGTAGTTATAGTCTCTTTTTTTGGGGTATTAATTATTCCACCTGATTCAACTTTAATGAGCATCCGAGGGGTCAGGAAGCAAACCAGCAGATCAGTGGTCGAGCTGTGAAATGGGAGAAGTTTTAATGTCAACGTGGATGAGGGAGGAGAAGGGCTGCAGGTGACACCCCTTCTTCACAAAATCAATAGATACTATCACTTCCAAGCTCCATCACAGCGTGAGATATATATATATATATATATATATATATATATATATATATATATATACTGATGCTTTACTGCTGCTGAGAGGTGTTTTGGCCAAATTTTAAAAGACATAACTAAGTCGTCTTCCCTTTAACATCGTTGATGTTGTGCAGCAATAGCAGCAATAGCAGTTATAGCCACATGCAGTAGAAGCACTAGGCTAATAATGATGAGCAATAATGATAACAGTGACAAAAGCCTGGTCAAGCACTATTAGTGCAGCAATCAGTGGGGAGCTATATATCTAAAGTGATGGAGCTTCACTGTGCTTCATGTTGTTGTTCATCTTAGTCATCAATAGTTGCTGCAAAATGAAAAGCTTGTGTAATTCTAGATAATATAATTAGCAAATACACTAAATCATTTGTGTTTTGTTAAGCTAAATAAATCTACATTTACACTTTTAAAACATCACCTAAACATGACATTAAAGTGTGATAATACTTGAGACAACATGTGAGAGATTCGTTGGGTTTAGAGATGGGATATGAACCGAGGTGTTCTTGTCATTCACTTTTAGTTTAGACTGCTTGGGCACACTTATAACTAGGCCAGTTATACAGACAGATTTAGAAATAACAATTATAATGAAATTGTGGCTCCTTCCACTGAAATACACCTCACCTAATTTTATTTTATATACATAATGATGAAGGGATAAGTGCGTGTGTGTGTGTGTGTGTGTGTGTGTGTGTGTGTGTGTGTGTGTGTGTGTGTGTGTGTGTGTGTGTGTGTGTGTGTGTGTGTGTGTGTGCATTAATTGATTTATTAATTAATGGGAAATGACATTTGCAGTTTTACTACGTGTTCTGTCAACATGTGATATTGTTTACATGATCTACTATGTACTACGATGTACTTTCGTGTTTGTTGATTTATTTCATAAAAAACAAAAATCCAAGATTCACGTAAAATAAGATTATTATTATTTAAATATATATAACAAATATTTTAAATGATAGTGTGACATGCATGGCGTTATAACACTAATACTTTTCCAGTTTTTTCTATTTCTTTTCCTTTCTCCTTGACATTCTGCACTAGCACCAACATTGTAGAAGCCTTGTAATCAGAAAAGTATAGGCTTGCTCTTTGGCAAAAGCCTATTTTGGTTCTATAAGGAGTCTTTTCATAAATGTTTTCTATCTCTTCAGCATTATGGTGCTGCACACAACCCCACGAGATTTCTTCTGACAACCACAATGGTCTCCTTATTGAAAGGAATCCAGCATTTTACTTGCTCAAATCAGTGGGAACAACCAAGGAGAACATTGGAAACCCTTTCTTTTGTACACCTAAACCTCTATGATCCACCTTGTCGTCCACATGTTTTATTTTCTGCTGCATGTTCTGCAGGTTGGTGCCATGAGACTCCACCTTCCTCATGCACCCACCGCCTGCATGGAGAGGAAAGAGTGAAGATGTGACGGGGCGTATTTGAAGTATGACGAGCTTTGTGGTCCAGTCCTTTTCATTCCCTTGCCTCAAATATACGCCTGCTTTCAAGTAAGCCTCTTTGGCAATTCCATGCCGACCCCCCCAACACACACACCCCCTGCCACCTTGACATGAATGGGCGACTGACCTTTAGGGCCGTGTCCACTCTGCGGTCCAGTTTTATCCAAATAAGCCTTCTCCCCCCACCCTGCCTCATACGATGCCAGCAATTCTTTACTGATATCATCAGTGGATGCAAATGCATTTGGACGGGGTAGGGGAGGAGGGGGTGATGGTGTTGGTGGTGTAGTCATGGACAAAATAACACACTGGCTGCAGAATGCTGCATGTGGAGAGATGGGAATATTGAATAATACCCCTCCACCAGAACCGTATATAGCAAGAAATAAAAAAATCCTATTCCAGAAATATTGGCTGCGAAATACCAAACCAAAAAAAAAAAAAAAAAAAAAAAAAAAAAAAGAAAATCGCCATTCAAATGAGATGCGTTTATTTCTGCATGGCCTTTGAAGAGAAGAGAGGGGTCGTGTCACTCAAAAGAAGGACAGGGCCACTCCGTTATAACCCCTCCCCTCCTCTCCTTTTTGCTTTCCATCTCTCCCACCCTTCTCTCTCACTCTTTTCTCACTCCTGCCGACCCCCACTCACTTTTTCCCCCCCCTCACACACTCCTCATTTTCACTATAGCACGCTGGCTTTGGGGGCGACACAGGCTAGATTAGAGCTTTGCTCCTTTAACAAGGGAGAGGAGGCACTTCTATAATCACAGCGGCGGTATGTGGGGCCACAAAGAGTTTGCAACCACAGGACGACTTGTCTTCTGTGGTCCAAGCCAGAGAAATGCTGTATCCAACGTATTACTAGGATCAAAACACAGTGGTTATAAGAGGTTATTAACCCACAGAGCACAGCAACAGACCTCTTCTAAATCTCCAAACAGCACAACCCTGGCATTGCCTGATTTAAGACAATCCAGCACGTTAACAGGACCAGAACACAGATGTAATGTTTTAGTATGTAGAGAGCAATGCATCGTTTCTGCACGACTCCCATCCTTAAGCACAGCAGTGTAACATGGACATGCACATTTGATGGATGGTGCTGAGTAAGAGGGGAAAAAAGACATGTATTTATCAACATGGATGAGGTGGAAGAGAGAGAGAGAGAGAGAGAGAGAGACCATGGAGACCACTAGAGGAGTCAATGGGAGACTGTAAGGAGCGGCTCCCCGTTGCAAAGATGAAAAATAGCCTTCAATGCATCGTTTCAGTCAATCAAACAGACCTACAGCAGCCTCACAGGTTAACACAGATAGCACACACACATTTCAACTGTGACAGTAAAACAACCAGTGACACCACAGTGACTAAGATAGATAGAGAGAGAGAGAGATAGTTAGTTAACAATGTCTTAATATCTCTCCGTCCATTATTGACCCTCCTGCAGCAGATACTTATTTGTCTGAGATGTAAACTAATCCCATTTGTTTGTGATTCGATTTCTTTCTGCTATTTTCACTCAACAATTGTATGAAACAAACCAGTTATTCTAGCGCAGACACATCATGTCATAGTAAACTAACACAGTCATAAAATATAAACGGAATGAGTCTATTAAGCAAATCCTTGGCAAATGACATTCACATGTGTTTAGTGGAGGTTTGATACCTGATAATATAGCAGAGGACTGCAGAGGGTATAGCTCAGTGGATTATATCTTTACACGCATTATTCTGCTTGAGTGACTGAAAAAAAAACTCACCGGCTACAACAAAGATTGTTCAGGCATGAATGCAGCCTGTGTGTTTTGTCTTCATAACATTTTAATCCATCAAACCATGAAGTGTGGACATTTACCTTTTTTATTTTTTTTATTTAAACTTAACAGTAAACTCCAGATCATTTTAAAAGGAAACTTATTCACACAAAGCGGAGCTCACTAGTGACTACAACTTTTTTTTTTTTTTTTTATTTTATTCCCTTACTTTTTTTTTTAAATCCTTTTTTTATTATTATTATTTTTGCATATAACGCCAATACATTCTCAGTCTCAGCGTTGATGTAATTGCAACAAAATGCTTGCTGAGTATAAATTGAGGAGCTGGTTGACTGCGGTGCAGAGTCACACACCATCTGGAGAGAATTAGAAAGAGAAGCCGTAAATATGACCGGATCCCGGGCGTTATCAGGTATGTAAGCCCGGGCCTTGCTGCCTGGCCTGCCATATGCTGACATAATCAGACTGTTGGGATGTCTATTAAATGTATTAAATGAACACAGTAATTCAATTCAGTTTGTTTGTTCAGATCTCCCAGTGACTCCCAGTGTTGGTCTGTTTGCATTTTTGTAGAGGAGGGATTATTGTGGGATGAAATGCTGCAGGGACTCATGGATGTTATCACAGTATTGAGTTCTGGTTGGACCATGGAGCAACAGGTTAACTGCCTTCAACTCCAACTCCAACTCCAACTTTCCCCTAAATTTCATTAACTTCACAGCTAATTATTATAAGTTTAGTTAATGCTCAGTCACTTTTCTCTCTTATAACAGCTTCACACACAGATCCTCTCAAACTTGACAGAATGAATTAGAAGTTCCTCTTGAGCTGCAAACGCTCTGTTACATCCGATTCACACTTTTCCCCTTTAAAACCAAGCATTTCCTTTCCGACCATCCGGGTTTCCTGTTTTCCTAGTAGGTAGTGTGATTTACTCCACATTTTATTTATATAGGTTTATATATGAAAACAGACGCGTAGAGATATGTAAACCTGTAAACATACATAGTACAGCTGAGACAAAACTTCCACTTTGAAGTTTAATGCCACGTGTTTATTAATTCCTTAGTAATGACACACACACACACACACACACACACACACACACACACACACACACACACACACACACACACACACACACACACACACACACACACACACACACACACACACACGGTGTTGCATGTCCATCCTCTTTCACTTTTTACGTATATATCCCTCCTCCCCTTTCCCTCACACCTCTCTCTCTCTTTCTCACTCACTCCCCCTGGCTTTATCCGTTTCAGTCCGAGGAACACACAAGAACACTGTGCAAAAGACACACTCACACACACACACACACACACACACACACACACACACACACACACACCAAAAAGAGAAGGAGTAGATGAGAAGGAAAGACAAGAGGGAGCGTCAAAATGAACCTTACTTATTTTCTTTTCCTGCCGTGAACTTGGTCCATCCGTGGTTGACAGAGCATGACTTGATCCACTTCTTCCCCAGTGCTAAGAAACTCTGTTGTAGTGCAGTTTAATTAATATATTTCTGGGCTGTGTCCCGAACCCTGAAGCTTTAGAGAGGGAAGAGGAGTGCAGATTGAGACATATTGAGCCCGCTTTAAAAGGATCATTTCATCATGTGGGAGGTTGGGACACACAAAGTTTGGACCCGTGACTGGCATTCCGGAGAGACATGCATATTTTAAAACAACAAAGCAAGACAGAGACCGGGGGCCCCGGGGTGGGAGGGGAGAAAACTTGGAAAGAAGTTACTATCAGATGAACAGCTGTCATTGTTGGGCAAGACTTGAATGCATATTAAGATATAGTCATCTGAAAAAAAAAGTCGCTTGTCCAAATAATGTCATTGGTACACCCTGCATCACTCATTCACATATTCAAGTTAGAATGTATTCATTCAAACATGTATTTTACTTTATAAAATAGTATAATTGCGAATCATTTTTATAATGATGTAAAATACAACTTTAACTTTTCAAGGTTCAGAGATTTTGGAATTTTGGAGTTTTTGAATCTGTGTGTTCTACAGATGATGTTGTAGCTTTAACAGCTTTAATAGAAAACTAGTCCACACACGTTTCAAAGGCTAAATGTTATTTGACAAAGTGTCACTAAATGGAACCAAACTAAGTGGAAAAATATTGACTATACTATTGAATTGTAAATAAAATTATTATCATTTACTTTCACATAATATACATGTGTTCATTTTTTTTTTTTTATCCTGAAATATCTAAATAACACCCGTTGAGCTTTCAATTTAAAACATCTTCGTCTTTTTCCTCAAGTCACACAGGATCCTACATCTCCTCCAAGTAAAGCCAGCTTGCTTATCGCTGTCACTTCTGCACTGCGTCTACAACATCTCTCCCTCCTTCTCTCTGGTTTAGTGGAAGGTTTTCTCTCTTGTGCACAGGCTCCATTCGTGCAACAAAAAAAAAAAAAAAAAAAAAAAAAGGGTGGAGAGAAGGCATAAATAAAAATGTGTTGGCTGTGAAATGAAGGGCCAGGGGAAGAAGACAAAGGGGGAGAATGCATGCAGTGGTGTAGAGCTGGATATCTCTGTTAGTTGTCAGCGTTTAGTCCATGGCTGTGGAATGCTAATGAGTGAGGACTCTCTCCCTTTCTCCCTCTTTCTCCCTCCTCTCTCTCTCTCTCTCTCTCTCATCCCCCTCCCCCCACTCTCTCTCTCTGAAAGAGGATCGATAGCTGACCCGATGGTTTTGGCCAATGCTTTATTTATCTGGCCAGGCAATGATATTATCAGCCTTGAACGTTATATACAGCAAACGTCTTCTTAAATCAACACAAAGGGATCCGCTTACACAGCAATCCGGGCTTTTTTCTCACAACCACCTCTCTCTCTCTCTCTCTCTCTCTCTCTCTCTGTCTCTCTCTCTCTCTCTCTCTCTCTCTCTATCTCTATGTCTCTCTCTGTCTCTCTCTCTCTCTCTGGTAGAAACACGCTTTTACGCACGGGCATGCAAAAGAACGCACACATACAGAAAGACCCCACACACACACACACACATATATATAAAAAAAAATCCTACCATTGCCTGCACACAGTTTAGGTACGTGCACACACACACACACACACACACACGCACATCACACACACACACACACGCATGGAGGTGTCCCCTTATGTTACATTCACAACTTGGGGTATTTGTGTACCCCATAGGGTTGGATTTGATCCATTGCCCATGAGGTCTTCGGACAGATCCCGTTGTAATCACAGAATATGCCTCTCTCCATTGACTGTGTACAGTCAATACAACAAGCAAACCGGGCTGTTAGTCGGGATATAACGCAAACATCTCAAGGGAATCCATTTGGTTTTGTGTATTTGTCCTCAGGTGCGTGGTGGACACGGTGGAGCACTTGTCGTCATCATTTTTACGCACAAGACAATATGAGAAATAAGTCGTGTCATACTTCAGAGGGGCCTCATTCATAGGAGCCTCTATTTGGAAATTGTTATTGTCTCAAACAGCAGTATTTGTCAAATGTGAGCAGAGAAACCAGGCTAGTATAAGTGAAATCAAGTGACGTGTGACGCCAAGACGACGTTTCCACAGCTGCATAAAACCATTGGCTTGCATTGAGTTTTTTTTTTTGGAGAAATAGGTTCGCTGACAACTTAGGATAATAAATGTTTCGCTTTCAGACAGATATCTCAAACGTGAAATCGCACCCAGCTGCTTGTGTAAAGCAAACAAATAGCCCCCCGTGTTAGGAGTCCTCCACTTGTGGTTTGATGAATGAAACCAGACAAAGGTAAATGGTTATTTAACTCATTTCGTAGTAACACTTTGGTAACCGGAGTTTCCGAAATTACAGAGACACAAATGGGGCCCATAGTGTGCCACATATCCATCTCCCTCACCCAGCTATGCTCCATCTGACAGTCTCCTAATGCACTTTCTACTTTTTCTTTTCTTTTCTTTAATAATAAAATAAGCACTAATAATGCCGTCATCACAGCAGAGGATAAGGAATTTGATGATACATGTCTATGATAAATATAGCTTCAATATTTGAGGTGTTGCATAATGTTCTAATTTGAGCTTCTGGTCCAAAGCTTGAGTAGAAAATATCACTTCCCCACAGACCTGGTGTGTATCGCCTGTTTTGCCTTTACATGAACTTTAATTAGCAACACATGCCACCATTTCGTCTATTTTTGAACTATTGCTTTATATAGCCTGTGGTGTAACAACTGTATAACCGAATGCTCTCAGCAAGAGGATAAAAGATAGTTACTCTAGAGGGATTTAGAATACATTATGTGGAGACAACCAGCTGAAAGCTGCGTTTAATAACCAAACAAACAATTAAGTCCAGAGCCACATAAAACAGAAACGACCTGGACTGTCGATGGCCTTGTGAAGCCGAATTCATTCTCTTTGAACAACAAACATTTATTCGCACATTCAGTTCTCCTCTCCGTCCAGGAAACGATCATCTGGATTATTTCCCAAAAACACACCATTTAAAGACAAAACACGATAAACAATTCCAGTTCTTCAGTAATTATCTTTTTTTTTTTTTTTTTTAAGGCTGCGGTTTTCGAGGTGCTTTATGTGTGTTTATTGTTCAGTTTTGTTTTAATTCAGCATATTCTGCCTCCAGTATCAAGAGGAAAGGAAAGGCTCCATCAACTCGTTATTCTGCAGCTTTCACCTGACCTAAAGCTCATTCATATCCATAATGAGGAAACAACGACCCAGCCTGTGGAAACATCCCATTCATGTTTGTACAGTAGCTTAGGCAACAACAAGGCGTCTGACAACTGACCCACTGCTACAGACAGGTCGATTGGGAGCTAATAGGTACAATATGCCTGAACAGACATTAATCATGAGAATGGAAACTGTAGCCCTTTGAGAGAGCATGTGAGGACAACCTAAAGCACAACCTATAGGCTATCATTCCAGCACGACTGGGAACTAATTAATACCTTAATATTGTAGCCTTTGAACGAGACAGGCAATATAAACAAATAACCCACTGGCACAAATACCCCTCCCCCAATCCTATAAAGCAGATAACAAATATGGCGATATCAAATTGCGACATTGCATCGTGCTACATGCAGTTCAGCTCCCGTCCTCCTGTGATGTGAGCAATATGGCACACAAGCAACACGTCTGAGGATGAAGAAGAAGGGGGACTAACAGTTAAATGTAATAATTGTCACACCTAAACCCCATTTTCTTCTCAACGCCATCCAATTTACCACACTGTACCCCCTTATATGTGTAGATCCAGGTCCATGACTGGGCTTCCTGTGTCATTTGTGAGAGTATATGGAGACAAAACGCACACAGAGAGGCAGACCAATGCAAGGACAGAAACTCCATGTAACCCATCTAACACGTTGAGGACTTATCGATGTACTCATTACATTCTGAATGTATCAGGCAAACCAAGGCCACTTCTCTTTCTGTCTGACACACACACACACACACACACACACACACACACACACACACACACACACACACACACACACACACACACACACACACACCTTCCTTCCTTCTCTCATTTGTCTCTGCACTGGCTCTCTCTCTCTCTCTCTCTTTCCTCCTCTCTATCCCCACACAATGCATCACCCTCGGTGTTCCTATCGACTGGCTTACATGCTGTAAAATACATTTTCCAGATTGATCACGCATATCACAGCAGCTTTGCAGCAGGGCCTAACCCTTTTGCCAAATGACGCCCACATCAATATTGAGGCATGCACTATCAAGGCAGAGTTTTTAAGAACGAGAGGGAGATATTGTTTGGTTTGTGAAGAATCACCTTGATGAAGCCACATGAGGTAGGATGGAGGTGGCTCTGTGTGGTGCGCAGGCTTTCCTTACTGTCTGGGAAAAATATTAAACATTAATACTCTCGCAGGCTGGCAGGGATCTCAGTTCCTCACGTATAGCCTCCCCTCCTTTGTGCTTGTTCAGGCAGTTATCTCAGCCAGTCTGTTAGAATGTAAGGTGCGCAACCATTGTTTCATTACCGCACTTAATCCCGTGTATCACCTGGTTTTTTTTGGTGGGATAAGTGTAATAGAAAGAAGCAAACAGTGTATTCAGATTTATGTGTCTCAGTATTGTGCAGAACAGTGACTCGGTGTCTGCAGCTGCACAACAGATTCCCCTTAGATGATGTAAAATAAGACCGAGAATCTTTGAATATTTGCTTCCAGGAAAATGCTTGAGAATGAGACATTGTTGCCTATTTCTTTTTTAATAGTACAGTCACCATCACACAACTTCATCAACCGACCCTTCTGCAAAAAGCTGCATCATGGAGTAAGCAAATTGAAGGCAACAACCAATAAAATTCAAGAAACAATGAAAATATTCAAGACGAAACAAACAAAATGTATTTGAAATGATATATTAAAAGTGCTTTTGATTTTCATGTCTCTCCTTTGACTGATGATCGACTCCACACGCACTCATGGCCCGGGGAAAGGCTCCCCAAGACGTCCTCTCAGTAAAAATGTCCTGGAGGTCAGTTTGCTGCTGTTGCAGGTCCATCGTATCAATTGGGGAAAAAGTTCAACCATCAGTGGTGATATTGTCATAGCGATTAGACTGTTTCTTATTTGTCTAAATTTCTTTATTTTTCTGTTTTTAAATTCTCACTTCAATTTTAATTCTTGGAGAACATAGCTTCGACAACATATATCGCACTCATTATAAGAAGCAAAAGGTTATATCAAAAAATTATTAGTATAGAATCACAGAAACCCTGGTTTAGAACCAGAAAAAATACAAAACAGAGAGGTACATAGACACAGGACAATTCTTATAATTGCTTGGAAACATTATTTTCCCGCTAAGTCTTGATTCTTTTTTTCTTACTGCGCATATGTTTTTCATTTTATTTGTATTTTTTTTTTTTACAAAAAAAGGAAAATAAAGACTAGTATTTTACAAAATGAAGAGTATTGTTCTTGACGATGAGGGTGGATTTACACAGGTGTAAAGTCCAGTTCCAATATTTTTCTGTACATAATGTATTCCATCTCAGTCCCAGAAGACAGAAAAAAAAAAAAAAAGTAAAGTCTTCCAAGTTTCTCAGAAAAGGTCCTATATATAGTCTTCTTGGAGGAGGATGGGGTGAGGGGTGCAGAATTTTGGTCCTTTTTTTCCTCTCTTTTTCCCACTTTCATATAAGGATCATTGGATGGACATGTAAGGCCAGTTGAAGCTGCTCCCGGATAATAGCATATCCCTGATGAGGGTTTCAATAGGAGTTTTACCTACCAAGCGGACGAAGAACAGCTGCTCGATTACCGACGAGGAGACGGTGCGCAGAGATGGAAGCCGCAGCAGGAGCTTCCCAAAGCGGCTGGGCTGGTTCGGGTACTGGCTCCTCACGTACTCCTCCAGGGCACACTGAGACTTCTCCTGGAGGCTCTCGATGTGAGCAGCGTCCGACAGGCCGCAAGCATCTGAGAAACACACCAAAAACACACTGTGGTCAGGCTCCACAAGTCCATGAAACCCCAAGATGTTATGGAGAAGCACTCAGTGTGATTTTATTTTGCTGTTACACTTTAACATGTCGTGACAAATGTCAAAAATATATATTCAATTCAATTCAATTCAGTTTATTTTGTATAGCCCAGAATCACAAATTACAAATTTGCCTCAGAGGGCTTTACAATCTGTGCACATGCGACATCCTCTGTCCTTCCCTCATATATCTAAGGTATTATCTTATTATTAAGACATATCAGACTCCCAGGTCACCAAGATTTCAAAGAAACAGTGGTAGGCCTAAATAAACATTTCTTTTTAATCATGTATCATTTTAAATATAGGCCATTTCACTTAATATTTTCTTTATAAATTATGAACACAAAAGCACATGGGCTTAGCTGTGACAAGTGCACACCTTGCCATGCCAGATTTATGTCCTGCAGCAGCAGCAGCACCCCGGTTATCATTCAACATCGGCCTTTACGTATTATTGACAAAGTGGAATGAACAAACACACTGCCCAAACATGCTACATCACACTGAGCGAGTGGGACTGTCATGCAGAATAAACAAGGGGCTTGCTGCTGGATGCAAAATTCAGTGGAGGGTATCTCTCAACAACCAACAAGAATATAGAGCTAAATGTCATGAAAACAGTGCTGTTAACGTGCAGAGGAAGAATGGAGGTGGCAGTGGAGCAAAGGCGAAAGGTAGGTAGGGTACAGGCCTAAAGGCCGATGCTCTTGATGTCTGAACTCTGGGGATTCAAGTATAAGGAAACATAAACGGCACTGATGAATCTGAAATTACATCGGATGTAATGTGACCTAATTACTCTGCAGTAAGCTGTGAAGTCATTTCGCCGCTCTTCTCTCCATAGACCACTTTTGCCCTGTTTTTCGATGGAGCCTATAGGACAGGCCGCTGGAAGCAATCACATTTATGAGAGGAGGTGAAGTCAATAGTCACGCAGAAGCGACAGAAAATGTCATAAAACGAGCCCGAGCAACGCAGCAGAGACGTGTGTTTTGCTGCAGCCACGCTTCACTACAGACAAAGAATATAATGTCATGTTATGTTATAAAGACTCGTTTTTGTTTCACACAACCCAAGCATGTGTTCTATAAACTGCTGTAAATATATGGCATATATGGTCCAGGCTGTCCTCAAAAGAGTCTGTACTGAGCCGTGCTTTTGTGGAGACTACACAAGGAAGACAGCTTTAGTTTTCAAGCACCAATACATTAAACACCGGACAGAGGCTTTTAAGCCTATTCGTGATTCCTCAGTGCTATAACTCACTATGGCCAGACACAATAACCTTATGAACCCGGGGGCAACGCTGAGATCTTGGGGTGATTTACTGTGACCTGGTCAAAGCCCCATGTATGCAAATCCCTTTGGATTAACGCTGAGTGTCCCTTTTAAACATCTACAGCAATCAATAAGGTTGAAATTAATTACATTTAGAAATTTCAGGTAAAATAGACCAAGCGATATTGGTCGTTCGGAGCTTCATTTGAATGTAAGCTGGTCAAAGACACCCCATAGGTCTCCATTAGGCCTGCAACCCTGCACCCACTATACCCAGTATACTGAGACATGGGAGCAGAGAGCTTCCAGATTCACAAACGACTATTTCTGTGGTAGTTTAGCAAAGACACACACTTAATGTAAGACAATGATCCAGACCTGGACTGTGGTGAAATAGTGTAGCATCCAATCCAGACTGGTCTGGTGTTATTAAATGCAAATAATCCTCGATGGTCTTGGCAACGTGCCACATGGCTTGTTATAGCCAACACCAGTTGTTGCTTATCCACCTTACTAAATTATCTGATAGAAAATCTGGAGGTTGTTATGAAGTTTCTCTTGGTAATCTGGTGTGAATTACTGAAACGCAGGGCAATAGGAAAATGTGCCCAAATATGTGCACACGGCAAAGTGAATCAAACAGCATGTCACATTACTGCAGCACGGGAACTGAGGAAAAGTACGTATTTATTTGAGTTAAAATATATATTTACCTAACAGTGTGCATTCAAAGTTGCCAAACCCCAAAACTTAAAAGTACTTATTGTGGCTCATGAAGCTAAAAATATAGAAATAAATCTCTAACTGAAGGAAAACCTAAATGGTAATGTCACATTCGCAAAAAAATATAAAATAAAAATAAATACAATTAAAGGTGGTTCAATAGCTTTGAAAACAATGTATTCCTGTAGTTTCTATACATTTGAGGAGCACTGAAGAGTTTAAAAAATAAATAGATCCTGACTCTACACAGCTTATCATTACTTTATACACACTACATGACATTTTTGGATTATGTTTAATAATATAATAAAAAACAGTAAATGTAATGTTTGTGTGCCGTTGTATATCAACGTGACGTTAGGTAGATAATAAACAATAATTATTTTGAAAAATGGTCGAGGATGAGTCCAGCCACTCAATATAAAATGGAGTTATGACGCTTTCTAGGGATATTGAAAATGGTAATAATTTCAATATTGCTCCAAATCTGAAAACTACATTAAAACTGAATATTTTATCACGAACGTGTCCAATTATAGGATATGTCCAACCACGAGACATATTTTTTTAATGGGCCAAATGTGAGACAATGAAGTCAAAACTTTGAGGTTAGTTTTGAAGTTGTTTGGGGCCTGACTTTACTTTTCCTTCCAGTCACCACAAGCACAACTAACTCCAAAATAGCATCTAAATTACGCACTGAGAGGAAACGAGGACCTTTAAGACCTCAGCCATCAATTAAGCTATCAGCAATGAAGGTTACTTTAGGGGACAGTAAAAAAAAAACGTGTGGAATAAAAATAAACTATCCTTAATAACTTAGAAAACTAATAGGTCAGTAACATTAATCTACCAACAATCTATACCGCAGTGCTGCTCTGAGTCAACTTCCATCAGCTTTTTTGATCTCAGTCTGTTGAGGATTATTTCCTGCACCCCAAGACATGTGTCTGTACACGCAAAACAAGGATAAAAGCATGCACCAACACTCATAAATGCATCAGCTGTCATTTATCATCCTGTGATAGACTATTTCATCTTTACGCTCCATTATCTGACACCTGTTCCAACATTTATAGACGCGAACCTACACTCTTGTTCCAGAAAGTTTAAACTCAACAATTATAAAATATTTACATATATGAGATTGTCAATTTAAAGCGCATTTAACGTGAGTGTTACAGTAAAGAAAAAACAAAAAAACGTGATGCGCTCCCTCAATCTGGATCTGTTTACACGTCTTATGCTGCGGCTCACTGACATGGGAATGCATGTAAGTGGATATGTAGCAAGCTGTTTACAAAAAAAGCTATTCCATCGGCCACGCAAGCATCTCGTAAACCCAGATTTGAGACCAACCTATACTTGACAGATTCTTCTGAACTGCATAGGCCTCATCTGATTCTATTCGTGTTCCTATGTGACATGGACACCCACCTGATGTGAAAAGCACGATGGCCTTGAGGCAGCTGTACTCTGCCGAGTCTACATGCAGGGTCTTGAGCTTCTCCACTTGCTCCTGGAAGATCCGGATGTGATCCATGAAAGCCACAACTCGGTCTGCAGACATCGGGGAGGCGTGGAGGCCGGCAGCAGCCAGCAGAGGAGCAACATGGAGAGGCATGGAGCACTGGGCTGCGTTCAGCACAAACAACTCGCTCCACGTCAGCCTGAGAAGAGACACCTGGTCTGTGATCTGCAGGTCGGGGAAGAAAGGGATGTTTCTCGCCCACTCCACGGCGCTGAAGAGCAACCGGGCTGCCAGCTCGCAGATGTTCTCGATGCCCATGATGTTGTTGGGTTGCATGCACTGGCTCCCATACCGGGACGTCGGGTAAGGCTCGGCCCGAAGCAATAAGGAGATGTATCCGGACAGGTAGCAGTGGCCGTTCAGAGGGTCCCCGTTCGTCAGTGCGTACTGGCCTGGGTTGGGCTGAGTTGGAGGCATTCGTCCTCGCTGAACCGCTAACAAAAAGAAAGAGAAAAAAGAGGAAATGTGCATCCAGGACTGATAAACATTGTGCATGAGTAGTAAAGCCGTAAAGCAAGCTGCAGCTTTTGTTTCTCTTCTGTAAAAAACGTGAAATCTAAATTACGCACGCTTTTCAAAAATGTGAGAGTAAATGAATAAATCCAGAAACATGTCTGTGTCCCTCATCCTGCACACTGTTTGCATTTGTATTTAGAGTTGCACACATATGCACAAATGAAAATGCACTCACATGTATGCAGCAAACACACATTTTCTATTATACAAAGATACATTTAACACAATTTATAATCGGGACGATTTCAAGACGTAATTGTATATTACATGCAGCTGCCTACTTGTATTACTTTACCATTTTATTTACGTGTGGTTTTGTTTATATTAACAATAATGCATTGTGGTCAAACATATTACAAATATGATTGATAATTACTGTTTAATTCAATGGCATTTACACATTTTACCAACATCAAAAGGGCAGCTGGGAATAAAAGGAATTCGGCTGTTGTTTATTATTTTAAATAAAATATTAATGTGACTCAGGGCACGTTGTTCTTGGGCTCGTTGTTTGTATCACAAACAGTGGATTTTGAATCAGGGGTGTTTGCATGAATTGGAATACTCTACTTGACATAGAAAGTAAAGTTATACGGCCTGTGTGTGATGCACCAGGCAAAACAATGAGCATGAACAACTTAACACCACACAGTCTGTCTAGTCAGCAGAAGGAGACGTGGGTTTGTAGTGTGATCATTTTACATTCACACAGATTACAACCCCGTCTGTACAAATATAAAACAGTAAACTGCACTTACTTATAGAAGGGACTATTAGCCTTTCTCACTGTACACACACACACACACACACACACACACACACACACACACACACACACACACACACACACACACACACGCTCAAAAACCTATGCGTAAAAAGGGGCCTGATGGACTGAATTTTGCTTTTGCTTAATAATATTACAATTTACACTGCAGAGAAAAACTAAATTAAAGGATCAGCTAGAAGAGCCTGCTTTGTTCGGCCGACCTGCATTCACCAGCATAACCACTGGCCTTCTGCCTCTCTGAAACACTAACCATTCATGCAAACATCCCTGAAAAACACGTATGGAGACTCCAGTGTCGCCCAGCCATATGCTTGTGACCTTAATGCAACATGGCAGCCCTGTTCGTCTCCTATAAGCTGCGTAATCATGAGTGGCTTTTAAAATATATTCACCTTCCCGCCGCATTCCCACTTTTAAACATTTCTTCAGCCGGCAGTACTGGCACTGGTTTCGGTGGTGCTGGTCAATGGGACAGTTCCTATTGGCACGACATGAGTATGTTAAGTTCCTCCGTACACTCCTCTTGAAGAAACTTTTGCATCCCTCGCAGGTGAACTGGCCATAGTGTTTGCCACTGGATTTGTCACCGCAGACCACACATTCAATATGCTGCTGACTCTGTCCGGAATTCTGGCTCCCCTTTTCCCCGGTGGTCCCCGGTGTGGACGGGGGTCCTGGCTGGCTGGGGGTCTGCGGGGTGTGCGGTGCTGCCGACGCCGTCTGCTGCTGCTCCCTCGCCGGCTGAGCTGCTGGGTTGGGACCGCTCGGAGGTCCTCCGGCCACGTCTTCCTGCGGATCTCTCCAGACGCTGACTACCATTGCCATATCTCGGCCCCTGAAAGTGCTATAAAGCGAAATGATCGCAGGTATTTATGAAGCAAAAAAAAAAAAAAAAAGGAGATCTCAGAAGACAGGGGGGTTGTGCAAAGTCAAATCGGAGAACGCGTGGATCTCATATGGGGTGAGATTGAAGGAGAAGAGGGGATGCGATCAATACATTCACAATACAGGAGGATTGAATAGCACCCGATCAGGATGTGCAAGTATCGGGAGGCCAGTTCCAGTTCCAAGGTAAATTGCAGTCAGCCATTCAGGAATCCCTAATCTTGTAGGAAACCAGAGTCCAGTCGTGACAAATTGCAGTTTGATATAAAACAGCCACAAAGAGAAACAGGAGCGGCTCACATGGACGCAGAGTACAAAAACCTCCAAAGTGCTGCGGAGATAAATTCCTTTCTCCTCTCTTCCCCGTGGCTCCTTTACACTCCCGTCTTCGTCGTATAGGAGTGGAGGAAAAAAAACTGGATTTTTTCACATCTATATTCTTAAATAAGCATCATCATCATCTCGCCCAGCAGCGAAAGGAAAAGGAAAACCGCGTCGCCGACAAGTGAGCCCATGTATAGTTTCGCCTCTCTCCAGCAGGAGGAACGCAGATACGAATAGGAAAGATAAAAAAAAAAAAAAAAAAAAAAAAAAAAAAAAGAAGAAGACCAACAGCAACAACTAATAGAATATGCAAGAAGAAGGAGAGACCCAAAAAATGAATGCGCTTAAACGGGAGGACCAGCAGAGCAATGTTTCCCAAACGGGGGATCTGCACGAATGTCTGTATATAGTGAACTTTGACACTACTATTGAAACTGACACGTTTCTATGGAGATCGCTGCGCCTTATATGGTGCTCATGTCAAGGAGCCAAGAGAGGGGCTGCTGGAGACTGATAATCAAAGACGACTGACTGGCCAGAGCCCTGCATGGAGGAGGAGGAGAGGAGGAGGAGAGGGGGAGATAGGGAGAGAGAGAAAATGGGAGGCTAAGGTTATAGCCAAGCCCTCTCCTCCTCCTCTCCTCCTCTCCATTGGTTAGAGTCCCCCTCCGTTCATTCACTGCAAGAAATGTCCATAAGTCATTGAGTCCTGTTTTCAAAATCTTGAAATGTTATATTGCAAGCAGAGAAAACAAGATTATATATATATATGTGTGTGTGTGTGTGTTTTGTATAGATGCTGGTGTCCAATTGCAGTTCCATTTTAATGAAATAGAGCATATGAAAGGATTTTTCTTTGGAAATTAACAATGCATGTTTTAACATTTACTTGATGAACAAGTGGAAGCATCTCGCCCAGATTGTAGATTTAGTCTGTTTTGCTAAATCCAAGATTTCCAGACTCTCAATGCTGGCTTGGTGTCTATTGAGGATGGCTATTTTTTGCAGTGTTGCAATCCGGCTGGAGGGGCTGTGGGGCTCTGACAGGCACCATTTACATTGAGCTGCTATTTACTTTGAAACCTGATTAGTATGGGCCGTCTATTGTCACCAAAAAGAGGAAGAAACCCTGAATAGAATAGCAGAAAAAGCGGGGTAAAGGCAAAGGAGGGACAAAGCTTTTACGCACGACAAATAGTCCCAAAAACTGTGCGCAACGGCCAAAAAAGGGACTCTGGCTCAGAAATTCCCCAAAGTTTCAAAATGGTTTGTCTGAGACTCGTATCTTTATTATAAAATGAACGGGTGTCATTATTGTTTTGAGGCGAAATGAAATGTCCACAACGTTGTTTCCTCGTTGGCATGCGCATTGCGGTACATCCTCGTCTGTATTCTGCACAAGTCTGGCTGATTAAAACTTACAATTTAGTTAAAAGCAGCTTATAAAGGGAGAACAATGTCAGAGAATAAGACAGAACAGACAGTCTGTTATACAAACGGGACGTCGTGCCAGCGGCCGAGAATCTCTAAAATTAGACGGAGTAATAAGCAATATTCAATAATTACCGAGGTCCTATAGTCTCCACAATCACTGAGCCGGTGTCATATTATGTCTTAATAATGACAGTAATTCAAAATCATGTGAAGTTGCTGGGATTTGCATGGGGATTCCGGCTTTCTTGTACCAGGGTTTCTGCAGGATTTCTACCTCTGCAACTCACAAATGTCTGGATCGCGCTGCCATCTAGCGTACATTGTTCAATTACAACCTCACATTAATGCACAAGTCATCAAACATGCTTTTCAAAACGTAAAAGTTGATTTTAGAAATGAAATAAGCTCCAATTTTGCATAACTTTTCCTCAAGTCTTTTTTTACTTTCTCAAAAGAACATCCTTTTGATGTTAAGGTTGTGTAACGGAGAGAAAAAACAACTTTTAAAGAATAATGAATAAAGATTTTATTAAAACAAAATATTGTTAGTCCCAAAAATGTACAAACCATTGATTGCATGTGATTTAGATAGAACCATTAAGTCGAAATGGATGTGCGTTAATCATCTCCAAAACCATGTTGGAAAACACTAATCATTCATAATACATAAACTTATTATTTAATGCAAATAAACTAAATTATTGAACACAAAGCTTTAACCAAGCCAAGATATTAGCAGATATAAGGGAGCATAATATGCAAGTGCCTCCTTTGGAAACGCATCGGAGGGATGGGTTGTTTTTTAAGTATTCATTCAACAAGAGAGCTCTCTCTCCCGTCCTTGTCTCGGACTCTCCACTGAAACTCCCCGGCCATATCTCCAGCTCTGTGAAAAGGTGAAACCAATAAGATTAAATCGGACAAAGATTTTTTTCCTGTAAGTGTATCATTAAGATTTAACTCCACAGATTGGAATGGAGCTCCGCAGGAGGAGAACGGAGTGAGAGGAACAGCGAATGGGAGCAGGGTGGATTCTCTAATGGAAAGGTGGGAAACGGCGAGAGAAAAGGGAGAAAGTGGGACAGCAGGACATTAAAAGAAGAAGCACAAGCGACGGCTGTAACCAGTGGACGAGCAGCTTTTCACCCGGACAAAAGCAGCCACAGAGAAGGCAAGTACAATATTCCTTTCTCACTTATACACACGCAAAAATACATAAATATCAGTGTCATTATGTACCCAGGTTAGGAGTTTTTAAACTAGTGGACATTCGCATCTTTTCTCCACTTCACCGCCGATAATGAGCCTTTTCCTCCCAGCTGTCCTCACTGATTTGCACATCAGATAGCAGTTCATGCTGGATGTTATAAGCTGGACATGGGAGAGCGTTTTTGGGTTTTTTTTTGCACTTCACCTGCAAGGCTATTTGTTGTTTGAACACATAATGAAAGGATCGATAGCAGGCTGTTTGTCTCAGTGATAGTGTCACAGGAGGCTGGTCAGGGTTGACCATGTTGCACATCTTTTACGCCGTTTTCCAAGTGCCACTTTAGCCACAATACTAAATGCAAGTATTATAGATTATGGTAAGAAAACGTTGTGTGTGTGTGAAAAGACCGCAGAGAGGAAGCGTGCATGACACACAGTGGGCTTTATCAAAGCAGCATTATTCATGGAAACTGATATAAAATAAATGATGTAGCAATATAGGCCATGTGAACTTATTCCAGGACACACTGCACGTCAATCAGCTTTGTAAAATAACCTTACATAATAACATTTAACTTAATCCTCTCAAGGGTGCATACAGCTAATTAATCACTTCACGTGAGCCAAGTAACATTTATTTTTTATTTCCAATACTCCAAGTATTCTATCTGTTCTCATTTAGACAGCAAACTGTGCACAATCTGTCTGTTAAATTATTGAAAACGTGTTAAAAAATTACATAATCGCATTATTATTAAACATATCTTTCAGGTAATGGATGCATTTGCGCATTAGTAGCCGTCTTACTGTAATCCAGTGCAACAGATAATTAGTGATCTTGGAATATTAAAATTATATCTGACTTTTTTTTATTTTAAGCCTAATGAATAATCCACAGATTATATCTACAAATGATGTTAAACTGTTTAATTCCTCCTCCCTGTATGAGACTTTTGTTAAAGGACTTTATTGGTTAAACATTTATGGAAATAGAGAACACAAAACAGTTTTTGCCAAATTTCTCATGATCAATAACTGATGCTGTTTTTACACAGATAGAGTAGGACGTTGTAAAGCTTCAACACTGCTGAAACCAACAAGCAGCACAATCAGTTGTGAAAACACTGAGGTCACAGGTGCAAACTCCCACCAATAAAACTAAACGTACCTGTAAGGCCGCATTTTAGAGCATTTAAAACGCTGCAAACGAATGTAAGGACTTAGGACTGGTCGAGGGTCTGTTTGTTATTGATTATGTGTTAGTTACAACCACAGCACATCACTAAAGATACATTATGTGGGTTTAGAGGTGAATTTGTTTTTTCCTCTGCTCCTGTGTGTCTAAACACTGGACGCCAGGCCAGAGGGCCACATCCAGCTGATGCTGATTCCTGCAAAATTAAAAGGATTGAGGAACTAAAACTGTTACAGTGATGGACACCTCGAGCATCGTTGCACATCTCCATGTTGGGTCCTGTTTGTTTGAATAATAGATGGAATGTGTTGTAATAGCAAGCAGCTTCAAAACCTCTAAAATTATTTTACACGTGTTGGATTGTGCTTCTGTGTAATAGGAAATTTGTCACTGAAGTTATCTTCATGAATAATTAAGTAACTATTGAGTAAACACAATGACATTGCACTTTAGTGGAGAATGGAAATTTGTAGAATATTCATTTTTTTTTTGTATACATTTCCGGACCATATGAATGCACTAACATCATTAACAGTGTTTCACATACTGAAGCAAAACAAGATGTAGTCTTACAGCATAGATGTCACATGGACAATAAATCCAGACAATACTTATAGTCCCTTCTCTATAAATGTTTTGAGTTTAATTTGATTTAGCAAATGTGCTACCGGATTATTTTCTTGGTGCATAAAAACTAACAAACACTAACACTGTCATATTTAAAAAAAAAAAGTCCTAATAATAATAATAATAAAAAAATTCTCATGGTGGAGGTCTTGTTGCTTTGAGTGGTTGTGTGTTGAAAAGGGGAGAGAGGGGTGAGGGGTGTGTGTGTGTGTGTGTGTGTGTGTGTGTGTGTGTGTGTGTGTGTGTGTGTGTGTGTGTGTGTGTGTGTGTGTGTGTGTGGGGGGGGGGGGGGTCTTTTTGTTCAAATCTGATCCCCAAATTATTCCGGGGCTCAGATTGGTGTGAAAGGGACGAGAAGGTCACTTGAAATAGCCTTTTATCCGCTGGCTTTTTTATTCTACGGATCAGCAACTTTCAATAGACATAATCTAATCGCTATTAATGGAAAGGCCATTCGTGAGAAATAGTGGAAATATCTTTGAGCTTATACAGGCAACAAGAGTTCACAGAATAGCATTAATTATTAATATATTAATTATTAATAATATATAAAACAAAACAGGGAAAGTTAACATATCAGTTTAAACCAGTCATTTTATATTTATGGTAGATATAACTTTAATCGTGTTGCAATTAACCTGTTAATTTCTATACTATTTCATCATAATAGTAGTTTTTTTATTTTATAAATGGACTTTAGTTTAACTGTAAAATTGCATTACCCCACAGTGTGAATCATCCTAGTTTGTATGGATATATATCACTGTATATTCCCTCATTATTTTTAAAATGGCCCAGCGTCTCCAGAGAGTTGAGATCCTTCAGTTTTAGACGTGATGAAATAAACGTGTCTTTCCAGTATTTTTGCATCCCAGACTATAATTGAGGACAATAACTGCAATGACTTTCCCAATTAGGCTTGAGGTTGGAGTTAAGTTAGAGGGACTGTCAGTTTAAGCTATTGGCAATGGCTTTATTGCTCACTAACCATCATTTCTTTAGAGCCCATGTGCTAATTACTTTGGATGGTCCCAGAGACGGAGATTATAAATCCATTAGCACCCAAACCTTCGTGGTTCCACAGTGCAAACACTGTAATTTTGTAGTACACCATAAAACCAAACTTTAAGCAGAAGCTAGATGAAGGGAAACAGATTTTCAGCAGCTTGTGTAACTACTTCTTACGGATCCAGTGTGAAGGGAAACCAGCAGCTTCACCGAAACACACACAGCAAACAAAGCAGAACAGAAGATGAACTAATCAGTGGTTAAGTTTAAAACAAACTGTGTCAACCTAATGCAGCATTATGACCATAAATGATCAATACAACACACTTCTAACACTGTGCGTTCTATTTTCGTGCACATCTGAAAAATCATTTATTTCATTCCCAAGGTGAATGCAAAGTATCCAGGGAGCGACCCAACCTTAAAGTAAAGTGAATTAAAATAAGAAGACATAATGCCTGTTTGACTGCGTTTAAAGTAGGCAATGCAAAAAAGGGGGGTGCGTGAAGGCATCACACCCTTAAAGTAATTTATTTCAGGGAAACCGGAGGGCAAAGGTGGAATTCTTGAGAAATTCAACAAGGATAAGGGAGCTTTAAGAATTCTGCACGCAGATTACCTTTCATCCCATCCTCACATTATCCGACAACACACAGTAGAAATATAGCTCAACGACAAAAGAGCCAGATTACCCTCCGACACAGAAGAGTGCAAAACATTTTTTTTTTAAAGAATTATTGCGATTGTAAGAGGAGCGAACGATGAGAGAGAGAGAGAGAGAGAGAGAGTGAAAGAGGGGTGAGTCAAGAGAAGAGTTATTCCCTGTGTGCTTTCAAAGGGGTGACAAAAAAAAACTGCCGTTCAGAAAGTGTCCTGTCAGTGTAGGTGTATTTATGGTGAGTAAATCCACACAGAACTCCATTTGAATCTGACCAAAGATGAGCAAGGAACAGATGAGTTGTCCTTTAGTGACACACTGTTGACACTGATTACTGACTCTGGGTCAGAGTTTTTCCCCTTTTGCTTTAACTTGTTTGGTTGTTTAACTTCTGGTTTGTAACCACAGTAAATGAGCTGCGTCACATCAGCACTGCATTATTTTTTCTTCATTCCCCCCCCAAAAACCAACACACAGCAGGGGCTTAATTAGAAATGTAGTGTAGCTGAACCATCAGCATGCTGGAGCTGAGAATGACTGAGCACACTGGTGCAGTGTCGTTTACATCAGTACAGAGAAATCAGAAAATAATTCCCCCACAAACTCATAGAGGCAGTTTGAGTGAAACACATATTTATTCATTTACATTTGGCAACTTTGAAAATATTTAATGCCATGAATTATACTGAATAGGCGCACAAAGCTGCAAACAAAGTTTTACTCTAGTTTCAACCCACCTAAAAAATAGTAAAATATGATTTATTATTATGCAAAAATAAACAACCACATTGTTTCTTAATTCATCACACATTTCTATTTGAAAACACTTTTTAAAATAATATTTAAACCAAAAATGCCTCTCACATGCACAAACATGTACAAATCCCACTTGACATTTTGTGTATTTTCATTTGAAAGGTGTGTGTCTGGTGTTTGCATGTGTGGGCACATGTGTGTAAAAAGACAGTGAAGTGAAGGTGGCCTGTGTTTAGTGTCCAGACCCGGCAGATTGTGACCTTATCAATGTGAAACTCTTAAGATAAATTATTCATAGCACCTGTTTGATGTCCCTGGCCAAAGAATGACAAAGGTGTAAGATTTAAGATCCATCTGAAAACCCATGAATATCAGCCGCTGTGCTACCTGTCTCTTTTTTAGAACAGAAAAAAGAGGGAGTTAGGCTGCATTTTAAACCACACAAATGAACAATTTGTCTCCTCACAGGCGGTTGAGAGGAGAGCGACCAGAGAACAGCATTAGATACAATAGGTAAGTGTATGCTTATCTTCATTTGCAGATATATGAATAAAACTAAACTAGAACTCAATCTTCCATTTTCATCGTGTAAGGTGTGGCTTCTGTCTTAATGTCATGTGACTCACAGGTGTCCAGTATTTAAGTCTGCCTGCTTTATCCTCACTTTAATGTGAAACTTGAAGCGGAGAGTTTGACCGATTTTGGTGGAGCTAACCTTGCCCTTTTGTAGCTGACTTTGTGTTGTATCTCCTCGCGGGCAGAGAGCTACAGGGCGGCCAGGAGTTCGGAAGCACAGTGGGACGTGTCGGCTTGGTGTAAGGACTGACGCTGGGATGAGATGTAATTTGTGGTGAGTGCTGTTTGACTATAGGACAGTGACGGTGATACTGCTGCTTAGTATGAGCGTTGGGATCACTTGATATGACAGCGCTGCACTGACAGGCCTATTGTACTTAATAGATATGGTAAATATAACATTAACTGTAATTTTAGAAAAGAGTTTATGAGGCTGCTCTCACTGATTTGTGTTGCTCAGTTCAGATTTTTTCTTCTTCTACTAAGTGCACTACTGGAGTGTGTGTCTATCAAGTGCTATCCCAAGCTTTTCTAATAAAAACTGTATCTAAGCATCCTGGAACTCAAATTCTTTCTCAATGATTTGTTTTGGAAAAAGGCCATAGTATGCTTTTTGGGAAACTGGCAGCAGATCTTTTCAGAGCTAGAGGTCAACATAACATGCAGTATTAATAAAACAAATAATGCTAGGATGGATATTAATGATGATATATACAGATGTACTGCACAGCTTGAATTATGTGTGAGCATGCTGAAGGAGAGCAAAGGAGAGACACTCTCACAGACACTCTCACAGATGTTTGTGTGTTTACTCGTCTGTGTGTGTGTGTGTGTGTGTGTGTGTGTGTGTGTGTGTGTGTGTGTGTGTGTGTGTGTGTGTGTGTGTCTGTGTGTGTGTGTGATAGCAGAGTCAGTTTCCCCTCAGATGTTCCCTTTGACCTTTGACCCCACAGTTGGGGTCAAGCCCTGACAAATGAGATGGTTGAGTTCTGTCCAGAACAGCAAACATTCCACAACAATCTTCTGTCCTCCTCCTCCCCTCTCCTCATATCCGTCATTCCTCACCCCTCTAGTATGTCTCCTCCACAACTTAGAGAGAGGCAGAGAAAGTTCTTATTACATACAAACATGTTTTATTGAGTTTATCTGTGGAAATCTAAAAGCACACATCCTTCAAATTAAGAATAACAGAATCGGTTAAATTTAATATCCCCAACATCTGCGTTGTTTGCAGATGGAGAGAAAACCAAAAGAGTATGAGCTTAACAGAAGCTGTGTAACAGAAGATTTTGATATTACAACCCTGAACTTTGAAGGCACACTATGTGTGTTTGGAAAGCTTGTCAGTGATGTCAAGGATGAGAAATGTTGCAGTGTGGTTTTTTTTACACACGTTGCTGGCTCCAGCATTTCCGGCAACATTTCTCACTCTGCCTCCCTCACACCATCCGCTCTGCTGCAATATCCCCACATTTTTCCATCCTTTCACTTCTTCCCCCTACCCTCCCTCCCTCCTCCCTCTCTCCCTCCTGCTGCTCTCTGACCACTCTTGCTGCCTTTACCCTTCCTCTCTGCTGCACCCCCCCTTTGCTCTCCTCCCAGCACACTCACTCCACACCCCCCCTCCTTTTTTCCCTCCACCCACTATTCTCTGATTTTCTAACATGCCGTTCCACAGAATGCTACCACCTGTGTCTTAAGGGGGAAAAAGGGGGCTATTGGTATTCCTCTTTGGGAGGCTGGTTAAGGTAAGTGGCACCCTCTATTACAATGACATGGCAAATAATGGTTCTGCCTGTTGTGTTGCTGCATTAACGTTCTTTTTTCATGAAATGACCCCGACTTCCTAAGCATCACCACCCTCCATCAGAGTTTTAGCTAGAAGTCACTGCTGTAAAAACACACACAGTCACCATCGATGAACGTCAGCAGAGCAACCACAGTGCCACAAAAGAGCCGGAAGACCAACAAAGCCGGATTGTACAGTAACAGTGAGTGGATCATGCTCTTCAACCTGCTTTCATAATGATGTAATATTACTAAAAGGCAATGCAACACAGAAACGATCTCAATAAAAACACATCAATCTCGATATGTGTGCGTATGTGGTTTTTTCTTCTTCACTCCCAGTTGAATTGTGTTATCATTTGATATCGGCTGTTATGTGATTCATTGGAGGGTACAGCTGCTTCACATGGATCTTGGCCTGGACAGGACTGTTTCCTCACAGCACAGCTGATCACATGACTCAATCACACGGATAGATCTGAGCTCTAATTGGCCGTGCACTGGCGCATCACTGTGGGGAATCTGGGTGCTTGTATACTGCTTTATGTTTTGAATAGTAAAATGGTCAGTTGTGTTTTGTCTTCCTTGGCAAGAGGGCAGTGAGTTCGATGTACATCTGTTGGAGGGGGATTCCTAGACCAAGGTCTGCTTCTACAGTGATGTATAATGCAAAATAATATTTCATCTCTAGGATAATGTGCACAGATCTGCAATTGAACTGATACAATGCAATGCCATGGTGAAGCTGTACATTTGGAATGCCAAGAAAAGAGTAGAATATGTGGTTTCAAAATATATGTACATTACAGATTCCTCTCTCGTTCTCCTTCCACCTCATGGCCCCCATTTCTCCCTCCATTCATTTTCAGCCAAGTTATTTTCATGCATTAGTGACCGGATGGCTCCTTGTATGTCCAGTGTAAATACATAATAAAGCACTCCTATCACTGTCATCCCCATCAGCCATCAGCTTGGCAGGGTTAAAGCAGGAAGCAAGCGACAGGCAACAGGGAAAATATGTGTAGGCGTATGTGTGTAATCATGGCCATGTCCATGGTGCAGTTCAGCTGATTGTGTTTACGTCCCTTTCCTCCTCCTCCTGCTCTGTATGTCCACAGGCAGCTCAAGGATGTAAAGGAAGGGCTCAGAGCCACTTGATTCCCTGCCACCACCCACTGTTGCCCCAGTATTACCCGAGCGTGGATGTCTGCCCCTGTCCCCCAGAGCCTCAGTCTTGCTCTCACCCACCCCTCCTCAACCAACACGCACCCACCAACCCAACCCACCCCAGCCCCAGTCCCTCCACCTCCTTGCCTTGCTCCCTGATTCAGTGTGTAAAAGCGCCCCCTGAATGATGGATTACTGTGTCAACGCAGCCTGCGAAGGATTAATTTGTTTCATTGATTTCTCTTTAGGCAGAATGCCAGCGTCTGCCGCTTCCCACCTTTTCCCCAAGACTCGCAGCTGTAATAGACGGTAATGGCCTAAGACAAATCAACCCGTTTCTTGTAAAAATAGCACCAAATAATCCTCCCCATCCTCCAGCTTGCGCTCTGCTCACGAGCACATTGTGGAGTAGTGGTGGTGGGGTATCAGGGAGTGTTTGATTCATTCGCGTCCTCCATCTCTATCACTCTATCTGGCTATCTGTCCATACCACCATCCCTCCTTATCCTGTGCTGAGACAGAGGAGACCATCCAGTCACTCTAACAAAGCCATAAGTCTGCCGTACTTACAGCTCCCTCTCAGGCCTTACAATGGATGGGTAATGACAGTGCTGTCTGGAGGGGGCTATGGGAGTTGGGCCATTCTCTCCAGTAATGGAAGCAGTTACTGCCATTCCCTATACACCTGCAGGAACAGCTAACTGTTAACCACTGTGATCTATGGCAAGGCCTTACCGCACCTCTCTAAGGTTGAAGGGTTGTACTGGCGTTGCTGAATTAGGGCATTTCTGCACAACACATCTTTTTCCTGTCTTTGCCGTGGTGGATGAAGTTTTTCTACTGTACGTTGAGAGCGATGGAAAAGCATTTGAGTTATTTTTAAACAAATCTGTACCAATGAATCAGTGTTGGTACAGCTCTCAGCACTGCAGACTGACAATCCAGCATTCCTGACATTCACTGATTTAACGCTGACATAAGATGCTGCCACATCTTTACTACCCTGTCACTGCCTTGAACGATGGGAAACCCAAACTGCCTGTAACATTAGGCACACCACTACAGGCTGACTGTCCTCGGACGCTTTCCAATCCCACAGAGATTTACGAGGGGAACCAGATCCATTAATCCATTGTTGATTTGCTCTGGCTGCCCTACAGGGTTTTCGGGATCAGATATCATGCAGTGCTGAAACTCACCCCGTTGCACAACAAGGTAGACTGTAACACCCTGACCGGTGTTAAAAATTCTGCACAAAGCATTTGGATATTAAATACAAGTCAGAATTTTTAAAATATGTCATTAAGTTCATGGCACCTTTGACATTCCTGCCACCAGTCTTATCTCTCGCAACCTGGCAGATATATAAACTTTTGTCATAAAACACTATAACTTACATAAAAATGAAGACATAAGCTAGAGTGACAATCCATAGAGGGCTCAATACGAGTGAGTTAGCGCTAGTGCACAATGTGATAATGACCCAGGCTGCAGGGAAATCTCATCAGCTCCCTGCAATCAATTTAACAGTGTTTACAAAGCCATGGGCTGAGGTTTGTGCTTGGGGACGGGACCGAGTATTGTCACCTGGTGTTCCACTAGATCCCCCTGCTGAGCTGGCCTCTCCTGGGTAAACCTCCACAAAGCCCCCTCATGTCTGACACCACCAGGTCCTTCAAATACAGCTCTCAGACAGAGGATTAGGTAATCTCACCATGATACTGTCTTTTTCTCTATTTCTATCTTTTTTTTTAACCCATATCGTCATCCTTTCTCTACCCCTGCATTCTCATACCTTACATCCTCCCTCCCTCCCTCTCTCTCTGGCTTGTTGAAGTGCTTGTTTAACTCAGGGCACATCTTTCCTCTGGAGTCCTTACAGTCTTAAGTGCCGCCAGAAAAGGTTAGTTGGCAGGTAATTGTCCAGCTGTGGTTGGGCTTATCTTAATTGTGTGTGCTTTAGTGCAAGCTACACTTCCTTTGATGAGGAGATTTACAGTATCTGGATTAAGGGAGAAGATTACAGGATGGTACGAGAAAAAGGTTGACCATTTTTAAGTGTATTTGAGTTTCCTTTTTGTTATCTGAAAATGTAAACCTTATTTGGATATGACATAGTATTGTTCCTTTATACATATTTTTGGTCTTGATTCTCCCTACACCAAATCATAACAGAGATTACCTCATGACACTTTTCATTTAGAGCAGGTCTAGACCATATGCTTTAATTTCTAACAAACTCAATATTTGTTTTGCCTTGTCATCCCACACATGCATAGTGGTAAAAGCAATGCTGACCTCATGGTGTTAAAATCCAAATGACTAGGTCTTCTGCCACTCTAAATCTATACTTCTCTTAGCCGTCTGATCATATATATATATATATATATATATATATATATATATATATATATATATATATATATATGCATGTCGATAGGAAGCTTTAGGGGGGTTAGTGTTTGAAATGCCCCAGTCAAAGGTCATGACTAACCAATAAAATATTTCCAGAAAACCATCAATAACTCCGACATGCAGACTAATACAGTATGGGATTGTGGGTAGGGGGAGGACGCCTGCTGTGCTTGCTCAGAGCAGAATGGATGAACAAGAGGCCAAAAGGTTACTGGACGGACTTCGGCCCCTCGCCCCTGCACACTCTCATATGTGCATTTGATAGCGACAGAGGCAATTATGAAGGTATACTTCAGACAGGTCAAATGGGAGAGGGCAAAGTGCAGAAGCTCTAAAGCACTGGCTGGAGTCAAAGGTTAGGATGGACATAGCCCATCATATCTTGCTGCTGGGAAGGCGGTAATGGAATCAGAACTATAAAGACAGACTGATGAGAAGGAAAAAAAACATCATATCTTCATTCATGTGATAGTTTAACAGAGAAAATTACAGAGAATGTGGCAATATGTGCTGTTTGGCTGGACTAGAGTAACTACTTGTTTGGTGTGTTTAAGTGGTATGTGTGTTCATATACTGTATATTGGCTGACGAACCATCATGCTTCATGGCTATTAAAAATGAATGGACCAAGGTCAGGGAAGGTCATGGCATGCATTTAGCACCAGTGACCGATGCCAAATGTAAAGGTCAAAGTGGAATTGCTTGAGTCGGAACAATACAACGTTTGCTCATCCACATTTATGCATCACATTGGCAGTGATTTATGGAGGGAGATAAGCGTATGGATGGGAAGAAAACACTCTCTTTCTCCTATCCCGTCAGGCTCGGTAAATACACCACTCACTCAGATCAATCACTATGTCACAGTGAATCGCCGCTGTATGCTTCCTGCTCAGATTAAAAACTGCCTTTGTCTTGCGCTGCCTTCTCCCTCCAGCTCTGGGGAGCACACTGGCGTCATTGTTGCTATTTCACAAGCTCTAAATTAGCATTTCAAACAGCTGTGGTACAAAAGTTGTGTGTATGTTCAAAGTCTATGCTATTGATGGATTCCATACTGTATCAAACTATAGAAGTAAGCTCTTCAATTGAAGTTTTTTTTTATATTCTGTTAAGTGACAAAATCCTTTATCCTCTAATATTGTTCCCCAACCTCTATGTATTTCTATGACTAGAGAGTGCTATGCTATGTTATTCTCTTTTTTTTTTTCTTCTACACTGTTTCTCCACTTTCATCAGAATTCCAGGGCATTTAAAGGAGTTCAGGTTATAGCAGATTTTAGGCTTATAAAAAACATCACTGCTGATTAAATTCAATTTCCCCTCCTCTGTCCTCTACAGGACAACATTCCTGTACTGCAGCCAGTCGGGCTTCTCAGCATTTTGCAGGAGCAGCCGCTCAGGGGTGGTCTTGACTACGCCAGCGATTAACTCAATGTCCTGGCTTTGAGAGTTTAGTAGGCCTCTTGAACATGGACATGTTACCCCTGTCCCTCTGGCTCCTTAAATGTAAAAACCAGCCTGTCACTGGTGGACCACAGCCTTTGCAAACTACCCCCAAGTGGTTCAGAATCCAGCCAGAGAAAAGTCCAAAAAGAAAACATTCTATTGAACTGCCGGCCAAAGCGGAAACATGGTCTAGTAAGCTGCTTTTTAACTTGAACCATAAAGACAAAATCCTTTCCTTCAATAGTAATACATTTGCTCTTTTCCATTATTACACATACTATGTTTTTCCATGGTAAGATCAAAGGGTGATAAAGCGTGTATATTACCTGACACTTTCTTTTTGGTTCTCCATTAGTCTGTATTTCAGCTTGCATGCAACTTAAATATGACAAAAAAACCTTTAACACCAGAAAAACTGCGGTAGCCAAAGTATAGAACGTTTCTCCTCTGGAAATCATATACATTTAATTGCAGCAACTGTAGAGGTCATTTTGAGGATCAGATTTTTACCATTTTAATACCAGCGATGACATTTCCCTTCACTCCAGCCGTTCACCATCTATCTGTCAGTACTAAAGGCAGTTTATATACAGGACAAGTTCTGTATGATCTGTCACATTCATCTCTATTTCCCCGTTCACCACAGGGTATTTGAACCACATCAGAATCTATTACCACCATGCAGATTCAGCCCCTGCTGACAATACAAATCATGATAAGATGGAGCAGAGACTCCATAAACACCCTCACTTATATATCACATCATATGAGTTGGGCTGGATAGCAGATCCCACTTGTCTCCTCTATGTGATCGTAAATTTATATGGATGGACTAAAGATATCATTACATCTCTGTCTGTCTTTAACCTGTGCCTGTTACTACCCCATTCAAACAATAGATATAAATTGTTGTGTGCGTGTATGAGTTTGTGTTTATCTGCAGGAGCATCCATCACTTGGAAGTAGGAGTTCCAGATCAGTTGCTTGTGAGGAGAGATTTATGCTGTAATGCATCAAATCAACAGACCTTTACAGTAAAATATGATTTTATCAATAGGCCTGATCAATAGTGCATGCAAGACACGGTGTAATTATTACAGAGGTCTGTATCAATAAAACTGTCACGCATGACCTCCTGCCAAAGGCTATGGAGCTGCGAGTTACAGACAGTCGAAGAAAGGTTTGTGTCATGGCCCTGAGATGTTTGATTACCTGTATATAAGGTCATATCTTTGATGTACCGTAACTCATCAGGACATCTTGGCTGAGATGAGTCAGGCAAGCAACGTTTTTACAGCAGCGACAAACAACTAACACATTTAAACCTATATGTATATGATGTATTTTAATCACCAAATATTACTACCGGGTTTGTTTGAATACATGTTTACTGTGTTTTCTTGCACCTCTGCAGACATTACAGATTATAACTGACAGAGACGAGGATGACTGTCTTTATTGGAGTGAGAATGATTTACCCTGAAGCAAGGCAATCCTAGAGTGGAAGAAAGAGTGTCAAAAAGAGCTTTGTATTACACTGTAGTGGGAACACACACACACACACACACCCACACATACAGTACACGAGAGAGAGTGTGAGGCAGGGACCAATGAGGCAGTTTATATCGGGATTTTGTTTCACAGCCACGGCCTCCTGGGAGAGAGGGGTCTGCCAATAACACTTAAGAGACAGAGCAGGAAAAGTAAGTGCTTTTATTACAGCTCATCACTCATGTAATTTCTGGCAGCATTTGTGATTACAGATCAAGTGATTGACTAACTACACATTCGGTGGCTGAGTTATGAACCGGGTGCCTACCATTCCAGTCCCGGCAGATTCTCCGTGTCAGCTGTAACTCATCCTCTCCCAGAGTGCTAAATCAAAGAGCACACTGCGGCCGGAAGAGTTAAATAATAACTTGAGCTTTATTGTAAATCTTTCAGAAATTAAACCTGTGCGGACGATGTCTTGGCCCTGATGTTGTACTGCATGGGGTGAAGAGGCTGGTTGGAGGGGATCAATAGAGGGCCAGATGGAGATATTGATGGGTGACAGGTAAGGTGGGTGAGAATGCGTGCGTTTGTGTATGAGTGTGTGCATGTAAGGTGATGTGTGTGTGTGTGTGTGTGTGTGTGTGTGTGTGTGTGTGAGAGCAGGTGGGATTGAATCACCCTGGGTTAGGGTAGGTGGAGAGCACAGCTCAGGGTGTTTAATCGACAGGTCTCACCTTGAATCGATTAGCAGGAGTCTCGCAGGGCAAAGACGTGATACACACAACCAACACTTTCTCACATACACCAAAACAAACCATAGGGAGTGTAGGCAACAATAGGGTGGGCTGATGGCAGATGTCTCAATGCCATCAGTATTGCATGCCTGTATGTAGTCAGTATTTAGTTTGTTAATACAAAAGAAAATCTAGGGGTTAATTTGAAAAACAATTTTGTTTTTTAAATCATCACTCTTCTTGAGCATCAGTTTAAAAACCCTTAAAATACCGTTGTTTCGGCTCCCACATCAACATGAGTATCCTTCTATACCTTTGAACACTGGGATCAAGGTAAAAAATAGCTCTGAGGTCCAAATGTATTCATGTCCAAGTGTAATGACAACTAGTGTGATGAAAGCTTATACGATTCATAACTTAAGCACATCGTGATTGAAAACTAAGTATTAAGTAAGTCTGTTAAGAATTGCTACTTTACGAATATTATTAAAAATGTATATAACCAAGAAATCATTTTACTTATATTTGACTATATTGCTGAGTGATGTGTCTAACCTAACATATATATATATATTTATATAAATAAATCAGTTATTGTACAAAGTTGTTTTTATTTCATGATCATTGCTGTGGCAGTTGTAGTGCATGTAAATACGATGTATATTCTAATGTCAAATCTCTCTTCTTTTCTCCACAGATGAGTCCAGAGTTCTGGATTGAACCCAAAGACAAGAGAGTCATCAACAATGGGTTTACCCACATGTTTTGAATAAAAACAAAATGTGTGTTTTTCTGCTCATTAACTGTATAACTAATAATACAAATGCCGTAGTAAAGTATGTTGATAAAAGGCAATAATAAGCCATATCATAGTATGTCAAAGAAAGTGATCAAAAAGACATAGTATAGTATTTTGAAATAAGTCATAGTTTAGAATGTTAAAAAAAAGTCATAAAGAAGCTAATGCCTAGTAGGTAGAAAAAGTCATTAAAAAGCCATATAATACTATGTTGAAGTAATTGTTTAGTATGCTAAAAAAGTCATGAAAAGTAATTATATAGTTTGTCGAGAAAAGTCATAAAAATTCATAGGGTAGCATGTCGAAAAAATGTAAATATAAAAAGTCACATTATAATATCTTCAAAAAAGTAAAAAAAGGCCAAATATATAATGTCGGAAAAAAGGCAGCATAATATATTGAAAAAAATCAACAAACTCACAGTGTAGTATGTCTTAAACAAGTCATAGTATTGTATGTTGAAATAATTCATAAAAAGTCATAGTATATTATGAACAGAAGTCATAAAAGGTCATGGTATAGTATGTTGAAAAAAGTGATACAAATCCATAGTATAGTATGATTAAATAAAGGCATAGTATAGGATATCAAAAATTATTAGAAGTCAAAATATAGTATGTAATAAAAAACAAATAATAAGTAACAGTACAGTATTTTGGAAAATAAAATAAGACAAATAGTAAAAATAAAATGTAAATATATAGTATTCTGTAAAAAATACATAAACTGTCATAGTATAGTATGTAGCTAAATCCAGAAAAGTCATAGTATAGTATGTTGAAAAAAGTCATAATAAGTAAAATAAAAAAAGTCATAGTATAGTATGTCAAAGTAGGTCTTGAACCCCCGTCAATGCGACATTTTCTTTTACCAAATACATTTTACTTGATGTCGATAAAAAGTCATAGTATAGCATGTTAAAAAAAAGTCATAAAAAGTCAAAATACAGTATGTTGTAAAAAAATATTTTTTTTAATGCCGTAAAAAAGTCATAGTAAAGCATTCTTACAAAAAGTCCTAATATAGCATGTCGAAAAAAGTTATGAAAAGTCCTAATATAGCATGTCGAAAAAAGTCATGAAAAGTCAAAATATAGTATGTCAGAAAAACATCATAAAAAGTCATATTATAGTATGTCGAAAATAATATTTTGTATTGCAAGTCTAAAAAGTCACAAAAAGTCATAGTATTGTGTGTCGAAAAATGTCATTAATAGTAAAAATGTACTATGTTGTAAAAAAGTAATAATAAGTCATAGTATTTTTTCTCAAAGCACATTATGAATGCAGTAAAGGGTCCCGGATAGGTCTTGAACCCTCGTCACTGCGTCGTATACTTTTGTTAATGGTAAAAGCTCTGCCTGGTGAGTTAAAAGAACAGGAATAATTTTGTCATGGTCATAGTACAGTTTGTTGAAAAAGTCATAACAGTATAGAATGTTGGAAGAAAAGTCCTAAACAGTCATACCATAGTATGTCCAAATAAGGCATTTAAAGTCAAGGTATAGTGTTTTAAAAAATAAAGTCATAAAAAGATAAATCGAGAAAAGTCATTATATAGTATGTTGAAATAAAGTCATAATAAGTAATTGAAAAACAACATAGTATAGTATGAACCTTATGAATGCAGTGTATCCCACGCATCAATGTATCATTTTATTTTGCCAAATTGCAGAAGCTCTACCTTTTGAGCTTAAAGACAGCTAGTTGCATCTTGGTATAAGTAAGAAATAAAAAGTAAAGCGTTAGTAAGTCGAAATCAGCCATTAAAAGTCAGGAAAAAGGATTTCCTAAAAAAGTAATTAAAGTGATAACACAGTATGTATTAAAAAAAATCATAGTATAGTATGTCTAAAAAAACATAAAAAGTAATAGAAGAGTACGTCTTTAAAAAGGCATAGTAAAGAATGACAAAACAAGTCTAAAAATTCAAAATATAGTATATTATTATATAATATACTGCAACATTTTCTTTTGCCAAATAGTGGAAGCTCTACCTTGTGAGCTAAAATACTTCATGGTAAGAAAAGTGTGGAAGTAAACTACAAAAAATGACGCTTAGTATGTCAAAATCAATCGTGAGTCAGGATGAAGTATTTCGTCAAAAAAGTCATAAAAAGTAATAGTCTTGATAAAAGTCATAATATTTTATGTCGAAAAAAGTCACAAAAAGTCATGGTATAGTATGTCGATATTATTTATAAAAAGTAAAAATATATTATTTCTTAAAAAAGTCATAAAAAATAATAAAACAGTTGATCTTGAAAAACGTCATAGTATAGAATATGTAAAAGTTATAAAAAAGTA
The DNA here is from genome assembly GCF_027596085.1 of Anoplopoma fimbria. NCBI lineage: Eukaryota > Metazoa > Chordata > Actinopteri > Perciformes > Anoplopomatidae > Anoplopoma > Anoplopoma fimbria. The sequence continues at coordinate 1,457,233 of NC_072461.1, forward strand.
AATATATATATATATATATATATATATATATATATGTCAAAAAGTGTAATGAGAAGTAAAAATATAGTAACTTGTATAAAAGTCATGAGAATACATAGTATAGTAACACTCAAAAAAGGCATAGTATAGTATGTCAAAAAAAAGTCATAAAAAGCAAAAGTATAGTATGTTGAAAAAAAGTTATAGTTTAATGGGTGGAATAAAGTCTTAAAAAATTTAAATAAAGGTAAAAAAAAGTATTGTAATCAGTTATGAAAAGTCAAAATTTAGTAGGTCGTAAAAAAGTTATAAAAAGTGATAGAACAGTACGTCTTGAAAAAGGTCATAGTAAAGTATGGCGAAAAAGTCATAAAAAGTCATACAGTATGTCGGAAACAATTCTTTGTATTTCATGTCGAATAAAGTCATAAAAAGTCATAGTATAGTTGTCGAAATAACCCATGAAAAGTTATAGAAAAGTACGTAGATAAAAATGCACAAGCTCTACCTGATGAGCTAAAACAGCAGTAAAGCCATGTGGCATGGTCATAGTATAGTTTTTTTGACAAACAGGTAAGTCGATATAATTAATAAAAACTCAAAATAAAGTATGTCGAAATAATTTCATAAAGTAGATAGTATGTCCGAAACAATCGTTTTATATTTTTTTTTATAAAAAGTCATTGTATAGTTTTGGAAAAAGTCATAGTGTATAGATAAATAAAGTATCTTGTAAAAAAGTCATAAAAAGTTCTGATAAAAATTATAGGACATTACATCTTAAAGAAAACCCTTGTGCATATTATGTCAAAAAAAGTCTCCAAAAGTCAAAATATAATATGTCAAAAATAGATTTTATTATTAAAAGTCAAAATATAGTTTGTCGTAAAAAAGTCAATATGTTGGAAAAAAGTGATAAAAGTTATAGGACATTACATCTTAAAGAAAAAAGGGGAAAAAAAGTCATAGTATAGTATTTCGAAAAAAGTCATACTATAGTTTGTAAAAAAAAAAACATTAAAAAGTCATAGCATAGTATTCCGAAAAAGTCATAGGATAGTATGTTCGAAAAAAGTCATAATATATTATGTTAAAAAAAAGCATTAAAAAGTCATAGTATAGTATGTTCAAAAAAAGACATAATATATTATGTTAAAAAAAAAAAAAAAGCATTAAAAAGTCATAGTATAGTATGTTCAAAAAGTCATAGTATAGTATGTTCAAAAAGTCATAGTATAGTATGTGAAAAAAAACTAAAAAAATCGTAGTATAGTATGTTCAAAAAGTCTCAAAAAGTCAAAATATAGTATATTTTATTATAAAATGTCAAAATATAGTTTGTAGTAAAAAAGTCCTAAAAAGTGATAGTACAGCATGTCTTAAAAAATGTCATAATATAGTATGGCGAAAAAAGTCATAAAACGTCAAAATAAAGTATGTTGAAAAAAGTGTAATGAAAAGTCATGTCCAAAACAATTCTTTCATGTCGAAATAAGTAGTATAGTATGCTGAAAAAGTCACACAAAGTACAAACATAGTATGGTGTAAAAAAGTCACAGTATAGTAGATCGAAGAAAAAAGTAATTGTAAGTATTTCCAAAAAGGTCATAGTAAAGTATGTAAAAAAAGCCCTAAAAAGTAACCGTAAAGTCAAAAATATAGTATGTGTTTTAAAAACCCCATGATGAGTTGGCACAATGACAAAACAAATATTAGAATGAGTTTTTTGCTTCATAAATCCCTCCTCTTCCTAAGCTCCCTTGTCCACCTCTGCAGTGGTGGTCTGTACATTGAAGTTGAACCCTTCACTGGTGGCTTCCATACCAGGAAATAACATACCACGCCACCATTGCCATGTATTTGTCATCTTCATTGTAGGTGTAAGACCTCATGAGTTATTGCACTATATAAGGATTTAACCTGCAAACTCTAGTTTTAAAAGCAGTCTTCCATCACCCTGAGATATCTAATCAGGCCCAAGCTACCGTTGTTTTATTGCATATTTGACTTGTTTATTTTAGGTGTTGGACCTAAAGATTTGCTGCTGCCTCCAGTCTTTAGATAAGTCTTTTATCACATGGGCTATTCAATCTGATACACTTGACTACATGTTTCATAGCATATTTGACTAAGTCATTTTGGATGTTGGACCCTCAAGATTCATTGCACAACATAAAGTTTCATCCCAAAACCTACAGTCCTCAGAGAAGTCTTCAATCATTCTGAGAAATTCAGTCTTTTAAAAAAAAGTATAGTATTTCATAAAAAATACTTTCTAAAACAAGTCATAAAAAGTCATAGTATGATAAGTCATAAGAAATCACAGGCATAAAACAGCCTAACAATATAGAGTCCTAAAAAATAAATATAATACTATGATATATAAATGCCATAAACGTTGTAGTATAGTATGTGACCGCAATGTCATAAATATACAGTACATGGAATGTCAAAAAAGACATAGTATAGTATGAAACAAAATATTTTATAAAAAAGACATGGTATAGTATTTCATAAAAAGATGGCATAAAAGCTGAAAGTATCAGATGTCACAATAAAGTCAAAAGAAAGTTTTAGTATATTATGCCATAAATGAGCCATAGGATGGTATGTCATATACATTGTATGCCTTAGCCAACCAATCAAGTTTCAGTTTCATCCATGTTTAGGCAAAATGTCATCACTTCATCCTTTTAGACATTTGAGTAATGTGCCATAATGAGCATTAGAATTTTTGAATTATGGCCAAAAATCGTCTTTTTGTGAGCACCAAAATCTTATCATTTCATCTTTGAGTTCAATTGGATGGTTTTGCCAAAATTAACTAAAATCCTTACAGGCGTTCTAAGGATATCCCCTTCACGGGATTGCGACGAACTACTTTGCAAGGCTGCAGTGCCAGGCTCATGAAAGACCTTTCTCTAAGAAACATTAAAAAAACAAAACAGAGCAAAGACACAGAGTACAGCAGACTCAAAGGAAGTTCTGTTTCCTGAAATAATCATACTTTCCTTTGAGAAACCTCATCATATGCTATCTCTGCAAATACTCAATTTCCTCACACTCAAAAGAGCCGTAGTTGGACGTGACTCATACTGCAGAGGCAGCCATGAAAACACTCAACTGTCTTAAAGACGCCAAGATATGTGAGGGAGTTTTGTCTTTAATATACAACATACCGTAAGTATTAAAAATGAATGTGTCTCTGTAGTACGGCGAAAAGAAACTCACCCCTCTCTACTGATTCAAGGAATCTGCAGCTCCTACACAAAACTTTGACTGTAAGACCAAAGTCTAATGCTTTCTGATGAGGTCAAGTTTCATGAGTGTTGTTGACTGAGATGGTTTGTAGGAGGAGTATATTTGCCAGATCACAGTGTGGGGTAAAGCTGAGGTGAAGTGTGTTTTTGATAGCTCTGACAGAGAAAAAACAGGCTGTTTGTAAGTCACCTTGGGGCCAAAAGTATTTCCTTTTGTGTGTGGTCTACAGAAAAGCATTATCAAGCAGATAATGATATTAATAGAGTGCACAATTCTCTCTCTGTAGCAAGTCATTTCTGGAGACTATTGCGTAAAAATGCTTTTGATGCTGCTGACTTATGAATGAACTGTGTATTATCTGCATAAATGTACAAACATTTAAACATCAGATGAATTCCACTGTTGCACAGAACTGGATCTGTGGATTCAAATGGATTCTTCTGAGGAGTGCCAAAGGAAGAAACCACTCTTCTGTGTGTAGGACAGTACTTCAATAGTTCAGAAGAGGAAGAGAGTTGGAGAAAGAGACGTTCCGACTCGTGGTCCAGGGGGGGAAAGGGAGGGATGACATTTGAGCCTGTTGTCCAGGGCTCAGATGGGGAGGAGAATTGTAAATCGGAGACTTTAGGTCAATGTGTTGTCTAATTCTTTAACGGTGACAAGAGGTCACGCTTTGATCTGTGGGATCTGTACAGCTCTGGGGAGGACTGGTTTTTGGTCTGGGCCTTGGATTCTGCAAAATATTGCGGTCACTTCCACATTTTTGGACCAATTCAATCAGATGTGAAGATCTCTCCTACGGAGACAGAGACAAAAAAATAAAAAGATGATGGGACAGCCTACTTTGTTCTGAGAATTTGCTTTTTGTTGCTGAGAAATTACCTGATGCTATACTATAATACCAAACTTCAACACTCAGGAACATTTTTTATATGATGTAGAAATATATAAAAATAAAAACCTCATCTTCATGATTACACAAGATATATGTGTTCTTTTGGATGAAAATTATTTTTTCTTAATTTGATCAATCTTTAGGAAATGTAAAGGACTTTTAGCTTGTGAACGGTTTACTTTTTTGGTAAATTACTGTTCTTACAGCAGTACATTGCTAAAGTCACACCTCAAGCCTGCCAACCAGTTAATGTATACTTTCTTCTTTAATCTAAGCTAAAGCGATACAATACTGCCTCAAGTACAAAAGCTCTCTAAGGCATGTTGTTAAATGGACATTCATAGTAAATATAAAAAAAGGGATTTAGGCCAGAAGCCCTGTCACAGAGTCATCCAGATGTTTCCATTCACTCTCTACTGCCAAATATTTAATGGAAGCAAAAATAATCTTTGAATTTCTACTTAGTGAGACAAAGGAGGTATAGAAAAGAAAGATTTAGATTTGTTGGAGCTTCGTCTAACACTCTGCAGTGAGCTTGTTGTTCTGCCATTGGCTGGTCCAAGTGGTGGAAGTGGGGCTGCATTGCTCTCTGGCTGACCTGGGTAAATATGCAAAGTGGTGAATACCATGTCTGTGCTTCCTCTGCTTCTGCACGGTTCTTTCCTTAATTCCCATTGCCTTGCTGTCCTCTATCTCTCCTTCTCATCCCCAGATTTGACTGATGAGTGGTCTTTTCCGCTCCTGTCCATCCCTGTTGAAGACCTGGTGATGTCAAATGCTGAATCGTGTAACGCTTCATCTCCTCAAACCTGATTTGCTCTTTCTTCAATACTTTATTTTTCCTCTGCACTCTCACGTTCTTCATCTTTCTCTTGCTCCTTGGAGCCCTCTAGTCTCTCCAATCTGTGAAGCAGCTTGTGCTGAACGTGCCTGGAGACCTGTCAGGAGGATAGACAATATCTATATAGGATGTTCATATTATGACACATGTAGATTAAATGTACAGTCAAAGTAAATTGATAGGAACACAGACAATATTTCAAAGTAGGTATTTAGCTATACTTTTGAACTCTTAACTGAATAACTTTAAATGAAAATCCAAGATCTATTGCTTTGTAGGCAAACCTCTGCTTTACCAATAAAGCTAAACTGAAATCAATGGAAATTGATGCAACATTCACGCTGATTGTGACTTAGTCATTGTTAGCAGATAGTGTGGCTTACTGGGTGTTGGGCAGTAATGTATGCTTTTCTGTAGACTTAAAGTAAATTAAAGGGTCGGTCGGTTTGCTGTCTTACTAGAAGTGGAGATTGTTATCAGTTTCCTTACTGTGGAGAGACTGGGCCAGGACGTGTTAGCTTGATGCAGGGGCTGAAAGTGTGCGGGGGGGTTAGACTCTACCAGAAGAGGAGAGATACGCCATAAAAAGCTATGAAGATCACACTCTGTAACAAGAAATTTGCCTCCTGGTAAATCTTAAAGTTTTTTAATTTCTATGTTGTGATAACGTCAGCCCCTGGTTAGCCTACATTCAGGAATCAGCTTGGTTTTTGTTTATAGATGGCGAGTGTGTGAAAACCATGGCCTTACTCTGAGTAAGGACTTCTGGAGTGCTTTGTGCAGTCGCAGGGGTAAATCAACAAGTGTACTTCAACATACAGATACAGGAGATATACAACATATCAGCATTTAATCATTGGCAGAGCAGTGCTGAAAAACAAAATATAACGAGTAATGTAACTATTTACTTTTGCTCTGAGTAATAGGTACAGTAATGTAAATACTTTTCCATGAGTGACATTTGTTGAGTAATTGATTTAACCTTTCAAATAACTTACCAAACACTGGACTTACTATATCCATTGTTTGAAATAGGGAAAACACATTTGACAATGTTACAATATATCAACCCCGACTTCAATGGTAGAATAGTAAGAATGCATGCATGTGTGTTTATTCATGTGGCATGTCTGCATGTGTATGTGTGGAGGTGAGAGAATTACCCTGGTATGGTTGCCTTCATCAGTGCAGAGTGTAATTCTAATTGGCTTTATTAGGGGGCTTAAATCTAATACCAGCTCGGTGTGCTGCAGGCTCTGTGGGTGTTTGTGTGTGTAAGTGTGTGTGCAACACTGTTTGATGTTTATGACTCACCAAATTTCTCATAGATTGTTTTCTATGTAACAGACATGATTAGATGGACTTACAAGGTAATAAAACTACATTCCCTCCTCTGCTTCAGCCTGGCCCCAGTCAATAGGCAAAAAACTGCATTTAGAGGTTCAAGTCCAATGAAGCAGCAGCACTGTAGCACCAGATGTAACGATACAGACTTAAGGCGAGAGAAAAGCTGCAAGAGACTGCACCGCAACATTTGACCCCATTTAAAAACTTGATACCAATTAGAGAGTTCTGGGAGTAAATAATTTAAGAGACCTAGCTCACTGAACACATACAAATAATTTTACTGGCATGCACACATGTATGCATGAATGTGAATGTGCATCTACACAATCTCACGCATTAACCTATGAAAATATAACACGCGCACACACACACACACACACATACACACGAAAGATCCCACCATGCTCTGGAAAAAGACTTCTTAATGAAGCCTTCCCCAAGTGAAAGTAGAGCAGAAATACATACTGGCCCATTTCTGCCTTTAGTTCACCCTCCTCTCCTCGCTCTATTCCTCTCCCTCACCTTTTCCACATGATGTGCTTTATTCATGTTTTGTTGTCTTACTCTGTTGTCTCAATAAGTTAAATCACAACCCCTAATTTATGGCTACAGGCAAAGACACTTCTACAAACAAGCTAGCTGATGAGAGGGGGTGACTGAAAACATACGCACCGAGTGGTGTGTAAATCTTAAAATGTCGGTTACTGTCTTTTTATTTATGGTTATTTACATAAGAAATGACAACCAGTGTAAAAAAAATGGCTCTGATGCAAAATGAAAAAGGCTGTGCACTGGAGGAGAGGGAAAGTGAGAGAAAGACAGAGGGGGAGAGAGAACGAAAGAGTAAATCCAGTGACACTGAGTGGGGAGCACTCAGGTGTGGTGAGAGGATTATACAAAAACCCTGAGTATGAATGACAGTAAACACCTGAATGACAGAGGCGAGGAGGGGCGGAGGCTTGTGTGTGTGTGTGTGTGTGTGTGTGCTCTGGGTGACAGTTTAGTGGTCCTGACTGATATGTGGAAAGGTGAGTGAATATATTCGCCACTCAATGCTTTGAGGGCAATGCTTGTTATATTGTATCATTCATTAGTGATATCTTTGATTTATGGTACAGCATGTATAAAGAAACTGAGACAATGATTTACAATGAATTTGGATGCAAACGATGGATGCGTTGGAATGAGGATGTCCACAAGGCAGGCAGGGAGTGTGGAGTAGGAAGATATCAATCAGGAGCGATCCACTGCAAGAGTTGGGGAGCTGTTTAGTTAGCAAGCGAGTTACATATTGAGCTATACAGCATGCAAGTAAGTCAATAAAAGGGCTGTAGAGCAAGAAAGAGGAGGTATGTTTATCTTACTTGCACTGTGTTTTCTTTCTCTTTGTGCTCTGTCAGTAAGGGATCGCTGACAAGGTCTCTGAAGCGAGCTTCAGTTTCTGAGTGAACACATTCTCTGTTCTTCTCTCTGCACCCTGCAACACAAACACACCGATCAGCACCTCCAATCAACACTTTGATGGTCTTTTTGTCTTCTTTAATCCAATCTTTTGCGCATGGTTCTTTATTTCATGACTTTTCAGCTGCCATGTCACTATTTAAAGATCTTTTAGAGAGAGTGTGTCGATTTCTATTCCTATGCAACTGGGTAAGCTGAAGGCATTTCAAACAGATTGTTCTTTACTTGCATGGTTAAGTTGGATAAAAAGCTTCTTTTTTTGCAAGCCATTAGAAGGAGTGCCAACACAAACCCACTCTTGTGGAATGCTAGAATGCGTTTTTAACCTTTGGCTTAAGGTAAAATTCAGAAGAGAGCAATGAATGTCCATTCCTAGATCTGCTCTTAGTGAAATCCCTCACCTCTAGAGCTATATCACTGTACAGCTCTGACTCTACATGAAGCGTGACCCCGTTTCCCCCACGGCGACCCCCTCCTTCCCTTCACAGCCTTGAAAGATAGAGGAGCACAGGGGAAAGGCCTGCCAAGGCAGTAGACACTTTTAAGCAAAGATTAAAGGTTTTTCTTTTTAATCAGTCATTTGGCAGCGATGTTAGCATTTCACCCTACTGCAGCTAAGGATCAATTTTTAATGCTGCTGTGCAGAGAGCAGACAGGGTGATTGGCAAGAGAGAAGCTATTTACAAAGGATCTATTTACAAATGTTCCATAGAAATATGCAGAGGGCACAATTGACATCTCTTACAGAATTTTAAATAAGCTCTTTTCCTCTCTCTTTCGTCATGAGGCACGACCTCTGTGAGCCCCTGATGATCACTGCTCTCTGTGTGTGTATGAGTGCATGTGTGTGTGTGTTCACTCTCATGTGTCTCACATGTAAGAATAATAAAGGCATCTATACCTCTCCCAAGTGCTGCATTGTATTACATTTCTCTGTGTTGTGCTGCCACAGGCGGGGTAACTAGGTCAATCAACCCTGGTGTAAACACATCACAAGAATCTACCAACAACATGCTAATGACAATGACTCTTTTTTTAATTTATATCTCTACTTTACCCACTCCTCTATGCCACAATGAAGATAAATAATAGACAGAAGTTTCTTTTAGAAGCACAAACCATCAAATTAATTTACAGTAAATCTCAGTGCATTAAATGGTGGTGATGTTTAAGATGTGTGCGAAACAGACTGGACACAATCCCACATTAACGACTACTGACATCTTCAGACCAACACAGGTTTATGTTTGGGCAGACCTGACACTTCTGTCTCCCCATGCATCAGCCTTCATATCCATCCATGAATCAAAACATTTATCCATCCATCCATTATCCAGTCCTCCATTCATTCGTTATCCAATCATCCATTCATTCATGCAGTCAACCAGCCTTCCAGCCGACCAACCCACACACCATTGATCCAATGATTGACCCTGCACTGGGTGGATCAATACTCTCTTAAATGGCCTCATTGTAAGCGCTTAGGCACAATGGCCAGGCATTGTTTGTGCAGTTCATTTCCAAGGTAGCAAGGCCGTGCAGGGCTCTAACCTGAGTCAACTCTCTTTTCTCCTCCACTTATGTGATAGCAGCAAAGAGAAAAGAGGAGTTGCTGAATAAGGCATTGAGCAGGGAGCATCCTGTGCACATGCAACAAAAGGAGCAGTGGTCCATGCAAAACGACTTGTAACTCACAACTGTTAGATGCGTCAGTTAAAGATGCCTGTGCATACAGCAGTTTTACAGACACATAACTGTACTGTTACATTGGGTGCTCACCAGGTGGTGAAAGCCAACACCAGATTGACTCTAACATAGTTCACACACAAGCGTGGTAATTTCTCAGTGGGTAGAACGGGTCATCCTTTAACTGCAAGGTTGGCTGTTCTATCCCTGGCTCCAACTATCTGCATGTCAAAGTGTCCTTGAGCAAGACACTCTACTCCACGTTTCTCTATTGGCACTCCCCTGCTCCTAAAAATGCTTAAAATTGGTTAAATGCAGAGTTCAAATTTCATGTATGTACCTGTATGATAATTGTAAAAGGTTTCTAGGGGGTGTAATAACTGATGATTGGGAGGGATTATTTTTGTATGAGTCTAGATTTTTTTATAGGAATATCCCACTCATTCTGATTTTAAACAATATATGGACCTGGAGGAGCAGTAGTATTCTGTAGACTTATGTTCAGTATATCACTGTGCAGCCTATTGTGGCTTAGTGTGCATACAGAAACCCTTTTGGGTTAGAGCTGGGGCCAGGTCTTGGCATTAAATGACTGGGACTCTGACAAGTCTCGGAGTTCTGTCACTGAGGTTCACAGGTCTTGTTAGCCAAGGTGTCGGCAGGGGTGGAAATGACTGTGTGTGAGTGTATCTGTGTGGGTGTATGTGTGTGTGTGTGTGTGTGTGTGTGTGTGTGTGTGTGTGTGTGTGTGTGTGTGTGTGTGTGTGTGTGTGTGTGTGAACATTAGACAGCACTCCTACCTCCACCTCCTCACCTGACACCAGCAATAAAACTAAACAGGCCAAGGTGCTATGCTATACTGTGTGTGTGTGTGTGTGTGTGTGTGTGTGTGTGTGTGTGTGTGTGTGTGTGTGTGTGTGTGTGTGTGTGTGTGTGTGTGTGTGTGTGTGTGTGTGTGTGTGTGTGTGTGGTGTTTGGGGTGTGTGTGTGTGGGGGGGGGGCACACTGGAGAAAAGGGGGCATGTGTGCTGCAGGGTTGTTGCTGCTGTCACCAATTTGCCGGGGCCTCCAGACGGGAGAGGAGCAAGGTGACGGAGCTGTGGCTTGATAAACACAGAAGCCCTGCTTCGATTTCCCATCCAGTCCACTTTGGAAACACATGGCTCTTCCTGGGCGCTCTTGGCCCAGGGAAGAAGAAGGAGGAGGAGGAGGAAGGGGGAAAAAGGGGGAGGAGGGGAGAAACACAGAGAGCCACAAGAGAGACATAGTGATGGGTGTGCTGTGAGGGAGAAAAGCAGCCAGGAGAACGAGTGATGGGAGGTGGCTGGAAAAAGATGACAGGCCTGGTGGGATCACGTGTATTGACTTCCACAGAGATGACAGACCATCCGTGCTTCCATAGACTGACAACACAGGGAGAGAAAAAGAAAGATTAAGATAGGAGAGGAAAAAAGAAAGAGAAGGAAATTAGAAACGAGAGTGATCCTCTAATCAACTTACACTCTCAAAAATAGTATTTTAGGGTGAAAACAGAACACACACACTAAAACTCCTCTTCTTTCATTCTCCCATTCCCTCCATTTCTTTCGCTCTTGGTTGGAAACAACTTCAGTGTTCCGCCTTTCAACCTATCATCAGAAGTTTAAAGACCAGCTCTAGTTGGAGGAGCAGAGGAGTGTCAGTGAGGGAGGTGAGGCACCAGACTCCCCTCTGCCCCCCTAGAGAGTTAAGGAGATCACATTTTAACCCCCCCACCGAACCCCACCCTGCCGCTCCTCTGCTCCATGCCTTAATACCAACATAAGAGGACAAGTGTGGGCTTTTAAGCACCAGTGATCAAACAGGAGCGGCTGCTGGTTGCGCTAGGCTCAAGACGGTTGGCCTAATAGGATTGGAAGCCCCCAGGTGAGCCAAAGGACACCTCCAATCAGCATGATTAGCCAAAGGCTGTGCAGCATTTCTAGCAACAGCATTGAGTGATGTACAGTGCTAAAAGGATCACATAGGTTGTGGAGAATGCAAGCAAGTCATGGAGTGCAGTGCCACGGTTGACTGTGCATGCCAAAGTTTTGTATGGGATTGATGGAGTTTAAAAATACATGCAATTTAAATGTCTCAGAAATTATCTTGACATTTTGACTGTTTGGTCATCATTATTAAGTTTACAGAAGCATGTGATGTGTGAAGCTGTGGAATAATCTTGTCTTCCTGGCTTCTTATAAAAACAGCACATGTTGTATACATGTATGCACACAGCTTTGATGCAAGACTATACATGTAGTACGTATAAATGTGAGGATCTGCATGCTCTCACCATCCACTCACAGTTCACTCACACTCACATGCACATACACCCAGATACACACACACACACACACACACACACACACACACACACACACACACACACACACACACACACACACACACACACACACACACACACACACACACACACACACACACACACTTTACAAACACACATGGACAGGCTTTTATAAACTCATCACATCCAAAAAAACAATTACCAGAGACTGAGCTCATCACTGACTAAGCAAAAGTCATCCAGCGTGTAAAACACACAATATAATTAGCACACATCAAGCTGCTGTGTCCTACTGTGCATTAATGATGCTTCCCTCTGTAGTGAATGATGGTTTGATGAGTGAGAAAGTGAGTGAGGAGGGGCTCTGAGGAGGAGCAAGCCATAATTTGTAGAAGGGGAAGAGAAGCAAGTGTGGAGGGAAAAGGACCAAGATGCAAAAACAGAATTTGACTGGTTTACCTTCGGTGACGCACACCCCTTGACCAAAAACAACTAACCAGAGAGATATATACATTTAGGGATAGATGACAGATTAAAAATGTAAATGTTGTTTAGCCTTCCAAGCAGTGCAAGATTTCAAAACTCATTTGAGGTATCAACTGACAACTAGTCCCAAGATTTGGAGATTTTGCTGAATCGAATGGGACTGTAATAAGAAGACTTCAGTTTGTTTTGTTGTTCAAGTTTGCAAAAGGTTTAAGTCTCAGTTTCATGGGATTTTTATTTATTAAATATTATTGCACTTCTGGCTATATCCCCATCTTCGACATTTTCATCAGCTGGGAAATTCTGTTGTGACATCATAGACTAGGGTGTGCGCAGGACTTTGTTCCGCTGCATACTTTTAACTTTAAACCCACAGAAAGCAGGGCAGAATCAGCTTTAAGCCATATATGATTCAGTGTGAACCCTTTAAGAATTTATGCATATCCAGCTAAACTCATATACTCAGAAAATCCTGAGGCTTTCATCTCCTTGAGATTTGAGGAGTCTGAAAACATAATTTGTCCAGTCTTTCTCATACACACCTTCCTGCCTGCCAGTGAAACAGGCTGTGGGGTCCAGAGCTTTCAAAACTTTTATCTCAACTATGGGAAGTAAAAAGAGCCATATAAATTTGTGTTGGTATGCTCTTAACAGGTTTCTGACCCTCTCCAATGTATTGCAGGATTGTGATTGTAGGTCCCTGATCACATATTTACCTGGGCTGTTGAAACAGCACATACATTTTGCTGTCAAGCTGGAATAACACAGCTAAGTGCAGTCCACAAGGACAGGCCACAGTCTATCACAGATTAACTCTATCATGAGCCTTACAACACTGATTTCCTCCAAATAAGAAAAAGTCCTGTCTTAAGATAGTCACTGAACCCACATCCCATACCCACACACACTCACCTTTTCCTTTGGCTTGTGGAGCAGAGGGACCACATTCTTAGTTGACACTTATCAAAGACACACACACACACACACACACACACACACACACACACACACACACACACACACACACACACACACACACACACACACACACACACACACACACACACACACACACACACACACACACACACACGCACTGTATGTACTCACATACAGCAAACACTCAAGCATCCACTCACTCATGCTACCTCAGTCTGCCTATTTAAACCTGGCACTAATAAATTTATATTTACTGCCTGCATTGAGGACTTTTAAATTATAGCGTACAATAAACCTGGCACACACATCTCAAAAGCTCTTTCAGGGGATGTTAAAGCAATATAGTAAGCAATTTTCCAAAGTGGATTACAAATTTCACATCCAGGTTTTATTGCACATTACGATAACTTAACCACATCTAAATGTTCCGCATAAATGGGAAATATGTGCTGCTTAATATGCTATTTTTCATTTTTTAAGAAGCGCTTTGCAAACCCTGCCAAGGGAGGGAGCATGCTGGTTTGTGTGGTGGGGGAGTCAATAATCTTTATGAGGTGGATTTTAATTACAAGGAGATAACTGAGTATCCTCCTCACGGCAAGCCTCCATCAATCTCTATTCTGCATCAAGCAATGGCACACATAGACACACACACACACACACACACACACACACACACACACACACACACACACACACACACACACACACACACACCACACACACACACACACACACACACACACACACACACACACACACACACACACACGCACATTACCACACATACATTCACGCACATGCACACGCACACACCCACACCCACACACACACATACACACACAGATGCTGATAACCTTTCAGACATGATTGATCAATCAATCAGTAATGTATTATTTTCATCTCAGCAATGCAAACCTACAAAAGCATATGAGGCAGGCGTTGTTAGATGGCATTGTACCACAAACACAAATACCCAAGGTTACGCCACTAACATATGCATGTACATACACACAGACTGACAAACACATATACAGACACACACGTACAGAGAAGCTGGCAGGGTAATCCAGCTAAAAAAGGTTAAGGCTGATGTTTTTCTAAAGAACGACGGTCTGTGAAAGGTCAGATCAATCATGTGCTATGCATGCCTCGTAAGCAATCTATAAAGAGCTTATTTTAAATAATAACATTTTATAGATCACCTAAAGACATAACTGTAACACCGGAAGGTAGGGCGTCCCTCTCTAAATAGTCTTCAAAAATTCAAATGGGACCAAACTTAATATGTTGAATGCAGCACATTTAATGAACCAGTGGCATTTCCAGCAAAACCACGCACAGAGCCAGTAGACGTCTCTGTTCAACAATAAGCAATTATTTTAAGGGAATATTGCAGTTTAGCTGCAGGAGGCTGTAAATGTGCCCTCGTCTTTAAACAAGTACAATGCCTTTTCTCTTTAAGTGGCTGATGTTACATTTGTAGTGTAACCACTTTAATTCCAGCTGTCTGGCAGAAGGCAAGCAGCAATTGAAGGAGAAGTAGTTGCCTGGCACTTTGTAATGGTGTAAATGTATTAGAACAAGTTTTGTGGCAGTTCAATGACTCTCTATGGAGCCAAGGGGAGATGAATCAGATTGCTGAAAATAATACAAGTTAAGAGGATATGGAGAGGCAAAGCTAAAAAAGAGACAATCTGAGCTTACCTGTTTTTAAATTTAGTCAGCAAAGAGGGCTTTGGGTTTGGCTTTTTAGGAATTACAGGAAAGAGAGCAAGCTCTGGGAAAAGCTGATGTAAAGGGATGGTTTGCCTCCTTATCTCTCCGTCTTATTAATAACAAAGTAGCTACAGGGATAGTCTTAGTGGGGTGTTTTAGGGGATCGCTGGTTGAACAACAAATCAATTCATTATGTACATCATCTATCATATAAAACTAAAACCTGCTTGGTTTAAGAGATATTGAGAGCTAATGAGGTTGAATTTGTGCTCCGAGTGATGTCATTTGAGGACACTGAATCCTTGTAGTGTTAATTAAAACTCAATGAAATGATGTAGATGAAAAATTAGCATGGCTGAAAGCCACAGCGAGGGGTACTGCTGGGAAAATAAGGTTTTCAAGTGAGTAAGTTGTTATTATATTATGTAGAGTGAATACAACTTCTAAGGATCTTTTAAAAAGATCACAATGAAAGATATCTGCAGTGACAATTAGCCGTTTGGCAGTTTGAGTTAAGCTCTGTTATTGAAAGCTACTACAAGGAGTTTTTTAACTGGTTATGAAACAGTCTCAATTCAATGGTGATGCCTCTATATGACCTACATAACCAAACGAGAACATCAGCGAGAAGATTAGCTATTTCTATATAGTTATTCTTAATGCCTGTCATCGGGTCCGATTCCCTGTGAAATTGGACATTTTGGCAGTGAGTAGTGCTTTAGCCAGTTAAAAGGAGCAGGAAGATATATTTCTTTAGATCATTTTTTTACATGTTATATTTATGGTTGTGGCTGGAACCCTGGCAGGATCAGCAAAAGGGACAAAAAGGACAGTGAATAAGCATGCATAAAACAAGAATCATCCTTTGTGGGTCATTCAACAGATCAAGAATTGCTGGATTTGAAATTATTTAATATCGATCCTGAATTGAGCCTCTTCCTTCCAGACTGGTATGTTATTTGTCTATTTTATTAATGAAATATGTTAAATGATGTAGTTTTACATCAATATATTCATATATAATTAATTTAAATGAACGTTAGCTGCATTTGTCGAGCAAAGCAAAGCTTTCTGTCATTATGAACCTGATGTCCAAAATGCACCAGGCAAATAACACTAGATTGTATTGCAATGCATCCTGCAACAAGCCGTGCTTAAAAATGAAAATTGTATTCAACGGAAGTCCTCTTTTTACTTTCTTCCAAAACAAATGCACACAGTAGCCAGATTGTTACCACATAAGGTAGTGGTGCTAATGGGAAATACAGTCTTCTTTCTGGGACAACAATAACACTATCACTTTTGTCCAAAGGGGCCACCAAACTTAACAAACAAATTAAAGTTCCTTGTAGTTGCTTTAATGCAGTTAACACTTTAAATCTAAAGTAATACAGTTGGGGGAAAGATGAAATCTGCTATCACAGCAGGTTGGATGCTTGGCTCACCTGTGACGGCTGCACTGTAGCTGTCTCCTGCTTGTATCTGTGTGACCTCGGCTAGCTGAGAATAGCTAAGAAGACAAAGAGTGGGGATATGAATCCTGTCATCCCCTAGACCAAGCTGTCCCTGCAAGCGTAACAATGATATCCTGTCAGTCACAGGATTAAATAAAAGTTTAATTCCAATGATTTCATTGCTCATAGATAGAATAGTTAAATAAAGACACATGTCTGAGTGGTATTTCAATTTTGGGGAAAGAGGAAGATTACCCATTTTACGTAGCCCCAGCAAGTGACAGATTTCTGTCATCTCATTCTGATTCATGCTGCCATGACATTCCTAAATGTAAACATGTTTGTTAAATTTGTCGAAGAGGAATTGTATCACAGAGTATCGTAATTTAAATGCATTTCTGTAAAGCGCTGTTATAATATCTGCTGTGTAAGGTAATATATGACATCAGCAACTGGCAATTCATCTTGCCTCAAATTGCCGTCACTGAGGAGGAAATACTGTTAAATAAAGGCCCACTGCATATTTCTTTCACCGGCCAAAAATCTACTTTGTTTCATATTTAATTTACCATCATGTGCAACTGCCTTGCAATGCAATCCCTCATCGGTGAGTGGGTCTGTGTAAAGATTCTATTCAAACACAAAGGTTTAATAACCTTAGCGTCTCACACAGCACAATAGAACGCGTTGTCCTCAATTTACATCTCTTTCTTTGTGTTTCTAATGGTAAGGCTGCTCAATTTGACTTCTCTCAGCTGTCCTGCTCTTCTCTTTCCTGCTCGCTCCTGCAGAGATAAAGGGCTTTCTGCACTGTGCTCATGTGCACACCGGCATGCCCTGGCATATGTTTGAAAGTGAGCTCAATATGTGTGGGTTTACATTTGAGTGTGTGTGTGTGCGCCATGCAGTAATCTGGGTCTTTAATTGCTTATTCGTATGTGCGCTACTGTGAGGATTTGTAGATGCGTGGCAGCATATGTTCCTGCTGCGAGTGTGTGTGTCTATGTATTTATAGTTGTGAGTGTATGTGCTTCCATCAGTGTGGGTGTGTGTGATTTTACTTGCAGTTAGATACAGTAAGTGAGCAGATGTGTCCATACCTTTGTGCACCTGAGTTTGTGCCCTTGTTTGTGTGTCTGCATGTGTTTGAACTTGTATATGTGTATTTTTGTGTGTGTCTGAGTGAATGAGCACTGTCAGGTGCTGCTCCATGCTGTGCCAGCTGCATCTGGAGCCATCTGTGTTGGTGCTCAGTGGGAGGGAAGCGGATGACTTTAATGTACTTGAACCCCAGACAGACCTTTCCCAGACAGTCGTCAGTATGAAACAAAGACAACTGGGCCCAGTCAAGCTGAACAGACTGATCTGGGTGGTGAGCAGGAGACAGACGCTTTGGTTACACTGTAACCCCCGGTCAGACTCAATAGGGAGCCTCTGGCAGTCAGATATACACAAACACTGGAATCTGTTTGTTTCAATGATAGAAGAGTAGGGTTTGGTATAAGAGGACGCTCACCTTTTATTAGCTGTCAAAGTTCTGCTGCCCATTTTCTACATTTTCTTTATTTTATCTAGCTAATGTTTTCACTATTTGGTTTGAATTACTAACTTCTCTGGAACTTGCTTTCATATTTTATAAAGCCTATACTGGTAACTATTCTTGTGGTGTTTACATTTAGAAATGGCATTCATGTTGATAAAGAATGCATTATGAGTACGTTGGGACTTGAAACCTGAAATTTAGACTTGGGCCTTGATTGGGAGAACCTACTCGTAACTTCTCCCTATGCCACTCTCTTAGTCTCAATACACTATCACATAATACAAATAAAAAGATATCCACTCAGAATGACAAACTGCACTTAACGCTTCACCCACAAAACTAAGAACAGCACAATATATCAACACACAATCCACCACCACAAAGAGAACACAGAGGCCTAGTAATGATCTTGCAGCAACAATATGATTAGTGAAGCACAAAATCAATTAATGCAGCAGTAGAATCAATAGGTGTCTCTCAGCATATATGTCCTGCAGTTAATTAATAAACAAAAAGGACATTAAGCAGCAGAGCATCAGAGTGTGGCAACGACTGTCATCAGTCACAACGTGTGTACTGATGGCATCAGCAGGAAGGGAAAGGGAAAACATAGACAGATATAAATGTGAGCATGGAGAAATACCGAACGCACCCACAGGCAATGATGCTAACGCTACGCATACATATATTTGAGAGAAGGAACATGCATAGACACACACTTTACATACAAACACACTCATGCACTTGACCTTACACATGTGCACAAACATGCTTTCTTTTAACCAGTAATTTTTTCATCTTCTCTTCTTCTCCACAGAGGAAGAACTGTAGATCAAGGGTGTCAATAATGCTCATTTTATTCTACTGTAGCAGCCCAGACCATATAAGAATCAATTTGGAACAGGCCCAGGGTTCGATGAGGCTTGAACTGTGTTGGAACCAAGCCCAGGGGTTTCCACCATCACCAGGCCGGCTCACTTCTTATTTACTATGCCTGATGTGTCCCCCTCATCATTACATTACAGACAGGTACATGTCGTCACTACCTAGCTTATAACAACGCATTTCACCTGAGTGTGAAAAGCAACGACATTGGACAGAAAAAAGTGCTTGTGCTTTCCTTGCTGTCTACGTCATTATCTAGGCTGCTTAGAGCTCGCATTAGAAGTCTATTGGATGTTACGTCTATTCAGGTCTCTGGACTTTTGAACTGCCTGACACAACTTAAGCAGACAGTTGACCCTGTTATCACACAGTTGACATTAGGAATCGAGACGATGACTCTAGATTGGGGATATATTTGTCTGTAATTTGGTTAATGGCATCAACTTGCTCACTAGTTAATTTAATAACCCATAATGTTAGTGATGGCTATTTAGATTTAAACATTTTACATTTTGTAATTTAAAAAAAAGAGTAAACATAAAGTGATTGGTTACTCCACAAAACATCTGTTCTTTCATTCTCCTGCTACCTTAAACACTTATTTGCTGCTCCTGTTATATTGTTACCATATTGATTCTTGCTGTGGCACGCTCTCTCTGACATCATTAAAATTCCTTCTCACCTCAATCATGTGATACAGCACAGGCTGTCCGTCTTTTAGTCTCAATAGGAGGAAAACAACAAGATTTCTATCGGTAATACTATTACCAGCTGTAATAGGGTTAGAGCTGCCTGGGTTTACCTTTGTAAGGCAACGGAAAACTTTATTAGGTTTAAGACCTTTTGCTTTCTACTTTTTCTGCTGCTACTGATACATAAGAACCTTTAAGCCCTTGAGAGAGACAAAGGTATCAGCTTAGTATAAAAAAAAGTTCAAGATGGCCCCTCATCTCACTTCTTCGCCAGCATCAAACAAAGTGTTATCTTTCAGGAGGTGGAACCTTTCTCATTTCTTTACGTGTTGACGGGAGTAGTTTCGGTGTGGCACTGTGCGGCTGATTACAGGAGGAGTCTTAATCAGGTGGTGCAGTCTGCACGGGGCCCCTGGGGCCGAGAGTGTGCTACATCCTGTCAGACTGCGCAGAGAAACAATCAATCATCAGAATGGCTCCAAGACAGAGGAGAGAGAGAGAGGGGAGGAAGATAGGAGAGATTGAGGAAGAGGAGAAAGAGAGAACATGATGAGGGGAGAGAGAGAGAATGAGACGGTGCCCTTGCAGAGACTAATATAGAGTTATATAGATGCAAGAATGCCTATGAAAATCCAATGAGTCAAGATAGACCAGAAGCCACCCTGTAAGAGTGCTGTGTGGAAGCCAAGGCCACGTCAAAGCTCATAACAACTGATGTCTAACATCTTCATTGCTCCCCGGCTCTCTAACCTTCACCTACATGTTTGTTTCACTGTCCTGGCAAAGCGTCATCCTCTCTGTCACGTTGTAAAAGTGATCACAGTTTGGCCGTGGTTTCAAACAACCTTGCAGATAAACACCAAAGCTGGGAAGAAAAAGAATGGGAGAGAGAGAGAGAGGAACAGAGGGATTGAGGTGGGCCTAGGTTTTACACTCTCTGGGCTCTGTCTGAGGGCTGTGTAATGATGCACCCCTTTAAAGAACGTCTTAAATGAAAGGCCAGAACAATCCTCTGTGACAGGTGGGATTCTTTATCTAACAGAGGGGGAGAGACAAAACAGGGCCAACAAATACACACACACACACACACACACACACACACACACACACACACACACACACACACACACACACACACACACACACACACACACACACACACACACAGAGACAGCCTCACGTTCACATACTTTTGGCTATGTACTTTCAAAAGGGCACGCACATACATAAACTACAGTAGATGATTCCCTGCTCTGACCATGTGAAGCAGAGGAGTTGAATGGCCAAACAGCAGATCCCATAACGGTGATTTATAGAATTCAAAAAGATGTGCGTTCTTGGCAAACCATGAAGGATATTAAGTGCTCAAAAGGAGGGCACGGAGACAGATCTCCCCCAAAAATCTTTTAATCTCTACTGGAAGAAAAAAAAAAATCTTCTCAAAATGTCTCAAAAATGGAAGCCGTTTGAGTGTTTATGTGAGAAACAGAGAAGGAATGAGAACACTGGTGTGATATGGAGTTTTGTATTGTTCTAAGTCTGCCTCTCCTGGCAAGGCCAGAAGTGGAAAAATGTTTGGCTCACCTCTTGCCCCATCCCCCAGGAGAAGACATTCCCACCATCTGAAAAAAAAAGGGAAAGAGGGACACAGAGAACACAGTAAAACCAACAGTCTGCAAACAATTCAAGAGAGGCAACAAATACAAGCCTGGGGTTAAAATAGAAAAGAAAAAAACAAAAGCGGAGGGAGAGAAGGGAAATGCGCAGCTGACAAAAGTGGCTCAAGCATCATACATCAAGCACTTGTTACCTCTCCCGGTGCCTGTGATTGCACATGACTGCAAACAAGTCAGTGATAAAAATCTGAAGAAAGATGAGACCGATCGTGCTGGCTTAAAAGATCATCAATCACGGCCCTGTAAGCTCAGATATTATTAGTTCAAGTAAAGCTGCACTCTTCCATTTTATGGACATCATAAAAGACTTTGGGGGGGTGGAGGTGGAGTGGAGGAGATCCCCCAGTGTTTTAACTAGGACTGGGATGGATGTGTTTGGAAAAGCAGACCGGATGGATGGACAGGTCTAATGTAGGAGCCCTAACTGAATCACTCACACAGCACCGGGCTCCCCAGGGGAAGGAATGTGGGATGGGAGTGTAAGGCCCTGCTTACAATATGTTAGCATAAGTCAAAGTGTACGGTGAATAGGGCTGTGCGTGTTTGTGTGGTGTCGTATGTGTGTGTAAGTGTGCGTGGGTATGACCTTTTAGATGTTCGGCAACGTTTGTACAAACCTTTGGACTCATAAATAGTGTCCAAGTGTGCATTTCTTTAAGATGTGACCTCTAACAAGTATCAGCATCAAGACTATATAAAAGGATCTGAGTATTACTTGTTTTGTATTTGCCTAAAGTGTGTGTGTCCTGGCTGATGCTGACACACTGACACCTATTGACTAAT
Organism: Anoplopoma fimbria; assembly: GCF_027596085.1. Classification (NCBI taxonomy): domain Eukaryota; kingdom Metazoa; phylum Chordata; class Actinopteri; order Perciformes; family Anoplopomatidae; genus Anoplopoma; species Anoplopoma fimbria. The sequence goes on from NC_072461.1 coordinate 1,479,206, forward strand.
ATTATTTTCTAAATTATGTGTATCACATTATCTGCTTAAGAACTATTGTCTGCTCTTGAATGTTGCTTTTTTTCCACTGTTAAATGCAACACTACAAAGACTTGTTGTACAATGGGAACTGGTCTAGAAATACCTTCCATCACATTGATTTACTTAATCATTACTATCTTCACTAAAATGTTTGTCAATCCATACTAGTAGTTCCTGAGCAGTGTCTATGTTTTACACCTATTCCACAAAACTTTTTTTTTTCTTTCTCTTTCTCCTTCTCTCTCTCTCTCTCTCTCGCTCTCTGCCTGCCAGTGAGGACATAAAGGCTAGTGTGAAGTCCATCACTGCCTGGTGAATAGCTGCCCTTTGTGCCTCAGAACTTAATTCACAGGCTGAAAGGACCCCGGCCCTGCCATAGCACCTCTGTGTGCTGCCTGATTTAAAAGAGCTTGCATGTCATCTGAGGTCTGCCTAAATGCTTTCTGTTATAGGTTCTATACACATTAAGATGTGTATAGAACATACAAAAATCAGAGGGCTCACCAGTATGGAAACAGTATTCCAGATTGTAAACCTAGTTTCTTTTCTATGTTAAATAAAAACAATTCTGGTGCCAACACTGTCTCGCAGTCACTAACGTCTACACTGTTGTCACGGAAACCTTTTTTCATGGTTGCCATGGCCTTATTCAATATACAGACCCCCTCACCCCGCTATACATTAACATTTTAACATATCCAAAGCATTTGGGGTTACAGCCAGCTCCTGGCAACATTTAGGCGTTGTTCAATAAGAAAATATCTGTGATACCCTTCCGAGCAATAACACTTTTCTTTTCTCCTACTTTGGCCTTTGTGAAAACGGATGGTTGCAGAGGGCATCAATAACACACCATCCTCTCTCCCTGTCCTTCTCTCTCCACTTTCAGAGACCATTGGCGGGCTTGTTAGGCCTGACACTGGCACCGTAGTGAACAAAAGGACTGCACGGCTTAGGGCTGCCCTGGAATGTCAGCGGGTTCACATTTCACATGCAGATGCGTGACCCCTGAGCCCTTTAGTGTGAAGGTGCGCTTTAACCTCACAGAAAAGCAAGAGGAGGGGAGAGGGGGGTAAGGGGCACCTTAAGGGGAATCCAGGATGGGGGTAGGGGTAAAAAATAGGACCGTCTGAGTTTGCACTGCTTGTATCTGCTCTCGCAAATGCTGTACGTGTCTCTCACTGTCTATCTTTTCTCTGTCTTTCCCAAAATACTGCTGTACGCAGTTAAACTCTGCTGATATACCTTATAGAATATTATAATTGTCGATATTCTGAAAACTTGTCAGAGCCGTCTCCTTTATATGTGATCTGTGATGCGCCCCCTCTCTTCCCCCTTCTCCAAACACATGAAAGCATTAACTTTTAAAGTGCATACTTAGGATTTCTCCCCAAATAATTGAAAAAGCACAATGGGAGGGGTTATGTAAGGCAAAAGCACTGTGAGCTTCGCAAAAGAAACCAAAGCTACTGTCATCTGCTCTCTGTAGGCCCAGGCAAGCACAGTTTCAACTCAAGGGCTTCGCACTTCTATAACTTGTTCTCCTTCCCTCGCTGCTTTCCCTATCCTAACTCTCTCTGTACTCATTTTTTTCTCTCCCTCTCTACTTTGCTCTCGATAGTGGAAACTTCAAAGACAATAATATCGCCTGCAAGAGCATGAAACTTCAAGTACGTTTGTTTGTTTTGACCCCGAAGCCCCTTGCTACAACCCTCCACCTCCAACTTGCAAGTCCTGCAAAATAAATGAAAAAGAGAGACCAAATCCAGAGCTGCTGATTTTCCAGCAACTCTCATTCTCCCATGTGCTTTTGTAACTTTTGTAGAGAGAAACTCTGGCATATGGCTCTGCATTTAATACAATGACCCTACAAAGCTGATGACAGAGGAGTACAAACTTTTAAATACATAAATATTCCACTAAAAAATGAAAAATAAAAATCAATACCACACAAATGTGTGTGCACGCACACAATGAACACATTCACACATTCACACATTTATGCTTTCACGCTGACTCATCTAGCTTGGCCTCTGTAGGTGTCTAGGTTGTGGATTGAGTTCAGATTTTTTTGGGGAAGTACAAAAGAGTCTCATCTATCAGCAGGTTGCTGCCTCCAGCCATCAGGGAAATACAGGCAATATAGCCTTATGAAAAATACAGCAGAGTAAAATAAAACTATAATGCTTCTAATTGAGAGCATTAATCTGGTCCAATATTGCATTGGACCAGATTGCATTTTTTTTGTTCTGTAACCAGACATGAAAACACCATCGCTATCACCTTAATGACTACTGTCAATTTCAGCACTTATCTGAGTCAGAGATTCTATTTTGAAAAGAGATTGATCTTTATTCATATCAGAGTTAATTGTTTATGGAGTCTACACAGAGTGTGTGCATGTGTGATGGGTTGTTTGTGCACTGTATTTAGCAGTTCTGCCCTCTAATAGTTGAGACATCTATAGCATCCACAGCAAGGCCAGCGGAGCAAGGGAGCAATCCATAGGCCTGGGTAGCCATGGCAACTAAACAAGGAATAGGCTAGATGTCAGGCGAGCATGGCTAAATTACCCATTAGAGAAAGCAGGAAGGGAGAGAGGGAATACTGGTCAGGGCACAAGAGGCTAATGGGGAGATAAGATGGCCAACATATAGACTACACAAACACGCAGGCACACACACCCACAAACATATAAATGCACACACACACAAAACGATGGGAAAACAGATAGGAGTTGTCACATAACGGTGCCGGCGCAAACACATACTGAAATAGGAAAATACAATTAAACGTGTACAAACTCTCACAAATAAACACATACAAACACATTACGCACGTGTATCAATGCAGTCAGAAACATGCCAATATGCACATGGGCAACTGTATGTGCGCTCACACACAAATGCAAAATCACATGGGCACACACACACGTGTGCACACACACGCACACAAGCATACTAAGGGCACAAAGGGAAGACAAAATGGTTTTAATAAATACGCCCTCTTGGAGAGACTGCTTGTGAATGTGAGGGAGATGTATTTATAGGAATCCTCTTGTGAAATCTTCTCTGCTCAACCTCACATTTGAGCACGAGAGAGAGAGAGAGAGAGAGAGAGAGAGAGAGAGAGACAGGGTTTTAGTGTGATATTGCTTGTTCCTTCATCCTTATCCTTGATGCATGGCCTTCATGGCCTTGAGTCTATACTAATGAATAAAAGAAAAAAGAATGAATCAGTGTAAGTATCTAAACCATTGTAGGAGTGAAAAGGTAAAAGGGGATTGGCCTGGCAATTTCTTCCTGCTGTACAGAAACATGCACGCATGCACACAAACACACACCTTTAAATATACAAACAAGCTCACATACTCACACTGTGAACACCATAGCCTGCGCGCACACACACACACACACACACACACACACACACACACACACACACACACACACACACACACACACACACACACACACACACACACACACACACACACACACACACACACACACACACACACACTAACAATCATACCAAGCACAATCACATGCACACACTGACACAAAACCCCTCCACACACAGAGTCAGGCAGCCCTCCTGACTTTAATGCTGCACATTCATTTGCATGCGCCATAATTAGCGTCAGGCACACAGAGGCTGGTCCTGGGGGAGCTCTGTGATAACCGCTTCCCCTTCTATTAGGGCTCTCATTCCAAGAGTGTCAGACATTGCACATCTTCATTGTGGGGCCTGCAGCGCATGGGCTCAGTGGAACCTCTGCCGCTGTAGCTACTGCTGTAGCACGCAGGAACAACACGATGGGGACAAGGTGCTGGAGAAAAAGGTGGAGGATGCTGGACTCGGTAGGAGGGTGTGTAGAGGGAGGAGAAGACAAAATGAGGACTGAAAAATGTAAAGAAAGAAAAGGGATGAGGTGATAAGTTTGGAAGACAAAGAGAAAGAGGGAAAGAGAGACAAAGAGAGGTAGCGCATGGCAAAGGCGGTTGCACATTGTGCAGCAGACAGACGGAGAGACAGGCTGGACAGAGGTAATGAATGCAGTTATTAAATTGTTTCAGCTGCAAAGAGGTCTATTCTTATGCCATTATAAAGGGAACAATTTATCCCCACTGATCGGCCCTGTCTCCTTTCTCCTCGCTCACTTTGATCTGCCGGCATATTGCCTTGATGTGTCCTATTCAATAGCGAATCTGGGGCAATTTTAATGCTTTTGTACCTCACCACCGCTCCACTTCTCCCTCCCTGTTTAAAAATAGCTGTTAATTATAAGTGCAGTTTAAATGTCTCTAGTGACCCAGAATTGCAGGTTGGAGTGAGAAGAACGGATAGAGCATCTCCAAGTTTAAAAAGAGCGAGACACTATTCCTTTCCTTCTTTATCATGCTCTCTTCAATCTCTCCTTTCTCCCCTAACCCCCCTCCCGCGTCTTTGTCTTCTCCATTCCCCTCCCCTTCAATTCTACTTCTCCATTCCTTTAGTGTTCCTCCACATTTCTTTTTCTCCATCTCTCGCTTTCTCTTTCTCCTCTGTGGCTTCTCTCGGCTCGGTGGGAGTGAGCAGGGCTGGAGGATAGGGGATTCATTTCTTTCTCTCCAACACACGAGAGAACTGCAGCGAGACATTGGAGACCATGGCTATGGAACCGCTTCAGTCTGCAGATTGTATGTGCGTCACACCAAGTCTTTGTATCTATCTCCTACACGTCCTCCTCTTATCCAGCCGCAGGAGTGGGATGTTGAAAGGAGAGGAATGTGAAGGTGCGCTAGGTAGCGCAGTACGAGGCAGAGGCGCAGAGTATACCTGTGGGGAAGAGAAGGGGCTGTGCAGGGACCTGAGGTGTGCACCTGGGGGGTGCAGTGTTATAAATAAAGCATTAGCCTCTTGAAGGGAACAGAGATGTGAGGGGCTGTCTCTGCAGCTCTCTTTTCCCCACTAACTCCTACTAACAGTTAACCCGCAGGCATGTACATGTACTCGTTTCATCGTTGAGGAGGTACATGTAACAGTGCAAAAAATCTAACGGTGGGACTGTCTTGCTTAAAAATCTGGTTACCCCTTTTTACTTAAGAGAGGTCAGGGATAAACTTTCATCACATTGAAAGTGACTGACATGACTGACGGATAGACTGATTCATCTTGTCGTTAATTCGTAAAACTGTGTAAAATAAAGTTGGATTGAGAAGAAAAAAAAAGATTCTTAAAGTGTGCAACTTAAAGTAACCTTTTACACTTTACATGTGAGACCTAATCTCCTCTCACTATTGTATAGTGGTGGTCTATTAATAAAAGTAAATAGAGGTATAATTCAGAATAAAATATAGTGAACTCAAACTTCACCTCACTTCCTCTGCACCCACCTTTCTAATATTGCTGTAAAAGTACATTATATAGCCATGCATGAAATTCTGTTACTGATGACACTTCACATGTTCCAGATTCAAAGCAATGATGTCATGGTTCATGTTTAACACAATGAAAGGACTTGACACTAGCAGCATTTTAAGTTTTATGGTCTGACCTTATGTTCCTTTCAGCAATGTCCCTCACTGAACTGAACTTACACAGCGTTCTGTTTGTTTGTCTGTTGGGCTCCAACTCAGTGAAGGGCAGGATTCCTAAAAGCAAATCAACCATCACAGGGTCGAGGTCAGATTTGTGCTAATTGTCTTGTTTAAAGTCCATCAAATTTTAAAGTGAATTGCAAAATAAATTAGCTTGACAACATATTGCAGACATGCTGGTTGCTTATAAAGAGTTTTGTGGTTCTATTAATAAAACAATATGGAATCCAGACCTTTTATATATATATTTATATATATATTCTCACCTTATTGTTCACATGTATCTGCAAACAATGAAATGAAACTGATCGGCAACACTTGGGGAAAGAATATAAGAATACTTTGGATATTGTGAAAATTGCTTGAAGCCAATTTACTATTCTCCTCCCCCCACTCTTATCTCATATTCTCTCTTCCCATTCTCAAGGTGTATGAGCCTAAACCTGTTAGGAGCCATTTGAAATGCTACACAACTGTATTTTTGAAGGAAAAAAATCAAAAGGTAATTTTCTCTCTCTTTTGTATCAGCTGCTAATACAACAGTTTTGAATACAACAGTTGTGAAGAGCTATGCTCACATTTCTATAGGAAAACGTATGCTTACCTCAGCACATTGTAAACCTAACTATTAACTCTAACTAAAAATAAATATGACCTCTTTATGAATCCACTGGCTGCCCAGGCGATGATATAAAGTCTGTCTCCATCAGTATACATGGTCCAGCCTGAAATTGAACTCACAAAAAAAGTGTTAATGTTGTCCTTGGTATGGAAGGTATGATAGTAAATAAAAGTTATCAAGTAGGAGTGTAGTGTGAGATTCATCTTTAAACATTAGCATTGCTTGACAAAACAACACAAGTGGTAGCTAGTGAAAGCTGCTCTTGGACTGTTTTCAAATGAGTCAAAGTAAAGAAAGCTGGCACTGGAACACGAGCTAAAGGATTCTTTCCGAATGAGAAACTATTAATCTTACAATAAATACTTGCAGTGTTATTCTTGCCAATGTCGAATTGACAACAAATCACAGTTTTGATCTTTGTCTAACAACTAGATGTGTTGTTTTATTTGTCAATAAACATGTCAACAGAATAGCTCTCATAAATAAAGAGTCATTCTGATGCATGTGTTTTGATAGTCCTGTGGTCTCATGGTCAGCCTGATAATTCTTCTATAAATGTCCATGGGGGTTGAATTGACAAGATTAACATGTCTGTTTTCCAAAACACAAGGGCACCTGACGAAGTGATTGGAAAGTAGGGGATACAGTCACCATTTGTTCCTACATACTAGCTGCTGCGTGGAAAGCTAAACTTTATTTTATGTACCTCATAAAAACCTTCTGAAGTTTTACTGTATTATCTAGTTAAATCAATAATCCATTTAGAATAGTCTTCATACATATGTGAAGAAAGCTTTTGGATATATCTTTTCTCTATCTACTACAAGAAAATTCCTTTGTATTGAGCACATGAACCTTAAAATACCTCAAGACAAACACCAATTGTATTTTACACCCGGGATAAAAAAGAATCAAAGATAAACAAAGTAAAAAGAGAAAAAAAGGATGACAGTGTAGAGACGGGGGTTAGAGTTTTGAGTTAATGACCTTGATAAGACCAGGGACACGGAGAGCCCGAGGAGCAGACGTGATACTTTTGCTTATGCTTTTAGATGCTTGTTTAAGAAAGGAGATGCACTTATGACTTCTGGTGACTAGTAGTTCTCTTGAATACCTATGTTGAATACACTTCCTGTAAGTCGCTTTGGATAAAAGCGTCTGCTAAATGACTGTAATGTAATGTAATGTAATGTGTTGCTGTGACAGCGGTGTAGTAATGCTGGTGACAAGGGGAAATGAGGAGCTTGCATTTCTTGGCTGGTGTTACACGTTAGTGTTGTTGTTAGTGTGTTTAAAAGTGAGGTACGAAGACATCCCGGTCGAGGCCATGCATGGTGACAGAGGCTGATACCAATCTAATGAGATAAGAAATGTATGCAAATGAACCTGGCCACAGTTCACACTAATCAGCTTAACGCCCCGATAGATATCAGCTATCTGTCGCATCGCACGCGCACACACACGCATGCATGCACACAAGCTCTCAGAAGTTAAAACAATCAGTGAGAGGATTTGCCATGCCATGTTAAAATTCCCAGATACTCAAACAAGCCCTCTAACATACTGTATAATCAAGATTGTAAGTCAAACTGTTCATCACACCTGTAAACTCAAAGGAATCTATAGGTACACATTTATGTTCATGCAATCAACAGCTTGAATACACAGACTATAAGCACGTGTAATCACACAAGTATAAACACACTTACATACACACAGCATAGGTATAAACCAAATGGGTGAATGGATGCTACTGTGTATGGGTCATTTAGTTCTTGGGGTCATGTCTTTGACAAGGTCAAGGGGCCCTGGCAAAGGAATGCAAGACTCAAAATAGCTGAACATAACAGGGAAATGTTTGAGTTGAGTCTAGTCGGCGGTCAATGTATCATTGACTGCTGTCAGGCGGTCAATGATAGATTTTTTAATTTCATGTCCTTGCTTAATTATCTCAGTGCTGTCAATCTATATGTCATCAACTCACATTGTAGATTTGTGGATTGTTCATCACAGTATTTCTGGTAGAAAATAAAATAAAGAGGAATTTATTTACTCCTTCTCTGTGATGCCTAATGATAATTGCTACTTTTAGTGACTCATGAATTAATAGCATATATCATGTTAAATGTTTTTAATCCTCTCAAACTGATGTCTTTGCAAAATAGCAGCCTTGTGCAATGTGTCAGGATGTCCTTTTAAATGGCGTGTGGTGACCAGGCGGAGGGGGAAAGTTGTGCCCCAGCTGTACTCTTCAACAAATCTCTCAGCAGCTATTATTATCAAGGGAATCCAGAGCATCCTACTTGGTCTGGGGGCAAAATGGTGACCACCAGCACTAGACGAGCCCTGGAATAACACAGCTGTCCTTCATACAGTCTGTCCACTGACCTTCGTTGCTGTCAAAGTTCTTGCAATTCGGACTCAATTTACTTTAAAATAAAAAATATATATACTTGACTTTTAAAATCTTTGATGTAGAAATGCCCCTATTAAGTATGTAATTCCCTTTGACAGGTAAAGATACCTATACTTTTAGAACAGAGCATCTTCTTAATGACACGCAATGAGGAAAAGACATAAATTGAAACTCAGACTGTGTTAGGAAAGTTAGGAAATGTGGACAACAGGAAGTATTCTGTGTTGCAAATAGATATGTAAATAAACAATATCCGTCCAAGAGTATCTGTTGACTGGGAGTGTGTTCTACACATCATATGGTTATGTCAACAGCTACAATAAAGCCATGAACCTTTGGATTTTACATATTTCTGCATGCCCTGTCTTTGCATCCTTCCTTTGTTTTGACTCTTCCCTCTCAGTCTGTGTCTCTTCATGTCTCTCTGCCTCTTGGATCTCTCGCTGACATTCACCACTAAGCTACCTTTATCAGTCGACCTATTCTTAAGCAAAGCTGGGAAGAGACATCTTTATGGAAATCGCCGCTCTGCGTGTGTTGATTTGCAAAGGGCATGAAAGCTGTTTGGGCTAGCCTAACTCTCTCTCCAGTTATACAGACGGAGACACTGACAGTGACTTCCACAAAGACAGACAGTGACGTAGAGGAAGTGAAATAGAGAGCACCTTGCTATAACTATATTGGTTGGCTCCAGTATGTTGGCGCCCATCTTATCTGGCTTGATTCCCACACAGCATTCATCTAATGAAAACCTGGCTGGCTGGCCGGCTGGCTGTCTCATCAAGGCTCATTGCCAAAGGTTCCTCTCCCCTGCATCAAAGTCACTCTGCTTTAACGTAGCTTTTATCAATGGCCAAGTAAGAGCAAATAACTTCATAGAAAATTTGAAGGAAACCATAAAAAGAAATCTTAAGCAGAGAAGAAGGGAGAGGACTAGTAATTCTTTAGGGGCACTTAGGTGGACTTATTGTGGTAACAATCAAATCAGAGAAAGGATTTTTACTATGCTTCTGCAACCGTGTTTGCACACATTCATAACACACATGCAGACTCAAATACAAGTATTATTTCTCACACACAACCAGGGACACACAGAAATGCACACACACACACACACACACACACACACACACACACACACACACACACACACACACACACACACACACACACACACACACACACACACACACACACACACACACACACACACACACACACACATGAAAATGCAGACATACATATTAAAGGCATTAAATGTTGCATATAATACACATGGTACAAGTACCCTACATAGCCGTCACGCTTTGAAAAAGCCCCAAGTGTCACATTACAGTAGACTGCTAAAACTGTGTTGGCTGGTGAAAGCTTGGAGACCACAGCCAGACTACAGTAGCAGCCAGTCCCCCAGTGGATGACTGGGCTCAGAATATGAGCTCAGTCACTGTAACAAGCCCCACTTAGTCACTGGCTCTATCACAGGCTCTCTCTCCATAGACCCTCTATGCAAACAGGCCACTTAAAAACACCATTACCGGGAGATTGCTCAAGCCTTAGAAAGCAGTTCTGAAGTGGTGTGTGTGAGAGAGGATGAGAGGACAAACAGCGGTTTGACGAACTGAGAGAGGGATGAAAATATTGAGTAGGGGGCTACGGAAGGAGAGGTTTGCTGAGGAAGGTATTGATGGCACTAAAGGGTCTACTTCTAATTAGACAACTACTAGTTACCCGTCGTTAAATGGGTGACAGTTGACACGACTTAATGATAACTACATTATTCTGCAAATGTGGAAATTTACAATGGCCCTTGTGTTGAGGTATTCTCTGAAGTAAACTGCACTGAAACAGCACATTTGGAGAACCCATACACCCTTTAAAATGATTACCTACTTTGTCTGTAAAAAAAACCTCAGTTTTAGCTTTTAAAGCTTCTGTCTTTTGTTAGAGCATTATGTGCAACATGTTTTAGGTTAAGCAATCAGATGACAACATGTCCCCTGACTCCAAATTAATTTCCATTTCGGGTTTATGAGAGAAAGTATAAAGATGAGTCACCCATGCTGACCCATGATGTCCTATCTTCGAGCCATTATTCCCTCACTGTCTCACTCTTCCACCACTACCTGCCCATCCGTCTCCCATTTCTCTCTCACCCCTTCCCAATTTCTCTCATCTCTCTCTCGTCCAGCCTCTCATCACTTGTTCATAACTTCACAGCGGTGGTTAGGCAGAGTCACAGTTTCCATCAAACAGACCACGAATGGATATTTTTAAAGCAGGGGCTCACTTTGAGCAGCCTTTCAACAGAGAAAAAACTGTGCCCAAACATTAATGTCATGTTACACAGAGGAAGGCATGAGGTAAGTCTCACTCTCTCCCTCGCTCCCACCTTTCACTACTTCTCTCCTTCCTCAACTGTTTTCCTTTCTCAAGGGTTTGTTGCATCATGACTGTGAGGTAACTATATGGGTGTACCCGCCGCCACCTTCACTGCCCCCTTGCTGTCCTCTGGACCTGTGTCAAGCAACGGAGCAAATTGGGAGTGGACATGGGTGCATGCCAAAGGGTTCTGGGAAGTACTCCAAAGTGCATATTTGTTGAGTGGGGAAGAGAGCGGAAATGGCCTGGTGTCTCAAGGGAGGCACGGTTGAGAAAGTTGGGTGAAGCAAGAGTGAGATACACAGAGTTAGTTGGGAAATTGAGTCACTGGTTACAATTGAGGAGGTCGGCGGAATGGGAGGGTTGCAATTGTGTGAGGATTGACTCATCACTTACAATAAGGTTATTTAACTGATTTGGAAAACTTACCACATTGTCCTCTGGGACAACCTTATAGACGGACCCAAACAGATGAGACAGTGGGGTTGAGTAAGAGTTCTCAGATTGATATATTGATAAATGTAACATCCATTTAAAAATATAAAAAATTAGCAGTATGAAATACTGTACTTAAAATCAGCCTTAATTAGTTACAGAAATTAACTGCAGAAATCATAACAACTTGTTGACCAAAAAACAGGGGCATGGGCCACAAATCAATCAATACAACTAAATGATAAGTTATTGGTGCTGACACATTTGTAAATTCAGCAGAGTTCAGACACAAATGGGTTTGGGACTTTTTTTGCAGTTTGTAAGTTTGGGGTTGGGCTGGATTCTTTTCAAATATAACTTTTATGGTTAAATTATATAATAAGAACATTTTCTCCCTTTCTCTCTCTGACTGTCAGTCACCTACATCAATGTGTGTCATGCGTTGCAACTACATGCAATGCCCGCTTTGAATCAGGAAGAGAGACAGTGTAGCTAACATGTTTCATTAACCTGGGGAGCTATAGCACTCAGTTAATTGAAAAATTGCCAAAGGGCAGCTTCTTAAAATGCTCAATGATTCTGGGAAGGCTATTGGTTGGTGTAAACATTATGACAGCAGATAAAAAACCCAAACGGCCTCCACAACTTTTAAAGAGCTTTGCACTCGTGTCTCTTCAAGGTTCTGGATGAACTTAAAACACTTTGGACCGTTGTCAAGTTCAGCTGGGAAAGAGGTTATGAGTTTACCAGCCACGTTTATCTGGCTCATATAGTGAAAAATCAATGTCCCAGACATAACTGAAATATCAGGAACAAATACAATTTATAAACAATTTTGCTAACCATGCACAGTTTTACTAATATAATGTGTATTTAAAAGAAATCTCTTGACAGTTCTGATTAAAATAGTGTTACTTGTAGCTTATTCTTTGAGTTAATTATTGATGGAATGTCCAATATTACAGGACTTCTGTAAAAGTAGCAGTGTGTCTGTGAATGTGACTCTCACACAGCATGTGCACCATCAGGAGTAGCCACCTGTTGATATGCTTTGTGGATGTGTGTGTGTGTGTGTGTGTGTGTGTGTGTGTGTGTGTGTGTGTGTGTGTGTGTGTGTGTGTGTGTGTGTGTGTGTGTGTGTGTGTGTTCCATGCTATAGGGCTGGCCTGTGACATGCCATACTTCAGTGCCAGGGGTTTTGTAGGGTCAGTGCTATGTCACACACCTCCTGGAAAATGAGCGACCCTGGAACAAAACAAACCGCCTATACCCCACATATTTTTTGCTACCGTGGGCTAGGGCTGTTCTTTAAAAAACAAATACTGACAGCAAATATGTATTTACTTTAAGCTTTTGGCATGATATTTTGTCTCATCACTCATATGTTGCAATAACTGACACTTGGCCAGTTGAATAAATTCCAAGCCCTGATGGATCATTAGATGCCGTGATTTCAGTTTTGAACAGATCATTTTTTTATTCTAAAGCAAACATGTACGGATGTTTTTCAGGTTTTCCCTCTTATGTTTTCATTTCAAACTGGCTTCTATTTATAGCGCAGATCTCACTATGGCCATTGTGTTACAAAGGGGAAGAAGGCAGAGGTGGATGAGGAGCAGCCCACACAGTGACCTCTAAAGATGAGAGTGAAATGGCTTACCTACTTGACAAATGCCATCAGGTGAAAAATATGTTTCGGCTCCATATTTCCTCATGCTGGTGAGGTGTTCACAAACATCACAAGGTCAGAAAAGCAACATCAAACAGATTGTTGAGTCCTTGTGGGATCAGGCTTTCTTGGCTGTCTTTTGTATTTTTATTTTGTCAAACATACGCACTCACTTGAAAAGGCACTATAAAAGTGCTTGGATATGCAACAGATGCACAAGTGTAACACAAAGACACATACAGACAACCGTAGACAGAGACATGACTCATAAACACCCTGATACACAGTTGAATGGGTTAAAAAGTGGCAAATATACACACAGTAACCTCCACAATCGCACATACATAACTCAACATCACACACATGCACATACCAAATGCACTGGCTGGCATGTGGGGGTCATGCATAGCACATAAACTGGATGCGGCACCTTCATGTAAATTCTTCCCTCTTGACAACTGAGCATTCTCATAAGCTCCAGTAGTCAGCTGTCTACTGCATTCTTCAAGGGGCAGGCATGACAATATGTTAATTTAGGGGGCCTCCTAGGTGTGTGTGTGACTTTGTGCCCATGTGTGCTGGTGCCTAGATGCATGTGTGCTTTAAAGGTATTTTATGCTAATGTGTGACAAAAGAAAAGCACATGAAATGAAATATATAAATACACACGACCTGTGTGAATAATGCTGTAATGCAAAAGGTGACAATAATTTATTATCCAATTACATGTCAGTATTGCACTGACATGTTTGTCAGTGCAAATATGAAGGCATCTTCATCCAGCTGTATCAATGTACTCCCCACTGTGTGGCTACAAATAGACGTGCAAAGTGGCTCAATCCCTGTTGAATGTTTATCCAGGGAGGTGGATTAGAGCAAAACGGACATCTCCGTGCCACAGTGCTGAGCCTCAAACCCCCATAAGCTTGGCATTTCCTGCCCTATGAGAACCATAATTAAGAGGGTGCTGGACAGCCTAAGAGCCTGAATCCCCAAGACCTTCATGTGGCTTTTGTTCAGCCAGAAGACATGAGACTATAGGAGGAGATAACAGTAACAACTCCCTAACAAAGAGAAAATAAAACACAGACATGCACGTAGCTCATAAATGATAGAAATTCTTAAAATAAAAGGGCATTCCAGCACGCAGCAGGCTCTGAGAATATGTCGATGGACACGGCTTAGAGCACATGCCTGCCAGGACAAGCCAACACACATACAAATGCTAAGAGTTAGCAAGGGGTTACCGACACGCCCCTGGCCTTCCCACTCCCTCAAACTCCACTTCTTACCCTTTGCTTTGAACACAATGATTCATCCAGAGAGCCATACAGTGCTTTACAAGGAGCAGCACAGGGGGGGGCAACAATTAGTCTGTTAGTAAACAGGTCCGTCAGTTACAACTCCCCGTCCCCGCCTCTGTGCTTAGATCGCCCCGCCCAACCCAGGAGGGGGTGCTTTGTATCGGAAGGTGGAGAGTGTTAGACCACTTGAGCTCCACTTCAGAGTGCAGAGAGAGAGAGAGAGCGAGAGAGAGAGGGAGAGAGAGTGGTACGACTCCACTCCCTCAACTTGTAAGTTACCATGAGTACTTCAGATAAGTTTGAAAAAATGTCACTTAAAAAATGTATATATATATATAATTATTTCTCTTTGAAATAAGGGAGTTAATGAAAAGGGCACTCCTCATAATAAAGTCAAATGGGGAAATAAAGTCAACTCCTTGGTTAAATTAATAAGGAACTGAGCAGAGGGGATTAAGGTATAGCTGGAACAAAGACCTTCCGCATCAGTGGACTACTATGTATATTATTACTATTGCATATATGTGCAGGCCTGTCTGCATCTGTGTGTGTATGTGGTACTTAAGCGAGAGCGTAGGGCAGGGAGGGCAGGGGGTTCAGGGCAGCGTAAGGTAATCCTTTAAGTGGGAGACTTTAACTCTTTCAGAAAGTAAACAGGCAAGCAGTTGAGGGAGTATTGTCGTTGGGTAGTGTTACAGAACTGCATGAGAGCCCCGGGGTACGGTATGAGTGACTTTAGGAAGCTATGTGTGCAGCGGTGAGGGGTAGCGTGTGTGTGTGTGTATGTGAACCTCTCAAGCCATGTCTCAAACTGGCTCTAGCCTTGAACAGCTCTGTGTCAGGGAAAAAGAGAGCAGATGCCTCTTCACTGGGGTGCAACGGGCCACCAAATATCACTGAT
Source organism: Anoplopoma fimbria (assembly GCF_027596085.1). Classification (NCBI taxonomy): domain Eukaryota; kingdom Metazoa; phylum Chordata; class Actinopteri; order Perciformes; family Anoplopomatidae; genus Anoplopoma; species Anoplopoma fimbria. Next base: position 1,494,544 of record NC_072461.1, read on the forward strand.
CATGTCCCAATTCAATTACAGGCCACCAACCGATGCATAACAGAATCTGTTTGTGTGTGTGTGATTGGGTGTGTCCTTGAGTCTGTATGTGTGTGTCTTGAAGTGTGTGTGTGTGTTATGTGTGTGCGGGCATGCGTAGCTGGCGTGTTAGTGTTCCGGGGTTAAGGGGGAAGGAGGAGGACCCCGCACAGCTGACGGTCAGCCATGCAGGACAGAACAACACAATAACACTCTTGTTAACCAGGACATGGCATACCTCCCACCTGTTATCCCCAGAACCACACACAGGCAGACACATGCTTGCACATGAACAGACATACTTAAAACACACTCACACATGCACACAAACACACACACAGAAACACACACACACTCTTTTTCTTGTACACACGTAGACCTTGAGAACATCTTTCAGCCTCATACCGGGAGCTTCCCCGCGATGGCTCATTTGAGGCCTCTCCTTCCTTCATTTAGCACCACGTCCATTTATCTCTGGTGCTGTCGGGGAAGTTCTCATCGCTTAGCACACTTCCTGTCTGTCTGTCTGTCTGCCTAAACACTGTAAACACACTTCTCGAACAAACATGTTTAGTCTGAACCTGGCCTGGCTGGAAAGGAGAGGGCTTGTGGGATTACTGGCACACTAGTGTATCTTGAGGGGAAAACAGACACAAACTGCAATCTGATGCTCTCCCTGGCTTACAAAATACTATAACACACACAAACACACTCAAATGCAAAAGTGTGCACATTATTTTGTTGACATCTCAGTCAAAGGTATTCAGAAAATATAAATTAAGTCTGGCTGTCACTAAAGGCAGTAAATCCATATTTTTCCATATTTCAGGTGTGTAAGCATACAAATACCTCCAAATGTATTCTTCAACAAGGAGCCAAAATGAGTTGTTGTTTGAGTTTTTACAGATATACTGTATAACAATGTTAGCTTTGAGGAACATGAATTAATAATATACTGGTATTTAAATGTCTTGAACTTCATTGCTTTTGGCAATTTTGTACGTGTGGAGAGAGTTTCTGTGTGTTTTCTGTGTCTGTTGCTGTTGTTCACTTAAGACAACATATCAGTCATAGGGTCTAAAGCCATAACTCAGCAACTTTGGAAAAACAAAAATAAGCTTACTTTTCACAAGGGATCATACATGCATACACTTCTTTGTAGACCAACTGTATCACATTCATCATTCCAAAATGATATCACGATATTTGTGTGTTCTGTATTACAGTATATTCAAATCCCCTCTTTGTTTAGACAGCTCAGCCATGGGAAACACTGTGTAGACTAAATCTATACAAGATGGAGACTTAACTATTTGCTGAGTGAGTTTGTGAGCAACTGAGTGGGTGAGTGAGTCCTTCAGTCAGTCAGAAATAAAACACAAATATGGACCCTGACTGAATATGGGTTCAATGGCAAACAATTAACAAACATGATGACACAGTAAGACATTGCTACCCAGCGAATATGTTGTCACTACGAGAGTTAGAGTCAGAGATATGCTTCATCCTCTCCAGTGAGAGAGTAATTTGCTGATGAACATGAGAATAAAAGATTATTTTCTTTGCTGCATGATGAAAAAAAGTTCAGGCAGGTCATGGGTGAAGGAACATCAGCATTTGCAACTCAACATGTCAACAGTTTGTAGCAAAATTAGCTGTTCTAAAAAACTTTTTCCATACGTTCAGATAATTCACAGAACTGCAAACCTATTGAACAATCCAGTTACATCCCCATTGCAGACTTGTTGTCAAAGCTTTTATACATAGATTATTTACTGAAGATCAGCCTGTTACTTTAGCTTACTAAACTTTGATAGCTTTTTCTGTTTTTCTTTAAAAAAAAGTATTGATATTTAGCTTTATTTTTGTTTATCTTTTATTTTATTTATTGATTTGGCAAGAGTATTTAAAAACTTTTATTCTCATTAAATGAGAAAAAAAAAGTAATGGAACTGAGTGCGTAAGCAAGTGATTGAGTGAAAAACAAATGAGGCTCAGGAGCACGTTTGTGTGTGGCGGGGCTAGGGCAAAGGGCACGAAATGGGGAGCGAGCGAAAAACAAATTCACAATGCCAGCCCAACTTCCAAAAGTGTGAAAATCTCTATAAACCCATCAGCTCCAATAACGGGCAAGACTGAATAGATGAGAAACAGAGGAGGCGGAGAGAGAGCCAGAGCAGAGCCATAGAATGAACTGGCCTCCCCCCATTCACTTTGAAATTTCCTTCTCCACAGTCCCTTGCACACTGTTAATTACTGGCCAGGCATTCCCCTGCCACCTTTTCACACATAACAAGCGCCCCCATCCAGACCCACTGCTGGAATATGCTTGCAGCCGAAGGATCAAGACCAATTATGGCCCTAAGCTGGACCTATTTCTGTTTAGTCCAAGGGGGGCAGAGAGGGTGTTAAACAGGGAGAGGAGGGGAGCAGAGGTGGCGGAAGTGTTATTTCTCCCACAGCATAAATGAGTCTGTTTATTCATGCTTTGCTTACTGAGTTCACTGCTAACTGTAATATATAAAAAAAACTTGTAAATTTACGTTTAATGAAAAGAAAAAAAGAAAAGAAACATGGCTGGACGTCAAACATGATGGTTATCTGTATATAGGAAGTCAAAACACATCAACAGCTTTTTTTGCTTTTTCCATTTAATTGCATACTTTCTTTTAAGACCTTACTAACTGACTAAGTGAAGCCATTTTTCTGGCCTTTACTACCATCTCTGGTTAATTTTAAACCTTATTTGAAACAATAGAAGGGCCTTTTATTATTGATTTAAAATGCATTTTAAGTTCTTGATTTTGCACCCACATAATTGTAACAGATTGAAAAATAACTTTAGCCCATTTGCCAATAAGCTTGTTTATAATATCAGCATGTAGGACATCTATTGACAATTTGCTTGTTATGAGTTACATTAATGTTCCACAAATTCGTAATGTTTAAATGACAATAAAATATCATACACCATTTAATTAAAAAAAATTAAGTTTAACTTGAAAGATTAATACTTGAAATTCACAACATACACTAAAAATATTGTTAACCAGGCTGTAGCTCAGAATACACTGCATAGATGAAAATATGTGGACATCAGAATTTTCCACTCATATTTGATTCAAACTATTTGCCTTATGGAAAGTACAAAAAGTATATAGACAGGAGAGTCTACATTTTGGCAACATATATGATTTGGCAACCTATTGCAGTAATACCACAATCAAACACTGCTGGGAGCACTGATGTTGACCCTGTCAGTAGATCATGTATTGATATTATACCTCGGTCATGTAAATTATTAGCTAAATCAAAATTACTGGTTAGATGTGTAATAATGAAGGCTATCCCAGCTGATCTGCATAATCTTTTCATTAGCTAAAGTTGCCTATTTCTCGATTATCTCTGGCATGGGAATAAAATTCACTCAATATAGTAACACATTTTTTTTTTTATGCAAGCCTGCCTCCCATCAGCATGACTTATTCAGCTGAAGCCCTCGCAGGTCCAGGACTTTGAATGTGAACTGTAAAACACAACGCATTTATTAGCACAGGGCCAAATACATTAATTACTTTAACATGGATTATTAGGTCCCACTGTTGAATAAAGGGCTGGTCGATATCACCTGAAATCAATATCATGATTAATTGTCACATTTACCACAGCAATAATTAAAGATAAGAAATCGTATTAATATACCTGCATGTACACCATAATTATATCACTTTTAAAATGTTTGTTAACCAATGCTGACTCCACTTACACACTCCAACATGCATTCATTCATTTCACAGTCAATGGAAGTCACTGTTAGGGTGGTCTTCTTAATCCTTTTATCACATGTACACCGTCTAACAAACAGAGGTGATTTGTGTTTCACGCTACAGCTGCAGATAAAATAACTCAAATTCATAAATTTACCAAAATGTATCTCACACACATTCACTATAACCAGCACTGTGTTCTTCTTCTTGTTTAAGTACTGGCAGACTCTTGTGCTGTTTTCTTCTTCATCCTCCTCTCACAAAGACATTGTCTCACAAAAATCGCGAAGAAGAAACATGTCTTTAAGGCTTCTCTCTAAAAGAAAAAAAAGAAAAAGAAAAGCTAGGACTCATGTTTGGTATTTATCCAGCATATCTTGTAGTAGTGCTGTAGTGATGATAGATAATCAATGAGCAATGTAGGTATGAAAAATGGAGGCAGAGAAAAAGAGAAAAGGTCAGGAATAAAGGAGGGAGGGGGAGAAGAAAGTGAAAGGGGAAGTGGAGGGTTATATTGGACAAAAAGAAGATTCCTTCATGAAGATGTTGATTTTCTCTTGCGAGAACACACACACATACACAACACACACACACACACACACACACACACACACACACACACACACACACACACACGCACACACACACACACACACACACACACACACACACACACACACACACACACACACACACACGGTGGATAAAACAACATAACATATATGGATGAATGCTCACATGCACAAAAACATCTGTGCACACACACACTTTCGAATTACAGCTATAAGAAGCCATTAGTTTCCCATATAAGCAGACCTGCTGATGAAAGCTCATGAAGGCGGCTATGTAAATAAAACAAATGAAAAGCCAGTGCTCAGAGGTGAGGGGGATAAGGAAAGAAAAGGGTCCCTCAGGGATTTATTGTTTGTGAAAGGCTGCTCCATTTACTCTCGCCACAGGAGGAGTGAATGGTGCCATCATTGAGGCATAACATCTTCTAATAGCAGAAAAAAATCATACCCAGCATCAGTCTCGTAGTTCTGTGAATTAAAAAAAGGCAAAGGAAAGAAGATGTAGGTGGGAACCCCACATGCAGCGAGGTTGTGACCCCCTCACATGCTATGCACAACGTGGATTCAGAAAAACACACACATACGCAATAATGCTCCAGCTATTACATGTCTTATCAAGAGGATTTTCCACATGAGGACAAAGGGGGTTAAAGGTCGCGGCTTGGCCACGCTCTCCTCATAGATTGGAGCAGTGGAAACATCACGCGGTAATGAACAGGTTCAGACATAATAGAGAAGAATATCACCTCCTTGTACCATTCAATACACTACTTGACAAGAACAGGTGTTATATTTCTTTCACTGTTGCTTTTTATTTAATTTTGCTCACTCTTAAATTTGAAAATCGCTCATCTAATGCAAACAGCTACTGGAATATAAATTAGGCTGGTTCTTTGCAAATGGTGTATTGACTGGCACAGCTGCAGTGATATGTTTATGATTTTACCAGTGGGCAAATTGAAAACTGACGATGATGAGAGTAAGTATAAATAAACATTTTCTATAAACTTATACTGCATGATACACATTTTGATGAAAGACAATCCTCATCATAATAAATCGCTTATAGTCATGTCAACAATTCTCAATAAAGATTTATATAAATAAATTGTAACTTTAGTGTTTATTACATTTTATAGAAAACACAGAAATCTAAATGACAAACATCATTCACAGTGTACACTGAGACAGGGTAATATGTCAACTATGACCTGAACTTGATCTAGTGTCCAACATGTAACAGTGGAGTTATTCTCTAAACCACAGTTTTACCATAAAAGGGTGTAAACGGCAAAAACATACACATTCAGATGATAGCATATCCCCAAGCTATGACTTTCATCATACATGCGTGCATAACATGAAATGAAGAACTGGGCCAATGTTTTTTCTGTTGCTATAACGTGTTTGGCGTCTAGTGTTTCTGTGCCCTAAAATCCATCAGTCATGTCTAAGTGGGTGTTGAGAGACCCAACACCCAAGGCTTCATGACTTCATGTTAGTATAGGGGCCAAAGCAGGACTTAAACATGCTTTAATCTGAGTCAACTCATTGGTGTGTACAGGGACCGAGGGTGGCTCTAAAATCACTACCTCAGCCATATTTTGTAAACCAATCGAGAGGAAAAACAAAACAATGTCCTAACATGTAATTGAATCAAGCAAAATAAGAAACAAATGTATCAGCGAGCTAAATTATACGGTAACTTGATCTACAAAGGCAAGTGAAAAGCCAAAGCCAGTATTCTATTGACTATATCTAATACTTGAATCCTAGCAGAGGTCTGACAGGTGAAAAGAACAGATCCAGCAATCTGTGGGAGAGGCAGACAGTGAGAAAAATGGGTTTCTCTACTTCCTGTGACAAGGCCGCCCTTCCCATGGTGTGGCATTTAGCATAAACAGATGAGCTAATCTGAGCTGTGGATAACGCACCTGCCTCATTCCACTAAATAAATAAGCCCTGTACCGCAATCCTCTTCCCCCTGTGCCGCTCCCTCTACACTTCCATCCCTCCATCCCCTGCTGTGCCACTGCTCTCCATTTATTTCTTCTCCTCGCCATCAGTCGGGCAGATGGAAAGAGGGAACAGGGGAGAGTAAAAGTGGAAAAAATAGAAAAGGGCTCATATCATCGGTGGGCCAAAGGTGAGTCGCCTGGGGAGGCAGCGGGAATGAAATTCTCCCAGTCCCATTTTACCAGCCATTCAAAGCACATTACTCTGGAGAAGGGGGAACTTATAAAGCCCCTGCACTTGAACACATTTCGGTGTGTTTACGGGAGACAGAGAGGGGCTGCTGTACCCATGCCTCAGTAATAGATTCCCAATTTAGGCTCACTTCTTCTCTCTCCCTCTCTCTCTCTCTCTATTCCTATTCTCTATCACTCTATCCATTTATCTGCAGGCCTGCCCCTCACCTCTAGCTGGGAGAGACCCTTGCAGCCTGACTGCTTAGGAAAGGAATATCAGGAAAACGGTTTGTTTGTGTCTGCCCCTGTAGACACTGCAAATTGTTTCACAGAGGAGTGCTGATGGAGTTGATGATATAACTGTCATCTCCATAACTCGATGGCAGTCTATGATATCTACACTGCAACTGTGGCAAGCTGCTGGTCGAATTGCTGCTGGAGATCATAGTTTTCTGAAAACTATGCAATAGTGTACTGCAAAATGGTGAAGTTCATTAAAGGGGATAATATAAGAAACTGGACATCAACTTATTTACTAATAGCCATGGAAAATAATGCAAAGGGTTTTTGTTGAGATATATATTCTGGTAATTTTTTGAAAATGTAGAAGTCACTTTATTAGTTAAACTGTGAGTGAATAAAGCCCTTTTGTAGGTTACTGATTGTGCTTTTGACAAAAGGTATGCCAATAACAATGAATTGCTCTTTAAACACAACCTCTTGGGCTTTAATAGTATAACCAGATTGGATAACGCTGTCACTACAGTAATTTCAGAAAAACTACTAAGGTGAAAGGGCAACCTGCTTGTAATCGTTGCTAAATTAGCTTATCTGTAAGGCATGGTCATTATTGGAACACCTTTACATGTTCCTGGTGCTAACCAGGTAAGCATGGAACATGAATAGTGGCTGTTATGTCTACTGTGATATATTGGATCAGACCAAGGCATGCTCTGTGCATATGCCTGGCTATATTTTTTTATTGACACAGATAAGTTTGAGTAAAAGTGAAGTAATTATCATATTATGGTTCTATTACATGAAGCTGCTCACAGGCTATGATTAACCTATGCACCTCTCCTAGTTTAACAACTGAGCGGTCATTGAGTGTCATATCAACTGCTTTTAATTAGGTTACTATGTTACTCTCTTCTGGCTCCCTATTGGCTGCTTGGGGATAAAAGTGAACCGTTAATGCCTATTTTATGGCTTTACATCTCCCTTTGTGCTAATTTAATATATTGAGTTACAGGTGTCATGACGCTTTAACTGTTGTGCAGTTGAGATGGGTGGAAACACAGGTCAGCATTCATCTCTATCAGCTGGAGATCATGAGGTAAATGTAACATGTGAATGTTCTGTTTCTAATTTTATTCTAATGTGTCATCACTGAAATATTTATTTGTCACACATTCCCATGCAATACTTATAAACATCTAAGCTATAAGCTCTACATCAGACAAAGACGAAACATGAATTGAGTAAGTAAGTACACATCTCAATGTCTTGTCAGAAGCTGTTTCAGGCAGAGGAGAATAGACATCAACGAATGTCTTTGGAAGCCAGCCGTTTAGACTGGACGGCAGGCTGCCCATCAGTGACAGGCCCCGGGCCAGTGTAGAAGTGGAGGACCCAATAGGAGCTGGCAGGTGAGACCTGGCCTGGAGTCAGATCATACAAGTCCAGCTGGGGCTACCACATCAACAGACAGCAGCACGGTGCAGGTGGCCTGACACAGACGTAAATGTGACCTGCCATTGATGGACTCTGACTGAATTTGGCTTGATTTAAATCAGGTTTTATTTGTACTAAGAAGTATTGTGAGGAGGAATGCTGTCAAATGCTCCCGGCCCTTGAAGAAACGGCTGAAATTTAAAGATAAAAAAATAAATACATTATTTTCACTTCAAACGCATTTTTCTAAACTCGTGGTTATCAATTAAAACCTGGGCCGATTTCATTATGTAAAATTGAGATTTTCCCTCACTTTATTTTCAGGTCTTTACTAAACAATAGCAAAGGGCCTTTTAATAATCCCCTCAATCAGCCAATGTTCTACTTATCCCCTCAGCTTCTACCAATTTCCCAAAGAAGAGGGTACAAAAATGGCCTACACCCCCTTTTTTCTTGAGACCATAAGGGTGTATTTTAATCAACATCGTGTGCAAATGAAATGTCACGCCCTTTAATGTGAGAGCACTGTGGAAAATGTCGATAGAAATGTCAAGTGGTTGCAGGGATGTGGGACCAGAGGGGTTGATGTCACATGATGGTACAGTAGACTGAGGGGCCACTGGGCATTCCCAACCTTAACACTGAGGACAGGAGAGTGAAGTCAGGATGCTCTGCTGCACATGTTTAAGAAAATACACCAAATTTAGGTCGGATGACGAGTTACGTTGATGTTAAGAGTGTTAAAGACTGATGTTCAATGTTGAGATATAGGATGCAAATGAAAAAATGTGTGGGGCTTTGATTCACGTTTGCAGTCCGAAAACACAAAATGAGACAATACTCTTGTCATGTCCCCATTTCTGTATTTCAAAACTCAGTTAGGTTGATCAAAATCTCTTCATAATGGATGAATACTGATACCAATGCATGCATGTGTATACCTATCCATGTATACCCTGTAAGGTTCACCAAAATGGATTCTCAAAGTAACTGAAGGTAAACACCCATGCAGTAGCTTCGCTTTGAAAAAGCAATCAGCTTTCTAAATAATGTCTTTCATTAACCGATCAGAGAAGATTTAGGTAAGAAGCCTTTCTCTCCTGCTCACCAACCAAAGGGTTGAAATTTGCCGGTCTTAAAGTAGAGAGGGATTATTTTCTCTCGCAGATATAATGGTCCACCTGTCAGAGGGAGTTAGAGATGATGCCCTATCACTGACAGGTACACTATCACCCTGCCCAAAATTCAATATTTCTCAGTGGAAAATTAACTATAGGGAAAATAAGGACATGGAGTGAGCACCTACCAGGAGACACATGGCTGCTCATATCTTGCTTACGATATAATTCTACTGCCATAGAGAGAGCGAAAGAGCGAGAATAAGAGAGAAAGAGATGGTGTCTAGGCATGTACCTATGCAGACAGTTTCTGCTGTGTATAAGTATGGAACGCTATGATGGTATGGACCCGGGTTCATGCTCAAATTAACTGTGTGGCAGACTGGAGTGTCAACTGCAATTACCTGCCTCACACTTCCTAGACCATACTGGTAATTTCTTTCGTTTCCCCCCTCTATGCCTTCTTCTCCCTCTCCCCGCTCTCTCTCCCTCATTCCGAATTTTACCAGCAAATGTAAACAGGCCTTGGCCACCATTCTGTCAACTTGGACGGCCTAATAATGGAAGCCTTGCCTTGCACATTTAGAGGCTATTTTCGGTGAGGAGATGGGCCCTGACCCTCTGCTCTCTGCCTCGCTCCCTCTCCCCCATTGCCCTCTCGACCACATTACAGGACAATTATCTCCGTCTAGTCAGACAGGGCAAGGGGGTTAAGTTGAATAGCCATTGGCTGTCGCTGATTGCTTTTTTAGATTTATTAGATTACAAATTAAATTGGAGGACTTGGCGTGCTGTGCTGGGAGTCTTTCTCTGTGTCAAACTGTGTGTAAGAGAACAGTTTTTCACATATCTCTATGTACATGTCTGTGTTGTCCACATTCCTCCATAGGTGAGTGTGGTTTTCTCTTTGCAATGTACTCAGGATGACTGATTCAGCCATGTCAGACAGACTGAGTTCCTCATTAGAGCCTATCAATGTGTATGTGTGAGTGTCAGGAGCCTTGACTGCTGCTATAAGGCAGAGAGTTATAAATATACAGACATTCAGAGGAATACACACTGCTGTTCTTACACACTATTACTGACATTTCAGGCAACACATAGAAGAAGACACAAAGGGTAGAAACAAATACAAACATGGCGTAGAACCTTTAGCTTCATATCACTTGGATTCATGTTCATGATCACAAACTGTACATTCATGGCAATTTACAATGCTTTACAATGGAACTCAGCCTTGTTTATTGATACAGTATTGAAACATGTGTATGCAGGGTAAGGGCTGTATGTTCATCCTCTTTGTCTATTCAAGCATACGTTCATGCATTCATCTGTATGCACCAGTACACCTCTACATATGCATGCATGTGAATTCACTGTATATCTGTTGTGTGTACAGAGGTGATTTTAAGGCCAAGATACCCCTAAAGGCTCAAATCCAGCTTGGTAACACGGCTATCGTTATGATCCCTTGACGCTAATGTCCCTGGGGGGAAAACAAACATTTAGCCATGATGAAAAATCATGTAAGAAAAGCCACTGCTTGGCTAAAGTGCATTTATGCGTATTCACACAGCCTCGCTCTGCTCTTTATCCGGTTGCATCATATCATCTCAGGGAGAGCGTGGCAGACTAGGCAATACAGCCATGCGGTCACACAGTTATTCCACTATGTGATTTCGCCCTGGGCCAGTGGCCAGATGCAGCAGCCAGTCTAATCATCTGCATTTCTCTGCTACCCCTGCTACACTTTACCTTGTGGACACTTGCTGTCTAAGGCATATGTATATTCATACAATGGTTTTCATGCAATCTACATATTTACTGCACGTCTTCCGTCCACCACATCAGGTCAGCAGATTCCCCTGAAATATACAAGACTTGAGTTGCATAGCTGAGAAACCACATATTAACACTTGTCATCTTTAGCTCTCATTTATTTCTTACTGCATACTTTCTTTCTTAATCTGTCCTTCTCTCTGTCTGCATCCATTCTTTGATTTTTTTTGCCTTCTTAATAGATTCCAATCCTTAGAAAGAGGTGCAAAGGATAACGTTATGTCTTCATCCCTACGAAAATATAATTTAGGACAAGTGGGCCCATACCTCGCAGGCTACTTTCTGGATGATTTAAAAAAATTGAGGTGGGAGAGTGGATCCATGGATGGAAGGAGGAAAAAACATAAAGTAGGAGTGGGGAAAGAGAGAGAGAGAGAGAGAGAGAGAGAGAGAGAGAGAGACAGGAAGAGGAGAAGAGGCAGGGGGAGAGAGAGAAGCAGATAGGGGCATATTGCCTGTTCCACTCTATTTCCAGCCCAGTGTCAAAATGAATTTCACATCTTAATATGGAGAAAGTGCTTACTCTCTGAAATACCCCCCCAAAAAGTGTTGGTGGTAGCAGCAGTAAAGGAAAGGGAGGAGATGGGCTCAAGAAAGGGGATGGAGAGGGGGATAACAATAAGAGGGGTATAATGCTGACAGTAAAATAAAGAGAAGTGAGAACTCAATTAAAGGCAGGGAGTCGACAGGAAAGGGGCTGGCCCTTAGGTGCATAGCGGGAGGGACGGATAGTAGGGGACTCTCCTGCCTTAATGAGCTTAGCCCCAGGGCCCAACTCACTGGTTGACTGGCTGAAACCGAATGACCGAGTGGCTGCTCAGAAGACTCTAACTCCACCACCAATGTGAAGAGTGGCACAATCCTCGACAAGCTGAAGTGAGGAATAATTAAGGATGATTCCAACATTGTCATTTGTGAATTTATCTCTTGCCTGCTTTGTGGGTATGTTTGACATGTGTGTTTGTGTGGTTCATATTCTTCAGTGTCCCTGAGGCATATAAAGACGATTCATAGGTTTTGCTACATAAATGATCGTGCTGCTGCATGTACTAACCGTGACATCAGCACCAAATTCCAGTGAACATGGAATACATTTCCAGCCAATTTAAGGGGAATAATCACACAATGTGCGCAGGCTGTTCTCAGTACATTTTTAGATTTATGTTGCTGAAAACAAATACCAAAACATTTCATAAACCCCCTTTTTTTATACTTAGATTATTACCCCCCTCTCCTCCCCTTGGCTAGAAAGTGTCCAATTATTTCCTCCTTTTATTTCCATGCCTGGATGGGAACTACACATTTTTGTCCTTACCAACTCTGACTGGCTCTAACCCTTTTCCGTTGACGTTGCTCAGATGTAACATGAAGCACTAAATTTTACAAGCAGGGAAAAGTCTTACCTCCTGATCCTGTATGTATTTTCTGTTCTCTTTATCACCACTTTAACAGCAGGAGTAAAACGAGAGACAAGCAGAAAAAATATTTCGAGACTGCCAAGTGGCAAAGTTGAGCTAAAGCTGGAGCGTGGAATCACATGAACTAAAGCCCCTCGAGGGAGAGAGATAGAGTAAAAGAGAAAGAGAAAGGAGAGAAAAGTAGATAGAGGCAGTGTGATGGGCTGCTGCTGTTCGGTGTTGGGGATGATAAAACAGTGGGGGTGAATAAGGGCCTTGAGCTATGATAAACACATGCACACACAAACACACATACATATGCCCCCCCCACACTCACACCACTGTGGCTCACCACTAAAGCACCTGCCTCTCCATGGATGGGGTTGATTGCACAGCCCTGACTCATCCTAGGCTACATGTCGAACCCCGGGGAGCCTCCGATTGGCATGGAGATACTAATGGAGTGGAGCAGGAGAGCTGCTGGGAATGGCAAATCTCCGGCTGTGGGGTTGCAGCGGAAGTCTATGCGGGATCAGGCTCTCGCCCGTCAGCCCTGAGTTTTGATCTACAGTGAGGCACAGCTTTTGATGTCTTAATCATCTCCCTCAATCGAGCTCAGGGAGGTTGGGGAAAGGAGAGCAGAGGGGAGGGGAGAGGAGAGGCGAGAGGGTAAGGAGGGAGGCATCTGGGCAAGCCCAAGGAAGTGAGCCCTGTGTGGGCAGAGGATCCAAGAGGCAGCCTGTTTGTCTCTGGAAGACTAATTCTCAGTTGGCTCTGTAGACCCTGAACCTGAGGTAACGTCTGGATATGTTGTAAACACATTCATATTCGCTTTTTATGTTCAGGACTGCTCTAACCCACTTCTGGTTTTGTGTAACAGAAAACTTTATAGGTAATTGATAAACTCATCTACACAGTATACCTGGAAAACCTGGAGTTGAGATGCTTTTCTGACTGATAGAAAAGTTCATAAGATGTTACAAAGCCGAACTTCACAGGAAGTCTGAGTCAAAGAGTCTCCTAGATGATCATAAGAGATGCAACAGGAGCCAGAGTTCAGCACAATCCAATTAAAGCAGCAACCACTGTCTTGAGCGAAGAGCAGAGGCCAGAAAGAGGTAGGGCAAATGAGAGATGGAGAAAGTAACAGAGAGAGAGAGAGAGAGAGAGAGAGAGAGAGAGAGAGAGACAAGATTAAACAGTCAGATGAAAGATGAGTGAGTCAGACATGTATTCATTCATCAAAAGTTACAGACCCCCACCCACAGCTTCTCCTCAGGGCTAAGTGTTCCACAGAGAAGCCTGGTGAACTGATGAGCTGAGGGAGGAGTGCGAAGGAAGAGAGAGAGAGAGAGAGGAAGAAGAACCCCTTCCACCCACTACTGCAACCACTATCACCATCTAAAGAGAATATCCCAGCATGCCGTGTCATCTCCACACTCCTCAGTTGGAAAGACACAAGCAATTAATAAGTCAACAAAACCAGGGTTTTTCAAATACCATGTCATAGTGCCACAATCCACTGTAAGAGAACAAAAACTAGCATATGCCTTCAGATAAAGAAAAGAGAAACACTGCAGCATCCACTCTTCATGTCAAAACGCAGAGGGTGGAATGATCTAATAAGACGTTTGAAGTTTAAACGGAGCTTTCAAATAAAACAAAATACTTAATTAAAATGTAACTGCCATGGTGGGGATGGCACCCAGCAGGGGGTAAAAGGCACCCGCAGGTTAAGTGCAACAAGTGATGAGTCTACTGGGTGTTACACTGAAGTGGTATGATCATTGAAATGAAAGAAGACAAGATAAATCCTTAAGGTCTATCACTCATTTATGTGATTTCTTTCTCTCTATCTCCCAACTACTTTTTATAGTAACCCATTGTGACTTTAATTTGATGTATCAGCTTCTTACAGTCAGTGTTTTGAGGGGAAGAAGTTGGAAACACTCAAAGTTAAGCCTCTATGGTTGCTCATAAATGGCACAAGTTAATGCGAGGGAGAATGGCTACAAATGTACATAGGAAATGTCTGAGATCTATGTGTGATCTATGTGTGCTCAACATCTTTTTTTTTTATGGAAGTAGGTTGTCTCAAAGAGTTCTGAGAAATGTTTTGGATGGGCCGGGATAAGAGAGAAAAAAGTATTTTTTTTAAAGCAATTGACCAAAGAGGCCAATGAGTTTTAGTGTGGGTCCTTACAACTAAGAAATCCAAACATTCAAATACCATCAACCTTTGTGAGCTGCAAGCTGCAACCATCCACTGCAGAAGACCAAAGCATGTATTGATCATGACCATAAAACATCAGTGCATAAATGTACAAGGGAACAAAAATACTGTCAAAAACACTGAATAATAAATATCTCTGTCATTTATTGACTAACAAACAATCCAAGAAGTACATTTGTGTTACCGTTCCTCAAAATACTTAGGGAGCACTCCATCAGCCCAAAGACTCTCCAGTGGGTTAAGCAGTCCTAAATAACCTAGAATAGCATATGCTACAATGAACAGACAGTACAATCTTTAATGACTACAAGTATTACCTGATTAGCCCTACTCCTACATCAGATTACATGACATGCTGATATTTTGTCTTGCCTAGCCCTTCTGTGACGGACACACAGACTTCCCCTGGAAACATCCTACTAGAATATACATTTTGAAAACACAACTGAATTACAGTAGATGTCTTGTAAATCCCATTTTAGCTCATTTCTACCCTCGACAAATGTAAAACGTGAGGTGCAAAGATTTTGAAGACGCTATCACCAATTGAGTGTAACAGGCAGACAATGGCATGTAAGCCATGTAAATTATGGTGGTAGACTGAAAGAGCACTGGTGGGTGCAATCATAAATCTACTTTCCTAATCCTGAATTCTGATTGGATGGCTACCTGATTTATAGTGAGACTTTCTACAGGGAATGGAGTGAATTTGAGTAACACTGCTATTTGCCTTAGAGTGGGAGGAGATCAGCTCCTGGACCACAGATATAAGCAGCTAGTGCAGCTCTAGGAAACAGGCATAAAGAATCTGTCTGGTTGGGGCTCAATAAAATAATATTATACATATACTTATGATTTCAAAGGGTCCATATGAGCAAAAAACCCCAGAGCCGGAGCACTACCCAGGCTAGCTTACACCCCTCATCTAGTCCTTAGTAATACCAAGTCAATAAACAGATAGATGAACATCAACAATAGAGACCTCAACTGCCACCTATGAGACACCTTATACAAGCCCTGAAATGAGGTGTTCAGACATGACAGCGAAACGCATTTCCTTAAATACGGAGCAAATTTTTTTATTGAGCTTTCTTTTTCCTAAATTATGGCGCACATTAACTCCAACCCCTTAGCCACTGAATTTAATCCATCAATTACCCAGAGAGCTGTTGCGAATTCGTCTCATCGCCTGCAAATTGTGGCTTCTCACACACACTTACACACACACACACACACACACACACACACACACACACACACACACACACACACACACACACACACACACACACACACACACACACACACACACACACACACACACACACACACACACACAGTCTCACGGCAGATTTGCCGCATGCTATATTTATCTGGTACCGATGCATATTTATTTCTAATTCTTACATGGCTGCAGGCTGTGCCGTGATTCGCCATCCTCAACCGGCATTAGTGGCCCTATAATAGGGCTTAGAATTACATGTGGAACCCTGTTGGAGTCTCATGGCTGGATTTAAGGTGGGATTTATCATGTTCAGAATTATTCACTGCTCAAGCGCCTTTCCAGGCTCTATGAAGAAAAGCGACTGGGTACTGAGACCCAAAAAGGCCAATATGGAAAACGGGGAGGATGGGAAGGCGATAATAGAATGGGATATGGGAGGAGTGGAGGTATAGGGAAAAGTATAGCAGGGTGGAGGGATGGCAGGAGAGAGGGGAAAGAAGGATTTTAGGAAAACTTAAGTTCAGCTGAGCAGTCAAAATATCTCTATGATAGAGACGAGACAAAGAGCTGCAAAGTTTCCCAGAAAAAATGTGGTTCAGGACAGTATTAATAACAAAATTTCACTAGCTGTTGAAATTATATTTGACACACATTTAAACACACGGTCAAACAACTGAATTTAAATTAGTCTAATGATCTGCTTTGAGCATCCAATACCAGTATTTATAATAGAATCATTTTTACGCTAATGAATAATGGTTGCCATGGTTTTTTCTGTGCACCCCATAACCTTTTTTTATTTTAACCACCATCTTATAGCCAAACCATACATTGAAGCACACACGCGCACAAACACACAATTGTTTCAGGCAAAACATGATGGAAAATGTAAAGTCCTGCAGGCTAGAGTATCTCTGTCTATACTGCTGACACACATCAGCCTTAGAGGGCAGAGGATAAAACGCACACACCTCAGGGCTAAGGACATACACACTGCAGACGGCAAAACAGTTACACAAAATATTTCTAGAGACTGAAAAACAACTTGGACAAAGTTGGAGAGAGACGACCAACTTAACACGGTCAAACCAACACTCCATCCATTTACTTTATAACACTGATCCTTTTCGGGCAAGAGGCCAAATACACCTCCTCAGTCCATTGCAGTTTTACACCAACACGGTTAAAATGGTTTACCAAATAAGCAGGTAAGTAAATAATGAGCAGATAGGTTAAGTCTGTACATTTTCAATCATGGCTAAATTAAGCATAACTATTCAGCATTTAACAGTGCTTGTATAATCTACAGGTTTATACATATTGAAAGTGATCATTTTTTCATTAAATTGTTTCAAGTAGATGCTAACATAAAAAAAGAGAGACAGCATCCATTTGTTAGCACTGGGAATACTTATTACACTTACAGTATATTGGCCACCATCATAACAGAAGAAATCACTTCCACAGTTTGCATCCCCTTTTTCTACCTGAATTAGGCAGCACTGACTTTTTTTATTTTTTCAGTGTGGTTCTTATAACAACATATATTCTGTAACTGCATTTTACGCAATGCACAAGATGAACTTACTTACTTTGCTCAAAGTGTCAAACAATCGTCTTGAGTCCCATGAGTACTTGTGTAGAAATGAAGCTTTGCAAAACATCTATGCATGGCATTAGGTTATTTAATCAATTTCTTAGGTTTCCACTAACACCAAACACACCAAAAAGCCCATTATGTCATTCTGAGATTAGATTATTTAGACTATAATTATAAGATTATCAGACTATTATCCTTGATGATAACAAGCTACCTTACTTGGCACCACATCATGAATATTTTATAGTCACATGACTTCAAGGACTGAATTAGGTCAAGCTACTGAACACTTTTGTGCTTGTGATCCATTGGGGTGAACATTTATTCACTTTCTGAAGCAAGCAACTTTCTTTTTTCCCTTTGTCTCCTTTTTCATTTAAGTTAATAATTGATGACATGCGCCTAATAATATCTTTTTATTGCTCATTGTTTCACTTGGGACTTTCCTTAAGACTAATTAGTTCCCCCCTAATTTCTAATCAGCAAAGCCATGTTTGGCTCTTTTTGGCAGCAAACTGATAACACCTTTATCTGAACACACCTGCTGCAATGCTCTGTGAAATGATGTTATTTTTGAATATCGCTGTAAAGATACAATTCAACTTTCCACTGTGAAGAGGGTAAATAAAGTAGAATGTTATATAAGCAAAACAAATGTAATAAAGCAACTAAAAACAAGCTTAAAAATAGAAATAAACAACCATCTGCCAGATGCATCTCGCACCACCATTCCCACCTCCAGTGGTAATCATGAAACATGGAATTGCAGTGGAGAACAGCATACAACAGTGACTCTGAGGAAACAACAACAAAGAGCACAGAGCAGCTTGACCTTTGCCATCGTTGGCAGCAAACCAATCACTAGCACCCATATCTGAACATGTGCCCCAGGCCAAACTCACTCCTCACACAGAGCAGGAGAGGAGAGGAGAGGAGAGAGGGGATTTGGTTCAACCACATGATGGTAGCGAGAATATGCTCCCCTCGCTCCCCACTACTCACAACTCTCCTACCTCCCCGAGCCAGAGGGCTTTTCCTTACACCTCCACATTCATTCAAAGCTATCTATTCCTTTCTTTCTTCATCGTTTTTTGAAAAATAAAAAACGTGATTTTTTTGCTCTCTATTGAAGAGAGATCTGCAGACTACCCTATGTGGTTTGGAAAGTTTAGGTCTTTTGTTATAATGCATACACTAAATGTAAGTAAGTGTAATTCTAAATCAGTGGTAGTCCTTGGACTGAGCTTTGACCTGACTATGAAGTTGTAAGAGGGTGGTTGGTAGTCTGTATCATGTTACTGGCCCAGCTGTCTCTGTGAGGTTGGAAACTCCAAGGGACAGATCAGAATAACAACACCACAGCAAGCGTATTGCAACTTGAACCTAATCTCATCCCTAATAAAATCAACTCCATCGCCACTGTGTCTGTTGATTCTCCCAAATAGACAGACATATACACAATCCCAGGCATGCTGGTACACAGACAAAAGCGTGCGCATGCTCGAGCACACACACGTGAACAATTTGGCTGGTAGAAATATAAATACTGTTAGTGAATATACATGCATTGCGCCTAGACACACACACACACACACACACACACACACACACACACACACAATCCAGAATACTTTTGGCTCTGGTCCACAATGTGATATGTGCATGTCTACCAGATTGGTCAATTACCCTTGTAGAGTAAAGGACAAGGGTCAAAGTAAGGTTACGACGGGGGATGAAACATCATCAGCTTACATGGACTGCTCAAATTATCTCTTACAACATGATAGGCTTTCCTGTGTTTGTATGATCCTATGAAGGTTTTTCTTAGCTTTTCATTATCAGCGCCCTGGTGACAGATGGTGCGTTGGCTTTCAAGAAGGGAAATGGAATTCCATCTTGGAGTAAAACAATCAGAAAGACATTGTTATCATTTTCATGTTGGTTTAGTGGGGAAAATATTGACTAGAGGCCACAGACTGATGCAGTATGAAAGAGAGCATTGGCTAAGACAGCATTCAATCTGCACACTTGTTCATCTGGTTGCAGGATTCAGCCATTGTCTATGGTCTTTAATCATTTATAGTGCATGAGGTGGACCATACATCTCTTTATGTCTCTCTACTACCTCTGTCATGGAAGTAATCAGTTTAGCTGTGACATTCTGTTTTTCTGTGGTTTCGCTGGCTTCCTTGTCAATATTTAATTAATTTGCTAAACGCAGAGGGTAAAGATTAAAGAAATGTAAATTGGATTATCAAAGGCACAGAGGAAGGCAGACAGAGAGGTTGACTCACTGCAAAAATCCAACCAATTACAGTGGATTACTAGACTTGTTTGGCTCACACTATGATTCTATATCTCATGCTATTATCACATATATTACAGTCTAGTGGCTGTAAAGACACAAATAAAATTATAGAAGCTGGCATTGCCATATCTGGAAAATGTTTAATAGACTATAGCGATGCTAATCCAAGAAAATCCAGTAAAATGTGGAACAAAACAATAATTCATAAAAAATGACAAGAGGGGAAAAGAGAGTGCGCGAGGATATGCATACATATAAATCAACACAGCAATTTTAGAGTGGATAATATTACATTTATTTTTCCCTCCGAGCAGAACATACTGAGGGTAGTTCAATGGACATCCTATTCTTTTTTACATATTTTTACAGATTCAAACTTTTTGCAGTTGACTCTAACTTTAAAGACCTTTATTGAATCCATTTTTTTACGGCCCCTCTCTCCACCAATGATCATTCACCTCTCATCTACCTCACACTTGATGCTTTATTTCCCAATCAGTCTCCACATATTTGTCCCACACGTACATGTTAGACATGAAGTACACATTGACATACATGAATGTATACACATACACAAACACATGACTCTTGGGTTCATTTTGTGTTCATATGTTTGTCTTAAAGAGAATGTCACAGAGTACCCCAAGGTGAACCCGGACAGGATGCTAAGGATAGGTGCATGGGGGGGGGTTGTAGACGCAATTAATCGGACACTTTGACTCCACTTCCGTCTCTTCCAATTTACCAAATCTGCTAGACAAACTATTAATGTGCACACTTCCAATTTGAAAACTTCTTTAACCCCCATTAAATTCAAGCAAGGTTATAGCAAGTGTATGCTTATGCTGGCGTGGGATCAAACTAGCCCTATTAAATGTGATTTGAGGCAGGAGGGGGGCTGAGGTGGCTGGTATGGTAGGGATCCTGTGCAAACAGCCTGCATAAGGGCATCATTTTCTGAAATCCCACTTACTGAGGGCTTAAAGGTAACATTGAACAGCATTACAGCAAAGTAGTATTGCTGTTTTTATGAGAGGGGTTCAAAAGTTCAAACTGAGGTCCTTCCGGCCAAACCATGTTGTACAGTGACAATAGTCAGTAAACATGTCACAAGTCCAATAAGCTTCCTTTACTAGTAATTACAGTAAGAGGAATGGTGTGCAAATCTTTGTGAGGCATGCACACCTATGTGTCTTGTTTGTTGAGAGGATTTGGGTGCATACTTTGATGATTTGTGTATTTTCCTAAAAGGTAAAAATGTTTTAAAAGCAAGGAGGATTATTTCCATGGTGAGGCGAACCTTGGCTGGGTAGAAAATTCTGGCACATTCACAAAAAGGACAAACACATATAACACACACACACACACACATTGGGATTCAGAAACAGGGACGTAGAACAAGATCGTAGCTACAAGGCAATTTAAAGATATGGGCCAACACACTGACACTCAAAACACATTTACACTTGGAGAGACAATCTACAGAGACACGTGTAACCAACACAAACCTATGGTTAAAGATCATTAAGCACCACACGCCAATCTGTAGCATTGGCACCGTCTCATTTAGGTGTGACAAAATATCCCGGCAGAAAACATACAGGATGCATCATCAATAGTCATGCAGACAATCAAGATGAACCAGCTAAAAGGGTCACTGGCAACTAATTAAGGGATTTGTAGCAGTACTTGCAATGTCTTTTGTGTGTTATTGCATATAAGATTCCTATAAAATGCCATGTGATGCAAAGATGAATCTGTTGTTTGAGCACTATTAGAAGTGTGAGATAGTAAATGCAATTGACCACAGTCACAAATATCTGCTAGAAAGGCCAGTGCATGATGTGTAAACTCAGGCTGAAATCTGCTTAAGTGTCTGGGGATTATGGAAAGTGTTGTGTTTGAACGGCACCTAAATTAGAGCCCATTCAAGCAGCTGTTAGGAAAAGGAGGATTTATTCATCTCTCTTTTCCTGGCTGCTACCACTCCCAATTCCAAGCTTTCATTGCTCCAGAGTTGGCACAGCATGGGCAAGCCAGAGAATCCAAAATTCCTCACACTCATCCACCTTCTACTCATCTCAACATGATTCTCCTTTTTTTATTGTAACAAGTCTGCCACTATCAAGAATATCCAATTCTACTAAAAACATACAAGTTGAACAGGGATATTCAGCATTCATGGCATCAAGGTTTAGCTTGCATACAGAGCGAAAGAACTCAATTGCAGTGTCTAATGATGGAAAGAGTGAAAGTGATTTGAGTGCTGAATGGAAGAAAGAAACATGAACAAATTGAGTCTCTAAAGACAAATTAATTTTTGCAAACTTTTAAAAGTGAGTGAAAAAGTTAAAGCAAAACATGTTCTGTAAATTGTATGGAATCCATGGAGGGCAAGTTATTTTCCTGTTCATAGTTAAGTGCCCTGACTGTCTGACAATATGGACCAACTGTTAAGAAGAAGGGGTCCAATAACCCGGCACTTCTCTGAATAGACAAACAACACTAATGGCTTCCAAGAGAAATCAACAACTCACAACAGCATCATCTGTGACAGCACGCAATCCCCTCATATGACTGAATGACAAAAAGATGCAGTTAAACTATGCATCGTAAAACAGGCATGTTTTTAAAACTGTGAATAAGAGATGCTACGGTACTATGAACATGTTTATCAATTTAGCATTTTTATAAAACACTATGGTAGTATTTTTGCATGACTATAGCTCATTTGAACAAACTGAGCAGCCCGGAAGGATGTTGGAATTCACAAGCGCGGTCGGTAGTGTATTGCGGCACAAATCAGGCTGACTTGTATGTATGATTATTTGGTTTGTATCCAAGTGGGATCATAGCTTTCTGACTGTGTGTGGGCTTTCTTTCTGGGACACAGTCCATAGCTCCGGATGAACAATGTAGCTCTGGTCACAAGGCTACCCCTACACACAGCTACCACACACACAGTTAGATCACCCTAACCTAGAAACACAGCTAGATGACTGAAAATAGAAACAACAAGAAGCAAGCCATTAAGGGAGTTATAGGAATTATAGCCATAAAACTTGTTTTTAAATGGTTCTTGTTATAGTTGCAAGAATTAGGATTAAATCCCGACTAGGGGATGAAGGTTTTAAAGCCGTCAGTGACCATTTAAATTGGTGCAGCTGTTACAGTACATTTAGGGCACTAAAAACCAGTGTCGTGGTTTTAGTTCGGTCTGGTTTCTGTGCTTAGATGTGAGGAGTACAGCATTCAGCTTTAGTTAACCAGATTAAGAACCCTGGGTCTGGCCAAACTTCACCCAATGACATTACCACATTACTTTAAATTATGACACACACACAAACCCCAGTTCGGCAACTGAGGACACTCTTCTAATCTCCCTCCCTCTGTCTGTCTCGTTGTCTCTCCGTCTCACACAAACAAACATATTGCAATCTGCCATTGCCACCATCAAAAGCAAGGGCCCCAAATGCACTTTACATCTCATAACAACGCATTTATTCTCATTAACTTTTTTGATTTCGAACAGGTGTTGATATATGGACAATCTCCACCCCAACTTGTGTGTTAGTGTAAAATATCAACAATATTGGTCTAGTTTGCAATAACGATGACAGGCAATTGTGTAATCACAGGGCTTTGAGTACAGATTCAACAATTAGTAGATTAATTGATTAGTCGATCGACAGAAAATTAAGCAGCAGCAATTCGGATAAATGAATTACCTTTCAAATAACTTCATATCCAACAATTCCCTAATATCCGTTTCTCAAAAGTAAGGAATTAGCTTCTTACTGTTCTAGATAGTTTATTTTGGTTTTGGACTGTCCCTTGGACAAATCAAGACATTTGAAGATGTGGACGTTGGGAAATTACAATGGGGTTTCTTTTATTATACTGTTTTCCGATGTTTCATTGACAAAATAATGAATCCATTAATCGAGAAAATAATCAGCAGATTAATCCATAATGAAGTTGAATGTTATCAATTTCAGTTTGGTGACATCCATGTCATTGTCCCGTTTGCACCTAACACATGAGATATACAGAACAAACACATGGATTACCAGTTTAAAATTGGACCAGGTTTTGTTTTATCTGTGTCAAGTGGTTTAAATACATTTATCTCTTGTTATGCTCTCAAATGCAGTGTTCTGTGCTCTATAACAGACACTGAGGCCTAAATGAAGGCACACACAGTCACTGACAAACACATTTACATCTATGACACATGGCTGTTTGTTTGGATTGTGTGCCCAAAAGAGGGGAACCTGTATTTGTTTCCTTAGCCACTGTTACAAGTAAAGGAAGGAAACCCTCTGTTCTACATGCCATCACTTCCCATATTCCTCACACAGGTCAAATTTAGTGAAATAATCTGTACACTATGCGAAAACACGCACGCACGCACACACACACACACACACACACACACACACACACACACACACACACACACACACACACACACACACACACACACACACACACACACACACACACAAGCACATAAACATATACCCACACAGACTGCTACACTTGAAATCAATTTCACTCGCCCCTCGTCATGCCTGTCCAGATGATGGCCCGCCCTCTTTTGTGTGAAGGGCCAATCGTGTTTATTGTTGTTGCCTTGGGCATTTGGTGAGGTAGCGGGTGACGTGAGGTAAGTGGGCTAGAATGAGAGAGAGAGGAAAAGAGATGTCAGTGCTGAAAAATTTCACCATCAGAATTTGATACAGTGCCTCATACACGGTTTTATCCCTATCATTACCACAGTGTATCAAGTACACTTCAGTTCTGGAGTTCTGCCAAAGAATAAACTTGCTGTCTAGCTGTGCATGTGTGTGTGGTGTGTGTGTGTGTGTGTGTGTGTGTGTGTGTGTGTGTGTGTGTGTGTGTGTGTGTGTGTGATTGTGTGTAGTTGCATGTGTCCTTCATGTCCACTGTCCAATCTCTTGCTATGCATCACCGCATGACTCATGAGGTTCCAGTATTCGACACAACAAATGTAGTGGGCTGTTAATTTAATTTACATCCGATGCAAACAAAAATGCCTTGTTTAGCTCAACAACAAATATATGTCTTTTTACCAAAACAGTCTTTTCCAGACCACTAGCAAATAAGGAAAAGACTATGGAGCAAAGACAAAATGGGGGAAGAACTATTGGAAGAAACAAAAGACAAAAGAGAGAAGTGGGCATGATGTGAGAGTTACTCATCCGGCACAGGGAACATTCTGGTTCAAGGCTGTCAATCAACCCCTCCCCATCCCTCCCTCAACACACATACACACCGCTGTTCTTCTCCAGAAGTCCAGATGCACCTGGAGGAGTCCAAGCAACCCCAAAAAGCACAGAATCCCAAATGTATGAGTGTATGTGTGTGTGTGTGTGTGTGTGTGAAAGAGAAAGAGAGAACCCAGATGTTTCCTTGCCCTTGCCTCTCTCCCTCACTACTCGCCTGGTGGGGTGTCTGAGGACCGTGGACGTGTGCACTCTGTTGTGACTAGTACCAGATGTGCTCCATTGACCCAAATCACCTAGGCAGTAGACATGCCACATAGGCCAGAATCCTCAAGACCAACCACACAATCACACACACCTGTTTCCATTCATGAGCCATGCTGGGAGAGGTGCATCCTGGGAAACACTGTCAGCTTTTTTCAACTGTTGTTTATGTCTTTCTCCCTTCTTTTCATTGTCTAGATTTTTTCTTTTCCTTTTTTTGGGGGGGCTTTCTCTTGTCAAGCTCATCACTGAGATGTTTGCTCTGGGGAATAAGTAGGGGAGATTTCAAGGTTTTGAGAAACAGACCTAATGACATGGTGGATTGATATTAATTTAATTTCTAAACAGAGAGCTGGTGTTTGGTAACCAGATATTCAAGTGGAGGCCTGTTTGATTTGGGACCTTTTTTCATGTTACTGATTCTGAATTAGCTTAAGTAAATACACCTGCATGACCTTCGGGTACTCGAAAGGTCAAAGTCATTCAAACATTTAAAGAATGGTAATTAAATTACCCTTGGTGCTGAATAACTTTAATTTGTGGCCACACAAATTGCTTCCAGCTTTTGTCTTCTACAAAGCTCCCCCTTCAGCTGTGCTTTAATATTTTATCAGGCAGGACTTTTGGCATCAAACAACCACTATTTTTTTTTTTTAAATCTTAAGTAATCAAAGGCAATTCTGATCATTCAGAAGTGCTCCTGGTTTCTGTTGTTTTTGCTGTAGGTGAACAACGAAGGCAGCTGTACCGAAGGAAGGCACTTTACGACAGGGGCTAAAGCTAACATAAGCTCTTCTACGCCAAATGAACTTCCTCGTCCTGCTGGCCTGATTTATGAAGTGAAATAAAAATGGGTCCCTATGTGGTATTAGTGGGGTTTTCAGAAGGGGTGAAATGGGACTTAGGGCCTATATTTCACCTACCCTGTGGGAAGGTTTTGGCCCAAGTGGGGCCCCTTAATATGGTTCGACTGAGGTCCATGTGAAGTGCAGCCACAATGCTCTACAATAACTCTTCATTTGGATCTTGGCCCATTGCCAGCATATCCACTACCTGAGTCTCTTTGAAGAGCGACACATTGGCCTGGGTATTTAACCATGCTGTTTGAGGTCCTGGCGCTGGGAGCAGATAGAGAGAGAGAGAAGAGGAGAGAGAGATATAGAAAGTGATAGAGAGATAGATGTAAAGGGGAGGGCAAAGAGTGAAAAAGACTGCAGTGGCAGAGGCAATAGAGGCTTGAACTCTGATGAAATAATCCAGTTTGTGAGCTGACAGAACAGACAGACAGAGAGATGAGCAACAGCAACAACACAGCAGCCCCCTGGCGACCTCAAGTTGTTTCATAACCGCACCATCCTCCCTACACTGTTGATTACAAAGTAAACCTCTTGCTGCTCATTTTTCATCCTTGTCAATGATACTGTATCTTATCAATATATTGTACTTAATAATGTTACATGCCTGTGGATTAAATTGTTACAGATATTTGCTTCCATACAAATTGCCAACTCCAAAATGTAAGAGAGAAAAGAAGAAATTAGCAAATATAAATTCTGATTTGCTGCTCCATACAGAGAAAAACGAACACTTTTAAAAATACAGTACCAAGCTCAATGGAAAATGGATTTCTCTTGCAAAGAATTCCCCTCCTTTATTTAAAAAATAATTAAATAACTTTATCAAGTCTCATGTCGGCAGCTTCAGTGTGTTTATGCTAGCCAGCTTGCTACAGAAGAGTACTGAAAGGGCTCTGCTGGATGGAGCTCTTGGCTTTGATATAGTTTCTGGGCTGGAACTTTGGCAGCATGTTAAATATTAATAGCGATTAACCCAGTTCAAGCTCTGCAGCAGAGAGTACAGACAGAGTTCAAAGAGCCTTCTGCTCTGTGCGGGCACTCTCTGCTCTCCAGCAGTTTAGCCCTGCTATCAGGAGGCTGCTGCTGCTGCACTGCACCACAGATCAGACTGGCCTTTCTCACTTCAGTTCAAATAGAGAGAGAGACACATGATAGAATACATACAACACGTGTGAACAGTGTGTACAGCGAAGTTCTTAGAGGCTTTAAAGACATAATTAGCCAATAATGAAAAGGCAGCCTGGTTAAACTCTGTCCCTCTCTCTCCTCTGTCTCTATCTCTCTCTCAAACTACAAGCCCCCCTCATCCCCTCTTGTTCTCACTTGCTGAACTCCTGATAAACTCAGCCTTTCAGAGCTACAACATTCCTCAGCCTGGCACATTCCCCACTAAATAGGCCTGGACACCTCAGAGATCAAACACAATCTCCATTGTGCTGCAATTACCCAGACCTCTGTCTCAGTTCTCCTGCCCTTCACCCCCACCTAAACGCTTTCCTTCTCTCTCTCTCTCTCTCTGTGTCTGACTCTCTCCACCCACCACTACATCTCTCCTCCATATCCCTCTTTCCCTCTGGAGATGATGGTTCTGACGCACTGGGCCTCAACAAAAGCAGGCTTTGTTTACAGAGAGAGTCTTTGGAGAGGAGTCCAGGGCAACCGAGTGCTGTCAGAGGGGAAGTGTTGGCTGGATGCTTCACAGAGGGCTGAGAACCAAGCATGTGTACATTCGTTAACACATGATCCTGTGACCCTTTCTGCTCAATGGCATCAATTTAGAACATGTTTACTCTTTGCTGGGTAGGTCAAAGTGTCAGGCTTGTATGAATATCTTTTTTAGATTACGTAATAATGGAGAATATGCGGTCAACATGTCGAGGTTTGGAGGGCTGCATTGTTATTTATATCTGCTAAATCTAAGCTCAATTTAAAAAGTGTGTCTAGATGTGGTTTTTATTCGCAGTAGAAGACAGTGGTTAATTTTTTTCTCCTATTGACATTACCACGGGATAGTGACCCACAACGTTAGTCCTTCATCCTCTTTGCTTCACAGGATCATAAATCTTAAATGTTCAGAACAAAGTGTCCTTTAGGACCTTGGGCACTTTGACCATCAGTTACACAAACATTCTGTTTGTTGGTTTAGACAGAAGTGAAAGCATATGCTACAGGAACCATAACTCAGTAAGATCCACACAAATCCCTGCTGAATAAACTAATGCTGAATAATGCTTTCACTGTTCACAGTCCAGTGTGGTGACATCATTCCCAATGGCAGTTCACTTCACGGCCCAGTAATTGATGGACTCTGTAAAGTTAAAACTTCAAATCAACAACAGAAAAGATTAACAGAAAAAGGGAAAAACACAAACAGCAAACTACGAGCATATTTCAATTGATATGACTCTACTGAGGGTAATCTCAGGGCAAAGCAGGGACAAAATTCCTGGCGTCTGGCTCTTTCTGCCTGACGACTCTGAAGCGGTGAGAGCTGCGGAGGGAATGCGAGGTCACGCTGTCTGCGTTCCGTCCCCCATGATGCATCTGCCAGCGAGTGCGGCCCCACTGTTAGCCATTATGTACCTATTAGCCTTGATTATCTTCTGATAGCCGAGCGCCAGTTGGTTTCACTCAGCCTGACAGTCGCAGGCTTTGTTTAACCTTTCGACTGCCAGGGCAGCCAACCCCAGCCCCATACAACAGAAGAAATAATGACGGGATATCAAGCGAAGGAATGGGATGGGCAGTTGGAAAACACTGACAACATGGAAGTGTTTTAGATCCTTAAGGTACTGCTAAAAACCAACACCTTATTAGTGATGTCACTGGATTTTGTACTCGCCTTGTTGAAAAAATTCCTTTGCTACAGTATCTCACAACAAATGTAAATTTCATTTTAAGAAAAAAAAAGGCGTGACGGAAACACAAGCCAAAAGCGGAATAACAAACCCCTCTTATCTTCCTCTACACATCCCTTTATGTATGTTGCCTGAGTGACAAAACGTGGACAGTCTGCTTTTTCTCGCTAACATCCCCCATGAGTCTTCACAGATCTGCCTGCCAGACATATTCAATTTGCAGCTCTTCCAGGTCCCCAGTCTGCAGACGTGAGGAGTTATCTGAGACAGAATGAGAAGTGAGAGTAGAGATGGAGAGAGCGGCTGGGATAACATGGAGCCACGCGGAGCTCAGTTTCTCTGTCCCTGCCTTGTGTTAATCTCTCTGGAGAGACAGAGGTGGCCATGTTGGGTCAAAGCCTCTACATCAAGAGCCGCAGGCCTGGACAGCTGACCTTGGTCTGGGAGATGGTAGGTGACAAGAGAGGTGGGAGTTGGGAGAGTGTATGTTGGGTTACGGAGGGCAAGGGAAAGGGGAAATGTGTGTGTTTGTGTGTGTGTGTGCGTGTGTGTGTGTGTTTGTTTGTGCTGCAAAGAAAGGGGAGGACTGCTTGACCATGTGTGTGTGTTCCAGTGCGTTTTGGCCTTATCTGTTTGTAAATGCACACAGTGACACACCAGACCCCCTGTGGCAAGGTCTCTGCTATAGCATTGAGGAGTTATGCTAAGAAGTGTCCAGCTTGTGGTCCGTAAGTGTGTGTGTGTGTGTGTGTGTGTGTGTGTGTGTGTGTGTGTGTGTGTGTGTGTGTGTGTGTGTGTGTGTGTGTGTGTGTGTGTGTGTGTGTGTGTGTTTGTGTGTGTTCAAGTGTGTGTCCCATTGCAGCACGTTGACCCTGTGATAAGCCCAGTGGAGAGGGCTGGCCCCCGCTCAGTCACAACCAGAGAGGGCAGGCAGAGGGCAGAAGGGGCCGATTCACCGCCCCTTAATGGGCCCTGAGGTGACCGAGCTTGGAAAGAAGTGGTGGAATCGGAGATTAATAAATTATATAATTTTAGTTTGATAACATTTTCAAAAGGTCTGGTTCTGTGCAACTTTTAAAAAGTCACCTCTGTTTTTGCGGAGAAGATTGTGTATGGATGTTTTGTGTTAGGACAGGTTTAATAATGTGTGACTAAGAGCTGGTCAAAGACAAAAATGTTTATTCTTTTTGCATAACAGACATACAGTAAAGTACTGTAACACTGAAAATTGTATTTCAATTGTATACACCCTCCTGCAAGTATGTGTACTATGAAAACCCAAGAGCTCTGATGACAACATCCACTAAGCACATTTGGCCCAAAATTGTTGTTGAGCTGTCTATTCTAAAACCCTCAATGACAATGCAAAATGAACGAAGACAATTGAATTCAAGCACCACCAATGAGTGTACATTTAGTGATTTCTTTAATGGTCTTTATGTTATTGCAGCAAATGCATGAAAAAAGATTCACTTATATTGAAAAAAAAAAAGTCACATTAAATGTTCACAATTGTGCGTTAAGTTTCTGCTTGAAGCACAGGACTGGTGTCAGTGGTCATCAACCAAGGGACATCAACAAAAATTCCACAAGGCCTTTGTTCTTGGATTTAATTTTCACTTCTGCACCTGTTTACCTATGTCTACCACTTTGCCCTCATGAGTTGTACTCCCACCCACCAATCAGCGACAGTCAGGGTCGGGAAATAAGCATCTATTTTGGAGGAGAGTGCTGGCTAAGTACAAGTTCCTATTTATACCTCACCATCCGCATAATAGGAATCTCTAAATGGCCAACCAGCTGTTAGCACTGCCTATCTTTGTTAATCCCTCTCTCTCCATTTTCCACTCAGTTCCTCTCTCTCCTCTCCTTTGGTTAAATGGCAGTACGTGTGCGTCTGTCTGTGTGTGTGTGTGCGTTTGCATGACCTGCATGGACCTTTTGCCGTGACGCAGACTGGGGTCATGCACTCTGAGCTTTCTTTGCCCACCCCGCAAAGATCACTACACCATTTATTTACAAGCTTTAAAACGTGATGTTCTCTCTCAAGCACCTGAACACAGACATGCACACATGTGCTGTAGACACACAAGGGCACAAGCATGTACACAAGCTCACAAACATGCACAGACACGTACTTGCACCCACCACACAGTCTATCCATCCTTTAATCCTTCTCGTTTAGTCAGCGGGGGGAGTTTGTGCACAAGGTCCCTGCCCTTTGTATTGATCACATTGAACATGAGGAGGACTTCCATGCAAGGACCTGTCCTTTGAGAGGAGACATGTACGAGGAGGATAGAAAGGTCAATGGGAGCAACAAATAGATTGGCAGAGGACACACTGGGACAAGGCAAGGCAACAACAGAAACTGAGAGGGTTTCAGAGGTACAAGAAATTATGAACTCAGAGACAAGGCAGCAGCCAGATCCAATCCAGTTTTATTGTGTGTAAATGATTCAAACATTGTGGAGGTCAGGGCACTTCCACCTCAGGAGCGACCTCGCTGATCTTCTGAATCAAATGAAATTGAGGATAGCCCACGTGAAGCATCAGCATTAATCTGATAATCTATGATCACAAGGTGGCACAGGTGACAAGTGCCCTGACACGGCCCCTGAACTCATCTAGCATCATATTCACCTTATCACACAGTGTCAGGTGTATTAGGAGAATAAGATACAGACAGAGTACAATTTCTTCAAACAGCTTTTCCCTTTCTTTCACGGCACAGACAATGTTCCCTTACATGCTTTGTTTGAACAGAATTCATTATCGCGAACAAATTTGTCTCTGTCCTTCATTAGCTGAGGTTACGTCTCTTAACCCCCATTATGAGATCAAGTCAATTATTCTATTAGTCTTCACAATTACAGCAAACAACAGGATTGGCCTTTCTTGTCTCTCAAATGTTGTGCAGAGTGAACTTTTGCAGTCTGGTGTGATGAGCTGCTACAGTAAGGAGGGTTGTGTGTTATCTTTCTCCTTTTCAGGTTTTCCCTTATGTGCTTTAAGGGTAATTTTATGCAAGTGTAAAGTTGTAAAGACATGTGGAAGTTGACCAACTTGCAGACAGATGACCAAATACATTCAGATAAAATGTGAAAAGGGTGTTTGCTGGCCTTTACAGTTTGGAATATACTTTTGAAACCCTAAATGAATATTTACTATAAGAAACCCACAAGGTTTGTGTGTATCACATAAAGGATTGGTCACAAGCAAGTGGAACAAAAAAGAAGAAAATAAGAGGATAGTGAAGGAGTCAGGAAAAGGCACAGAGGTAAGAGAACTCCTTTTGGTATAGTTTGTTTTAATTAATCAGATTAAGTAAAATACCCTCAGCAAAAACCCACGTTATGCTTTCGAGTGGCAGCATCTTATGGGTCCCTGCATTCCGTTAAGCACTTTAAGTGCCCCAGGAGGCCTATAAGTAGATTAGGACTGATTAAAGTCGTATCAGTGGAATTTGAGCAGGGGACCTGCCAGGACAGACACATACAGTGGTGCTCCCCTTCTTCCCCTCCCCTCGCCCCTCACCCCTAAATTCAACCCCCTGCTTGTTTATGACTCACCCTGGCACCAATCCAGATGCCATCAGCCCAAGTTTATCACTTGTTTCACCAATATACATTACAGTCGCACACAGCAGGATGTGTAAGACATCACTGTACACATGCACACTTACATGCAGTCTGTGCACAGTGAGCGCATGCTTTGACCTCGAGGACTATAGTACAACTCAACTGTCGTTGCTTTTGCGTCACCAGTGTAAAACAAGGCAACAACAAGACTGTCACAGGATGTGTTAAATTTTCTCAGATGGGAGCCATGCCTCAGGGACTTATTACACCCACTCCCTATGTATGCATTAATGCACATGACAGCCTCTTTCTGAAGACCTAAAACACCATGTAACACTTCCACTTTTAGCGGGGAGATCAATAAGAGAGAGAGAGAGAGCGTATGGAGGGGTGGCGAGAGGGTGGGTGAGAGGGGAGGAGCAGCAGCCAGAACGAGAGCAATAAACAAATTAGTACAGACTGATTTGTGGATTTGTGCTTTTTTTGCCTCATTTAGTGTAAAAGGGTGGCTGGCTGAACGAGAGGTAACAGCAGGTTTCCTTTTCTCTGGATGCAGGACAGTAAATCACCATCCTCTGACTGGCTGGTTGCCTGACAGGTTGACTAGCTGACTGACTAAGTACATGGAAAATGAAGTCGCATTAGCATGTTATACAACCACAGAGCCAGTTGGACAAAGTGAATTAAAGTTCTGACTTAAAGCAAATGAAACACTTAAATGAACATTATCCAATGAT
Organism: Anoplopoma fimbria; assembly: GCF_027596085.1. Lineage (NCBI taxonomy): Eukaryota > Metazoa > Chordata > Actinopteri > Perciformes > Anoplopomatidae > Anoplopoma > Anoplopoma fimbria. Next base: position 1,528,030 of record NC_072461.1, read on the forward strand.
GTCATGCAAAATGAAATGGATAGCGTGCATCAGCATCTTCAACTTCCTCAGCTAGCATGCTGTGTCCTGTCATAAAAGAGGGCATGCCTGGTTGTCTTGTTTTTTTTTACTGTGGGTGGAGACATCTCTTTGTGCCAGGCCATGAGAGCTCTCGGAGGATGCTGTTCCCATATCTAAACCACATGCTCCTTGTGCTGTGACAGTCCTCCATACAACAGAGCAGTAAAACCCTGGGGGTGAATTCTTAAGTACTGCTGGACCATCTGTGGAGGTGGGCTCAGAGCTGTAGACTGACAGAGTTTGGCCACTGGGGTTGTCATTGACAGCCATATTAGCACAATTCCACTTCTCTGTGTACCACCGGCTCTGTGTGGGCTAGAAATAGGTTAAGACTTGACCGAGACCAAGCAAGATCAGGCTAGAGAGTACCAGATCTGACAGAAACCACCATAATTTCCTGAAAGTATAAATAACCTTCCTCTGTGTTTGTGTAACCTCCACAGGCCCCCTCTGACAGACTACTCACACATTATACACCCTGAAACATATATGGCAAATGCAGCTGCACAGGCACCCTGTGCTCACGGACACACTCATACGCCAGAGTCTCTGGTCCATTTCTCATCCAGTGTGTTAGCCCTACAGCCTGTTATCCTGACCCCAGGAGAGAACGGGTCAGGTTTGGGGCCAGGGAGGGTGTTTCTGATGAACTGGGTGCTTGGCTTGTACAGACACTGTGATTGATGCTCACATGTTTTCCACAAGAAGGACGAGGTTGGGGCAATTAGGGGGAGGTGATAGAAAAAGAAACATCTCTTTATAGTTTCTCGACCACTGCTTGCAGTTAAAATCTCTCTCTGTCCTTCTTACACCTTGATGATTGATGATTCTTAACATCTGTCAGTATCTGCCCTCTCTGTTCAGACCCAGATCATGTATCCATGAAAAAAAAAAAATCCAGATTGTGTTTAAAGACAGATTGCCACTCATATCTGGCATATTTTTACATCTCAAATGCATCTTGAGTGACAAGGTGTGATTAAATTCCGTTTCTCTGTTCATATTTGATTTCATCTGAGGGCAACTGAGATCATTGCATATTGTTACCATAGCAGACCAGCTACTAAAGAGGATTACTGTGGTTACTTCTGGATTCATTAGCACATCTCACTTGTGATCTGGTCACCCAAAACACATTTTAGTGCTAAGAGTGTTAAGCCATAGTTTCTCTTTCTCTACCACTAACTGGCAGGTTGCCACATGGCTGCTGCTGGTTATGCCCTAGCTTGTGCCAAGTAAAAGTGATGGCTGTGTGAGGATTGTTTGACAACTGTTTAGAGGAGACTGTGGAGCTCATTAGCAGGATAGATAGCCGGCCTGGTGGCTAGGACAGGAGAGACGAATGAATGGCAAGAGAGATAGGATGATAACGGAGATAGAAGGTGGGGGTAGAGAGTGAGACAGATAAGCATACAGTAGAAATAGGGATAGTCAGTGGATGTGGTACATGTAAACCCACTGTCATCTGCTTTGTGGAAAGTGTGAAACTATGTCTATATTTCTGACAGAGAAGGTGTGTATATGTGTATGTTGTAGAGATGTGAGGAAAGAAAGAAATGTTTGCCAATTGGGGACTTGTAGGTACTTCATTATAAGTATTAATTAGGGATCAGAGGCTACATCCCCTTTAGCCTTCACACATACACACACAAGCTACAATCTACACCCTCTGGCACACCCTCACACACTAAGCCCCCCACCCACCCACCCCCATTCTGTCAGTGACCTGCAATTGACCGTTTGCACCCTAGTCTTGAGGTCAGTTGGGGTCCCACACTCCAGGGTCAGGGAGTGGTCATTTTGACCCCCCAAACAGTTTTGTCTCTGTACAAATCCTCTTAATTACCCTGATTTATGTAATTTGTAGGTTGTGGAAAACTTAAGTTTAAAAAGAAGATCTGATAGCAAAACACAGCCTGGCTTTCTCCCTTGTTTTCTTTACGGCTCTCTATCACTTCTGCCATGCCCTGAGAATACAAACATACTCCCAGTATGCTGCAGAGAATAAATTCTGATAATCCAGTGAGGTCCCAGCATTCCTGTCTCCCCTGCAGTTTTAACCATGAAGTCATTTCGATTTTTCTAGTCTTTTTCGCACACATTTTGTCCCTCAACCCCACACCTCTTTTGGGCTTTAGAAGAATGCAAGAAAGCCAGCTGATTCATTGTGGAGCCTCCAACGTTCATTGGCAATGAATTATTTTAATGACGGGAGACTCTTACAAAAACAAATCTCCTAAATCACACTGCTGCTCAAGACATTGTGAAGGGCCATTTTCATCCTGTCCAAAGCACCATTTGGCTCCCATGACCCAAACCGACACAGACAAAAGAAAAATAGAAATTATAACCATTGCAAAAGCTTTTGTTGTAGAACCAACAGCTTTTGAGTTAATATTCTATTTTTTGTAGGCTAGATATGACATGATATGTTTTATTATTTGGTAATAACTGTTTTACCAGGTTGAGACTGTATGAAAGGTTAAGGAAATTGTGCAACCCTTGAACTTAAAAATAAAAAAAATAAAAATGAAATGCCATTTTTCTTTGATGGAGAGGTGGGGATTAAAGTCCTTTAGATCAGGGGGAAAACATTGAATACCCCTTTTTGTATAATTCAGTACACATAGTACAGTCTTAGGCATTACTAACTCCACAAATATAGAATTTTAACATAGCACCTGTGTGAAAAGGAAGAGGCTCAAATGAAGTCTGGAGTCCCAGCAAGGTAAATAATCCCTAGTCACCATTAGGAAATCAGTCATACAGACAGTTTCATTGCAATGTCACTCAGGAGCTAATAAGTAGCTAAACCATTATGTGTAGGATTTATAGTTAGCCATAACAAGTTTTCTTGATTGCTAACGTTTGTCATGTCCAACTGCAATGGTTACAAACTGGACAGAAAGCCAAAGGTGAGAATATTCAGTTATTGTTTTAGTTAAATATGTCTATGTCGGGAATATCTTAAGGATCTCTGCCACTTGTATGCGTTGATGCATATGTCCAAATCCAGAAAGATAAGACTTTGTGAATGTGCACACAGATGCAGTTCAGTGGAGTGGCTGACCCACTAACATCCTCTAATCCACAGGCCACAGCCGCTCAAGATAGCATCTTCATGCCTGCTGTTGACAGCCCACACTTATTACCTGGGATATATTCATCTTCCGTTTTTCTTTGCCTCTCCCTCTGGCTGCACACAGGAGCACCTGTCAATCAAAGTGGCCGCTAATGTGCTCCACATGAGACCTGACGGGCAGAGAATTCTGGAAATCCCATATTCTGCCCTTTTATTTACCCTCCTGATAGGTAGACAAATTTCTTTATTGACATGAGTAATGTGGTTATCGGAGGCAGAGGAAGGATATTTTCATTTTCATTTCTTTCTTTAACAGACCAAATACTGCTTATTCAAAGTAGTGGTGATGGAATAATAGATCGGAATCATGATGTTATGGATCTGCAGGGTTTAGACTTCTTGTTTTGAAATAATTAAATGTGATCTCTAGTGCCCTTGCTCCTGGGGGGTAAAGGAACACAAGCAGGTGAAATGAACCACATAATTGAAAAATCCAGAGTGCAATCCAAAACTAAGTGGCCTTCTGAAACCATACCACTGTGGGCACAACAAATTTAATAAATAACTGCTGGGCACTCCAGGGGGGTTTAGGGGGACCTCTGCTGTCCTGTCAAAGGGGCCCAATGTTTCCAGGGGTCTCAGGGCGTCCGCCAGGAGCGGAGGTGACACCGAGTGTGTTGTCAAGCGTAAATCCCATTGCAGAAGGCCCTCACAAGATGGGTGTCCATATATCAAAGGTCTCACTGACTTGGGCTGCCATTTGATCTCCACTCAGGAAATTCAAAATTCCAGGCAGATGAGAGGTGAAACTGAGAGGCCCTTAAGCCCAGCTTGTGCTAGTGATTAGGGGCAGCTGTTTCGATTCACATTTCGAAGGATTTGAACTCTGCAACCTGCCACATTTTTACGTGGAAAGACAGCGACCATGGCCGTGGTAGTTGTAGTCTAAGGTGACGATGGGAGAATAGTGGGGTCATGTAAATAATCTGAGAGATATGACAAAATGCATGTATGGAGTTTTCTGTGTTCACTTTTTAAATCCCAGAGAGCCCTCAATATCATTTTCATTTATAATTTTTTTCCACAGAGGAAATAGATCTTGATATAGCATGTAAATATGTTTCTTGGCATATCCCCCTTAGACAGTATTTCACAGTGAATCAAGAAGTATGGGACAATGACTGTTGTACAAAGTCCAAACTACAGGAACATTACTTTTTTTTCCTCCAATAATTACACATTTATATATTTTGTGGATTAAAAAAATACTAATGTAACCTACTGATGTATTAATTCTGAACTAATGTAAACAGCAATACTAATGTTAATGCATGTTAACATGTCTGGACATATGCCAAGGTGACCACAACATCATACTTTGAAACCACCGCCCTTCCAATAGCACAAGTCATTAGCCATTGGATAACAGAGGTAATGACAAAAGGGTCACTAGTGTCCTTGGTGAAAGGACTGAATAAAAGGACATGAAATGTGAAATATGCATGGGGCAGTTGCAAAAAGGCGTGGAATGATAAAAGGCAGGACATTGAGTTAAAGAGAGAAGGAGAGGTTTGTGACAGACACAGAGAGAATGAGGGGAACGGGTGCAGAGTGGCGCAGGCACATAAACGATTAGTCCCAAACATGAGCTGACAGCTGGATGCCTGACCTTGGCTGGATGTGAGCGCAAAAACCCCCAGCGTTCATTTACATCCTTTCCATGCCAAGTCATTTAGTAACAATTCTTATTCCGGTGATAAAAAGGAAGAAGAGGAGGGAACCTCAGGTCAACCCTTTCTTAAAGACCTCCACCACTCAGCCAAGTTCATGGGCGTGGCATTGAATGAGGTCCTGTTGGCATTATGGACAACCTTTCACACCCCTTTGAGTCCTTTTGGTCAGACTAACACGTTCACATTCAGAGTCATATTACTAAGTGTCAGTGATGGGATGCTTATAGGTGTTAGCAAGGAGAGTCTAGGACCCCTATTTTTACTGCTATGTAAGTTGGGGGAGATGCCCAGCTTATTAGACCATGATCTATCTGCTCTTAAACAGGCTTGGAGGTCATACAACTGTTATGATCTAGGTCAAGGGTGAGCAGCTGACATGTCAATCGGTGGATGACCACGCTAACTGACAGAGATAAATCATCAATACTGAAGACATGTTTATGTCCCATTTCATTTTCAAGGTCAGTCAAAATAGGCCATGATTACACCAAAACTCACCCCCCAAAAAAAGTATCAATAGAGAGCAGCATGTCAACAAATGGATGTCAATACAACAGTCTGTCTACTTTTTCTGCCCTTTCACTCCTCTTTAACCTTTTGAACTCACCAATCTGCACCTCTATCTTTAGATAATCCTGATGATTCTCTTATCAGGGAGCAACAAGAAGGGCCAGCGACCCCTTGACCTGCCTCAGATACCTAGTAAGTGATTGTTTGAGGACACCTCGGATTCCAATCAAGGATCTAAGGCTCACTCACAGGAGATGTCAAAGTGGTAGAACTGCCCTCAGGATTCATACCGCTCTAATCTGAGGACTTTATGGTGTTAAGGGGCAAAACTGCTACTAAAATGTTGGTGATGAAGCCATCCTGTATCACATTGTATTCCCATAGTAATAAACAGTGCTGTTAATAATTTGAACAAGCCTCTACTAGAAAGCAATGAATATTAGGCGTCGGCACTTAATTAGATCAGCCGTCCGGGCCCTGTGAACCCTGCTTTGCCATTCACCCAAGTGAAGAGAGGAACCCTTTGCCAGGCCTTTCTGCCACCGTTATGTGCTATGGGCCGTGCCCCGGATTTATGGCACATTTCACACTCCACCACCATGCAGAGAGCCAGTGATCTGGACCTAGCACTGGAGCGTTAATTGGTCAACCTCTGCCTATAAGCAAAACAAATAACTCATTTCCTGAGGAACTGTAGATGACATCCCTCATTTTCGAGGGTCGCGTTTACCAGTGTATGCGTATTACTTGAGTGTGCTTGCATTTGAACACACTCAAGTCGGCAGGTGGAGGAGATTTCCAAACTACCAGGAAATGAGAATGAGAGGAGTGTTTCAGGTATTACCACCGCCATGTTCCCATCCCCTGGGGCTGAGTTAGACTCACATCTCACTGAGCAGAGTGCTGTCTGTGTCTGTGTGTGTCTATGTGTGTGTGTGTGTGTGTGTGCGTGTGTTGGTCAGTCAGCTTGTTCCTGCACCTGTCTGTGTTCCATATTGAAGTGTGCATGTGTGGGATGTGGATGTATTCGGAGGAGCAGAGCAAAAAGTAAGAGTGGTGTTTAAAGCTCAGCACTGACATGAGGAGTGTGTCAGACTGATACTACAGATACACTGTAGTGTGCAGTGTTCTCTTCAGCAACCAGTGGACTTACTTTGGTTAGTACAAGTGCAAAAGACATTTTCTGAAATAAACCCTGACTTGTTTCCACATCTCTCTGTTTTCCATATCTCTCAGTTTCCCTCACTCTCTCTATTTTCTGTCTCTCTCTGCTGTGTCCTTTTCATTACATTCAATATAAACAAGGTGAACTAATTTCACACATGTGAGCTAATTTGACCTTCTCTACTCTGCTGAGATAAACAGTGTGTGTGGCCACGTGTGTGTAAGTGGTTAAGTGCGCCATCCTAATTTAAAAGTATATCACCAGATAATATATAGCTTAATCCCACAATTTTTATTGGCTCCCTCAGATGTTACATCAACATGGAATAGCACCACAATGTGTAACAATGCATGTAATACAATTCTCTCATTTGTGTCTTTAAGGGTAGACATTTTGGTTAACCCCAAATGTTAGCAGCTAATATCAAGCATGAGGCCTGACGGTAACTCAGCCCAGTCTTGGATCTCCTGAAAGTCCTCCAACTTTATTGTGTTAGGGCTAATTATTTTTAATGTGCTGTGTTGTAAACTATTACTTTAGGAAGACTGTTCTAACCACCCATGGGCTTGTTTATATAAACTGGTAAATTGGTTAACGACAGTGAGTCTCTTGCTCTCTTAGTCATTGTGGCCGGGCCTAGTCAAAGAGTGTTTGTGCAGTTGCAGATGGGCAGTAAATCAAACTCACTGTAGCATTAAAGCAAAGCCAAGACTCCGGCTTTTGTTTCCAATTGAGACTATGTACGCGTTTGACCCTGAACGAATGAACCACACGCCACTTCAAAAGAGGTTGCCACCAAAGTTGATTTTACAATCACAAAATGAACATCACTCGATACCCTGGCAGTTTAACTCAAACAAGCAACACATGTTAGGTTCTTTATTTATGAATATTTGTGTGTGTCGTATGTGTGCGCACCCTTGCAGATACATGTGCATGTGCGTGCATGTTCTGATTGCAGGGAGAGACCAGATAAACTACAACTGAATCTAAAAATGTATCCTTTGTCTCGTTCTGGAAGTCTGGTTGCCTCTCCATTGACACCAATGTAGCGGTGACAAAGAGAGCCATTGATATAATCTTCAACCATGACAGGCATTAAAGGGCCTAATTCAGACCGCTTCTGTATTAAACAACTCTAAAGCTGATTTCAATTGCCAGTTCCTCAGTGGGGAGGGCAGCAAGGAAGTAGACAGACAGGAGAGAAAGGAAAGAAGCAAGCAGGATCTAGCTGGCAGGAAGAGTAGAGCACCCACCCTCAACCCAGAGCCTGTAAACTCAGATTAGGGGGTGGATCAAAGCCTGGATTTAATCTGGGCCACTGGGCAAGGGTGGGGATTATGGCACTGTGGCACTGTGTGGCACTAAGGCTTGCCCTCACCACACACACGTGGAAGTGTGTATGAAAATGCACAATTTGAACCTATTCATGTGCAAACAGAAATGCGTGTGAGCACACACATACAGATACAGTACGCCGCTTTGAATCCATAACCAAGGAGGTGATCAAAGTTTAAACCCTGATCCATCTCTCAAGAATGGCCACAGGCAAAAGGAAGACACCAGGCGACTGTGACATTGAAGGAAGATAAAGTGTAAAAGGCAAAGGAGGGCTTAGAAATGATTGTGAATGGTTGACAAAAGGCAAAAAGCTCCATAACCTCCACTCTCCTCCCACGACTCAATACAACCCCGAAAAACACTCAATTTGACACACAAACTGTTTCTTACACAATCTTCCAAACACAGCATTACAGACAGTCACACAACCATACATTTGTATCATACTACTGTTGTGATAATAAGGATAAGAATCAGTCTAACCCAGTTCCCCCCCCTCTCTAAAAAACCTGAGTATTCATTTTACAGAGAGTGTAATTCTACCCTGTACACGCTCACTGCCAGTAGGCCTGCCACATAAACAATTAATCCACCGTGAACTTGCATCTATGACACTAAGGGCGTTCACTCTTGCCTTTTAAGACATTTTTTTGTCAACCTTGCTAATCAGCTTTTGGAATCCATTAACTTGATTGTAACGCTCTAAATCAGGTAATTTGCCTTTGTGAGCTTATTGCGATGCACCAGATGTACTGTGTAATTATTAGTTGGCCACATTGTCACAGTAAACATAAGCATGGAAACACATTTAAACACATTTGCACTATAACTGCTGTATAGCTCAACACTGTATACTGAGGTTGATCATTAGTAAGTGAGGCTACGTAAAACAGATGTGCACTTAATTTAACATTAAGTTTGGAAAAAATGGTTTGTTTTTATTCCAGAGACTTTTGTCTGGCTAAGACCTCCCGTTGTAAGAGGTGAGCTTCCCAACTTGTTTTGATCGCTGAGTCAGTTTGTAATGTGCCTTTGGGGTGGATCTGAATTCTGCCTTCCCCCAAATCTACCCACATACCCCTAAGGCAAAGATCTGAAAGTCTTTAAAGGAGTAATGGGGAGATGTGCCAGTATAATGTAGTGTGCTGACTTCTCTTCGGTCCTCCTAGACTTCTCCCCCTCCTGTCTTCTCCGTCTCCTCTTCTCACACACACACACACACACACACACACACACACACACACACACACACACACACACACACACACACACACACACACACACACACACACACACACACACACACACACACACACACACACACATTACTTAGTAGTACATACGCATACACACAAAGTGATTGACTCACACATAAAAGCAGACCCTTGCTTTGCTGGTTTTACTTGATTAAAGTGGGAGCATTGGGGTCTTGGCTGTGCTCTGTCTGGGACAAAGAGCAATATTTGTGGGGTCCGTTCTCCCTCAAAGACCCTCTTGTCAGGGGAGGCCCAGAGAGAGCGCTGAGGGAGCACAGACAAGCTAAAGGCCAGGCCATTTATCATAGTCCACCGAATGAAAGAACCTAAATGTCTCTTTCTTCCTCCCATCTCTTTCTCTCTTCCCAATTTCTCTCTTTCGGCCTTCTCTCTTTTTTTTTCACTCTGCTTCCCCTCTTCTCTCTTTCCTCCCCTTTGTCCAAATCCAGTGGGAGTAGGGTAATAGCAGCTCGCTGGCATTGCTTGTAACAGAGCGGAGATTGGAGGAGCTGCTTGGAACCGGGCCCCTCTCACGCTGGGGCCCCAGCGCTTTTTTTGTGTGTCGCGGGATGATTTGTCAGGCTGTGGTGGCAGAAGTCGAGCCCCTGAGGTTGAAAGGCTATGACCCCAGGAGTGCTGTGTGTGCGGTGTGTGTGTGTGTGTGTGTGTATGTGCGTGTGTATGTGTGTTTACGTGCGTGTGTGTGTGTGTGTGTGTGTGTGTGTGCCTGGAGTGCTGGAGATCTGCCCCGGGCTCAGGACATAATAGACCTGAGCCCAAAAGAATGGGCATCCAGGCTGGGACAGGGGACCACAAAGGCCTCATCTCCATACTTCAGGTAGATGCACTGTGATAGGAGCTGACAGGGGCGTGACAGACTCGAGGCGGGGTATGGTGGAGGGCTGAGACTCTGTGTGAGTGTGTTTCTGTGTGTGTGAAGATGGCGACTGATTGGAACGTTTGCCACTTGCCTCAGCTCTTCCTGGCCCTGACTGAGAAAAATCAATAACTACTAATCTCTCCCAACATAATAAAAACAAAACAGTAAACAATGGCTTTGTTTACCCATCTGTGTGTATGCCCCCTCTGCGCCTTTGTGTAGGCTGCTTGCCTGCAACCAAACAGGGCAGAGGGCATACACACACACACACACACACACACACACACACACACACACACACACACACACACACACACACACACACACACACACACACACACACACACACACACACACACACACACACAGAGGATGACAGCTGACACACTGGGCCAGCTCCTAGCCATGCGTCCCTCCTTCCCTGCCTTTCTCTCTCAGCCTCTCCCATTGTCATTAAAAGAAGGAAACACTTTCTCACTCCATTCGTTTGTTTGTTTACTGGTTCCCACCACTCTTTAGGGAGTTAGGAATAGAAACAAAATTCGTTCTCAGCTGGCCGCCTGCCTCGTCCCTGAACACACCCCACTTCTTCTCTTCCTCTCCTCCTCTCTCGCTCAGCATCCTCTCAGCATGGATGAGTAGATTACATATGCTTCCTTTCTGAATGAGTTCACTCGTAAATAATGGATTGATTTATTGTGTCTCTGTACAACTCTCAAGGATTTTTTTTTTCTCTGTCGGGGTGTCACAGTGGTGGTTTAGTTCGCCTCTGAGGGAGACTTAAGTTAGGGCTAGATAAGCGCTCAGTGGAAGGGCAAGGGGTTGTTTTATGTGTGTACTTAGTGTGTGCACACACGCATACATGTGTGATGACGCACGTGATAAAGAGACCTGATGGACATGATTCATGAATTCAACAAGTTTTCTAACTCCTGAGGCATTCGGAATGAAACTTCATCAAAATGCTCGGTTGAGTCATCAAGCTCTTTCTCCCTACCTAAAAAAATATGCAGCATTGAAAGCAGATGCTGCTTTCTATAAATACAGGACCAGAGGGTGGAAGGTGAAGGCCTCCCTGTACTGTCCTTCAGAATACTATCTGGAAACATTTATGATCCGCCAGCACAGAAAACCGAGCAAGCGAGGGAGAAATGAGAATAACAAATTGTAAGAGAGAGTAACAAGCAGGAAGAGAAAGTGAGGGAGAAAAAAGAGAAAGAAAAAAGTATAAAGGTTGTGTAAAAACAGACGCAAAGAAAAATGGAAATATGTTATCTCGCCAGTACAGGAATGCTGTAGTAGTGCCAGGTTGGCCAAAGGCTAAATGACAGCGGCCCTCCCGGTTTCTGGTCTAAGGTCACAGGCTGCTGTGCAGCATAGAGTCTGTGACAGGGCCTGGATGTACTCAGAGAATGGGCCGCAGCAAAGGCTATAGTCGATGCAATTATGAAGCAATTACTGTAATGATCTCCAATGAAACCTGTTATGTCATTGTTAAGGCAGGAACAAAAGGATGGTCCCTTCCAATTGTTACACAGAATATACTCTTTTCAAATTACACCGGATAAGGGCGTGGAGGCGGGGGGGGAGGGAAGATTAGGGAAGGTGAGGGACTGAATGAGGCATGATAGAGTTAGTGCTTAGAAGAGGACAGAGCTGTGGCCTGTTCCTGAATTTTGTGTGTTGTAGTCTGTGTTTGTGTATGGGTTTGGGTAACTACACAGAGAAGGACTTTGATACAGTGTTTTGCAAAAAAGGGACAGAAGGATCTAGAAAAAGAGAGGGGTGTGTGTGTGTGTGTGTGTGTGTGTGTGTGTGTGTGTGTGGGGGGGTTATAGGAAGATGAATGGCCTCTAAGATAAATGCATGCAGGCCAGAGAGGGCCGACCCCCAGTCTATACCGCCCCACTACCATGACATCAAAACAGAAGGGGAAAGCATCTCCTCTTTGTGGAAGAGCCTAATTTAATTTGTACCTTCCAACAAGGGGTAAATATGTTTGAACTGTCTCGCTGAGCCCACGGTGGCCCGATCAGGTTCTCACGGGAAACTGCTCCGAGCAGGATATCAAGCTCGCTGCATCACAACTTCACTTTCTAAACTAATCTAATTTCTGGGCTCTTCTTTTCTTTCACTCCCCTCCCTCGCTCCATCTGTTCCTCTGTTCCTCTCCTCTCGCGAGGCTGTCACTCCCTGCTGTCCATGCTTCGTGTCATTCCGGCTCCCGGCGTTCCCCGGGGATGATCCCTGTGACCTTCTCCCTGTCTTACTGGAATTTGACGTCAAAGGTCTTGTTGCTAAGAATGGAGTTTTGTTTGGTAACAAATATGACCCTTTGCCTTTGCTTCTACTTGGTCTCGTACTCACTCTTTCTCTCACTCTGACTTTAGAACTTGCTTATTCACTCTCACACTCTTTCCCTCTCATTTTCTCTCTCTCTATCCGTCACTTTCTATCTCTTCTTACCTTGCATCAATGGATCTTCCTTTCTCTGCCTCTCTGCCCCTTGGTCTCGCCTCTCGTCTCTCCCTGGCTATCTCATGTATTATTTCAGTCTACAGGGGCTCAGGGTGGAAATGAAATATGGCGGCCAAGCCTCAACGGGCATGCTCATATTCTGTGTAATTACCTTGGGCTGAGGACCGGGGCTCAGCTCAGTATCTATAAATCTGTGCCTCTCATTGGTCCCAGCAGCCTTTTGAAACCCTACCCTGCCGACGCATCGTGGTGAGACTATGACCCATGACCTTTCACACCGCCAGGGCTGCTGGGGGTGACCTGTGACCCAGCGTTGGGCTCTCTCAGAGTCTGCTCAGTCTGACCCCTCCGAGCCTCATGACCTCCCAAGTCACAGCTGTGCCTGATCTGTCCTTAGGGGCCGGAAAGGAACACATCAAATGGCTTTTTTTTGGTGCTAGTGTGTGCGGGTGTGCATGTGTGTGCTGATGTGTACGGATGGGAGTGGGATGTGGGTGTCTGACTGTGTTTGTGTATGTGTCTGTATATCCTCACATACATTCGCCTCTTCCCTCTGCAAGGACACTCACAGGGGAGTGTATACATAGAGATTGGTGGGTTACCAAAACAACGTGTCTCTTACAGCCAGGGCCGCGACATGGAGACAGGGTCAGACAATCTATCAATCACGCCTGCAAAGGTCATGGAACCCTAATGGCGGTGTGTCTGTAAGCAATGCTAATGTCATCTGTTCAAAACATATACTCAGATGATTTATTGCAATGTATTGATCCGTAAAATATATACCCAATTAAAAAATACGGAGAAAGTCTCAGAAATGTAAATGTCTGATGGCATTGATATTTTATGAGGCACATGGGTACGGGTCACTTAGTGTCTGCTGTTATTAGCTGTGTTATGAATCTGACCCCCAGGATGTAGACGGCATTTCGATGTGTAAGTCCTTATCTCTCCCTTTCTCCTTCTCCCTTTTCATTTACACCATCTTTTTCCTAATCAGAGATGGAAAATTGATACCTAAAATCAGAGCTCTCATCTCTCTGACCCTTCCCTGGTTTTCTACACGTCTTTCTTCATCTCTCTCTTTGCCTTTGGAGTAAGACACTTTTCACTACCTTTGCCCTCCTGCCCTGCCTTCCACCTCCTCGTGTCAGCCTCAACAAGAGCAGAGGGGCACGTGTTGGACCTAAACTGAGTCTCCTCTCCTTTTCTAACCGTTTCTCCTTCCTCTTCAGTGCTCTGTAGTTCCACCTTCCCTTTCCTGCATCCATGCTCCCTGTATGCTCTCTCCTCCATTGGCCTTCAGAGCCCCGTGTCCGACCAGAGCGGGGCCTCTGTGACCTGCAGCTGTGTTTACTGTCAACACAGACCAGTGTTAGGACAGCTGGGAGAACAAGAGAAGGCCAGACAGTGGAGAGCTTGAGCGCACATAGGCTGGATAGTACATGCACACCCAGAAACTCACACACATGCAAAACAGGCAGTTTCACAAGCAAAGTAAAAACTTGCACAAACAAAAACGTGTGGAATTTATCCTATAAACACACTTTTAGATGCACTTATTCATGAGCATTTTCAGGCACCCAGTGTGCCGTGTTTGTGAGGGCATGTGATGGGGTGGTGTCACTGTCCCCTTTTTCCTGTTTCAGTTTTGGAAGTGTTGACAGCATCATGGCTCTGGTGACACACCTTAGGAAGGTTATGCCCTGCTCCATTACACCAAACTCAGCAGAATGAAGGTGGGCGCCTTCTTATGTTTGTTCACATAGGGGTTGCATAGGACTCCCCTCTTGGTATGTGAGGAAAATGTGTGCACCTTTGATGGCTTCTTCCTATACCCCCCCACACACACACACACACGGAACGCTGACAAAATGTTGCATTCTCAATTACGCTCTCAAACTTATTATGTTTCCCCTCTTCCCGCACACCAGCTGAATCAGTGGGACAGCCCCTGGTTCACACACTCCGCATCCTGTCCGGCACTGACACACCATCATAAACACGCACACACAGGCTTCATACCAGTGCTTTTATACAATTCCCTGGGATTTAAGCTTTCATGGGAGCCTGCAAACCCCACCATAGTTGTGGTATGACTCTCCCCATGTGTCCTGTTAGGCCTGGGAGAGAGGAGGCTCCATTAGTTAGCATCATGTTGGAAATTCCCCTTGCAAGCATCGAGTGCCTTATCAGTTCATCACAAATAACTACATGGATGATGCCACTAATGATGTCACTAATGATGACAAAAAGCATTAAAAGTTCACATGGGTAACTGATTACTGGTCGTACAGAGTCAGTGAATTCCTCCTCATAGGGCATCTAATCATCCTGATCTATATCATCTATCCATGTGACTAACTCTATCAGACGAGACCCTCCACTCCTTAAAAAGTATTGACACTTCCTCATTGCTATTGACACAACTTATCAGGCGTCTAGGAGACCGTCCTGAGAGGATATTGACATCTAGCTTTTAGTCCCATTGAGTTGTCTGTTATGCTGAGGACGCCTAAACATTTTTCCTCACCGTTCACCACAGACATACATCCAACTTGGGAGCAGACAGCCACAAAAAAGTGAACTCACATGCACCCTCATCACCTTTAAACCAGACCCTTTTGTGTTTCTCCTTTATTTATTTACTCTCTCCATCTGTCTCCCAATGGTATGGTTGCCATGGAAACAGAGATTGTGAAAAATATATATACTGTATCGAGAGTGAGTGAGTTCTTTTTTTTTTCTTCCAATTTCTCTCTCTCACTCTTTTGCTCTCCCTCCCTCTCCCTCCCTCGTTCACTGAAAGTCAAGCAGTGTGTGGAGCGATCAATATCATTAATCAACACAACTCAACAGCACTCAGCTCTGCGGGAAGAGATGAAGAGGCACGGGGGAATGTCAACATGCCGGCCTGGAGTAGTCTTAACCAATGATACATATCACACATCACATGGATGAGAGCAGGGGCGAGGAAGGAGAGACAGAGAGGGACTGGAGAAGCAGACAGAGAGAGACAGATAACTGAGGAATGGAAGCATGCTTTCGAGGTAGAGGTGGAAGGGAGCGAGCAAGCGAGCAAAAGAAAAGAGAGAGATTGAGGTGGAGAGATAGAGGAGTTATTACTTGGTTGTCACCTACAGTCTAAAATCCCATATGACATCAGCAGTGAAGTGGTGACGGAGAAGGAACGTTCATTTATCTGACTCACTCTGAGGTACGAGTACAGTCAATAAGTACAGTCACTATTACACCATCTACTGGAGCTGCTACCAGCTGCTGAAACAAATACCTTTCCATCACTGTCCACTGACCGAGATACTATGACAAAATATTTAGGTGTTGTGAAATAAAACACCTCAATACATTATAAACAATTACAAAGTAAATATACTGGTATATCTATAATAAAAAATATATATGTACTTTTTCTGACTGGTGTCAAGTTCAAGAGACTTCAAAAGGTAACCAAAATATTAGCAGCTAACCATACTCATGAAATCATGCTCATGGGTAGGCATGTAACAAACCCCATTTTAAATCATATTTGTTTTTTCTTCATAAATAGTTGGGCAATAAAAAAAAAGTGAAAATAGTCAAGCACAATCTCCAAAATTTGAAATGCACATATTTTAAAAAGCAGAACTAGTTATTTGGTTTTCATTTTTGCTTTAAAATGGTTCTTACATGATTAAAAAAACACATTGTTTACAGTTTTCTTTTAATCAATCGAATAATCAATTCAGCTCTATTTTTGACCTTAACCACCAAATCAATACATAACATCTCCAACTTAATGCTTACACATATATTTCTGTTTTTCTTCATAAAGTTCACAACCACTGGCATAAGAATCTGTTAGACAATGCCTACACATTATTATTAAACTTGACTACTTGTAACAAATAAAACTGGAAGTACAATTTTTTTTATCAAAAACAATTTATTTGAAAATATGAAGATGACCTCCTGTACCAGAACTCAAACCGAGAATCAATAACAATGCTTGTTATGCAACCAGCACACTGCACCTCTTTCTGATTTATAAATAGTTAACTTTATTCCCATCTGACAAGTGTAGCACATTTTCATCACGTTTGTCCCTGCCGTATCCTTTAGTAAGCAAGTCGGAAAACACTCTGTTGATAGCTCACTCCCTCCTTGACATAACAGCACCTGGTGAAGGGGCACTGTAGCATCTCAAGTCGGTGTTGGGCCAAAGTAAACAGTAACATTATGCTGGAGGGCAGTACAATAATGATCTTTTTTTTCTGTTTTTGTACTGGTTTATTCTGTTTCAGAGATACAGAAACTGCTCACATACATACATTGCTAACCCATGATTAAGACTTTACTTACTTTTTAAAGGTGGGGAAAATAGATAAAGCATCAAATGTCATTAGGAATTATGTTCTTCTATGTTCCAAAGGGTTGAGATTTGAATAGTATGGAAATGACAGTGCCTTATTTTCCCAGTGAACCCAAGTCCCGCCTCACAGAGTCAGCTCATAATGATGGGAGAAATGTAGAGGCGGAAGGAGACATTTCTGTGCTGGTGAGGAAACAAAGGAGCACTTTCTTACAGTCAGTCTCATCCAGACAGCTTTCATATCACTTTTTCTCCACAGCCTTTAACTGACAAGTTCCCATAATAAACATGCCGAAAAGAAAAAAGTTGATTTGAGTAACAGTGGTTGGGAGTCAAACAGGATAATGTAAAAATCGACAGATTCATCAATATGCTGTATTAAGTCAGGAAAGCCATTTCCATTTATAAAGTCGAAATAAAGAAGAGTCAAATGTGATTTCTTGCACGTAGTTCACTCACCCACTCACTCACTCGCTCCCTCATTATCTCACTCTTCCCTTCATTCCCGCTTTACAGTTGTTTTAGTTACTGAATAACTTATCCCTCACTGTGTCTCTCTATCTAACTTAGTTCTCCTCCCTCTCTGAGTGTAGGAGAGATAACTACTGTGGAGTTGACAGCGGTAGTGGTCCTGTACTGTGGGCCTGGGGTGGGAGGTGAGTGGGAGGCTTGGTGTAGCATGTCAGCCATGCTGTTGGCAGCGGGACTTGCCAGCTCAACTTAGCGCTGCCCTAGAGTTGCGTTAAAGAACTCCAACAACTTTGAGGTAAAAGTTGATTTTCTCTCTTCAGTCATACAATGGCTCCAAGCCACGGATGACTTCACGCAATTTACTTTTTCCATTCTGGCTCATTAATTTTTTTCAAATTTCCATATTACGATGTGAGGATAAGTTTAAGGAGCATACTGTAATAGAATCATTTTACAAATAATAGCAAATAAATGATAACAACAAGTGAACTATATAAAAAAAACGTGTCAAACAAATAGTTTCAAATAATTATTTTTATTCAGATTGTTATTCTGCATTTGTTAGTAACCTCTCAGAAGGCAGGGCCCAGAATGTAATGTAAGCATTGCTGTGTGAATCGCTGGCTCTTTAGCTCAAAGCCGAGCGTTCAGATCTGTGGGATTGGGCTGTGCACGGTACACATGCTCCGAGGGAGCACAGCAGACCCAGGCAGATTTAGACTCTTGTTTGTTTATTTCCTCTAAGTGTGCGAGACATAATGCTTTCTCGCATTAATATTCAACATCAACTCATGCACAACAAGGAAAGGAGAAGATAGAGAGCAGGAGAGAGAAAGAGAGAGAGAGAGAGAGAGAGAGAGAGAGAGAGGAGGTATGGAGGCGGACCTCCTTGCGCTGCTGCTCCGTGAGGAGGCAGATTATTTAAAGACTGATTGAGACGCCAACGTCAGACGGATTGGGAGCATGAAGGCAATCAGCGAACAGATAAGGAGCTGTTACCTGAAGACGCAGCACTGTGCTGGCTGGTTGGGTAGTCCTCCCTGCACTGTCTGATAACAGCCTACTTTTAATGACCAGTGAAAGCTGGCAGGAGACGGACACTAAACAGATCAACCTCTCCTCCCCTCCGGCTGCGGCTGGCTCATCTCACTAGATATACTAACCCCCCTCCTCTCATTCCATCCATCCATTCCTCCTGTAGTCTATCTCTCCATCCTGCCATTCCACCATCCACCTATCCCTCAAGCGATGCTAAAAGCAATGCTGCCAACATACACTGCAGCCAAGAGCCATAACGCATGTAAATGTAGGAATGCATATCGATTCGCACAGATATCCAAACTCAGGATTAATTAATTTGCATGGAAACAATACTCATATCTTTCCTTTGAGATGCTTCTTTTTATTTGTGTAACCATTAGACATATAGAATTCATAAAACAAGACACACTCACACGCACTTAATACACACAATAATTCACACAAAAGCATTCTCCTAAATCTCTTCACTTTAAAAGGTAGGCACTTCTTGCGTTCGCTTCGTCTTGGTGGATTACAATTAGCCAGGGATTCTCCTGCAGGGCATAAATGTGTTGCTTTCAGATACAGGGATCTATTTGACTCTAATGTAATTATTGTACAGAGGCTCCTAGTGCTCTCGCCAGCCACAGATTAAGGGCGCTCTCGCCCACCACTTGCTCTCACCTTTGGCTCCTCAGCTGAAACCATGCTAAACAGTCTTGCTCATTCTCCATCTCTCTCTTTCACTCCATCTCTTTCCAAGCTCACTTCCAATAACATAACCCTCCCCGACGCCTCTGCCTTTGTCTATTTGCTCTCAGCCTCCAGGCCAAGTAAGCTGATAGGCTGTCAGGGGTCAGCTGGCTGTGAGTGATTGGCTTAATGGGCAAGGCCAGAGCCTCTGCCTGGGAGCCAATGAGGAGCAGCAGCCTGGCCTGTACCCCCTTGTTGACCTCCGCTAGCCCACAGCAACAGCGACACACCTCTGCAAACACAGCCTCGGGTGGAAACACCGGGCAGCTACCAACAGGGGTACCCCACATATACATATACATATACACACACACACACACACACACACACACACACACACACACACACACACACACACACACACACACACACACACACACACACACACACACACACACACACACACACACACACACACACACACACACATTGATGTACAAACCAGTAATGTGCAAAATCACACACAATTGCTCACACATACTCACACTATGAGATTATATATCTGGCTGCCAAGTGAGGATTCCTCACATCTCTGCCACCTTTTCACTTTCCTTTTCTCTGTCTCTTTATCCCTCTTTTTTTTCATCCCCTCTGTCTTATCCCTTCTCTGCCCATCGCCCCCTCATCCTAACTCTGTCTTTGTGAAACACAGTTCTCGCATCAAAGTGGGAGAAATATTAATCCGACCTGAAGTATCTGCTCCGAGTGTAGGGATCAAGAACCAGGTCGAGGATAGGTGGAGGGGGAGAGGCACGGGGGGAGAGAAGTGGGGGGGAATGGCAGACAGAGAGACAGAAAAGATGAAAATGGATGGGGGATGTAAAGAGGCACACTTCTCAGCCTGATTTGAAGTCCCTACACAACAATTATGGTTTACTAATCTCCAAGTATAATACAGGTCTCACATTATGGCTTTCTGCCTTGAAATTAGCATAATCATACATCCTACTACCACATAAAATGCATCTAACACACAAAATAATAGCCCAAACACTGCATACAGACAACATTTAGAGATAAAAGAGACAAAACAATGAATGGCAATCAATTGTGTCTATTATGAAAAGGTTTTTATGTAGATTACAAACAGCGTTTAAGGTTCAATCAATGTAGTTATTTTGTCAATTTCTCTCCTTCTCCCTCTGTCTTCACCTCCCTCCATTGTCCTTTAACAAAATACAGTTAAGGTAATCTGCAAGTAAAAACGAAAGAAAGAAGAAAGAACATTATTTTCACCCCTACATATTTAACTTGTCTTTGAAAAATAATAATTTGCCAGTTGTGTGAAATGATGTGATCCAGAGACGGGTAACGGTGATGGTGACACCTGTGTCTATACAATCACACATGGTATTTAGCCAATGAATAGTACGTTTTTAATGGTTATGGCAGACATTGCCAGGCATTCCATATGTCAAGAGTGGGTGTACATGTTAATGAGCAAAGGGATACATGAAACGACACAACATATATATAACAACAATCATTTTTCTATTCAGCACCATATACTATGTGTAAATTGCCTATGTGTTTTCACATGCCACTACTAAGGTTCAAGTATGACCAAATAAGCAAATTGTAAGTACAACCAAAGTCTAACCAACATTCCCAACCATCTGTGATTCGCATGAGCTGTCAGTTACCACTGACATTCATTAATCTAAACATCAAGTAATACCACACTTAGTCCGGGGGAAAACACATGGCTGGCCAGTGTGAAGAGAAAGGCATTACAGTGAGTGTCAAAATAATATCTAAACCTCCCACTTCCCCTCGTCAGGGCTGACCTTGTGTAAACACTGGAGGAACGGGTAATGCTCCTCAGATGTGATCTAATTGCAGTGTGCAAATGTGTGTTCCCTGTTTAGCAAGGGGTGGGTTGAGCACTAATGGGTTAGGCACTAATGTGTACAAACCAGTATAATGGTGATGAGGGTCAGCCAATGCAAGGCACAGTGCAAATGGGCAATAGAAAAAATTTGATTATATGTCTGATGATCTTGTGTACTCTATTTGTTTTTTCTGGTTTTGCAAATTTACCTTCCAATCAGAATAACTATTTACGCTAACCAGCTGTTAGATTTTCAGAGTGTAAAAATGATTTCATTTTGCATTATAAAGCTGCTTAAATCTTCATAAATGCCCATATTTGCATACATTTCTGTGGATTTCTGTAGTAAATTCTAAATATTTAGTGCAATAAAAAATACATTTGTTATTATTATTATGAATTAAATGTTTATCTGGTTTGTTTTCCATGAAAACTTCTCCACAAATAATTATTTGAAATTACAATATTGAACATCTTTTTTCAAATTAGAGGACATTTTTTACGTACATTTGAAGTTAAAATGAATTTTACAATAAAAAAACTAAATATTTTGGACTGTCATACAGCGTCATAATTTGTCAATGATCAGAACCTCTGAATCATCAATTGCTTTTAGTTTCCTCATTCCTCTGAAACATTGGCAGGATTGCTCTTTGCCTGTTTTTCACAAAACACCCTTAAAAACACGTTGACATTAACCATCCTCATGTCTTTATCTTCCTTTGGCCGCTGAGACAACAAAAATGGAGCACTCCAAAAACTCCCTCTCTCCTGAAGTGATCCTTACAGGCCCTCTCGTCCACACAAGGATAGTTAATAAAACAAATACACCTCACTGAGTCACAGAGAAACTAAACACAATTAGGTGTTTTTTGTTGGAATTGCTGCAAGAGATTAGTTGGATCCATAATAAGTTTACACATATTGGTGCAAGCGAAGCTGCAATGCAATAAAACCAAAACACAAAATCAAAAGAACAAATAAATCCCTTTTAAGGCAAACAACCGAGCATGTTAGAATGGACAAACCAGACTAAATATTAAACTGGGTAAACATTGCTTGCACGATGCTGAGCTCCAAGTTTTGAAATATTTTAAAAAAACATGTGATTTCTATTACAGATTTGATATGCTACCACTGGGTATGAATGCTGTATTTGTTTTGTAAAGTGAAAGCCTGCTTTGGCATCAATGTACTGTGTCTGTGTTTACGTTTCATATTATGTTTGCATTATGACTGAAGATGTTCCCCATCTGCTTATAAAAAATGTCGCTCAGATATGTATCACACCCATCAAAAAAAAAGCAAAGCAAAGGAGCAATAATTATACAACAAACAAGGACTTACAACACAACTTGTTACTTATGCTAGTTCTATTGCAGTCTGGCCAGTCTGTTGATTTAATTTGATGAGTTTGAACTAGGCTATGCTTGAATGGCCAACGGACCTGTCCCATGGGCTTCTCTAAGGGGAAGACCATCGATAGCTGGATGTGTTTAGAACTAAGGTAAACTGAAGTAAGATAACATGTTTTTTGCAGAACTGAGAGGAAGCTTTTGAACTGAACATTGTATTCTGAATGCATTGGTAATGACTGAGGAGTCAGCCGCCAAAAGGAAAGTAGTGGGCTGTGGAAAAAGGAGACCAAGGCCAAGACACAGAATGCTCCTCATAAGGCTCAGTAGGCCCCTTTAACACAATGCAAACGTACATTCCAAACACATTGTATGGAAACATGTTTCAATCTACATTATGATAAAATGTCTATATGACAAAACTGATTTTTACCTTGTTTAAAGGTTTTATTTTTTTATCCAAGCCACAGTCCATTAGTCATAAAAAGAGAGAAAGATGTCTGCCTCTATAACCAAGAAGGCAATGACATAAACTATATAAAAGACAACTTTATATAGTTTGTATCACAGTTTATGGCATGTCAAAAACAGAGAAGGGGGTACTGTGTGGCTTGTATACATGAGTATCTTATAATGCAGCTCTGTGCTATAAATTTCCACCAGAGAAAAGTTATGGACTGGGCTCAAGAGTGAATGGTTGAATGTGGCCGTATCAAATGCATGGGAGTACATTCCCTACCAAGAAATGTGACACAACAGGAAATGGCTTAACAGTTTTTTCTTCTGGGCTAGAGGGGCCAATAACTGTCACTTTAGTTTAGGCCCATAGACTCTCAACTCCCTGTGTCTGTTCAGTAATTTGTAGGGGTAGACCTCTGTATTAAAATATTGTTTTGCGATACAGAAAGAGATCTTTATAGTGCTGGTCCGGTCCCCTCAGAGCCCCGCGTGGGTCTCTGAGAGGCACCTTTGCGAGTGTGAAGAGGAGGTAAGAGGTGTCTAGGATCGGGAGTATGAGGTATCCTAAGAGCCGCTCTGGGTTTTTGGTGAAAGGGTTGGTCAAGCTTGTGGGGTCTCACATCTCTCAGCTTTTTCTAGCTTTCTTTACTGGTTTTGGCATTTATTAGGCTTTATGCTATGCACTTAATCTTTATTGGGATTTGCACTATGAACTGACCCAGACCGAATATCAGCCCTGGGAAACAAAATACTGTTCCACTACCACCAACTTATACTGTTTATCCAGTGAAATTAATACATGCATATGGGGTATAATGTTATATTGTGAAAACACAATATAAGACATTCTTTGAGAAAATGTGAATAAAATCAGTTCCAACACTACACATTTGCTGCAGTTTCTCAGGGAGGATTGAGAAACAACAATAACCAAAACACTAACATTCTGGAGCATGGACTGTATGGATGGCTGCATGTCTAAGGAAGGGTGTATTCGAGTACATACTGTATCATGGATGCATTTTTATGGTAGAGATTGTTTCCCACACAATCTTTCAAATTTTTGTTCTGCCATTGTCATTCTGCTCATGTGTTATCGTGTGAAAAGCATTGATATGAAAAAGCAGAGCTAAGGAAAAACAAACAGCGGGGATGAGAAGCATGCGGAAGCCCGTAAAGCCTGGTGACCAGGGTCAACTCTCTCAGATACACATCACTAAGAGGAACTATAAAAGTTCAAGAGGAGGTGTCTCTGTCGATCCAGAGAAAATAAACCCAAGTCTGACTATACAAGGACATCAGCATGGAACACACGGAGGCCCTGCCTGAGTAACAACAACAAGCAACAAGGACAAAATCTACATCCATCATTCAAGGGCAGATACAGTACGTTTTACATGGAGGAGCACAATTTGTCACACACATTTTAAGCAGATGCACACACACACACACACACACACACACACACACACACACACACACACACACACACACACACACACACACACACACACACACACACACACACACACACACACACACACACAATGTGTGTCTTTTACTCACCCTCACACATTGGAGATAGGATGTTTGCACTGGGATCTCAGAGTGGGAGGTATCCGGATCCTACTGCATGTTTCGGAGATCTGGGTCATAATAAGAGGTTAACCAGACATTACTTCTCTTTGGTCTACAGGGGTTAGACCAGTACACTTCATGCTACACAAACCAAAACCCATACCCATACACACACACAAGCCAACAAGTACACAAACACACAGTTATTAAAAACCATATGACCGCATCCTTACAGGAAACCGCTGGGACTCCCCCATACGGCCCGCATAAATAACCAACAACACAGGCTGTTCATCATCACTTATTGGTGTATGTACATGCCGGGGGTTTGCAGAAACATGATTGGTCGGTGCATTCATCAACCTGATAGTGATCAGTCCCATATAGGGGAGATTAATCATTAGCTCTGCAGGGGCAAATGCATGGCACGGCAGATAGTGATTATTGATGGGTTAATCCCAACTCCATGGCTTTGCATTCAGGCAACAGCCTCAGGGTTTATCATGCTAAATATTTTTTATCGCTTTCATATTAAGGCATTAGGATATATTGGAAATATACGGAGTAGTAAATCTGCAGCGGGAAAATTAGGCCCATTATGGTTAATGCAGCATATTCATGTCAATATATTAATGCAGTTACCTGGTGCAGACTACAAATCTGCAATTTTCAAAACAATATGAGAAGGATTGCTCATTTCAATACAACACAACAGTTTCAGCGATGGAATTCTAGAATATTATCAAATCTTTTCTGTCTCTCCAAACTTCCTTCCATGTTCCTCTCTCCCTCTCTTTCCTAGTAGTGATGTTTTGCAGAAGTGCTTTTTAAAAGCCTCAGAGGGTAAATAGTGCTCTAAAAGTAAACAGAAATGAGCTGACCTTGCCAGAGTTTGGGCTCTTGACAGCAGAGCTGCTTTAAGACTTCAAGCAGCAAGGGTCACAACTATAAACAAATCCATTCCAATGCCAGCAATGGATACACACAGAGAGAAAGCAAACAAGTTTCTGGCAAAGGAACATAATTAATGAAACTCCAGAGAGAGAATGTGAAAGAGAAAGAGAGAAGGATACCGACAGTGGGAAAAATTGACGATAAGAGAGGGTGGTCTTCACGTGGCTAAGGAAAATGGGTGGTGGAGAGACACAGGAGGAGGAGATGAAGCAATAACACTGCAGAGAACAGGGTAAAAAAATCCTCAAAAGTGTATTTAAAGCCCGACTTGAGTCACTTCACCTGGCATCTGTTTTTGTTTTAGCCCAAAGGTCAAAGTTCATGGCTCTAAGGTTCTGAGCAGACAGGCTTTCATACAGCTAATCAAGGAAATGTATCAGCTTTACCACTATACATTAAAACACTCAGCATCTAACAGCTCAGCAGGACGGCTCAAATCTGTTTAAGTACCTTGCATGGCCTTTATGATTGTTACATAATTCTATTCAAACCCTGTCTGCACTTACAATATACTCAAAAAAATATAGAATATACTCATTTCATTCTGTTTCACCATTTTGTTGGTGATAGAATGAGAAAATCACCAGAGCCGAAATTTAAGAGTTAAGAAGCAGACCTACTATTAATTCTATGTCTGACCAGCACCATTCTGTGCCTCAATTTAATCTCTTAAGGCTTGACCTTGACTCTTCCCCTTCTCTATCACCCACTGAGGGAGGCAGAAAGAAGAGTCAGCATCTAACAGAAGGGTCATAAGGAACATAGTGCTGTCAACAGCGTATCTTTGACCTGCAGTACAATCTTGCAAGTAAGGAAAAAATCCTAATCCTTGATCCAACCTCCTGGAAAAGAATTTCCTGTAAATTATTTTCTCAGTCATGTATAGTGCATCAGTGTGAATATGTACCAACATTATCGTTCTTGCCTTTTTCAATCCAAGCCGTAACTAAGATACAAAGATCATTTAAATGTAATATTTAAAATATTTCTGTTTTGGCATTTGACTCCCTGGCTTGGGAATGCTATGTTTCTTTCTGCATAGCACTATTCTCATTTCAAGCAGTTGAAAATGCATGAAAGTGAGGTGTTTGGTCTATTGTTCCAAAAGAGAGATTAAAGGTCACAAAGTGAGCATGGAAGTCAGAAATGTCAGCACCTGGCAAAGAAATTGTAAAAGGTTGACAGTGACAAACAACCCTATCAAAAACGTTGATGATATATTATATTATGCTTCTGCTATTGGACAGTAAAATGTCATTGCACTTATAACATTTATCAGTGTGCATACTACTTTGCATCTCCTCTCGTGACAAGAAGAAAACATGCACCTTCTTCATTCTCAGTAGGACCTCCACCTGTGTTACAGTCCTGGATGGCCTGGTTTGGGGCCGTCTACATAGTGTGGTGTGTCTCTCCTCAGGGCAGTGTTTGTCATGTCGGAGAATCTTGTTATATACTCCATGTTCCTCAGCCCTGTGATAAGTCATCGTTATAGCTGGCCAACCTGGCAACCCAGTGATAAGGGAGCCATGTTCAATCACTACGCCAGCTAATATTTCAAATTCCATATTGTTTGCCTGCGGTGGAGGTTCCCTCCCACCAGCACACACACACACACACGCACACACACACGCACGCACGCACGCACGCACGCACACACGCACACACACACACACACACACACACACACACACACAGTAAAGGACAGTTTATATGTTTGTCTTTTTCCGTTTCTGCCATTCTCTCCCTCTCCCTGTCTTTCTATCTGTCTGTCTCTCCCATGAGATAATGTGAGGATGAGTGGTGTCTCTAACCCTGTTTGAAAGTAAGAGGTAATATTAACACAGTGCAGTGCCGCTGTCATGCTAGACATTATGTCCTTCACTAAGGTGGAGGAATGGGGATTATTCAGAAAGAAAGGAAAATACTGCTCAAGCTCAACTTACTAGTTGTAAACACATACTCAGAAGTCATTTCTTTTTTAACCACCTTAGTATGGAGGATAATTAAAACAAAACACACAAACTAAAAAAGGTGTAATATGTTACCACACAGATGTCTTTAGTGTACAAAAACATTGTAAAAGGAAAATAAACCAAAACAGGGACTCCTTGAGCTCTCTGTGAAACAGATGACGTGAAGAAGCCTGCTTCTCTGAATTTAGACTGTGAGGACATGTGAGCATGCTCACAGACCTTGTGTAAACACACAGGGTCGCCTCTGTTTAGCGGTCTTGAGGTTCCTCTCCAAAGCAGCCCACCAACAACCACAGGTTTCAGGTGGGGTCTGACCACATCTGACGGGAGAGCAAGAGGGGCCTTGAGAATCATCCCATCAATACGATGTCCTCTAAAGTTCTTGTGAGCGCTTTCCCTCTCTCTAACTCTCATAAAAAAAGCTGATGGGTTCAGCTTGGGAAAGCAATGGCTCCTGCGGCTGTGTTTATACAGCTTTAAGAGAAGGCAGTTTAGCAGGTGCATGGCGCTGTAAGTACAACCGCAATCCACCGCTAAGAGGATTAAAAGCTAGGATGATATCTTTCTAGTAAATAACGTTTCTCTGGAAAGAAAATACAGCAATAATGGAGCTCTTCTCATTCCCCTGGCTTCATCCTCTTTGCATTGGAAGACAAAAAGTAAGCGAGAGGGAGGGAGAGAATGAGTTTATACGGGCTGGGAAAGAAAAAAGAAACAGGTGTTAAGCCTCTCCAAACTGGCCCATGTAATGGGGTTCTGTTTGGAGGGTGTGGAGCCAGCGGATAAACAGAATGCTGGTCGATATATTTGCCTCCTTCTACTCTATAATCCCAACAGCGCTACCCAAAGAGTATGCATTATAAGCATCAGAAGCGTCTCAAACATATACTAACTTCTCTCACAGAGCCCCATTCAGGGACAAGCAAAGCTCTTGTGCTACATCGCTTTCCAAACTGGCAGGGATAGGATACTCATAGCTAAGTAAATGGAGATGAATCATTGAGGACTGGATTTCCATCATCTGAATGGGCCCTAGAATCACCACAGGAACTTCCCCATCCTGACAAGCATTGCCAGAGCCAGAGAATACCATTATTTATCCCTGTTTCAGCTACTGCTTTAAGTTGTGTTGTGTTACAGCCGTCCTGCTATAGGACGGTGATCTCAGACTAAGTGGTCAATAGAGAGGTTATCTGCCTGTCACAGCAGGGCTGAGGCCACTCATATCATAACAGCAGAGCACCTGGCCCGAGTCTACCATGTATCCAGTCTGGCCTGTGATCTTTCTTGGATCTCTGTCCCTTTTCACTTCGCTTTTAATTTCTCAATTCCTTCAGGGCAGCACTCCGTGACTACCTGGGGGTGCCTCTCTCAC
Organism: Anoplopoma fimbria; assembly: GCF_027596085.1. NCBI lineage: Eukaryota > Metazoa > Chordata > Actinopteri > Perciformes > Anoplopomatidae > Anoplopoma > Anoplopoma fimbria. The sequence goes on from NC_072461.1 coordinate 1,556,676, forward strand.
TGCCCACTCATAAAGTGAGAAATACTGGATGTTTACACCTGCTAGGCCCCCCTCAAAGCCTAGGGGTGGAGTTAGTGACCTGCCCACTCCCTCCTCCCCGCTCCTCCCTGTCCTAAAGGAAACAATCAGCCTGTTACGAAGGCATCAATGGCTCTCCCAGCTGGAGTTTCCCTTTGGTTATTGAGTGTGGATAGGACGCTACTGCGCTTGTGTGCTAGTGTGTGTGCATGTGCATAACCAGTGTTGCGATGAGCACGGTTCAAAACACTACCCAAGACTCAAGTGGATGGGTGGGGCAGTGGACTCTTTTCCACCTCATATCACACAATGCAGCCAATTCTGTTGCCCGATGAAGTGGAGAGAGAAGTAGGGTAAAGTCCTGGCCTCAAGAGGGTATGAACCCCTAGATCAGTGACCTGGCAGGACAATAGGCCCTCTCACAAGCAGACCCCTTCACTAACCCTCCAACACGACTAAGTTAATCCCCTGAGCAGACAGTCTTACTATTAATACTGAAGCACTGAGTTAGCCTAATTGTGTACAAAGAAAAAGGCATGTTTCAAGTAGCAGCTAACCAGTAATGGAGCGACACTTAAGTACAATGTTGTTACTGATGTGATTTGTAATAACAAAGTTACTTTTTAAAAAGATCAACTGTTGCTTGCAAAAATACAAAATTGGGAATTTTCAAAAAAGCATAACCTGGTATGAATTGAACTAGGGGTGTAAAGCCCCATAACTTACTTGGTATGGTGTGGTATTACCAGAAAATATTGTATCTGGTAATATCACTTTGGAATTGGTGAAAACCGACTATGTGCATGCAAAACCAACCAAAGAAATCTGAGTTAAAAATGTATTCACAATCTATAGAAATTTAAATTAAGTTGCTGGCTATAGGCGAATGTATTAGTGTCATACATAACAGGAACACAGGAACACATTATATTGCATTATTTTTCCTATACAAATATAGCTGCAGTGCTTAATCATGAATACTGAAACATGATCCATAGTAAGAAAAAAGTAAGGAGAAAAACATTGCAGTTAGAAAAGCAATAATTTTATCAAATCCATGGAGGGCCATTATGAGGCAACAGAACCTCTGCAAGCAGGGATATACTTCGTACCAAGAGATCACAATGCTTCTTCTCTAGCCAAAGGGACATATTCAAAAGAGTGCTACTGGGCTTTTTTCAATTTTAAAGAAGACTAAACTTATTGCAGAAATGTCCTGAAACCAAGTGTGGTCTGAACTCCGCAAGGAAATGATCACAATGAAAAATATAAAGTTACATGCTGGAAAGCATCTCCTTACTGCAAAAACAATAGTGTCACATTCCTTATATGCCCCCCCCCCCCCCCAGTCATTTGAAATGAAAAGGAAGGGAAATATCAAGAATAGAGGGATGTTATTAGACTTTTTTTATCTATAGTTTACTGCTAAACACATGAAGATCTCTCACACTTTTTGAGAAAGCTGAACCAGTATACATTTATTTTATTTATCAGTATAAAATGTATGATTGTTTATTCATTCAGAATGGTAAAATACAACCTTAGCAAAAAAGCAGTTATTTCCTTTAAGATTATTTTTGTCTATTTGAAAGATTTGATAGGACAGAGCTCTTAAAGCCTTTAAATATCAATCCAAAGGTCATCAGCAAGTGCAGGACGTTGTCCATCCTTGTTAACATTTATCAATTATTCCTCCCAGTGGAGGTTAGTGCTTATTTCAGTTTAGCCTTGTGAAACGGCACAACAAAGTGCACCCTTTTCTTTCCTTCTCCTGCACCCTCTTAGTCCTCCTCCCTCCTTTACCTTCCAGATTGACACCATGCCGCTCTTTTATCCCAAAGGTTTCAAAGGTTCTCTTCTCCCTGAATACAAAACACTACTGCCTCTTGAACTTTTGATGGTGGCTGAAAAGCAGAAGAAAGTAAGAAACACCTCTCTATAAAGACATCACAGGCAGGGTTCAGGTGTAGTTCACCTGAACTTCATCCATATTCAAAGGGTATTGCCTCTTCTCTTTCTCCCTCTAGCTAGCTTTTCCTGTCTAGCTATTGCTACTGAAGAGAAAAAGCCTTATTCAAAGGTAGAGCTCATAAACACATGACAGAGCTGTTCAAGGTCCTGGCTTCCAGGAAGATGGGTAGTGAAGCAGGCTTACACTGGACAAGCTGACCAAAGGCCTGAGGGCTCTGCAGCCCTGGTGAAATGAAATTAATCAGCACCTTGTCTCTTCTTGTTCTTAACTACTGATCTAAGAGGACAGGAGATAAAAGTAACCTGGATGGACCATATGTATGGTGTCTTTCCATTCGTCAGTACTTATGGGGCAGAGAGGCAGAGGCTACAAGGAGAGGATAGTGTTCAAGGGTCTTAGGATAAGCCATTGATTACTGTTTCCCACATACTTTAATCAGCCTGCACTGACACTCTACCACTTCCGGAGAAGGACACCCCATTGTCTTGGTGATAGAAAACACAGAGTTTAGGGGGTCCATCTGCCACGTTAATTGTTTATTGACTGTTCACAGCAAGAAGGAAGATAATTAGGGTCATTAACTAGTGTAACTAAGCAGACACAAGTTGTCAATTCCAGATCCTACCAGGCTCGTTCCTTCTATTGTAACAAGCTGTGTAGGCTTACCGGTGCCTTTCCATGGGAAAACAGCTGGAGAAAGCATGGAAACACTTCTTTTCTGTTTTTATTATTCCTCCGCCTCCGCTGTTCTTCCTCCTCCTCTTCATTCCGTTTTTGTTTATTTTTCCTCCTACGGAGTGGTTCATATACATCCCCTCATTGGCCATCATGCAAAACACACTCACACAAGTACCATATGAAATGTGAGGGAGATAACACAAAAGGCTTACTACATACACACTGGTATGGGGATATGGTTCCTGGGGGTTAAGTAATACAACATAAATGTTAAAGCTGATGTGATATTCCTATACAGAAGGGCTATAATCACAGCTTAATGCAATAAAACAGGCACACTCTCAAACTTCATGTCCTTCCTTGCCCCCTCCCAAACTCACTGCAACAGCAGTTTATGTAACAATATGTAAATGTCTACAAAGGAGGTTCCTGAGAATTTGGAGGGAAGAGAACTTCAACACTCCATCAGCCTTGGATAAACACGTTCCCTTCTTAGTTTTATGTTGTCTCTTAGAAGCCCTGGACAGGCTGCTCTGATGCCTTGATAACCTTAAGTAGTTTGGGGGTCAAGGCAGTCATAAAATATCTCAAAAGTAACAGCGTCCAAAGTTGTGTCTAATGACAAGTAAGAATTTATCAAATGACTAGGAATATTATTTATTTAATGTTGATTTAACAAATGTGTTAAAACGTCACTGTATCTTCTAATTGAGTGTGAAATCTCAAGTGAAATCTTTTTTTAGCATTGGAAACATTTTCAAAGCAAGCTCTCATTCAATTTGCATGTATCTTGATGAGGGATGATGCAGATCAAACACGTCAACATTGAAAGTGGTCTTCTAGGTTCACCGCTCTTTCACCTTGCCTTGTCTCTCACACACAGTGACAAGAACTTCCACTTCAAAGATCATGAGAAATAGGCCTAGAGGCATACTTTTTAATAAAACACAGAGCATGTTTGGATTTTCACTGGTGGAATTTGTATTAAGCGGGTGTCGAGGAGGTGTTGAAAGGGTCCAAAGGAGACGGGCCTTTGCGAGGACGCCCGCGGGGTCCTGAGGCTCCGGAGCATGTGGGCAAAACCATCAGTTACTCCCAGATGTTATCAGGTCACTACAGCAGCTATGCCTGGACTCCCTAGGGACACACAAACGCACAGCTGGGGAAGGCATTAGGGAACAGAATATGAACCACAACCTGAAGGAATAGGCTACAGGGGATTTTCTCCTGCGTGTCAAGTGTGCTAGAGAGACTAAATATGTGGGTGAGTGAGAGAGCACAAGTAGTGAATAGTGGTGTTTGTGTGTAGGTATGTACATGCGCATGTGCGCCTCCATGTACTCATCTGTAGATTTATCTCTGTATACACAGTCGCCCTGTTTTATTCTGTCCCATGAAACACTAGCAAGGGGGGAAACACAGTTCTGGGAAGTGCAGATGAAAAAGAGAAAAAGAAAAAAGAAGAAGAAGCAGATACAGCATCGAGGAAGGGGGTCTGGAACTGCAGAGATAGGACTTTTAACTTCTGGAACACAGCACAGAGACGTTTGACAAAAAAAGAAAAACAAACTTTGCTACTCGCTGTAACCCCCATACCTTCCTCCACGGGTTGGGGAGCAGTGAGACTCTTGAATTTGCATAACAGCAAAGGGCAATCAATGGAAGAGGGGCCCTTTGTTAGGAACTGTCAACGGAGGCAGGGGCCGCAAGCCTGGAGCCCCCGTGTCAAAAGTGCTTATTTGGGTGCCACTCGGACATGACAGGGCCCCAAGGACAGGGGCGAGGGGTTAAACTGCTAACAACATTAAATGTCACCCTGGTCCTGCTTTACTATGAAAGACATGCAAAGGGGCTTACATCAAGCACTGTCACCAAGGTTACGTGATATATTACACTTCTTTACTCCATTTCCCCCAAAAACATAACTGACTGTTAGAGTTATTCACATCCATTTGGATTCAAACTGGTCAAATTTTTATGAAATATAATGTTTTGTAGCTTTTAAAAATACGGAATAAAACATTTCTTTCTGACAAAATGGGCTGATTTCATATTTTGGTCATGGCATGCAATTAGAAATGCCTGCAGGTATTAAACTAATATATAACATTAAACCAGACTTGTGTATAAGCGAGGCAGCTGACAAAAAGTTGATGTTTACTAACAGTGTGTCTGAGTCTCTTCCCTTTCCTAGCTCTTAAATAATACTGCTCATTCAAAGTTGCCTTTTTCATCCATTATGGATCAATACCATATTTGATTTTGTTTGTTCTGTGCCAAGTGTCAATGTGCACAAGTCAAAGGGAAGCAGCCCTTTGTTTCATCCCGTTAATAAACACTAAAGCATTTAATATTTCATCTCCTCTACCGACAGGCCTCTGAGACGTCACTGTGTTTAACACCCGGTGTCTCTTTTTCTCTTCCCTCTTTCTGTCTCTTCCTCTTCCCTCTCCCCTTTCTGTCGTTTGGGTTTGTTTGCAACTCAGACGTCTGCGCAGGACTGTGTTCTGTAACTTATTTAACAAGGGTTCATTCTCTTGAAAGCAGTTCTACCCGCAGGACCAGCCAAGGCTTTGACTCGACTTTGTGTACGTCTATTAATAAATTAACTATTCTGTCACATTCTGAAGGAAAGATTCAATTATTCACAAATTGCAATGCATAATTCCATCAACCATGTTTTAAGCAGGGCTATGAATAATCTTTGCCATTTTACTTTGGATAATTAAAGCAGTAAATCTCTTTGTAAGGCACGTAACGGCCTTTACTGACTCTATGGTTCATGTTACAATGAAAAAGAAAACAATACACATTTTCTGTTATGGTGAAACCAGCATTAATCAACAGCTTCAGGTATGAATATGCATGCAGTGGTTTAGTTAACTTCTCTTATCGGAATATAAATCACTCATTTATTGGCAATCTTTCAGCTGAGGAGGATGGGAACGGCCGGGCAAGAATAAAGGGTGAAGAAAGGAAATAGAAACATATTGAAAGGGTGAGGATTGAAGAGAGATGTTGGAACAACAAAGGATTGAACGGCTGTGTGTGTGTGTGTGTGTGTGTGTGTGTGTGTGTGTGTGTGTGTGTGTGTGTGTGTGTGTGTGTGTGTGTGTGTGTGTGTGTGTGTACGTGCGCACATGTTAGATAGAGATACGGATAGGGAGATCAGTTTACCACAGCAAGTGTGTCCTCTGGCTCTTTCTCACTCGATTTGGGGATACCACATTAATTTGGGGAAACATGCATCTCTCTGCCTCTCTCTATCTCACACCCTCTTCATTCACTCCCTCCAGATGAAGACTCAGTGTGCTCACAGCTCCTCTGCCATATGTCTCAGCTGAGACAAAAGTGCCTCTTAGGGTTTTTCTCACAGTATTTTTCTCTAGTCACACGGTTTGCTCTTGGTCGCTGCACTAACCCAATTAACAAGAAGCCCATGGCTCCCCCAGGTCAGATAAAGACACCCCCCTCCTCTCCTCTTTCACACAAAAACACACCCACACACACACACGGAGAGCCACACTAACCCCCTTTACTGTGCTCTCTGCTGCCCCTGCTGACCTCTCTGAAACAGCTGCTCACCATCCACTTACACTGAGACAATGGCCTCTTTAAAACAATAGTAAACGATATCTGGGTGATAATGGTATGTGGAAGTACAAGTTGTGACTCGACTAGTAAACACAAATTAGGAAATCCATCTGACAGAATGGCTTTTATAACTAAGGTCTGTTTATGTTACACCACAAAAAAATAATAAAAATTCATTATACATCTCACAATAATTCACTTAATATTATATTTCATTCAAATTAGATTTTTGATAAGTGTCCAGAAATCTTTGCCAAAAACTTGAAAGGAAAAAAAAAGCCCTGACACATTTTTATTTTCTTACATAGGTCAAGTATAATCACAGCACCCTTGTGCCTCTAAAGTCAAACAGCCAGGCAATGTGTGAACAATACATCCTGGTGTGGCAACTGACCATGGAAGAGAGAGAGAGAGAGAGAGAGAGAGAGAGAGAGAGAGAGAGAGAGAGAGAGAGAGAGAGAGAGAGTAGAGGCCGAGAAAACAGAATGACTTCTCAGGCCACAAACACATCAATCAACCTACTGCCCATCCTCCTCCTTCTCTCCCTCTCTGGCCTTCTATCTCCCTCTGTCACACACACACACACACACACACACACACACACACACACACACACACACACACACACACACACACACACACACACACACACACACACACACACACACACAACACACACACACACACACACACACATTCACACACACTTCCACCCTGGCTGTCTCAATTAACCCATGGTTAATCTTGGACCTCCCGTAGCAACTTTTAAAAGGGATCCGGGTAGAACGGGAGATGGTATCTGCCAGGAAGATTACAGTGCGACAGGCAGATCAAAGAGTGCCGGACTTTGGGCCCCAGCGATTAGCAGTAATTAAATAAAGTATGTCTGTTTAAACTTCATTAGCAGCTGGGCGTTTGCTCCACCAGAGTGGGAACAACTCAACCGTCCTTAATTAAAAGATAATCCACAGGATCGCCCCCTAATCTCCTTCCAAATATGCTCTCCTCTACCCCCATGACGGAGGTTTTCAGTCCGCTGCTTCTACAGAACAGGCCGGTGGGTGGAGGTGAGCATTAAAGCCGCCAACAGTCTGAACAGCAGCCAGGCAAGTGGGTTGCTCCTCTCTCCCCTCTCCCAACCCCCCGACCTGGAGAGGAGTAGAGAAGAAAAAACCTGCCCCCGATAACATCAATTTAGCATGCTATTATCTCCAATGGTGGAAAACTACACTCCGGCAAAGTCTGACATAAATCTTGGAGAGCTGGGGGGACATTGAATATGCATGAGCTGAAACAGATATGACACTGCTGGCACATTAATATTCTTGTCACTGGAGGTTTTCAAACTTTCAAGTCGATGACTTGAGCGAATCCAGTCTGGAGTTTCCATAAAACAGGGCAAAAGAATATTATACATAATTAAAGACCTACAAGCTTCTGAACTCTGAGGGCAAAAAAAAGAGAAAGAGAAATGTGTTGCTGTAGATTCCATAGAATTTAGATGAATCCACAGTTTGAATAAGGGTGAAAGGATACGACTGCATGGATCATATAACTTCTCTATCATTGTCAGTTTCTTGATACTTAGGGCCAGGGAGCACATGCTCAACACTTAACTACTTTGTAAAAATAATGTGTGCGTGGGAGAGCTCAATATGCTGCCACATGAGCAAAAGAAAGACAAGCTATTTTTAAAGAAGTGGGCACACATACAGTTCAGTTGTCAAAGTCACTAAGTCACATGTAGGTAAAGGGAGGGAGTAGGACTGATGGGTAGATTGTAGTTTTGTTCTTCAAATGAGGGGATATTGATCCTTAAGTTGTGATAATTACATGTTCTTGGTTCCCTTATTTACGTCACTCACAAAATGCTAATTAACAGTTGGACCTTCCATGGCCAAGTTTTTCCTCTCTGCAACGGTTTCCCTTGCCCACCGCTAAGTACCCATGTCATATGTTCTTTCCATCAAACTCACCCTCACTCTTTAATCAAAGGTCATCTTGGAGTCATTTCATTTCTTAATCTTGCATTTGGGAGGGATTAGTTCCTGCGTTCTGTTTATATTTATGTCTATAAATTGTTGGGCCCTGAGCAATCCAAAACAAACCAGCCGCCCTGCATTTCCCCTGGTTGCTCTTTCACAAACTGTTTACTCACCCCCTGTCACCCTCATGCTCACCCCAAAAGCCCTTCACAACACCACATGTAAAACACACACATGAACAAATACAATACACAAACCAGCTGCCCCTGAGCCCTGGTTGTCCCAGATTACCTTCAGTTCACTTAAGGGAAGCCACACAATGTAACCAATCTCCACCAAAGCACCTTATTTAACTCAGATGTGCGACCACGTTCCAAACAACATGCTCTTATACTCTTTCGTTCTGGTTTAACCACAGGGTAAAAAAGCGATCCATTGGTTGGTATCTTCACACCGATCAGATGTGCTTTGGGGTGTGGCTTTAGCTGTGTGAACGCTGATCTTTCCAACATGAGGATGGAGAGATGGATAGAGAGATAGATGGCCCACTGATCCTGCTCTGGTTTGCTGACCAAGGAAAGGGCCGCAGGGCCTGGTGGCGGCAGTGATCCAGGCCACAGTCTGCCTGGCCTGTTAGAATGAGATGAGACTGAGCAACAAGCACAACAACTGTCTACAGAAAGCATGAAATTATCAAGAGAGAACATTCATTGTGGAGTATATTTATAAACTGTAGACTATATCTAAGCATGAATTAAGCTTCAGGTCAGGGCAGATTTAACATACCCAAAATGACATGGTGGTTTGGTTATGATGGTTATGGTGCTGCATTGTCTAGAACTTGCCAGGAACAGTTTAGGAAGAAGATGTTACAACTTATATCACATTTAGAAGAAAAGGAAAAATACCATACATATTGTAATACACATACCGCATCACACTGGAGACCAGCTAACAGATCCATTAAATCATGAGGGCCCTTTACATATACAAACTGCCATTTGGTTCATCATGATATGTGAATTTGACTCTAAACCAATGACCTGTCATACTAAAAGCAAACACAAATAGAGGGCACATAAATTATGTGGATTTTCCAATATGCATATTGCATAAATACAATGCACAGTCGTGTATGCACAGTAACACATTAGTTTAAAAGGTGGTAGTCAATCACATGCTGCAGTACAGCAATACAGAATACATATAATGGATAAGCATTTGATGTAAAATAGTAATATAATACACGACTTTCAATCGGGTAACTAAATTACCCTCCCTCTCTTTGTGCTATAAAACAATAAATAACCTTCCGCTGATACACACTGATACTGCAATCACAGCTGACAGAGCCTCACTTGAAGAGAATTTCATGTCACGTTTACATCTTCAAGGACATAATGTGTTGACCCCTTCATTCTTCAACACTGTTGCAACAGCAGCTACAACTATAGAGATGAGGTTACCATGGTCACTGCAGGAGTAGCAGCAACAGCAGGAGTAGAAATAGTAGAAAAGGTGAAGGGAGAGTGGAAAGAGTGCGCATGGGGGAAAGAGAGAGAGATTACATCGGCAGCATTGTTAACAGACATATTTCATAAATTGATCCAGCTCACATAACAAAGCTGGGGAGCAGACACATAGCCTGACCTTCACCATCTCTTAAGCAGACCAACAATAAATAAATAAAACGTTGCACCTTTGACAGCCGCTATCCGTAAGCCTGAGCCAGCAACAGCCAGGCCAGACCCCCTCTACTCTTCTCTCACTTCCTCCCATCACCTCACCCCTCTTCATCTTTTGTGTGAGGTATCTGTGCTCCTTCGGGTTATTCATCATTCGCCGTAATATATCCCTTTTCTGCTCTCTTTCTCTCCCCCTCTACCTTTCTCCCTCCAACAAATTCATTTTGCCCTTGACAGGGCCCAGCCTGGGTTGTGACACAAGACACCCCATGTGTAGCCACTTCTATGACACTGGGCGACAGGCATTTAAAGCCTGCCCGTTCCCTACTGGATGGAGCTCTAGATAGAGGACCCAGTCTGGTAGGAAAAGAAGAGTAGGGCTAGTGGTGAAGGAAGGGGGAGGGAAGGGAGTCAAGAGGTGTGCAAGGACAGCTCGGCATGGTCACACCATTTTAAACGGCTGTGGCTATATCGCTGTCTCCCTCCTGAAGGTGTTTTGTGGCTCCAGCTGATAAAAAGCCCCTGGGCAAGGTGCTTAGGTCAGGCCTTTAAACACAAGGGGAAATCTATCCCGTCTCTCGGGCTCCTCCTGGCCAATGCCACCGCTCTCATTTCCCCACTCGTTGCCTTAATTTGGTGGCAAGGCCAGATCCTGTTGGTGTCAGCGAGCTTGGTGAATGAGCAAATGTCACGGAGTCACAATGGCACAGGGAATTGTCAAGCACCTTGTATCGTACATGGCAGCTGCACAGGAAGATAATAGATTAATTTCATGACTGTCTGAGCCCTACAGGACAATATTGCTTTTTCTTACACCGATCCCATTCTCACCGGATTGTCGTCTCACGCTGATACACACATTTACCGTACATACTGTAAACACATTTTCCTGCCGATACACACATACCCACATGCTCGTCTTCTTTTCTCTCTGAATTTATATAGTGATACACATTTCTCACTTTTTTACACAGAAGAGGTTTGAGTGTGCTGGAGGCAGAAATAGCCAACTAGAGCAGGAGAAGGAAACTCCAGAGACATGTGTGTGTCGAAATAGTATCTCTATATGGACTACAGCTAGATCTCCAGCTCAACACTTGAACAATTTTCACCATTATTACAGAGCACTTGGGCAAGGAGACCTGTCTGTCCTTCTCACCATTGCAGCCAACAACAAGTGCACCTGCAGAGGAAGAAGCCACATGAAAAATATGACCCAACTGGAAAAATGGTGAAGAGGGTTTTC